>NC_047089.1:28461160-29081160 GCF_902459505.1 Geotrypetes seraphini | reverse complement strand
AATAAACAAAGCAAAGGCTAGTTGTTCTGTTAACAAAATGTTCTCTGCTGTGGCCAGTTCTTGCAAGGCCAAAGCATGCACTGATCTGTATTTAAAAGCAGCAAAACAACTTTTCTCTGGCCTGGAATCCCAGAGTCACAGTTCTGTCTATTCAAAACGCAGCATAAATTGGCCAAGAACATGAGTTGCCATACTGGGACAGATTGAAGCCCAGTATCCTGTTTCCAACAGTGGCCAACCCAGGTCCCAAGTACCTGGCAGGAACCCAAAGAACAGCAACATTCCAGAGCTGAGATTGTGATGTTATAAAGCCTCATTCCACTAATGCCTAAAAACCAACCTCATCAATGATGTCACAATGCCTTGATTGTCCTATACTTGGCTTACATTAGAGCATAAGAGCTGCCATACTGGGACAGACCGAAAGTCCATCAAGCCCAGTATCCTGTTTTCAACAGATGTCAACCCAGGTTCCAAGTAGTAGATCCACTGCTAGATTCCAAGAGCTTGGCCCTCTGTTTAAAAGTCACAATCTTAACAAGGTTCCAAACTAAAACTTGGCCTACCTGGCTAGAGCTTCTATAATTTATACAGCTGGGTACATAATGTTAGAAGAAGTCACTTTTCTTTTCTCTCCTCTGGGCCTCAACTGACTGCTCTATACCAACGTTCACCAATGCAAGCAGCATCTTCCACCTACTGCTTGTGCCAGCCTCAGCTCCCTTCTGATGTCACTTCCTGTAATGGGACCAGGACTTGACATCAGAAGGGAGCCGAGGGCGGCGCAAGCAGAAGATTGAAGATGCTGCTCATGCCAGCAAACATTTACAAAGGTATAATTTCAGTAATAATGTGCTGCAAAACAACATTTGCTCCATTTAGTGTGCCGGAGCTAAAAAAAAGTTTGCCAGACACTGTGCTAACTCATCTCTTCACTGCTCTGTGGCCTGCCTTTTAAGGTGGCTCTGCGACTGTGAGGGAGTGCTGTTAAGGGTGAATGGTATTTCTTATAGACTCCTTCACAATCCACTAGGACATCTAAATCTTTTTCCTTGGTGGGGACTCCTAATGTGTAACCTAGCCATAATTTAGGCTATTCTTCTCAAATGTGCATCACTAAGCAACGATTCATGTTAAAATTTTTATCTATTATTTTGATGGCCTCCCAAGGTTCTCCTGCAATTTAACAAATCTTGAATAGTTTTGTCTCATCTGCAAATATGAGCATATCACTTATTGTTCTTATTTCCAGATTATTATATATATTTTTTTAAAGCACCAGTCTCGGTACAAATCATTACAGCACTCCGCTATTCACCTTCCTCTACTGACAGTGCTGGCCATTTAACCCTAGTACTGTTTTCTAACCAGTTCCCAATCCACAATGGAACATTGCTTATCATCATATGGCTTTTTAATTATCTTAGAAGGGACTTTGTCAACAGAATTTAGGGAAAAAACCCAAAATCTAGATATTCTACAACAGGCTCACCTTTACCCATGTGTTTTTGAAGGTGTTAACAAAAGATTAGCAAACTGGTGCAACAAGAGTTCCCTTGGCTAAATCCATGTTGACCGTTTAGTATGAGGCATGTTCAGTTGTATGTAAAAAGCATTTAAAAGATACAAACCAACATGTGCTCAGTCTCCCTAACATGTGTTTGGTCTCCCTAGATAGCTGCACAGGAATGGGGACGACGGGAATCCCGCGGTTTCCCCCTTCGGGTCACGGGAATCCCGTTGGGAACCCCCTCGTGGTCTTGGGGATCCCACGGGGTTGAAGGCAGCTCGAGCCAAGAGGCTTGTCTTCTTTTCCTACTTGCAGCACGCCACATGTAGCCAACCCAAAAGTCTTCCCCCGACATCAGAGCTGACGTCGTAGGGAAGGCTTCGCGTCAGTCACATGCATTGTGCAGGGCCTGCTGCCCTGCGAAGAAATTCAACTGGGACTAACAAAGGTAAAAAATGGAATTTATTAACTAAAATATGTTAGCTTTGGTAAATGTATATAGCAGATGTTTTGTATTGTGTTCAAAACAAAAAGGAAAGTGTTGAAGTACTTGCTGACCCTTGCTGTGGCTGGTGGGGATCCCCAAGCACCGCCAGCAGAGGATCTCCTCTAGAGACGACCAGAACTCTCCTCCACCAAGCGCAGCAGTCACTGGCAGCATCCATGAGCCACTGAGGTGCCAGCATCTGTGATTCAGGGATGCAACTGCTGCCTGCCAAGCTTGGCAAAAGGGACCCCCAGCCAACTGCAGAGGAAGTCCTCAGCTAACAGCTTGGGGGTCCTCATCAGCTGAATATTTATATTTACATTAGAGGCTCTAGTAGAAACCCGTTTACAAAGTATGTATTCTTCCTAATTAATATTTCCAAATTTTAATAAAGTGTCTTATTACAGGAAGTAAAAATTAAGGCGGGACTTGAGTTATCCAATCCATAACCATAAATGGAATACTATATTATGCTCAGCTGTTAAACTGGCAAATTTTTAACCCTTTCCTTTCCAAAAAGGGGGAATATATAGTGGTACCTTGGTTTACGAGCATAATCCGTTCCAGGATCATGCTCGTAATAAAAAATGCTCGTTTTTCAAAGCAAAGTTCCCCATAGGCTTTAATGCAAACTCAGAAGATTCGTTCTACAACCGAAGTTTGCAATGGTGGCCCAGGGGTGAGAACTTGCCTGCGGGTGCTGCACAGCGATTCCACAAGTGTTGCCTTCCTTCCTCAGGGTCCCCATGCGGCTGCCCTCCTGCTTCTGCTATGCCTCTGCCGTCCGTCAGCGCTCTCCCGGCTCCCATCTAAACTGGCCATCCCGAATGAGCATGCGCGCGACTTCTCTCTCCTCTCCTAAGGCAGCCGCTCCCCCGACAACACGCTCACCATGTACAAGGACATACGTTGATTTCATTGTTGTATCCAGCACAACCAAGTCTTTTTCAAGGTTACTTTCCCCTAGTATTAACCCCCCCATTTTGTAGCTGTACATCGGGTTTTTTCCCCCTATATGCATGACCTTGCATTTCTCTACATTGAAGTTCATCTGCTATTTGTTCGCCCACTCCTCCAGTTTGTTCAGGTCCCTTTGTAGGTCTTCACATTCCTCCACGGTTCTAACCCTGCTACAGTTTAGTGTCATCCGCAAATTTTATAATTTCACACTTCGTCCCTGTTTCTAGGTCATTTATAAATACATTGAACAGCAGTGGTCCGAGTACCGACCCTTGTGGAACACCGCTCGTGACCCTCTTCCAGTCCAAGTAGTGTCCCTTCACTCCAACCCTTTGCTTCCTGCCTGCCAACCAGTGTTTAACCCATCTGTGTACGTCCCCTTCCATCCCGTGGTTCCACAGCTTCCTGAGTAGTCGCTCAAGGGGTACCTTGTCAAAGGCCTTCTGGCCATCATTTATTTATTTTTTTATTTTTCTATTGTTTACTTTAGTATTTCTGTGGTGCAGAGGACATAGTACTTGGTACTTGGTACGTGGTTCCACAGCTTCCTGAGTAGTCGCTCAAGGGGTACCTTGTCAAAGGCCTTCTGGCAATCATTTATTTATTTTTTTATTTTTCTATTGTTTACTTTAGTATTTCTGTGGTGCAGAGGACATAGTACTTGGTACTCCCTTCTACTTTAACTCAGCACAGGGAGCCATACCTTCTACCAGTTTTTCCGTCTCTGCTTACAGAGTCAAGGATCTCTACTTCATCCCAACCTGCAGTCTCTACACCTGACACTTGGTACCTCTCAACATAACTCCTCTTCAGTTTTCTCAACCTGTAAGAGACATTTTAGAGGCTTCTAGAAAGCCTGCCACTAGACAATGGTACCACCAAAAATGGACTAGATTTTCTACGTGGTGCATCTCTCATGATAAGGAGCCTCAAGATTCCTCCTTATCTTCGTTTGGGGGCTCATCTCGATGGTCTCCGTACTCAAGGCCATTGGTCCAGCACGGATTGTCAGTGTTGCATCAATCTGTTGGAACTCAGAGCGATTTTCAATGCTCTCAAAACTTTCAGCATCTTCTTCACGACCAGGTAGTCCTCATTCAGACGGACAACCAAGTTGCCATGTACTATGTCAACAAACATTTGCCTCTCTATTCAAATTGTATAGAAGATTCTCTGTTAACTGGCACCCATGGGTATTGATAGATGTTGGATAAATGTAGTTTCTGGTTGCTTGAGAGTTACTATAAAAAATAGGCCTAATACTATACCCCATACTATGCGATACCATAAACTGTTTCAGACAAACTACCAAACATGTGGTAGGCAAAGCATGGGCATACTCAGGTGTAGTGTGCCAAGTTTACACTTTAAATTTCCACCAGAAATTGATTTTCATTTTTATTTAAAGTATTACAGTAATTCTTTGATTTTTTTTGTTGGTTGCTTGAGTTCTGGTTAACAGACTACTGTATTCGATAAGATTTAACAGGTAAATTACCACTTCTGTACCAACTGTAGCCCCAGATACACCTACATACACAGTATGTAAGAGTATATGCTATGTATCATAGCATACTTTTATGCATATATACCCTGGAAAACATGTAAAATGCTGTTGTACGTGTGTGTATGTATATATACAATACTCCCCCGAAATTTGTGAGGGTTCCGTTCCAGGAGCACCCGTGAATTTTGAAAAACTGCGAATGCAGTTTAGGAGCAGATCGGAGGCAGGAGAGGGATGCAGGGGTAGCGGCGGGTGCTGAAAAAAAGGCTGATGTCCTGCAGGTTCTTAGTATTTTCTGACCAACTCTTCTGGGAACTAAAGTCAGGCTGCACCAATCAGGAGCTGTTTTGACATGCTATCTGGCACGTCAATGCAGCTCCTGATTGGTGTAGCCCAGAGATCTCAAAGTCCCTCCTTGAGGGCCGCAATCCAGTCGGATTTTCAGGATTTCCTCAATGAATATGCATTGAAAGTGGTGCATGCGCATATTCATTGGGGAAATCCTGAAAACCTGACTGGATTGCGGCCCTCAAAGAGGGACTTTGAGATCCCTGTTGTAGACTGACTTTAGTTCCCGGAAGAGGCAGTCAGAAAATACTACGAATGACTGAGTCCGTCATTCATGTAGGTTTACCGTTAGGTGCCATTGATTTGTGTCCGAGTCCTAGTGACTTGATGAATAGCTTACATATATACACACACCTTATAGAAGTTACCCAAAACTTACAATAATTTATACAGAAAATAGTACAAAGCCATAATAATGAATTCAATGTAAAATAAGCACAAATCACTTGGATGCTATATTAGCTAGAAGTATTACCCCTACTGTTGCTCTCTGGATATGGAATTATTGGCCTCTCAGGAGAACGTGTTAAATCACAGTTCAGGAAGGGCTTTCCTTTTGGATACGAGGCATACGAGTGTGAAGACAGCCCATCAGACATTGCTGCATCATGAATATTTCGATATAGAGACTCCTGAAACTAAGCAAAACTTATTTTAGCACAAGTTCTGATGTTAATGATCAAAATAAATTCATCAAGTACAGACCAGCAGACTTTAACAAAAACACATTTGTTTGTTTGTTTTTTCTTTCAAATTATCTTTAATGTGCTGCTTTATGATTCAGGTTGGCTGTGCATACCTATGTAAATTAGGAACTGATTGCGTGCAGCTGGAGAGTTTAATCATGTTCTCTAGTGCAGTGTTCTTCAACCGCAGGGCCAGCACGTCCATCAGGCTGGCTCCCTAAGTGCTGCAGTGCAGTGCACAAAACCATCAAGTCGCACGCATTTGACTCCTTCACACTCACACGCCGAGCATCCTTCTTCACATGCATTCAGGGATTGGGGTCACCTCCCCCGTGGTCTGCCATCCTTTGGGCATTCCCTGGTCCAGCATGCTTTTCTCTCTGCCCCCCATTTGCGATCCCGCATAATCCCTCTCAAACCCCACTTCTCCCCCATCCTACCTTCAAACACCTTAGGTCACCTGCCCCCCTCTGATGCAACTTATCTATCTAAGCTATGTTCCTCCCTGCCGGACACAGGAAATTGCATTAGGGGGCGGAACGCTGGGCAAGGGAAAGCGTTGTGTTAGAGGAGGTTGGGACACTGGTGTAAGAAAGCTCTTGGGTGAACTCAAACAACTTGGGTAGGAGGAGTTTGAAAGAATGAGGGGGAAATGCTGGATTAGGACTTGGGGTTTGGACTTTGAGAGAAATAGTGGGGGAAGAGAACTTGAAAATGAGGGATAGATGCTGGACTGAGGATCGGGGCTTGTGCTTGAGGGAGCAATAGCAAATGGGTTGGAAGGGATTGCGTGTGAGCTGCTGAGTGTCCTCTTCCGGTTTGCTTTTCACCACACTTGGGGGCCCTTTAACCAAACTGTAGTAAAAAGTGGCCACTTTTATCCTGGGATAAAATGATTATTTTCCCCATTAATGGTCATGTACCAATTTTCTTATGTGGCCATTAGCATGGGGTGAGCTTCTACTGCCACACAAAGATGGTATAAGCTCAGGTAAGCATGGACTAATCGCTTAGTACGAGGCTAAGTAGCCATACTAAGCCAGAAGTGCAGAACTCTCCACCCTTAGACCTAATCCCAGGGCTAAAAAAATTATCAGGACATTCAGAAAGTGCACACACCTGAAAATTACTGTGAGATGTCTCAGCGCACCCTGCAGGAAGTTATTTTGTTTTTGCTACAGTAAGCACACTGGTTTATGAAAAGGGCCTCTTGGAGCTTCTGAGATCTTGAACTGCTTTAATCTCCTTTAGCGCCTATATTAGGGATGGTTTGGAGCTGCTTGGAGGAAGGGTGCAGGACCCGTCTTTGGAAATAAATGAAGAAAGAGTTTAGAGCAACGTCAGAGGGAAAGCTTCCGGAGGAGCCGCTGCCCACAGCCCTCAGGGAGCTGGTGACGAAAGACAGGTGCTCAATGCAGAGGTCAGGGCCTACCTGACCGAACCGGGTGCAAAGGCTCCTTCGACCCACACGTGTTCCCCTTGCCATCTCAAAGCCCGAAGAGCCATTTTCCTTTTGGAAGGGGCCAGACTGGGCGCGGCCCCAGAAGTTCCTGGGAGGCAGCTCTGCCCCTCCCCAAGTATGGAGCAAACTGCTTGACTGTGGCCAGGGAGGGGGTTATTTACGTTGGGTTTAGCCCCGCCCCCACTCTCACCCTTGATCCCAAATACATTGACCACGGCTTTCTGAGTTTTGTCCTGGCCAGTTGCGGATAGCAAAGGGATGGAAGGGCATTTGGGGGCTCAGATTGATTTCCCACATGTGATGGTGTGTCCCTGAAAACTAAGGGGAGAGCAGGTTGACGCATTTACCGGGTACATTTTGCCCAGGATAACTGGACTATAGATTAGATTTATGAGCTGATTACCCTTTGGACAGGCCAGAAGGCAAGGCACAGCATGGAGGGAGAGAGACACCAATGATAGGGGGAATTCTTTTATTGTTTTTATTTAGTGATTGATTTGTCTGTTCAGGAAGAAATGCATTTGTTTCTTTTCCTCTGCGGTTGTACTGCTTGCAGAGTCTTGCATCTTATGGTTTGTTTGTAAATATTAGTACTTTTAGTTTTTGGTCCTGCATTTACATGGGATTATCTGTTTTCTGGTAGGAATGAATGTTGAAAAGCATACAGTGTGCTTTGTGTATTTTAATTTTGTGGTTAACCATTATGTGTTGTTAATACAATTACAGTGGAACCTTGGTTTACGAGCATAATTCGTTCCAGAAGTATGCTCGTAAACCAAATTGCTCGTATATCAAAGCGAGTTTCCCCATAGGAAGTAAGGGAAACTCGCTTGATTCGTTCCACCTCATCCTCCTCCCCCCCCCCCCCCGAGGCTACCGGCGTTGCTCCATTCCCCCCCCCCTCGAGGCCACCGGTGCTGCTCCATATCCCCCCCCACGATCCGGCATCCCCCCTGCAAACCGGCATCCTCCCCCACTCCCCTACATCCCCCCCCCAAGCACCGAAATAACATTCCTTACCCCGATTTGGAACCAGCACCAGTACCAATGCACAGGACATGCTGGTGACGGTGTCCAAAGATCCTCCCTCTTGGCTGTACTGGGCATCAGAGATCCTCCCTCTTGCCTGTGCTGGGCTGGGCCTTGAGCATTTGCGCATGCTCAAGGCCCAGTCCAGCCCAGCCCAGCACAGGCAAGAGGGAGGATCTCCGACACACCGCCCAGCCAAGAGGGAGGATCTTTGGGCACCGGCACCAGCATGTCCTGTGCGTTGGTGCTGGTCCCAAATCCGGATAAGGGGGGATGTAGGATCGCCGGGAGAGGGGGACAACGCGAGCCGGGGGGGGGGATGCCGGATCGCGGGGGTGGCACTTGTAAAATCGAGTCAAACTCGGTTTCCGAGGTGTCGATTTTGCAAATGTTTTGCTTATCTTGCAAAGCACTCGTAAACCGAGGTTTGACTGTATATTGTGTGTATATAGGAAAAATGAATGGAAAAAAATGGTACAATCAGTACTATTATGGGGGCGGGGTCTGGGGTGGAGAAGGGCACGACTTAGGCGGTGCCGGTCCACAAAATAATTATTTTATTTCTGCCGGTCATAGGTGTCAAAAGGTTGAAGAACACTGCTCTAGTGCACATCCTTATCTCTACTGTCGCTCTCTTTAAGAGGAAGGTTTCCCATACAGCAAAGTGCATATGTACTTAAGATCATAATAACCACCCCATCCCTAAAGAAGAGAGTATTCAAGATAGTAAAAACATCATTACAGCCCCTTTACTGCTGGTCTAACCAATGGAAGAGGCTCATTAAAAAAAGATGAATAGAAAATACTACATGCATTTCTAATCTAATCTAAGATTTGTTGATCGCTGTAACCCAGTGGTCTTAAATTCGCAGCCCATGTGCTGCATGCAGCTCGCCAGATACTATTTTGAGGCCCTCGGTATGTTACCATTGTTCTGGAATGTTGCCCGCCTCACTGCTGTAACCTCACGCAAGCGCTTTCCTGCATCTGTATGAGATTGTCCTTTCCACCTCACAATCTCGTACAGACACAGGAAAGCGCTTGTGTGAGGTTACAGCAGTGAGGCGGACGTTCCAGAAAGTATGGTAACCATTGGAGGCAGTGCAGCTTGTGCGTGTGTACGTTATCTCATGAACTCTCATGAAATTCAGCACCTCTCCTGGCAGTGACTGCTTGATGTAAGATGGCGGTTGCCTCCGGTGCTGGAGGAGGTGAGAGCTGAAGGCGGTTGTGGACGTGACCACCGGACACTTAAGGCACAAGTTTTCCAGGAACAAGTCTGATATTGATTATCCCTTCTACAAAAAAGCCTAGAGGACTACACCAAAATCTTGTCTCTTGCGGTCGATACTTTAGAGTCTAAATCACAATTTTGCATGAGGTAAGACTCTTTAAATTTTATAAATCTTTCCTTAACTGCTTCTGATCATTTCATGCAGAAAGTGAAAAACTATCTAAACTTCACTTTCAGCATGTTGCACTGCTTTCAGCTATGTATAGCTGAAATGATTAGAAGCAATTAATAATAATAACTTTATTTTTCTATACCTCCATAGTCAGGCAACTTCTAGGCGGTTCACATTGAAAGAAGGCTGGACAATCAGCGAATGATAAGGAGCCTAAAATAGAAAAGTTACATAAACAAGGTACATACTAATTTAAGTTCCATGGGTAAAGAATACATGAAAATTGGAGCTTCCTGGGAGCGTTTACGGGGGGGGGGGGGGGGAGTTGTTTAGTTTAAGGGTGGTCTGTTTTAGTCAATGAAAGAAAGATTTATAAACCATAACGAGTTTTACCTCATGCAAAGTTGTCATTTCTTTAATAAGACATGAACTATTTTTTCCGCGGCCCTCCAAGTACCTACAAATCCAAAATGTGGCCCTACAAAGAGTTTGAGACCGCTGCTGTAACCAATAAAGGATCAAGGCGATTTACAAAGTCAAGAACCCGTGCATGCCACGAGGAACTACAAAGAATAAGTTATCAACCAGAAACAGATAATTAAGTCTAGCTAAATACTGTACTCCATTTCAGGCACAGAAAAATATATATATATACTAAACCACCCCTTTCCCTACCCTCAGACTAACAGGACACCCGCGTCTCTCGTTTCAGAAATACGAAGCGGAAGTCTCTCCTAGCACATGCGGAAAGAGCCGCGAAGACGCATCCCTGGCTCTAGCTCACGCGCGCTTAAGCTGTGGTTGCAGCACGTTTCCCCGAGAGAGCAGGGACACGTGTGTTGTACCCGTAGAAAATAAGGTTGTAAAATGGACGTACAGTGTCTCTGAAGCCAAATGTGAACTCAGGCTTCGCTTCTTCAGCTAGAAAGAACTACTGTTTATTCCCCAGCAACTGTGCCCTTTAAACACAAACAGCACCCCGCCGCCTTACCAACACAAAGGAAGACGTCGCTGCTGTTGCCATGTTCCGGCTCCGCTCCTTGAGGATAGTGCCGTTCTCCAGACTGCTGCTGCTGCTGGAGCCGGATCTCTCTTATCCCCAAGAGAGTCCCATCCAGGCAAAGAGGAACGCGAGCCGCCCAAACCCGGACTGCGCAGCAATGCACACACCCCCCCTTGGCCCTCCTGCCGTCAGACAACCCAGGAGCCAATCAGCCAGCAGAATGACTTTTGTCAACAAGTTTGGCACTGATTGACAACAATGACGGCCAATTACTGCGCGCGTGAAGGCCTCCAGCCAATGACGTGCGGCGGGAAGTGGTTTCAGTGTCAAGGACGTTTCGAAAATGGCGCCGTGCGTTCTGCAGAGTTGTGCGGGGGCAAGTTCTCGCCCTGTTTTTCAGTCGGGCCACGAAAGTGAAAAGGGGCATTGAAATTATGTTGTGCGGATAACTGCTTAACTACGCTAATGACAGAAGGGCTCGAGGCTCTTGTAACGACACAGCGTTCGCTTTGAGTAGTAATCTACAACACCCCCCTTCCCCCTCCCCCCCAAAAAAGCGAGCGTGGGCTAGAAAACTTTCGCTTAAATGCGCTGAGCCAATGACAACACGATATTCGGCGGCCAAGTGAGAGTCGCGAGTTTCAATTGGGCAGAGGCTCCAGGCTCGCGCTTTCTTTGGCCGGGCGGATTCAAAACCACGGTTTCCCGCTCGCTGTGCTCGATGGCCGATTGGTGGCTCTCGCGTCCTTCTTTTGTGGCGTGTGTCAGTACCAGGAGGGGAGGCGACGACGAAAAGTGACGAAAGTCACACCGCGGAACCAGAAATAATAATTTTTTAAAAAAAGTGAGAGAAGAGAAAAAGGAAGAGTAAAACGGGAAGGAAGCAGGAAGACGAGCAACGCTGATCTCCCTGGCCGGAAGCCGCTATTCGGCCCAGTCTAGGTCTCCGGAAGCTGTGAACTGCCGCGTTTCCCTTTGCCTTGCTTTCGCTTGTTTCGGTGTTTTGACGGGTATTGTTTGGCGGAGAATGGCTACGGCACTATACGCGTGCACGAAGTGCAATCAGCGGTACCCGTTCGAGGAGCTCTCCCAGGGGCAGCAGCTTTGCAAGGTCCGTATCTGTCCCGATGTGGCCTCAGCCCCTTCACCTGTGTGTCTTTGGCTTCTCATGGGAAAGGAAAAGTGGGGTGGGAAATAATCATTTTCTTTACACGCGCTTTCTTGGCATCTCTCTACAAAAAGAAGAAACCTGTTATGCCTGGGCCCCGTGGCCGAGTTTTCCTTATATTTCTATCCCCAGCCCGTTCAGTTTGTGCCCATGTGGCATTGGCGGCACCTTGTGGGGCCCGAAGTCTGTCCACCACCCTGTTACTTTGAACAGGGGAAGTGTCCAGCTCCTGATGGGATTGCCTTAGTAGAGAAGAGCTGGGGACTTGCCTATAACTGAATTTTAGTGTCTAACCTGCTACCATGAACGAGGATTACTGGGTGGTCCCCTGTTCCTGTTAAGCAAACGTTAAGGGGAGCCTGATTTTGCCCCACTGCTTGCATAAATTTATAGCTCTGATTTTTTTAAACAATAGTGAAAGAACTACAAGTTTGTGCAAACAGCGAGACAAATCGGGGCTAGACCAGCCTGGCCTTGATGATCCCCAGAGGCTCATTGTAACCATACTTGAGCCTTCTGCCTGCCATAGTGTGTATTAGAATTATAAATAGCTTTTTAATATACGTTGTAAAACAGCCTATGTTGGCAATATAGGCTTATATTGGGCTGTTTTATTTCCTTCTTGCATTTTCCTGGGGATGTAGCTCTAGTTATTTTATTTATTTAATGGGATTTATTAACGGCGTTTTACAATACATTGAATAGTATTCAAATATTTTTACTTATTTTTCCCTATCTGCAAACTCCCAATCTAACTGTGGTACCTGGGGCAAGTAACAAGTAAGTGAGTTGCCCAGAATCATAAGGAGCAGGCTGGGATCTACTGTAACGCACAATCTCAGGGGCAGCAGCTCTAACCACTAGGCTATTCTCCCCTCCCTTTAAGCATGTTTCACAAAAAGCACCAAAATCTATTATGTCATTATGCTTGTGTGTTTTGGACATTCACATCTACCTAAACCGAAGTGGAGCTAAGAATCATTGGTGTGAGGAAACCCATGTTTGCATCCTAAAATGGAAGACCAACAGTAACCCTTAAAATATCTGTTGTCTGTCTTTTTCACTTTTGTATGTGGTGGCAGTAGTGACATAGGTTTGTAAAAATATGGGGTGCTGTCAATACACATTCTCTCCTATTGTAATAAATTATACTAAGCTCAGTACAGTGTGATATTCTTCTGAAATTGCACAGATATTTTTGTGTGTAGATTACTTCTGATGTAGTGTGGGAAAAGAAATAGATATGAAACCAAAAATAAAATATTGTTAAAATTTACACAGCATGGATGTGCTCAGTCTGCACACTGGATTACTTCAGACTTTACAAACTGGGCTAAATATTAACTGAGTGGATTTGGCTCACACCTTTTTCAGTTGTAGCTCAAGATGAGTTACTTTTGACTGCAGTGGGTATTTCCCTGTCCTTGGAGTTGTCACAATTTAAGGCCCTTAGGCAGTGAAGAGTTGTGACTTGCACAGGGTCTCCTGATTTCACTCGAATTTTTACCTACCAGAAGGTGAAACTTTCAGTTTGTGGAAGTGACTGTGATAAGGAAGCCTAGACTTACCAAATTGGGGACCTACATCTCCCAAGTCTCTTGATAACTCTTGGCTCTGAGCCTTAAAAAACAGAAGGTCCTTAGACCAGAGCACCATCAGACCAAACCCTCCCCCTGAAGGACAGCAGTAGTTGTGAAGTTTGGTGGTAGGATTTTCTGCCACCCTCTTAGAAAATTGTGACAGTTTGGCAGAATATTGCACACTTTCACTAGGTATAGCTGGCAATGTTTAACACAGTTTGACTTTATGATCAAGCAAAAAAAATCTGTCAGAAAATGTAGGAGACAAAAAGGGAGGAAAAGCCTCAGAACCCAACATTCACTTTTGTTATAGGAATTAATTGGCAAGTTCACATCACTGGTAAAGCCCCCATATACAGTATGCCTATTCAGACTGTGCAATGCATGTATCGATACTGGTAACCCCACAAAATCAAAATCAGTGACTTAATTTTTACAGTAAGTGTCATGCTGGTAATCTATAAATTCCACTGACTAAGGCCAAAATTTTGCCTTAGCTGCTTCAGGGTGTGACGTTCGTTTGCCTGCTCATTCACAGTGCTTCATTCTCTGTGGCAGGTAAAATTGTGGAGGTGTAGATTAGTGGTTAGAACACCCCTTGATACCCAGGGGGGCCCCTGTTCAAATCCCATTCTTTAGCACTCTCCAGACCAGTAGAGGTTAACTTTACGAATGGGTATATATCTAATCATGACCAGCAGGTGGAGACTGAAAACAAAACTTTGGGACAGTATATACTATCCTCCCTTCTCTATTTCCCTCAGTCTTCTTTCAGTCTCCAGCAGGTGTTGAGTGATCTGTACCCATCTCTCTTGGTAGGGCTGTTGGAATTTGTTTAGGGGTTTATTGTCCCTGTTTTTGGCCGGACGGAGCTTGGTCGGGCCCTGTTTGGGGGTCCGTCCGACCTCGGGGGTGTCAAACCCGGCGGGTCACGAGCGGGGTCCCTCCCCCCACTTCCTCCACCTCCCCACATTTTTTTAGAGGAGCCTCAGCAGTAAGCCTTGCCCCCTAAGTCAAGCAAGGCATATTGCTTCGAGAGCCTGTGGAGTCTGTTCTGTAAAAAAAAAAAAAAAAAAAAAATCCTGAGGTAGTGCTGGTCTGAAGGGTTGTTTCCCTTTAAGAAAACTGTATTTTACTGTATTTTTTCATGTAACCAGCACTTTTTTATAGCTAGGTCGCGTCTGGAGCAATTGTGCCCTTCTCCGGGGGAGTAGGCCACAATTTTAGTCCAGCCGCGAGGCACTCGCGGCCGGCCTGAACTCGGCGGTTTGGGTCGGTGAGGTGGTGGAGCTCCGTCGGCAGCGGCTGCAGGCGCCCAGAGCTCCCCGCCGATGGTGCCTCGCGAGTCGGCTTGGAGCAGTGGGGAAGCCCGGTCTTCCACAACCGCCCACGGAGGGATTCCCCGAAGGATTCCCTCTCAGCTGATTTTTTGACAGCTGATGCCGACTTGCCTGTCTTAGCGGCTGAGACTGTTCAGTCTTCTCAGCCGCTACAGGCCATGGAGGGAGCATTTTTGGCGGGAACTTCGCCATTTTCTTTGTCTGGCCCCTCCATTTTGTCTGCAACCTCAGGTGACCTTCCCCCTGTATGGCGAACACAGGGGCAGGTTTCAGCATGGACCCCTGCTGGGGCAGGGAGTCCCTGAGGACCCCCAGGGGTTTTTTGCCCCCAATTTATTTTCTTTCTTTGTGCGGACTTTTGGGGGTCCCACGTGCGCCTGGGGGGTTTCGGGGGGGGTTTCCCTCCGCGCCCCCTATGGCTTTGCCTCCCTCTTTTCGTTTGGCGTCCCCTCTTCCTCCTCCCTCATCCAAGCGCCCGCGGGGGGGCTTGGATTGCGAATTGGTGGGCGGAGGAGCGTGTTGGCCTTGTTGAGGACCTGGCTGCTTTGGCGGGCTTCCAGGATCCTCTAGAGGGGACGCCTGTTGGCAGCGGGGCGGCGGGTTTCCCGTCTTCCAGAGCAGATGCGTCCGTGGTGCGCTTTTTTATTCAGAGGGATGAGCTTTTAGACCTGTGTAGCAGGTCTCCTTGGTGCTGCATTTTTGCAGTGGCGCCGCCGGAGACCCCGCGTATGGGGGCCCCTCTGCTTCAGGGGGTCTGTCCTGGTTCCCGCTCTTTTCCTGTGCGTCAGGATTTGCGGGATTTTGTGTTGGCGCAGTGGCCTATGGGCGCAGTTTCGTTTGGTGTGCGCCTTGGCTCTTGGGTATCCCGTCCCGGAGGGAGGTAGGGCTACCTTAATTTCGCCAATGGGGAACGCGGTGGTCTCGGCACTTCCTAAGCGGCATACCGTGCCTGTTATGGACGGTTCTGCTCTTAGGGTCTCGGAGGCGCGTGCGTTAGAGACTCTTCTTAAGTATGATTTTGATGTCTCTGCCTTTGGGGTCCAGGCGGCTGTTTGTGGGGAGCTAGTCGCTCGCGCCGTGTTTCGGTGGGCTGAGCGTGTCCTGGATCGGGAGTCTGATGACTGGTCTCTAGTGGATCAGGAGGTAGCGAAGATTGCGATGGCTGCCTCGTTCCTCTCAGATGCTCTTTATGACTTGGTGCGGATTTCGGCTAAGTCTATGGCATGGCCGCGCGGCGTATTTTGTGGCTGCGCGCTTGGGCGGCGGATTCTGCGTCCAAAGCTAAGTTTACTAAAGTTCCCTTTAGGGGGTCTTTTTGTTTGGAGAGGAATTAGATGAGTTGATTCAGACTCTGACGGACTCGAAGGTGCCCCGTCTGCCTGAGGACCGTGCCCGCCCTGCGTCTAGGTGTGGGGCTGCCCGGGGGCGTTTGCGGGAATTTCGCAAGTATCGCCCGGGGCGTGGGGCTGCTTCTTTCCCGGCTCAGGGTTTTTCCCGGGGTCGGTTCTTCCAGCGCATGCAGCCCTTTCGGGGGGCCCGTCGGGGGGCAGGGAATCCCTCCGCCGGTTCCCCCGCTTCCCGTCCTGCGCAATGACTCCTTGCCGGCGCCCCCTTTGGTTCCGGTGGGGGCCCGGCTGCGCAAATTTTTCCCCAAATGGGCCGAGATCGCGTCCGATCAGTGGGTCCTTGAGGTGGTGCGGGACGGTTACGCTCTGGAGTTTACCCGCTCTCTGCCGGACCTTTTCCTCGCTTCTCCATGTCAGACTCCATGGAAGACGCAGGCTTTTCGTCAGACCCTTCAGCGTTTGCTAGATCTCGAGGCAGTGGTGCCGGTGTCCCCTACGGAGTGGGGCACCGGCAGGTACTCCATTTACTTTGTGGTGGCCATAAAGGAGGGGACCTTTCGGCCCATCCTGGATTTGAAAGGGGTCAACAGAGCTCTCAAGATTCCGTCTTTCCGCATGGAAACGCTGCGGTCGGTCATTCTGGCGGTTCAGCCGGGGGAGTTTCTTACGTCTCTCGATCTGACGGAGGCCTACTTGCAGGTTCCAATTCGGGCCTCTCATCAGCACTTCCTTCGCTTTGCGATCTTGGGGCGGCACTTTCAGTTCTGTGCGCTTCCCTTTGGTCTGGCCACGGCTCCTCGGACGTTCACCACGGTAATGGTGGTCGTCGCAGCAGCCTTGCGGTCGGTGGGCATCCTGGTTCACCCCTACCTGGACGACTGGTTGATTCGGGCAAAGTCGTTGCAGGAGAGCTCCCGGGTTACGGCTCGGGTGGTGGAGTTTCTCCGGTCGCTGGGCTGGGTGGTCAACCTTTCCAAGAGTCGGTTGGTCCCGGCTCAGCGTCTGGAGTGCCTTGGGGTTATGTTCGACATCTCCTTGGGGAAGGTCTTCCTTCCAGAGGCCCGGGTGAGCAAATTGCAATCTCAGATTCGCCTGCTTTTGGCGTCCCGGGGTCCTCGGGCGCGAGATTTCCTCCAAGTCCTGGGGTCAATGGCGGCGTCCCTGGACGTGGTGAGGTGGGCGCGGGCCCACATGCGTCCTCTTCAGTATGCTCTGCTCCGGAGGTGGTCTCCCCGGAGGCAAGATTTGGATGTTCCGGTTCCCCTGCGAGGCTTGGCGCGCTGCAGTCTGCGCTGGTGGCTCCGGACCCCTCACCTGGTTCAGGGGGTGGGTCTGGATCTCCCGCAGTGGACGGTGCTCCTTACGGATGCGAGTCTCCTCGGTTGGGGGGCTCAGTTTATGGGCCACTCAGCTCGGGGCACCTGGTCCGCGGAGGAGGCCTCCTGGTCGATCAACGAGTTGGAGACCAGAGCGGTCAGGCTGGCGCTGTTAGCTTTCCACTCCCTTTTGCTGGGCAAGTCGGTCAGAGTCCTGTCGGACAATGCCACGGCGGTGGCTTATGTCAATCGTCAGGGGGGCACCAAGAGCACTCCTGTGGCGCAGGAGGCGGCTCGGCTCATGGTTTGGGCGGAGTCCCATCTTCTGGACCTCTCGGCTTCTCATATAGCCGGGGTAGAAAATGTTCAGGCAGACTTCCTCAGTCGTCACTTCCTGGATCCAGGAGAGTGGTTTCTCGGCGCCGGAGCGTTTCGGTTGATAGTGCAAGATTGGGGGCAGCCCCTGATGGACCTGATGGCCACGAGTGGCAACGCCAAAGTGCCCCGCTTCTTCAGTCGTCGCAGGGAAGGGCTGGCCGAGGGTCTGGATGCTCTGGTCCAGCCGTGGCCAACGGAGGGGCTGTTGTCTGTGTTCCCTCCTTGGCCGCTGGTGGGCAGAGTGCTTCTTCGCATTGTTCACCATCCGGGTTTGGTGGTGCTGGTGGCTCCGGATTGGCCTCGACGTCCGTGGTATGCGGATCTGGTGAGGCACCTGGTGGCGGTTCCTCTTCCTCTGCCTCTCTCGGACGACCTTCTGATGCAGGGTCCCATTCCCTTGTTCGACCCGTCTCTCTTCTGTCTTACGGCGTGGCTCTTGAAAGGGGTCGCCTTAGCAAGAAGGGATATTCAGACAAGGTGATCGCTACACTGTTGGGGTCCCGGAGGCTTTCTACCTCTCGGGCTTATGTGCGGGTTTGGCGTCTCTTTGAGGAATGGTGTCGGGCGCGGGGAGTGACCTCTTTTCGCGCTTCTCTGCCTAACATTCTAGAGTTCTTGCAGGATGGCCTGGATAGAGGCCTGGCTTGGTCTTCTCTCCGGGTTCATCTTGCGGCCCTGTCGACCTTTCGAGGGTTGGTGTCAGGTCAGCGTTTATCGGCTCTTCCTGATGTGATTCGGTTTCTGCGGGCGGCCAAGTTGCTTAGGCCTCCCCTACGGCCCTCGGTTCCCTCTTGGGATCTTAATCTGGTTCTCTCTGTTTTGGTGCGCCCGCCTTTCGAGCCCTTGGACGACTGTTCTTTGAAGGACCTTACTTTGAAGGCGGTCTTTTTGGTGGCCATTACTTCTGCTAGGCGTATTTCTGAGCTGCAGGCTTTCTCTTGTAGGGCTCCCTTCTTGGAGTTGTCTAGGGAGCGGGTCGTCTTGCGGCCTGTTCCTTCCTTTCTGCCGAAGGTTGTTTCTCCTTTTCATGTCAATCAATCGGTGGTTCTCCCGGTCTTGGGTGGTCGGGAGGGCTCTTCTGAGCAACGGCAGCTGCGCAAGTTGGATGTCGGTCGGGTCCTTCGCTCTGATGTGCAGCGGACCCAGGAATTCCGGAAGTCCGATCATCTCTTTGTCCTCCTGGCTGGTCCTCGTCGGGGAGCTGGCGCTTCTAAGGCTACTATTGCGCGCTGGATCAAGGAGACGATTGCTTCCGCTTATCTTCTGAAACAGCAGCCTGTTCCGGAGTTTCTCAAGGCTCATTCCACTCGGGGTCAGGCGGCTTCTTGGGCTGAGTCGTCGCTCGTGCCTCCGGTGGATATTTGTAAGGCTGCGGTTTGGTCCTCCTTGTATTCTTTTGTTAGACATTATCGGGTAGATGTTCAGGCGCGTCGGGACGCGGTGTTCGGTGAGCGTGTTCTGGTATCGGCCCTTCGGGGGTCCCGCCCGTGAGAGGGACTGCTTTGGTACGTCCCATTCGTAAAGTTAACCTCTACTGGTCTGGAGAGTGCTAAAGAAGGAGAAATTAGGTTCTTACCTGCTAATTTACTTTCTTTTAGCTTCTCCAGACCAGTAGAGGTCCCCACCCTGTCTGTTGTTGTTGTTGTTGTTGGGGCTGTTTTCGCGGGCAGTTTTTGTTTTTTGCTGCGGGTTCTAGTATTTTTCTAGGGCCGGGGAGAATTAAAGAACAGCGGCTGTGGCTCGGCTGGCTTAGCTGGCGAGCTGTGGGGACATTTTCCTTCGGGTATTTCTCCTCTGCATTTTCCAACAGCATTTGGGTATGTTATTTGTTACTCCTGTTCGGAGTATTGTTTTCTTCCTGTTTTCCAGTTCTTGGTTCTGCTTGGCTATTCGGCAGACTGAGGGAAATAGAGAAGGGAGGATAGTATATACTGTCCCAAAGTTTTGTTTTCAGTCTCCACCTGCTGGTCATGATTAGATATATACCCATTCGTAAAGTTAACCTCTACTGGTCTGGAGAAGCTAAAAGAAAGTAAATTAGCAGGTAAGAACCTAATTTCTCCTTACTGTTCCTTGTGACCTGAGTTAAGACACTTAACCTTCCATTGCTTCTACAATACCACCCGTAATACCATTTTCTCAGCCATGGTGCCCTCACTGACTGGAACATTCTTCCTCTGCATATAAAGCAAGAGTCCTCTCTCCCACTATTCAAGACAAAACTCAAAATTTTTCTATTCAGTGATGCCTACGATACCTAATCTAGAATCCCATTTGCTTTTCCTGAAATAATTTTCACTTCAGGCTCGCAACCCCAAACGCCTCACTAGAGGCAAACTAGCCCCTCATGTTCCATACATCCCTCTCTTTCATTTATATATTTTTTTTAATCTCGATGTATTTTTTGGCCATCTCTTGTACCTTCCTCACCTGTGATGTCCGTCTTAAGTTATGTAAACCCCCCCCACACACACACACACACACTAATTTCTGTGATGGGGTGTTTGTTTGTTTTTTCTCTCCCTTTTTAACACTTGCTTTTAAACTTATTTTATTGACTGTAACCTACCTAGATATATTTTGATAGACGGTATATCAAGAAAATAATATGAGCGTTAGAGCATTTACCTAGCCGGCCCGTGAACTCTTCCGCAGTTTAGTAAAACCAAACGTTAATCACACTAACTTTTTTTTTAATTATTTTGAGAAAAAAGGATGTACAAAGAAAAATTGCATCACAATATACGAAAATATATCTATATAACTAGTGGAAAAGAAAACCAACTCTAATGCATCACATTGTGGAAAACCAACCTTAAGCATACATAGTGAGAATAAATTATAAATATAATAGGGTGATACAACATTATTAGTAATAACCTATCCCCAATACTCCCAGCTATAAGAAAAAATTAAACCAACAAACTATTATTTTTTTCAATTACCAGTATTTGTTCAAGAGAGAGGCATCCAGCTGACAAGGATCATTAAAGATGTACTTAGCTTTTTAATAAGATATCAAACATTTGCATGGAAAACCTAAGCAAAAGGTAGCACCAATAGCTAGTACTTTAGGCTTGAACTTAAGGAACTGCTTCCTTCTCAGTTGAGTTGCTCTGGACATATCAGGAAATGTAGTAATCTTTTGTTCACAATACACTATTTTCCTAAGAAAAATGTAAGCTTTTAAAACTGACGGTCTTATTCATGATAAAAAAAAGATTAATAATGTTGCCCTAGAGGAGATGACATCCTGAGAAATTTCAAGAAACTAAGTAAAATTGGCAACTGTAGGATCAACATTAACTGAACCAGAAACAAGATTTACATCACTAGTCGGAAAGACTTGATTTATGGTAAATCATTATTTTCTACAGATTCACTCTTGCTGGTATAATTTTAGGGCTCTTTTTATGAAGCCGCGTTAGAGGTTTAACACGCGCTAAACTGCCGGACGCACTAGACGCTAATGCCAGCATTGAGCTGGCGTTAGTTCTAGCCGCGTAGCACAGGTTTAGCGTGCGCTAAAACCGCTAACAAGGCTTCGTAAAAGGAGCCCTTAATATTTACAAACAGCTGTCATCAGAATAGGCTAGTTCTTGATAGCGTCAAAACAATTGTTTGATAGCGTCAAAACAGTCCACTGCAGAGTTCCATCCAACATTTTGTGGGAGCATTAGCTTGGTTTCTCCTATTCTTTTCAGAGCTGCTGCTGCTGCAGGAAAATGAATGTTACAGAAGTATTTAGCAATTTCAACAACATTAGTCTTTATTTCTGGGACACTGAAATCTTTGGCTAGGAGGTGTAGCAAATATGTATGTTGTGTAATTTTTTGGTTGAAAAGGCAAATCTTGTTCTTTTTATTCAAAAAAATTAATAAATATAGTTCAAGTTAAACCAAGTCAATTGGTGAAATTGACAATTTGTTACTGTAAATGTCTTGAAAGAGCAGTTATATATGAGAAAATGATGTCGTTTTGAGCATAAATGTTTTAATAATTTATGATTTTTTTAAAGCAGTATTTCAGTTTGATATTAAATCATTTAAATTAATCTGACAGTCTTGTAAACAAAAGCAATATATTAAGGCCCCCTTTTACTAAACTGCGCTAGCGGTTTTTAGCGCTGGGAGCTGCGCTGAATGTCCCACGCTGTTCCCAACACTCAGAGTTCCTATGAGCATTGGGAGCAGCGCAGCTCCTGGCACTAAAAACCGTTATTGCGGTTTAGTAAAAGAGGGCCTAAGTTCTGAGACATGCCCGAAAGTTCATTTTATAGACATTTTTTTCTTATAGGGAGATTGATTATTTCTGAGTAGGTTTTATTTATGTGGTGGTGGTGTGTTTTGTTTTTTTTAATAGGAATGTCGAATAGCACATCCCATGGTAAAATGTACCTACTGCAGATCAGAGTTTCAACAAGAGAGGTAAGCCCTTTGGATCTTTTGCAGTTGTGCAATATGTCGAAAAAATATGATTACTATTGAGTACTTGGGCTTAACTATATGCATATTAATTATGTTAAATTAACTCCTTTGGTACTGGGACTGAGCAGTAGTGCTGAATTACAGGCTGGCATTCAATAACTGTTACAGTCATTGATTATCGCCAGCCTCATTGCTAAGGAAGTAATGCAGTAATAGGTGTTCCAGTGCAATAGGTGAGACATTCTAGACCGGTGTCTCTTAAACTTTCTCGAGCTGAGGCACACTATAGTTAGTGGCTTGAGGCATATGCGTAACATCATCACGTCGACATCCACACATGTGCAGAGGCTCTCCAGATGGGCCCTGAGACGCCAGTAGGAGGTGCCAGCAAAGAGGGCCTGAGAGAAGGAGACAGCTGATTGCCTACAGCAGTGCTTCTAAACTACTTCAAGCTAAGTAACCCCTAAATCTAACAAATATCAACTGAGTACCCCAACCACCCAAGCTCTGCCCCAGATCCCATCCCCTTTACTAATTATAATGCAATTTTTTCCATTCATTTTTCATATACATACAATATACACAGCAGATATAAATTCTCAAAACTGACACATTTCAATCACTATTGAAAATAAAATCATATTGAAAATAAAATCATTTTACCTACTGGCAATCCTCTGCAGGCTGCTGTAATTAGCTTTAAAAGTGAGGCCAGGGGGAAGCTGGAGGACGCTAGAGAGAAGGGGTAAACATGTAGGCCTTCAGTGAATTGGGCAGCGCTGTACCGCGTAGGGAAGTCAGCTGACAGGCGCTTCTCTTCCTCCTCAGTGTGCTGTGTCACACTTGGGGGTTCTTTTTATCAAACTGCGGTAGGGGTTTAACGCGTGTAATACCACGCGTTAAACCGCCTGCAGCACTAGCCGCTAACGCCTGCATTGAGCAGGCGTTAGTTTTTTAGCCGGCCGCAGGGGTTAGCGCATGATGAAATGTCCGACACGCTAACCCCACTAGTGCGGCTTGATAAAAGGAGCCCTTGAAATCTCAGGAGGCACACTAGTGTGCCGAGGCAGAGTTTGAGATATACTGTTCTAGACAATAGTTATTTCCCTTTAGTCGCATGGTTGCAGAAGGAATCCACTCCGGATTTTTCACTCTGCCTCTATAGCAGTGGTTCTCAACCCTGTCATGGAGGAACACCAGCCAGTCGGGTTTTCAGAATAGCTCTAATGTGCATGTGGCAGATTTGCATGCCTGTCACTTCCATTATATGCAAATCTCTGTCATGCATATTCATTAGAGCTACCCCAAAAACCTGATTGGCTGGGGTTGGGAACCATTGCTCTGTAGTACTTCACTGATCAGTTTAGCGCCCTCTACAGTTTTTTCCTTCTGCAATCCCACTTGTACAATCCCACTTTATTCCAGGACCAGTGGATTATTTCCCTCCACCCGCCAGGATCTGTAGGAAGCCTCAAAACTTCAAAGGCTTTTACCCTTCCCTCTTAAACCGCATCACTAAGCATGCTCCTTTATACATCAATCTTTCTTCCTACAGGCCAGGCTGTAGGAGCTTATCTTTTCTGCTCGTGTTTTATTTCGTGGTTTTTGCCCTCTTGCTGTGAAGGTTCCCTGCAGAAACGTCCATGACTGCGGGAGATCGCAGACTGTTGGAGAATGTCTGCTTCTTGGGAGTTCCCTGGACAGCCTGCACATTAGATCGGGGCTCCGGGACAGTTCCCTTGGGAGCTAGCTAACCCCAGGCTCATCCACTAGTTGGGTGGAGCATAGGCTGAGCGGTTTCGTGGAGGAGTGACAAAACCGCGCAAGAGGTTTTTAGCTCCAGCCAGTGCGTTGAATTCTCTGCACTGCTCTGACACTTGTAAGAACTCTGACCGTCAGAGCAGCACAGAACATTCAGCGTGCTGAACCGGTGCTAAAAACCTCACGCAGTTTTGTAAAAGGGGGAGTAAATGTTTTTGAATTAAGAACATAAGAATTCTAAGATGTCTCCTTTTTTCTTAAATATGTAGTCTTAATTATTCTGCCTAGAATTTGATATAAAATATGGAATATTGTGGATGTGCTATTGAATTTTTGCAATCCTTTTGTCTCTTTTAGCAAAACAAACACAATATGCAAGAAATGTGCACAAAATGTTAAACAGTTTGGCACGGTAAGCTGGCATTTAATTTAAATATAGAAGATAATTTTAGTAAAAACAATTTTTTGACATCTCAAATGGTAAATTAAGATAGTCCTGTTAAACGGTTGTGGCTAATCTTGATCGAAACAGACCTCTTGAGCATGTTAGTCTATGGACGCATTAGCATTTAGCGTGCGCTAATTCGATTAGCGCGCGCTAATCGGTTAGTGCACCTTAGTAAAAGAGGGGGTTAGTGTTTCTTTTAAACTACAGTGTAAAATGTTTACTAATGTAATGAGATGTGTAATGCACTATCCCCCTCCTTTACTAATGCATAGCACGAGTTTTAGTGCCGGCAGCAGTGGTAACTGCCACTGCTGGCACAAAACCTGCACTACATGTTAGAGGAGTATGCTTTTAAAATGAATACAAAAAATATCAGTGGAATAAGCACACTAAAACCTTATTGAATGGATAGAGGTAAAAGTTAAACTCAGCTTACACCTAGAAATAATGAAATTTATTTTTCTTTTTTTAACTAAACCTGGGGTGATTTGATAAGTAATGAGACTTTTTTTTATTTCAGAATCAGATGAATTACTTTTTCTTTTTCAAAGTAGCATGTTTCATATTCAATACATTTTTTGCGGCGTTTTGGAAACGATTCAAAGACGTGCAGTAGACTGTTTTGCAACATCACTTTTAGCACTATGGCTGTGGCATTTTTCACTTCATCATAACTTTTCTGCACAGTTGTTTTTCAGGGTTGGGAATGCCCAAAAATCACAGGGCGCTAAGTCTGGGCTATATGGAGGGTGTTTAGTGCTGTTTCATTAATTTCAGTCAGTGCTGTCAACACAACAGCAGCAGCATGCAGCCTGGCATTGGGTTCACACAAGTGGGTTTTCAGGATGTTTGCATAGTAGCCATCATTAACTGTCCACAGGCAACCCAGTGCTGTAGAATCATACCGTGTGCATTAAAGAACAGCAGAAACATGACTTTACCCACCGAAGGACTTGCAAATAATTTTTTGAGTGGGGGCAAATTTGCACATTTCCATACACTGGTCTGTTTGGATTTGGGGTCATAAATAATGAATCAATGTCAGGAAATCATCAATTCACTCCCTAAGTCAGATACTATCCCTGGGCCGTAGAGTCTTGCCCAACCTTCCCAATCAGCCCCCACCAAAATTAAATCTGTATGTAGCATTTTTTGTTTTCAATATCTTTATTGATTTTAGTGATAGCAAATGCCAACAAATTAAACAGACAAGCAAGGCCAACGGCCAAGTAAATTCAGTTGTCATGGAAAGTGCTGTTAAGCCTTTCGGAAGTTATGGTTAAGAGTACTGCAGGTTTAATACAAAAATAAGATCAATGCATGAAAAATCCCACTCTCCCATAACCCTTGTAGCATTTTATTTAAATTATAACTTCTATTTATTTCCTCAGAAAAGTAAAAGGAAGTTTTCCTTCATTTTCATTTCTGAAGTACAAAACAATCATCTAAAGGAAAAGTAAAAAGTGTGCCAATATTTAACACACACTGCTCAGCAGTAGTAATGTTGAGTTTAGGATATCAAAATGCATCTGCAGGCAAACTGCACTACAATTAGCTCATTTTTATTGGTGTTTTGGCATGCTTTTTGCCCTATCCTTATATTAGATGAAATTTCTAGTGCATGAAAAAAGTGTGCTAAAATGAAAATATTCAGTTCTGCATAGTACAGTTCCATATTGATCCCAAAGTCATATGTCAGCATCTTGACTTGGTTTAATGTGAAATGACTTGGGAACTCTATGATCAGATAGTAGGAAGGTCCATGTCACCAGAAATATCCTGGAAGAGTAAAATTAGAAATTTATTTCTAACAAATTAAGGACCTCTTTTACGAAGTGCGGGCCGGTGCGGTAACTATCCCGAAGCCCATAGGGATTTAAAGGGCTTTGGGGCCATTTCCATGTAGCAGCCGCTAGCACAGGTTTGTAAAAGAAGGGATAACTTAGATTTAAATATATTGTAATACTTAATTTGTCTTACAGCCTAAACCTTGTCAGTACTGTAATATCATAGCGGCATTTATTGGCACCAAATGTCAACGGTGTACAAACTCTGAGAAAAAATATGGACCTCCTCAGACTTGTGAACAGTGCAAACAGCAATGTGCATTTGACCGCAAAGAAGAAGGGAGAAGAAAGGTAGGTTTTATAGTATATTATAAGAACTAGAAATTGGTGGATTTTTCCTGTAATATTTAATGAAAGTGAATAACTCATTTAAAGTGAGAGAGCCTGTCTGTGTTTATTTCAGAATTTAAACAAATTAATTCAAGAAACATTACATACATACATACTTCTTCTCTCTACACTTCTCCCTCCGTATTCGCTGTGATAGGGGATTAACAGAACCGCAAATACAGAAAAACCGCAAACAACTTTTTCATATGTTATTCGCTGTTTTCTATTTCTATTAAAAACCATTGTGAATATGGTGAAACCGCGAATAACATGGTGGGAGACCTGGCCTGTTCCTGAACACAGTGAAGGGGAATCAGCAATTTCTCTATGCAAGCTGATGTAATTTTGGGGGGGAGCCAGCAAGCTAAAAACTGTGAATAATCAAAACCGTGATTGCTGAAACCGCAAATATGGAGGGAGAAGTATATAGCCAACCTCCTATCTTTCACCTCTTCCCTTTAACAACCATAAGATCTGACTTTAAAAACATGTAGCATTAAGAACTATGAGGGATTAGAGTGGATAGCGTAACTGGTTTTAAAAAAGGTTTGGACAAATTTCCTGGAGGAAAGAGTCTATAGTTTGTTATTGAGAGACATGGGGGAAGCCACTGCTTACCCTGGATCAGTAGCATGAAATGTTGCTACTTCTTGGGTTTTGGCCAGGTATTAGGGACCTGAATTGGCTACCATGAGAATGGGCTGCTGGGCTTGATGGACTATTGGTCTGACCCAGTAAGGCTGTTCTTATGAGTGTTCAATTATTTATCTACCTGAAAATGAAAGAAAATAGCAAGCGTGTTGAAATAAGTGTGCGTGCCATGATAAGTTTCAAGGTTGATCATGCACAGTTGCAGCTCAGTGCGAGTCTTAACATTTCAAGAACTAGGATGTCAAGAGAATCCTTGTGCGAATCGAGAAAGAAACTGAATTTATGTTAGCACTTTGTAAAGCTTATGTGCTGGCAGCAGGAGGCTCTGTGTCCATTGGGGGGGAGGATGGTACCCTCGATGTCTTCCCCGGTGCAGCCCTACACAGCCGCACTCCTCTCTCATCCAAAGCGCAAGGATCTTTTGAGATGAGGTTTTTATCCCAGAGGAGCACAAGGTGATTGATGAGGACCTGGACCCTTGGGGCAAATTCCAGGATCCTCTTGGAGGGTCCAGATTCCGGCTGCGAGGGGTTTGAGCAAAGATGTGTCTGGTGCTTATTTTTCAGCGGAAAGAGCTCCATGAATTAATCCTTCAGGTCTCCTAAGTTTTGCACTTTGAGGACCCCGTATAGGACCTGCGTGTGGTGGACCCCTTGCTTAAGAGGATTCGCTCTGCTTTCCGCTCTTTTCCTATGCATCAGGATATTCGGGACATCATGCTCGCACAGTGACAGGTACCAGAAGCCCCTTTTCATTTTGCGCGCTACATGGCCCGCCTGTATCCCATTCTGGAAGGGGATAGGGATACAGTGTTCCCCTGGTCGTTCGCGGTCGGTGGTTCGCGGTCCCTGTCATTCGCGGTATTTTCTGACTGCGACAAGGAGAGGGCAGTGGGAGAGGCAGGAGAGAGCAGCCGGAGTGCCGCAAGTGCAGGAAATCACTTGCGGTACGCTCCGACCGCCTCTTCCTGCACTAAGTCGGGCCTTATCCAATCAGGAGCTGCTTTGACACGCAGCTCCTGATTGGATAAGGCCGACTTAGTGCAGGAAGAGGCGGTCGGAGCATACCGCGAGTGATTTCCTGCACTCGCGGCGCTATGCCTGCTCTCCCGCTGCCTTCTTCAGGCTCCCCCATGAAAAACCATATTTGCAGTTTTTTGAGATTCATAGGGGTTCCTGGAACGGAACCCCCGCAGATATCGGGGGAGTACTGTACTCTGAAGTCGCCTATAGTGGATGCGTGATCTCGGCCATCTCTAAGCGGCATACCGTGCCTGTTGAGGGTGGTGCGGCCTTGAAGGACCCGGAGGAGCATAAGTTGAAGTCCCTCCTTAAACAGAGTTTTGATGCGACAACTCTGTCGGTCCAGCTAAGTGGCGTGTTTTTATTGGATCCAGCATGTACTTGATGATAAATTTGAGAATTGGGACTTGCTAAGGCAAGCAGTTGCCAAAATTGAATTGGGTGCTTCTTATCTCTTGGATGCGAGCTTCTGCCAAGTCTCTGGTTAGGAGGGGGGTATTCAGATAAAGTGATCTCAACGCTTTTGGGGTCCCGGAGGCTTTTCACCTCTCGGGCTTATGTGAGGGTTTGGCGTCTATTTGAGGAGTGGTGTGATGCGCATAGAGTGGTCTCTTTTCACGCTTCCTTGCCTAATATTTTAGAGTTCTTGCAGGATGGCCTGGATACGGGACTGGCTTGGTCTTCTCTCTGGGTTCGGCTTGTCAGCCTTTCGGGGGTTCTTTAAAGGTCAGCGTTTGAGTGCCATTTCTGATGTGATTCGGTTTTCTGTGGATTCTAGTATTTTTCTAGGGCCGGGGAGAATTAAGAACAGTGACGATGGCTCAGCTAGTGAGCTGCGGTGATGTTTTACTTCCAGGATCAAGTTCTATACATGTTCCAATAGTTGTTTAAAGATGTTTGTTGTTTTCTTACACTCCAGTTTGGAGTGTCATTTACTGTTTTTCAGTTAAGAAATTTCCTAAGTTCTGCTTCGCTATTCGGCAAACTGGAGTAGCAAGAGAGGCATGCTATACTGATATACAAGTTTGATCTCAGTCTCCACCTGCTGGTAGCAGTGAGGCATATTACCCATGCATAAGGACTATGCCAGTCTACAAGCTAACAGAAAGAAAATTAGCAGGTAAGAACCTAATTTCTCTTTCTAGTATGGCAGACACTTTATTCCTGAACCTTTGGGTAGTCAACCCTTTCTCATGGGAATTCTTGTAAAGAGTCTCAGCATTCTTTTGTTCCGCCTCCCATCCCTCTGGGCTATCCTCCAATTCCTCACTTGTCTCTCTACATGAAAGGTGGTAGGAGCTGCTCTTATCCCAGGACAAGCAGGCAGCATATTCTCACATGTGGGTGATGTCATCTACGGAGCCCCAGCGCAGACAGCTTTTCAAGCTTGCTATGCTGCACCACGCATGTGCATGCCTTCTCCCTCCACTAGAGGGTGCATCCCCACCTCGTGGTCCTCAGTTCTGTTTCTTCCGCGGAGCCAGAAGCCCTGTTCGTTTTGTGCTTTTTGTCTTCTGCCACCGCGGCTGATTGATTTTTCTCGGTCGCTGTGTTTGGTTTGTTATTTTCTTCTTTTGTGTGTACGGTATTCGTCCAAAAAAAAAACAACAGTTTTTTTGTTTGGCTCCGGGGGCTAACGGAAGCCGCGGCCGCGGGACCTCGTTCGTTCCCGGCCGGTTTTTGAGTTCATGTCCCGTCCCTTGACGGGCTTTAAAAAGTGCACCCGGTGCGATCGGTTGCTCTCGATCACCAATCCCCACCGGTGGTGCCTGATTTGCCTGGGGGCGGATCAGCTCACTGACTCCTGCTCTCGGTGCTCCACGTTCCAACCGCGTGCCCTCCGCCGCCGGCGTGCCCGTATGGCGGAGCTCTTTGCTGTGGACCCCGTGGCGGGAAAGGCCTCGGCCTCGACCTCGGCCTCGACTCCCTCGACCTCGCCGCGGCTCCCTGCCTCTTCGAAACCGGCGTCTTCGACCCCGAAGCCGAATCTGGGTAAGTCCTCGCTTCCTTCCTCGGCTCTAGGGTCTTCGAAGAAGCCATCCTCGGGCTCCTCAACGGGGGCGGGTGGGTCGTCCTCGGCCCCGCCCCGGTCGTCGAAGTCGGGTACCCCGCGGGAATACTCGCTACCGAGGTCGCCCTCGAGGGAGCACCCGCCGACTTTGTACATGCCATCTATGATGGCTGTCCCTGTTTTTCAAGACATGCTCCGGGCGATGATCGCCTCGGAGCTGTCCTTCACCCTGGCCCACATGAAGCTGGCTTCGGCCTCGGCACCGGTGGTCCCAGCCTCGACCCTGACCTTGCCCTCGACCTCGGTAGTCGACCAGCCTGAGCGGAGTGTGCGGCCTCGGGACAAGGTGTGCAGGGTTCGCCGGATTTCCTCTTCGTCTTCCTCGTCGAGGTCCTCCCGGGGATCCTCTCCCTCGGGTCGGCCTCGGGCGAAGCATCGGTCCCGGAAGCCTAAGCGCCCTCGGGGGTCGCCTCGGCGGCGGGGTCGCTCTTCGCCGACGAGGCACACGAAGGCTCTGAAGATATCGGAGCTCCGCCTGGATAACCCAAGGCTTGTGCGTTCCTCGGAGGGAAGGGGATCGAGGGACTCCCCCCGAGGAGGATGGAGCTTGCCGCGGTGCCTCGTACCCCGGGGACTTCCCCGAGGAGTTCCTCGGGGCATCGGAGGTCGCCGACCCCGACGAAATCCTGTGGTGTGGCTTCGTGGGGATCGGAGTCTGGTACCGGGCGGGAACCCAGGTATTCCCGGGAGGATTCCCCATCCTTCTTGATGGGCCGGGCCTCTAGATCTCCTTCCCCGACCGCAAGGCCCTCCTCTTTCTCGAAGTTTGTCATTGACATGGGGAAGGCTTTGGACCTCGACCTTTTGTCTGGGTCCCAATATTCAAAGGAGTTTCTGGAGGAGCAAGATTTGCCATATCCCCCACGTGAGTCTCCGTGCCTGCCTTTAAATAAAATTCTACATCAGGCATTTTTGCGGAACATGGACTCCCCTTATGCTGTTACGGCGGTTCCCTCGAAAATGGAGTCAAAGTACCGCACAGTCCCCTGTAAGGGGTTCGAGAAGGCGCAGTTGTCCCACCAGTCTTTACTGGTGGAGTCGGCTCTGAAAAAATCTCAGCCTTCTCGGGGTTCGGCTGCGGTCCCGCCCGGGTGTGAGGGGCGGACCCTAGATAAGTTTGGGCGCTGCCTCTATCACAATTCGATGATGGCTAACCGTGTGCTTAATTACGCTTTCACCTTCTCGTCCTACCTGCGCAAGATGGTGAAGACGATGCCCCGTTTTCACGGGGTTATGCCGGATTTGCATAAGAGACTTTGGCGAGTTTATGGAAACCTTGACTCAGCTGCGCTTGTTCCTCTTTCATGCCATCTATGACGCTTTTGAATTGTCATCACGGGTCTCCGCCTTCGCGGTGGCGATGCGCCGTCTTGCATGGCTGCGCACGGTGGAGATTGACTTGAATTTGCAGGAGCGCCTGGCCAATTTACCTTGTGTCGGATCAGAACTTTTTGATGAGTCGCTGGAGGCGGCGACTAAACGCCTGTCCGAACATGAGCGCTCTCTCGCCTCCTTGGTCCGTCCTAAGGCCAAGTTGGCGACTCCGAAACCTTATAGACGTCCGCCGCGGCGTTATCCGCAGAAGTCTACGCCGGCATTCTCCAGGCCTCCTCCCCGGCGTCCGCCTCAGCAGGCCAGGGCACAGCACCAGAAGCCTCCAGCGCAAGGGGCGTCTAAGCCGGCGCCGTCTTTTTGACGTGCTGAGCGGATGCGGGCGGGCTGCCTCCGCACTTTCGCCGACCCCGCTTCCCATCGGGGGGCGGCTACGGATTTTTCATTCGGCCTGGACTCTGATCACGTCGGACGCTTGGGTACTCCGTGTCATCTCGGAGGGTTACTCACTAAACTTCCTGACTGCGCCGCCGGACAATCCGCCAGACGCATCGCTCTCCTACCAAGCGCAGCTTCCTCTTCTCTCGGAAGCCAGGGCCCTGTTGAGCCTTTGGGCGGTGGAGCCGGTTCCCCCCGAACAACGGGGACAGGGGTTTTACTCCCGTTATTTTTTGGTCCCGAAAAAGACCGGGGACTTGCGCCCCATTTTGGACCTCCGGAAGCTCAACAAGTTCCTTGTCCGGGAGAAGTTCCGTATGTTATCGCTTCCGGTCCTGTACCCGCTCTTGGACGAGGGGGACTGGATGTGCTCCCTGGACCTGAAGGAAGCTTATACCCATGTTCCGGTGCATCCCGCCTTCCGCAAGTTTCTACGGTTCCAGGTGGGGGAGTTGCACCTTCAATATCGGGTCCTCCCCTTTGGATTGGCTTCGTCCCCTCGAGTCTTCACGAAGTGCATGGTGGTAGTCGCGGCGGCCCTTCGTTCTCAGGGTCTGCAGGTTTTTCCCTACCTGGACGACTGGCTGATCAAGGCCTCCTCCAGGGAGGGGGTTATCTCAGCGACCCGACAGACTATCACCTTCCTTCAACATCTGGGGTTCGAAGTGAACTTTCCCAAGTCCCAACTGTGCCCTGCTCAATCCCTTCAGTTTATCGGGGCTGTGCTGGACACGGTTCGCCTCCGTTCGTTCCTCCCTCCTCCTCGGTTGGAGGCCCTGCTTCGACTAAGCCGCCAGATTTCGCTGCAGTCCTCAGTATCAGCTCAGAATCTGATGATTCTGCTCGGCCACATGGCGTCGACAGTTCATGTCACACCGTTCGCCCGCTTGCACCTGAGGCTTCCTCAGTGGACCCTGGCTTCCCAATGGCGCCAGGATCGGGACCCGGTCTCCAGTCCTGTACAAGTGACTCCTTCCTTGAGACGCTCGCTCTGTTGGTGGACCAACTCTTCCAATCTTTCCGGGGGTTTGCTCTTTCTCGTCCCTCCGCATCGCAAGGTCCTGACCACGGACTCTTTGGAGTACGCGTGGGGGGCTCCTCTCGACGGTCTGCGGACTCAAAGTCTATGGTCGGCGGAAGACCGTCTTTGTCACATCAATGTGTTGGAGCTTCGTGCCATTTTTCTGACTGCTCGAACGTTCTGTCATCTGCACGATCAGGTAGTCCTCGTGCGGACGGACAACCAAGTGGCCATGTACTTTGTGAAAAAGCAAGTGGGAACGGGCTCTTGGTCCCTGTGCCGGGAAGCCCTGCACCTTTGGGAATGGGCGGTCTCCCAGAACATCTTCCTCCGGGCGGTTTACATTCAGGGAGAGAGGAACTGTCTGGCCGACAAACTCAGTCGTCTTCTCCAGCTGCACGAGTGGTCGCTCAACTCCCGTGTTCTGCAAGAGGTCTTCGCCCGCTGGGTGACTCCTCAGGTGGATCTGTTTGCCTCTCCGGAGACCCACAAACTGCCTCTCTATTGTTCTCGGATGTACTCCCCGGACCGTCTCGAGGCCGATGCTTTTCTTCTCGACTGGGGAGGGAGGTTCCTCTATGCGTTTCCTCCTTTCCCTCTGATCTTGAGGACGTTGGTTCATCTCAAATCGACCAGAGCCACTATGATTCTCATTGCGCCTCGGTGGCCTCGTCAGCACTGGTTCTGCCTGCTTCTTCAACTCAGTGTCGGGGAGCCTCTGCTACTGCCTGTTTTTCCCTCTCTGCTGTCTCAGAGTCGGGGGTCACTGTTGCATCCCAATCTTCAGTCCTTACATCTGACGGCTTGGTTCCTTTCCCCTTGACTTCGCTTCCCGTTTCTCAGTCTGTATGGGACGTGTTGGAAGCCTCGCGTAAGGTTTCGACTCGGCTTTGTTATTCTCAGAAATGGACAAGATTTTCCTTCTGGTGTTCTTCCCACCATCTGGATCCGGGTTCGGTCCCGGTGTCTTCGGTTCTGGAATATTTGTTGCATTTATCCCAGTCCGGGCTGAAGAAGACTTCCATTCGGGTGCATCTCGGCGCTATTGCTGCTTTCCATAGGCATCTCGAGGGTCGGTCTCTCTCTCTTCATCCTCTGGTTACTCGTTTCATGAGGGGTCTTGTGAATGTTCATCCTCCTATGAAACCTCCTCCTGTAGTTTGGGATCTTAATGTAGTTTTGGCTCAGCTGATAAAGCCTCCTTTTGAGCCTATTGACAAATCTCATCTTAAGTTTCTCACTTGGAAAGTTATCTTTTTGCTCGCGCTCACGTCCGCTCGTCGGATTAGTGAGTTGCAGGCTTTGGTCGCGGACCCGCCTTTTACTGTGTTTCATCATGACAAGGTGGTTCTCCGCACTCATCCTAAATTTTTACCTAAAGTTGTGTCTGATTTCCACCTCAATCAGTCCATTGTTCTTCCGGTGTTTTTTCTGAAGCCCCACTCGCATCATGGCGAGGTGGCGCTTCACCCGCTTGACTGTAAGAGGGCGTTGGCCTTTTATCTTCAGCGCACTAAGTCTTATCGGAAAGTTCCTCAATTGTTTTTGTCCTTCGATCCTAATCGGTTGGGACGTCCGGTTTCCAAGCGCACCTTGTCCAACTGGTTAGCTGCTTGTATCTCTTTTTGCTACGCTTAGGCTGGTCTCACGCTCCATGGTCGAGTCACGGGGCATAAGGTCCGAGCTATGGCAGCTTCTGTGGCCTTTCTCCGGTCTACGCCGGTCGAGGACATCTGTAAGGCTGCCACTTGTCTTCGGTTCATACTTTCACCTCCCATTACTGTCTGGATACGTTGTCCAGAAGCGACGGCCGGTTTGGCCAGTCGGTTTTGCGTAACCTGTTTTCTTAAATTGCCATCCTCCCACCTGCCCTTTTTTTTTGGTTGGCTTGGAGGTCACCCACATGTGAGAATATGCTGCCTGCTTGTCCTGGGATAAAGCACAGTTACTTACCGTAACAGGTGTTATCCAGGGACAGCAGGCAGATATTCTCACAACCCGCCCTCCTCCCCGGGGATGGCTTCTTTGCTGGCTATGGAACTGAGGACCACGAGGTGGGGATGCGCCCTCTAGTGGAGGGAGAAGGCATGCACATGCGTGGTGCAGCATAGCAAGCTTGAAACTTCAATCAAGTTTGCTTGAAAAGCTGTCCGCGCTGGGGCTCCGTAGATGACGTCACCCACATGTGAGAATATCTGCCTGCTGTCCCTGGATAACACCTGTTACGGTAAGTAACTGTGCTTTTTCTGCTTGTGTTTATTTTTCAATTAAATTCAGTTTTTTGTCCATGTAAATCTGCTTTGAAGGCAAGCAATTTTATATTGTGCTCATCAACAGTTTTGCCTATCAATTTTAATTTTCTGTGTGTGTGTACCAGTTTAATGACATCCCTCCTGCTGATCTTCGATTGGGGGTTGTTGTTTTTTTTGTTCTGCATTTATTCTGTGCATGTGCCGATCGCTATCACCAGCAATGGGCACATGCAAATTTAGCAAACCTTCGCTATTCTCTGCCAACCTCATTTGTATGCGCGATTTTTGGAGAATGACTCACCTTTTTGAAATCAGTACAATAACAGCTGCGACAGCAGCCCATTGATTTTTACCTCAAAGGTTTGGGTTTTTTTGGATGGTTTGTTGGTTTGGGTTTTTTTTTTAATATATATTCATTTTTCATCTTTCAACAAATGTAAAATTATTAAACAATTGACATTGAATGCATCACTTGAAATACTATCATTTATAATGTTAATATATAAAATTTAATCCCTCCCCTCCCATCCCCTCATTTCACAATTACACTTATAAGGTAGAATGGTATCTATTCATTACAATATTTAGTTAATGGCCCCCATATTTCTTTAAATTTATTATAACTCCCCTTTTGTATAGCTATTGTTCTCTCCATTTTATAAATATGACATAACGAATTCCACCAGAAATTATAATTTAGTCTGTTCCAATTTTTCCAATTACTTGTCATCTGTTGTATGGCGACTCCTGTCATAATCAATAAAAGCTTATTATTTGATGATATTTTGGCTCATTGATATATCAAATAAAATTGTATCATGATAATGCTACATGATTCTCTAATAAACAATTAATTTTGGACCAAATTGATTTCCAAAAGACCATGATAAAGGGACAATAGAATAATAAATGATCTAATGTCCCAGCTTCAAGATTACAATGCTCGCATCTATTAGACTTAGAGCTATCTAACTTCTGTAATCTAACTGGGGTCCAAAATGCTCTATGTAATAAAAAGAACCAAGTTTGTCTCATAGATGCGAATACTGTACATCACATCCTCCAAGACCAAATTCGTGGCCATTGAGACGCATTAATTTGATGTTTGATCTCAATGCTCCAAATGTCCCTAAGTCCAGTTTTAGGTTTTTTATTTACAAATCCGCTTATCAATTTATACCACTGTGCAGTCTGGTGTCCCAAGAAGTCCACCTGAAAGCATAAAAATTCTAAACTATATTGCGTATTAAGATTCTTCCATTCAGGGAACCCTGCCTGAATGGCTTGCTTCAGTTGCAACCATCTAAAACTTTGTGATTTATTAAGACCAAATTTATGTTGCAACTGTGAAAATTCAAGCAGTTTACCATTTGAAATAACATCACCTAAAATCCGTATACCTGCTATCATCCAATGCTTCCAGATGACCTTAAATCCGCCAATTTGAATCTTGGAGTTTAAACATATAGCTTGATTTGTCGAATTATAAATTGGAATAGGTGTTAAATTACTAACATATCGCAGAGTTTTCCATGTATCCATAAATATTCTGTTTTCTTTATACAATCTAGGCATTTTAATGCTGAGAACATGACATAAACGTAAAGGAAACATGAGTCGCCATTCCAACCACAACCAGCCTGAGGTATTATCAATGAGCTCTGGGAGGACCCAATACATACCCTGGTGCAAACTATAGGCTTGATGATACCTATAGAAATTGGGAAAATTTACCCCACCCTCCGCAATTGGTTTTTGTAAAGATACTAAAGCAATTCTAGGAGTTTTGCCCAGCCAAACAAATTTTGTAAGAATACTATTTAATTTTTTATAAAAGAACCCCTTAAAAAAACTGGTAACATTCCCATCTGATAACAAACCACAGGCAATAACATCATTTTAATAGTTTGAACTCTCCCCCACCAAGATAGATGTAGTGGATTCCATTGCTCGCACATTTCTGTTACCTTTTGCAATAAAGATTTTTCATTCTCTTTCATCGTGTCTTCCAGCGTGTTTTTAATCCAAATTCCTAAGTATTTTATTCCACCTTCCTTCCAAACAAAAGAAAATGAATCAAACAATCCTTTTGTACAATACACGTTTAGTGGAATTTTCCAAATTTCTCAATCAATTCAAGCAAGCATGGAATGTTTTTTTCTGGATTTCTCAAATGAAGCAAAATATCGTCTGTATATGCAGAGACTTTGTATTCCCGGTCTGAATAAGGAATACCCTGTATCTCCTTTACTTGCTGAATAGCTAATAGCAAGGGTTCCAAAACAATATCAAAAAGCAAAGGAGATAGGGGACAATCTTGTCTAACACCCCTCTGCAAATTAAAGCGTTCTGAAAAATTATTATTAATATACAATTTTGCAACAGGTGAGCTATACAGTGTTTGAATCATTTGTATAAATCTTGAACCTATTCCAAATCATTCCATAGCTTGATTCATGAAGGTCCATTCCACCCGATCAAAGGCTTTCTCTGCATCCAAGGACACAGATAAAGCCGGATCTTTCATGGCTTTTGTTAAATTTAACATATGAAAAGCCAATCTTGTGTTATTAGATGAATGTCTCTTAGCAACAAATCCAGTTTGGTGCATATCAATAATAAAAAGGAGAGCCTTGGCCAAACGTAAAGCCAATGTCTTAGCCAAAAATTTTCCATCTACATTGATTAATGATATAGACCTGTGATTTGAAACCAATGTGGGATCTTTGTTTGGCTTGGCAATACTATAGTCAATGATTCTGCCATAGTATCTGTAATGCAACCTTTATTTAGTTGCGACTGATATAATTTCAATAAATGAGGTAATAGGGTAGCTTGAAATGATTTATAAAATTCTACCGTGAAACCATCACCACCTGGAGCGGATCCAACTCTAAGAGATTTCAACGCTGTTTATAATTCTTTTAATGATATAGGCTCCTCTAAACTTTTTTTTTTATATGCTCAGGAATTTTCAGCCCCTTAATTAGATTCAAAAAGTCGAAACCATGGCTCAGAAGAATATAGGTCTTTATAAAAATTTAGAAATTGATTTAAAATATTTTCAGTTTGAGTATGTCTCTCCTTTCTCATCCTTAATTGCAATAATTTTTGTTTTTCTTTTCTTCACTGTAAGATAATTTGCCAATAATCTTACTGCTTATTTGAACTTCCATAATACAAAGTTTGTTGGGAACACAAATCATTCCTTACAAATTTTGATGATATCTCATTATATTTACCCTTTGCTTTTAATAAAGCCTGCCAGGGTACTTTGCTCCCATTTATCAACTAATTTAGCTTCCAAATGTTTAATTTCTTTCTCCAAATCAGAAAATTTGTTTTTAAGTAGTTTCCTAACATATGCCGAATACAAAATAATATTTCCTCTCATGGTAGCCTTAAATGCATCCCATATTGTTTCTATGGTGATTTCTTCTGAAGTATTAATTTGAAAAAATTCAATCATTTTTAATTTAAATTCTTCAAGGAAATTTGAATCCGCAATCAATGTATTATCGAATCTCCAAAAAGACCTGTTATACTTTTGCTCCTCAAACTTAAATTCAGTTCATACACCCCCATGATCAGACAAAATGATAGGGTCTATGGATGCTTTTGTCACTTGTTGCACTATTTGATTTGAGACAAAAATATAATCTATTCTCGAAAAGGATTTATGAACTTGTGAACAAAAAGAAAATTCCCACTTATTAAAATGAAGTATCCGCCATATATCTTTCAAATCACAAGATTGTACCAAATTATCTAACCCTCAATCCTTAAAGGCTTCTAAATATAACCAAGCCGTAGCTCTTTCTTGAAAGGTGGTTAAATTTTGTTTCTAGCCTAGAACGCAAGGATTCCAAATTTTAGGGATGTAAAAGGCAAAAGATTGATTCCAGGTTTTAGCTACTGTTTTTAAAATGTATTTTGATTTAACTTTGTGAACTGTGTAGTGCTTTAATGGCTTTCCAGCTATGGAAGTGGTATTATTCAAGTTTCAGACTCTCGATGTGATAAAGAGAGAAACTGGTTTAAAGGGCCTTAAAATGACAGTAAAATTATTGAGCAGGATTGAAAGTTCTAGGATGGGTATCAAAGCTCAGTTTGATGTTCCTTGTGGAAGAAGTGTGTGTGTGTGAAAAATAGAAACTTTCCTTTTACGAGTATTTGGAGACTGTTTCAGCAGTCCACAGTTGTTCATAAACAAGAATAAAGAAACTATTTTTATTCATGTTAACTTTAAACTGACACAAACAAGTACAAATTATTATTTTTGCAGAAAATATTTTTTTATTAGGCTGTGATAGATCATTTTCAGTATTAGTACCAGAAGTGTATCACCTCTTTGGAATTTGCAAGTGAATATTCAGGGTCACAAAAAAATCTATTTGTTTTAAATTTATGTGGCTCTTAAACAAGTAAAAGGGCATAATTTGGCTTGCGAGACATCCTTGTATGTACAAAAATACACATGTTATTTGGCTGGCTAAAATTGATTATATAAATTATCTAAATATGGATTCTATCACTGCTAACTGTATAATGTTTTGTTGGGTCAAATTCTATGTCTTGTTTTGCCTTGCTTCCTCTTTTCCCAAATACAAATGCACAAATATTCAATTGTTGAGCAAAAGTTCTTCATTCCAAACCCTCCATAAAGACTAGTGGGAGTAGGAGAGGCTCTTTTCATCACATAAATGAATACTAAGTGCCAATACTACCTTATAGAGGTATGTGGGAACATATTTTGGTCCCCATCCCCATTGTTTTGTTTCCCATACTCAACCTGCATTTAACAAGTAATGTCTTACTTTCTCCCATTCTATCTCTCCCTATATCCAACTCTCTCTTACTCCTCCCTCCCCCTCTCCTATCTCCATCATCCCCCTCTTTCATCTCTCTCTCATCTTGGCCCTGTCCCTGTTCTTTTAATTCCCTCTCACATGGCACACCCAACAAAGCTGCTTTTCGCTACTAGCTAACTTTAAATTTAGTCTTCGGCCCTGCAGGCCAGCAGTAGCTGTAAATAAAGACTGCCTGTCTGGGCCTTTCACTCTGATCCTGCCCACCCCTTCTGATAAAACTTCTGTTACAGAAGGGGCAGGCTGGGTCAGAGGGAAAGGCCCAGTGCAGGTTGCATGGCCGCTGTTGACCTGCAGGGCTGAAAACTAAATTTAAAGGTAGGTGGTATAAGCGTTGAGGGAGCCAATGAGCTGCAGGCATTTGGCCGGTTGCCCCTTTCCTGAGACTTCAGGGTCCTTTTGCAGGACGGTACATTAGCGCATCCGCTCCGCGGAATGCAGGCGCAACGTGTCCAAAGGAGCACGCACCTTTAGAGCATTGAGCAGATTACTCTGCTCAATATTTTGATGAGGAAAAGAAAGGGAGGTGTAAAAAAGCAGATTCTCTTCGGAGATTCAAGGTCCTTTGGACAAACATCTAATTCCAGCGACTCCATCTATAACAGCTGGTCCTTTATCTCCCTTGGACTTTTCCCTATCAAGAAGGGGGCCTACCCCTCCCCCACAGCCGACAGGAGATACTCTGTTCATCAGACACTGGACAGTCCAGGTTAGTTGTAGACCAAGAGTCACTCTGAAGAAGATCATGATATAACTGAAATATCTCAGGACTCTCATACCACAGAAACTAAATTACCAATTGTCCCTGCTCCTATTCCTATTAAATATAATTCCATAGATGACTCTGTTTCAGAAGGAAGTGATACAATTTTAAATTATATTATAAAGGCGATAGTGAAAATGGATAAAACTTTACAAAGTAATTTACAGAATTTTGCTAAATTTTCTGAAGAGGTTTCTGCAAAATTTAGAGATCAAGATTCTAAATTAAAATTGGTTGAAAAAAACTTGGAAAAATGAAAACTTAAGTTCTGTCAATCAGCACAAGCTTCTGCAATTAAAGATAATTTAACGATTCATTCAAAATTGGAAATATTGGAAAACTCTACAAAAGCGCTTAATTTAAGACTTTTAAATTTTCCAGTAACTCATTTTTTATCACCTAGAGCAGTGGTCTCAAACTCACGGCCCGGGGGCCACATGCAGCCCGCCAGGTACTATTTTGAGGTCCTCGGTATGTTTATCATAATCGCAAAAGTAAAATAAAACAGTTTCTTGATCATATGTCTCTTTAGCTATAAATTACAATATTATTATTAAGACTTAGCCAAAAGGAAAGATTTATAAACTATAAAGAGTTTTACCTCATGCAAAATTGTCATTTCTTTAATAAGAAATAAACTTTTTTTTCTGAGGTCCTCCGAGTACCTACAAATCCAAAATGTGGCCCTGCAAAGAGTTTGAGTTTGAGACCACAGACCTATAGAATTCTTTCAAGTCTACATTAAAGAGGTATTGCAGTTAAACTTGGAGGACAGAGATACAGGGCTCCTTTTACGAAGCCTCGGTAGCGGTTTAACACACGTAATTGCGCTAGCCGCTACCGTCTCCTCCCGAGCAGTTGGCTAGCGCGGGAGTAGCACATAATTAAACGTCGTGCGCCTTAAAGCCACTTCGTAAAAGGAGCCCATAGTTAATGCTTATTATATTCCAGTTAATATCAGAGAAATAGTTCCAGAAGGCAGATCTCACTAGATTTTTAGAAAATATACAAGAACTTATCTCTAAAAGATCTACTTTGTTGATTACATTATCTGTGGAGAAAATGAATTATTATGAAAACTTACTTTCCAAAAAAAATCAATGTTATTTTATGGACAATCAATATCAAATTTTACCAGATGTATCCAGGCAGACCCAAATTCGCCAAAAAAGCCTTTCTCTTGCTGAGATCTAAAATCTTGGCAATAAGAGGCACCTTCTTCTTGAAGTTTCTTTCCAAATGCCTGGTTACCTAGCAGAATGTTTCTCAGGTTTATTCAAAAGAAATAATTCTAGCTGACTTGCTTCCAAAAATATGTAAGAATTAATCAGTTTAATCTACTCCATGAGATAAAATGGGATTAGTTGTATGATTTCCAGCCAATATTGTGATTTTTGCTTTTATTATATTTTCTGCTCCTTGCTTTCCCCGAGATGTGGACTTGTTGGGATGATTGAATTATGTTTCCTAAGTGGTTATTTTCTTATATTCTATTTGCTTGATTTCTAATATTGTAATATATTAAGAAATTTAATTAAAGAATTTAAATAAATAAAAGTAGGTTTCAAGTTTATTTAAAATTTCTTATACCGCTTAATCAAACTTATAGGCGGTGTACAATGAAAATACCATAAAATCAAATTAAAAATTAGTAATGCTAAACAAGACCAGGATATATTAGTACAACAAATAACATGACATACAGACTTACTTCAAACAAATGGGAAAATGGGCAAGAACTACAATCTTTGGAGAAAAGAACACAAAGAAGGGGAAAAAACAATAGGTAGAGATAAAAACAGAGCAGCCACATTGGGTTGAGAGAGGGGTGATAACCAGGTATGCAAGTAGGTTCTGAGGCCTTGAGGTTGAGGTGTGCATGGGGACATAATTTAATCCCTTATTAACTCAAAACAAGCCCCACACGGACAAACAATACACACACCCAGCAACACTACAAGGCCTTAAACATACAACCAACAGCATTCACACTCCCCCCCAAAAAAGGGCAAAAGAAAAAGAAAAGAAGTGGAGAAAAAGGCCTCAGTTCAGCTTCATTTGACCAAAAAAACTCCACTCCTACAAAAGCTGTTAATCTGTTTGTGTAAATGCTGAAAAATAGTCCAAATACAAGGCAACTAAAGTAAAGCCAGGTGGTATCAAACAGCATGCCTAATACAGATGAAAATCAGTGGGTGAATGTGACAAAAGGCAGTATAGTCCAGCTCATAACATCCACAGCAAAAGCAAGAAAAAATAACTTAGCTGCTAATGGCTTCCAAATCCAGGCCAGGCAGTCCTTACACCCAACGGGGGAACCTCCATATCGCATAAAATCGCTGCATCAGAGGTGTTCATATCATTGCTTCACATCCAGATATTCCAGACCCACCATACTCCTCAAACATCCTCACCACTTCATCAATCGAAACTGGCGCAGAGACTCTTCACCCCGGCTCTAAAAAGGCCCAAAAGCTCCGCCCATCCACATGCAGCAACCAATCGAAAAACGCTCAGACTCAAAAGAAGGTGGACCATTCTATTCGGGCATTTAAACCCTCAGGATGGACTGATTGTAGCTGATAGATCCATCTTTGCTCCTTTTGCCAAAGGAGCAGTCTCCAATCCCCCCGTTGAACCGGGAGTGCAATATGTTCAATCACAATACATCGCAGGGCTCCAAGATCATGATGTGCTTCTAAACAATGCATCACCAGTGGTTCCTCCAAACGCCGGGTATTCAAACATGATCTATGTTCAATAAGTCTTGTCTTGAACTGACGGTAAGTATACCCAACATAAATTTTCAAACAAGGGCAAAGAATCACAGAAATCACCCCCTCAGTGGAGCATGAAGTGGAACATCTCAACTTATAGACAAAACCAGTCTTAGGATGTTTAAACACATCAGATTCGATCATTAAAGAACAGACAGAACAATGACCACACATCCGATGTCCCGATGTTATGGTTGTATATGCATCAGATGGAACTCTCAGAACATTGGGGCTCAAAATGTCACCCAAATTTCAATTACGCACATAAGAAAACAAGATCTTGAGCTGTTGAAAACAAGGATGTATCTTTAAAATGTTAAGATGTCGGCGGATTACCCGCTGTGAACATCTAGACAACTGTTTGTAAGTAGAGACGAATGGAACCAAATCCTGAGTGGGAGCATCATCCTGATACTGTAGTAAAGCCTCCCTATGATTGTACAGAGCCCTCTTCCTAGCCTGGGCTACCACAGAGACCGGATATCCCCTAGCAGTAAATTTCTCCTTTAGGGTCACAGATTGATGACGGAACTCAGCTGTAGTTTTACAGATGCGCCTATACCTCAAAAACTGGGCAAAAGGAATGCTGGTTTTCACAGAATAAGGATGCATACTACTGAACTGCAACAGGGTTTGTGTTTGTTTATGCGTTGAATCCAGTTGATGATGAAGGTAAATTTGTAGTGGTCTGACCAGAGGAAAAGGTGCCAGGCCCCGTTAAAGATATGAAGGTCTGGTGTGTGGGGATTTTGGGACATGTAAGCAGCAATATCAAATTGGTGGCCTTTTTCGTGCGTGGGTTAAGGGTGAAGGATTTGGTAAGAAAGTGCATTGAGGTATGAGAGTATGCCATTGACTTGTTAGGTGGAGGTTGATGTCTCCGAGGAGCAGATTATGTGTTGAGGTTAAAGAGTTCTGGAAGATGGAGTCTTCCAGTTCATGTTTTGTGGCGTTCCATTTTCCTGGAGTTATGTAGCATAGGATGCAGGTTATGCTGCCTTTAAGTGAGTCACTGGAAAGTTGACAGGCTAGTAGATCCAAGTGAGGGGTGGAGTGGTTGTCTAGAACTTTTATGTTAAGGTTGTTTTTTACTAGGATGGCCAGTCCTCCCCCTCGCTTTTTTTCTCGACAAACTGAATATAATTTTCTTACATTTAGATACTTTAAGGTGCCAGCCTTCTACTTATTCCTAAGTTACATAAAAATTTGCAGGTTCCCCCGGGGAGGCCTATAGTCTCTGGAAGGGATTCTTTATTAGAGCGTGTGTGTAAGTATGTGGACATTCATCTTCAACCTTGTCTTTCCTTGGTTAAATCTTTATTAAAGGACACCACACAGTTTTTGAATTTTCTGGAGAGTTGGGAATCCATGACATCTGAGGTGACGTTTTTTGTGACATTGGATGTGGCGTCCCTATATACCTTTATCCCCCAGAACCAGGCTTTGGAGATATTATCGGATTTTTTGAATTAAATGCCTCGCCCTTGGTTGGTGCCACCGGAGTTTTTGCTAGAACTGACTGCTCTGGCTATGAAAAAGAACTATTTGTTTGAGGGTCAATTCTATATGCAGTTGTCAGGAGTTGCTATGGGTGCAACTTTTGCCCCGACTATAGCGAATTTATTTATGGGTTGGTTTGAGGAGAAGTTTGTTTATTCTTCTGGATTTTTTTCCTTTGATGGTGGGATGGCTCTGCTTTATAGATGATATTTTTAGTCTATGGAGAGGATCTTTGGAAGAGCTGTTGGCATTTAATGCCTACATTAATGGGTGCCATCCTTCTCTGCAATTTGAAAATGAAGTTTCACCAAACTAAGATTGCTTTTTTGGATGTTTTGGTGGAATTAGTGGATAGAGTTTTGATTACCAAGGTGTACACTAAAGACACTGATTGTAATTCCCTGTTGCAGTTCAGTAGTATGCATCTTTATGCTATGAAAACCAGCATTCCTTTTGCCCAGTTTCTGAGGTATAGGCGCATCTGTAAAACTACAGTTGAGTTCCGTCATCAATCTGTGACCCTACAGGAGAAATTTACTGCTAGGGGATATCCGGTCTCTGTGGTAGCCCAGGCTAGGAAGAGGGCTCTGTACAATCATAGGGAGGCTTTACTACAGCAGTGTTCTCCCCAGAAATTTTTTCCAGCTGGGTGGCATGAAAATGTAGCCGGGTGGGGCGGGGCGGGGAAATTTGGTAGTGGAGAAAATTAAATGTATACTATTTTTATTAGTTAATTATTATTATTTTCCAATGCTCGATATGACTTCCTTTTTTAAGGTTTGACACTTGTGCCAGAATATTTTTACTAAATCTAAGAAGTATCCAATTCTAGAAGTGAATAATTAGATATTCACCCTCTTTCAAATGGTATAGAGGTTTAAAAAAGGGAAATGCGTTAATGAAGTCATTAGGTTCAATCTAACCATTTATTTTTGCATGAATTTAAACAACTAAAAAAAAAAAGATAAATATAGCTCATCCAGTCATACAAAAAATGGCTGTACAACACCTCTAATAATGTTTTGATCACTAGGTTCCTTCCTGAGGTCTCACTGAGGATATGAAATAGATGCTATCCCCACTTCCAGACCTCTTCCACATAATTTATGGAGAGGTGTTACTGAGCCTTGAAGGGCACCTGTTGATTGATCTTTATCTGCTTCTTTTTTATTTTGCTATAGTGCAAAGTAAGAGCTAGGGCAAAACAGTATAGGTAAAGATGCAGGTAATAATTAGCAATGTATTAAAAATATTTTATTTTTATTTGCTTATAATGTCATTTGAAAGCTGCTTGATGATAATACAACTTTAATTTAATTCATTATAATGTGTGTGTCTGTGTGTTGGTGGGGACAACACCTACGTCAACAGTAAAGTTAGAATAGGGTCATTAAATCCAGTGGTGTACCTAGTATATATGACAGCCAGTGCTAATCATTTTTTTAACAACCCCCTCCTCTATATAAAAAAAGATATTTTTAGTAATAATCCATGAGTCACACAATAAGGGTGCATCTAGGAAAAGACAGCATCTTAAACACTGCAGTGAGCATTAGAACACCAACACACGCATTGGAAAACTAAACAAACCAGATCCTACACAGTCAATTGATCCTGTAGTCGATGCTAACAGAAAGCCATGTCCTTTTCATACACACAGAACACAGATACACCCTCGCCCAATATGGAATAATCACAAACTAAAAATAGAAATATGTAGAAACCAGACTCTTCATACAATGCAACACCACAGAAATAGTGACACATGTCCCCTAATACTGTGCAAAATATAAAGACAGTAAATGTAAATTTGAAAAAAAACTTCTACATAAGTCACCACTTTACAAATTAACAAATAGAAATAAAACAAATAATGAGAAATATGTAAATACCATTTTATTGGATTAATTCATTTTTCAATTAGCTTTCAGAGGCCAAATCTTTCTTCAAGACAGTACAGTATACAGCTGTTATGGTCTTATGTCCTGATCTGAGGAAAGGGGTTTAGTCCCCCCCCAAATTGCCTTATTTCCATTTCCTATTGATAAATTTTAATCAATACAGTTACAATACTACTTGATTCTACGTAAAGCAAAAAAAATATTTTTTTTTTCTACCTTTTGTCGTTTCTGCTTTAGTCATCTTCTCTTCACTCTCTTCTTTCTATTCAGCATTTGTCCTCACTCCCTTCCATGCAACATCTTTCCTCTCTCTTTGCCCCTTCCACCCAGCCTCTACCCTCTCTCTACCCCTTCCATCTACTGTCCACCCTATCTCTGCCCCTTGCATCCACTGTCCACCCTTTCTGCCTTTTCCATCCAGTGTCTGCCCTCTCTCTGTTCCATATGGTATCTTCCCTCTTTCTATATTTCTTCAGTAAACTCTATATCCTGTGCCCTTTCTCTCCTTTGTACATGATTTATTTCAGCTTCAACCCCTCTCCATTTTTTGTCTCCACCCCTCCCCTATGCTCTGGCATCTCTCTCTTCTCCTTTCCTTCCTTCCTTCCCACTCCACCCCATGGTCTGACATCTCTATCTCCTTCCCTTCTCTCCCCCCCTCCAGTATCTGCCTCTCTCTTTCTCTCCGTCTTTCTTCTGTGAGGAGATCATGTTGATCTTGAACACTGAATAATTCTTCCATATTCCCCATATCACTGTACTGTAGTCTGGTCCAGCAGACTGCTTTGGCACTATTACATGGGTAATAGTAAATTCATTATGCATCAGCTTTCCACACAGAATGCCACAAGTCTCTATTTCTTGTGCTTTGTTTACATCTGCCAGCAGCAGAAACTTGTGAGACAGATCCCTTGGCAATACTACACTTCGGAGCCCTTTGACCATCTGGTTCTGTATGGCTGCAGGCTTTAAAGCTCTGTTTACTGGAGGAGACTGTCCAGCATACATAGTTGCATCACTCTTAAGGATCTGATCAGAGATTACATTAGACAAGGTGGTATTTTTAGGCATGGAAAAACAGGACATGTTCTCCTCAATCTGCTCAGATGCCCTTTAATGTTCGTCTGATCTCGGGCTAAATCTTGCCTCCTGAGCTAATCTTCAAAGGAGAGCGGAGTGAGAGCCATATCGGCAGTGAGATCCGTTTTGGGCCGCATGTTGTGCAGGGCTGGACTAAGGCAAGTTGTAAGCTTCCTTCCATCGCTGACCTATCTTCCATAAGTCAGCAACGGAGGGAAGCTTACAACTCGCTGCTCTTGCTTGCTTCGGGCCTTCCTCGTTGCTGGGTCCTGCCTTTACGGAAACAGAAAGTAGGCAGGACCCGGCAGCGAGGAAAGCCCGAAGCAAGCAAGAGCAAGTTGTAAGCTGGCCTGTCTCCTATAGCGAACCCATGCTCCGGGGCGTGTGCATGCCAACTTCCCTTCTCTTCCCCCCTCGGGACGTGACTTCCGGTTTCGGAGGGAAGCGGCATGCACGTTAGAGCCCTGGAGCATGAGTTCAAGTTGCTTGCTGGCGTTAAAAACTAAAAAAAAAAAAAGTCAGGCTCCTGCGATTCAGGCTGTGCCGAGTCAGCCCGGTAAATCTCCAAGCCGGTGAGGTTTTTGTTTTTTTTTTATAATGTTGAGCAGAAGGCGGCAGCAGCAGCAGGATTGCGATCGAGATTACAGCCGGGCGCTCATCTAAATTAGCTGGGCGGAGCGCCCGGCTGAAAGGCCCTGGGGAGAACACTGCTACAATATTGGGGTGATGCTCCCACTCAGGATTTGGTTCCGTTCGTCTCTACTTACAAACAGTTGTCTAGATGTTCACAGCGGGTAATCCGCCGACATCTTAACATTTTAAAGATACATCCTTGTTTTCAACAGCTCAAGATCTTGTTTTCTTATGTGCGTAATTGAAATTTGGGTGACATTTTGAGCCCCAATGTTCTGAGAGTTCCATCTGATGCATATACAACCATAACATCGGGACATCGGATGTGTGGTCATTGTTCTGTCTGTTCTTTAATGATCGAATCTGATGTGTTTAAACATCCTAAGACTGGTTTTGTCTATAAGTTGAGATGTTCCACTTCATGCTCCACTGAGGGGGTGATTTCTGTGATTCTTTGCCCTTGTTTGAAAATTTATGTTGGGCATACTTACCGTCAGTTCAAGACAAGACTTATTGAACATAGATCATGTTTGAATACCCGGCGTTTGGAGGAACCACTGGTGATGCATTGTTTAGAAGCACATCATGATCTTGGAGCCCTGCGATGTATTGTGATTGAACATATTGCACTCCCGGTTCAACGGGGGGATTGGAGACTGCTCCTTTGGCAAAAGGAGCAAAGATGGATCTATCAGCTACAATCAGTCCATCCTGAGGGTTTAAATGCCCGAATAGAATGGTCCACCTTCTTTTGAGTCTGAGCGTTTTTCGATTGGTTGCTGCATGTGGATGGGCGGAGCTTTTGGGCCTTTTTAGAGCCGGGGTGAAGAGTCTCTGCGCCAGTTTTGATTGATGAAGTGGTGAGGATGTTTGAGGAGTATGGTGGGTCTGGAATATCTGGATGTGAAGCAATGATATGAACACCTCTGATGCAGCGATTTTATGCGATATGGAGGTTCCCCCGTTGGGTGTAAGGACTGCCTGGCCTGGATTTGGAAGCCATTAGCAGCTAAGTTATTTTTTCTTGCTTTTGCTGTGGATGTTATGAGCTGGACTATACTGCCTTTTGTCACATTCACCCACTGATTTTCATCTGTATTAGGCATGCTGTTTGATACCACCTGGCTTTACTTTAGTTGCCTTGTATTTGGACTATTTTTCAGCATTTACACAAACAGATTAACAGCTTTTGTAGGAGTGGAGTTTTTTTGGTCAAATGAAGCTGAACTGAGGCCTTTTTCTCCACTTCTTTTCTTTTTCTTTTGCCCTTTTTTTGGGGGGGAGTGTGAATGCTGTTGGTTGTATGTTTAAGGCCTTGTCGTGTTGCTGGGTGTGTGTATTGTTTGTCCGTGTGGGGCTCATTTTGAGTTAATAAGGGATATATTCGGGCCCTAATCCTTGAGTACTAATTTCTAGTGGAACATAATTTAATCCTCATGCCCTCCTATCCCTGTGGTAATACAGATTTTTTTTTTGTCCCCATCCCTCGGCATACCTCTACTGCCTTAACTATCCCAGTACTTTATTTATTTACAGTGCGCTTATGTCACTTGAACCAAAGTGGCTCACAGTAAAACAGACAAATTTGCTACATCCCAACCAAAAGGCACAGTTGCACTGAGGAGAAGCAATTACATACAAAAACATAAAAGTAGTGAGTCGTGTACATAAAATTGCATCTGTAAATAGGTTTTCAAAACTTTTTTAAATTGTTATAATGAGGTATAGAAACAAACATACTCTAACAAGCTATTTTACTGCTGTAGGCAAAAAGGTACCAAAAGTGGGGTATGTAACTTATATATACTACAAGAAAGAGGGATATCAATTGCATAATCCTACCAAATTTCAGCTTCAGTTATAGATTAATTACATCTTTAAAAGATGGGAAACATCAATTTTTTAAAAAACCAATTAATCTCAGAAATCATATATCCCACTTCAAGGACCTGAAGTTTTTAGGCCACAGAACATGGAAATATCAGTTGTGTAAAAAAAAACATTGCATAGTATACCTAGTTTACTTTCAACGCTGGCATAGGATCATACTTAACTTTATCTGGGGGGGGGGTCGGCATCGCCAAATGGCTAGGTATGCCATGTTTAAATTCAAGGGAAGGGGGCTTGGGTATTCCTGATTTGGAACAGTATTATAAAGCAGCACAGCTTCGGGCAGTGGTAGATTGGCATGCTACCCCACTAAAATTATGGGTTCAGTTGGAACAGGGGTTGTTTGAGAGTGTGAGAGGCATTGGTACCTTAGGCTATCTGCCGTGGATGGGTTTGGGGGATAAAGATTGGTGCTTTGGGGAATCCATTTACGGGATTGTGTGGCGAGGAGTGTGTGGCGCAGTGGTTGGATCTACAACCTCAGCACTCTGGGGTTGTGGGTTCAAACTCCGCGCTGCTCCTTGTAACCCTGGGCAAGTCACTTAGTCCTCCATAGCCCCAGGTACGTTAGATAGATTGTGAGCCCACCGGGACAGATAGGGAAAATGCTTGAGTACCTGATTGTTAAACCGCTTAGATAACCTTGATAGGCAGTATATAAAACCTAATAAACTTGAAACTTGGGATGGATGTTACAGGTATGGAAAGGGGTTTGGAAGAAGTTAGTGGGGAAGACTAAGGGGGTATATTTCCTTCCTCGGGAAGGGGGTGTTTTTAAGCGCTGGGAGTGTCAGGGCTTGTATTGTTTTGGGCAGTTCATGGAGGGTGACACCATTAGGGCGTGTCCTGATGTTTGGGAACAATTTCAGTTGGCACAGGGGGACTTATTCCCCTATCTGCAGCGGGACCCTGACGCTCTCAGGCAGTCCCCTTTTGAAATGTTGCTCGGGGCCCCAGTTCGCTGGGGTTGTATTTCGGGTTTGTATAAATGGCTTCATGCTGATAGCGCTCAGAAGGCATGGGAAGGGGGATCTGGGGATCACATATACTGGGGTGGAATGGGAACAGATAGCTTTACGGATTCACCATGTAGCAGTAGCACCACAATTGGTAGAGAATGCCATTAAAATGTTGGTGAGGTGGTATATTACCTAGGGGGTACTTAGTAAGATGTCTGCGTCCTGCACAGGTGAATGTTTGAAAGGGTGTGGTAAGCGGGGCACCTTTTTCCATATGTGGTGGGAGTACCCCAGACTTTTGGAGTACTGGACTCAGGTATTTGGGTATATGGAGCAACTATTATAATGCCGGGTGGTTGTGTGGGCTGAAACTGTGTTACTGGGGGTGCTTCTTGGAGGGGTGGATGATAACCAAGATAAGCTGGAGTGGCTGACATTCACGGCAGCCAGGTTGGTGCTGGCGTCCTCAGGTGCCTACATTGTCTTTGATGCGGGAAAAACTAGGGTGGGTTTGTGAGAAATATAGGCTCTCTGCTCTGCTGACCCTTCGATGGCAGCAATTTGAGGATCTATCGGGTAGATTTCTTGAGGTGGAGGGTACTGACCCATAGTGACTTTGAGGGGTACTCCTGGTTTGCTGGGGCTCTGCATGTGCACAGATTTCCTCTATTTTGATATCGTAATAACCTTGTCGTCGTTTTAAGGGAGGGGAATTCCATCCACTGTCTTGGGGGAGGGGGGGTTCTTTTTTCTTTATGGTTCTGGGGTAGAGGTTGGGGGGAGGTGCTTTCTTGGGAGTTTCAAAAAATCGGTTAACACTGTTATTGATGGCACCAGCGTGATTTTCATTCCTGAGTTAAGCTGTTAGACTGTGCCATGTTTTGATGTTTGATCTTTGTGATGTACTTGCAGTGTTTAAATAAAGAATTACAAACCAAAAAAAATGAAAATTGCCCAAATTTACCCCTCAAGACTAACTTATTTGGAATCTCACTTTTGGTACTTTTTTGCTCAGCAGATCACATTTTATGCACTGAACTCTAGTAGTGATTTGATGCCTTTGCTGAGAGCTGAATACCAGATGGGGCTTGCTTCCCTTTGAAGTAGATGCCTGCAGATATCATCACTGCTAGTTATTCAAGTTTCCAGTTTTACAGAAAACTTCAGTTGCTGAACAAGACTTCAACATGAGCAGATTTTCTGTTGCGTTCACAGCATTAGATTGCATGTATCTATAGGTGCTGCTTAAACAGATACATTGGTTGCCATTTTTGGGTTTTATTATGGGGTTTTTGGTCACAGAAACCAGCTGAATTACTGAAATTTCTTCACTATCTTCTAAACGGCATGTAAGGATTTTTAATCATAGTAATTAAAAGATCTATTCAGAATAGTCATCTGGTTAGCGATATCTTTCTGTGACTTTAAACTTCACATTTCAGAATTAAGAAGAGACCTCTTTTGCCATACTTATGAGTCCTAGATAAGCATTGTATGCTGTTTCCTAAAAGGTTGACGGGAAATTGTTGTGTTGGTTGTGCACGCTGTCCTACAAACGAGTACTGCAGAAGACAAAGGAACAAAGAAAGAGTCTGGGGTCCTCCCATTCTAACTCCTCCTCCTCATTGACTGAGAAAGACCAGCCTCTTTCTAAGCACCACCACCACCACCATCATCATCACCACCACCACCACCGTCACAGCAGCAGTCATCTCAAGTAAGGGTTTATCTCTGGAATAATTATAATGGGTTAAACGTACACATTTAGCTTGATTCTTATTGGAATGTTTATCTTAGTGGTACAAAGAATCAACCAGATTACACACCTCAGTAGTGTAGGTTGTTTTTAGTTTTAGCTTGTAGGTGAGGAGTAGTTCAGTGGTAGAACCTGCACCCAGAGTTTGTGGGATTGAATCCCAGGGCTGCTCCTTGTGACCCTGGGCAAGTCACCTAATCCTCCGTTGCCCCAGGTACAAAATACTGCATATTTAAACCACTTTGATTTTGGATATGTAACTACAAAAAAGGTGGTATATAAGTCCTAATCCCTTCATCCCCTTATCTGATTTACACTTGAGTGAAATGGTGTGGTGGCTGTGTAAGTCCTCTCTTCAAGGTAATATGTAGAAATAAAAAACATGATGGAAAAAATACTTTTTTTTATTGGATTAACTTAATGTAGTTTATGATTAGCTTTTAAAGGTAACCCCTTCTACAGATCAGAAAAGAGGAAGAACGGGTTACCTTTAAAAGCTAATCATAAACTACATTAAGTTAGTCAATTAAAGGTATTATTTTTTTTCCTTTATGATTTTGTTTTATTTCTACATATTACTCTGATTTACACTGAAATTGAGTGAAATATAGGGAAGGCCCAAAAACTCAGCTGGGGGTGGGGGAAGGATAAATGACTTGATGCACCTCAAAAATATTTTCACCCCTTATTTCTCATTTGGATAGTAAATTCAAATTTGAGGCATTCTAGTACAAAGTTGCTTTCAAACTAAAATGGATAGGTTATGTTTGTGACCCTGTTTTAGCAGTTAAATAAGAGGAAATATTGTGTCTTGGGAGCAATGTTTCCACATAAGACCATAAGAATAGTCTTACTGGGTCAGACCAATGGTCCATTAAGCCCAGTAGCCCATTCTCACAGTGGCCAATCCAGGTCCCTAGTGCCTGGCCAAAACCCAAGGAGTAGCAATATTCATGCTACCGTTCTAGGGCAAGCTGTATGAACTCTTTCTTTGTCCTTATTTCCAGTGATTGGCTGTGCTCTTCATTGATTCAGGATAAAATGTGTGAGAGATCCCGGTGAATGAGTACGGTATGTGTAGTTGGGGGAGGGATATGGGAAAACCCCCATCGAAGTACAGTGGACCATTGTTAGTATATAATGTGTTTATGCATAGGCTGTAATTGCGAAGATAACAAAAACATGTAACCTGTTATGAGCTCTTCTGGGAGGATGGGATATAAAACCAAATAAATCAATCTAGAAGTTTATGGCTTGTTTGAGATCACAGTATAGTATAGAAACTTTACTTATAACAGAGGTTTGGGAATTCAGTTAGATAATTTTTGTTATGCATTTGGACTTAACAGTGGCTGCGTGCTTGTTAACTATAATATTGACAGAACTGAGTTAAATTTGAACAATGGGAAAGTAAATTGGTTTGAAGGTTTTCTGAAATATTAAATTATACAAATAAAATAATGGAATAAATATTTCTACAGGATGGAGGATGTACATCACAGGGATCACTATTGTCCCCTGCCTTAGTTAATGTTTATATGAAGTCATTCTGTTGCAAAGACATTGGAGTCTGCACTCTAGGTGATTATCCCTTGGTCACAAGTTGCTTGCAGAAGGATCAGAGCACAAAGGAAAACAATGAAGATAACCAATGGTGCTGTAAAAGTATTTCTTGACAACCCAACAATGTATGTGTTTTGGCCCAGCAGCCGGTGTTGGTCTAACAAACATAAGAGCATATAATTAATGCATATCAAACAATGTACAACTATGAACTAATTTGTAACACATAAATAGTATATGCATTCACACAATAAAATATTTCAAAAATTAAAATTTCTTTAAAATCAGAAGTAGTCTTACATGCATGTCGAACACAATTCACCCATAAAAATCATGGAAACAAATAATCATGTCACACAGAGCTATATATGTTTCGAATGGCTGCTAATAAAGTAATTGCATAATGAGCCACAAAAAAACATAGAATATATAAATTAATCTTATAAAATTCATTGAATATAGACCACTACTACTAAAAGTTCATAAAACTAAATGATGTGCCTATTCTAGCAGACAGTTTTTGTAACATAACTTATCTTTAAAAAAATCATTGTTGATGTAGTTTTAAAAATGATACATTTCTGTGATTGTATGCTCTGTTTAACAATAAAAAATAATCTACAAGAATCAAAAAGCATTTTATTTATACTCCTATGTGACCGGCCTTCAAGTAATAAATCTTCTGTGAAGGTGTTTCTCTTGCATTTGATATGCTTGCAGAAGGATGTCAAACACATTTTTCAGTTCCTCCGCCTTCATCAATGTATAGTGCTCTCTTCAGTTTTTCCTTTTGCAAACGAGTTGAGAAAGTGTTTTCTGATCTGCTCCGTCCTGTTTTTATTATTTTCAGGTATTTTTCATCCAATTTGTGAGGCTTTGGTGCAGAGATATTTGGGGCATCTCTGCCTGAGAGAGGATGCAGATCCCAAAAGGGTGGTCTGCAGCTCACAGGGTAACCCCCAGGTGTACCTGCTGAGCCAGCTTGCTTGATTCATTCTTGAAGCTCGTGGTCCATTCCCCTGGGAGCTAGCTCACCTTCTAATTTATTAGAGGCTTGAACGCAGGCTGTGGAGCCCCTGTGTTAATCCCGTAGTGTTTCAGAGAGCCACCTGCATTTTTGTATCTCCCCTCCCCCCCGTCACGCCGTGAGGATTCGTGGGGTTGAGTTCACAGTCAGTGCCAGGCTGACTGGCAGCCTGAAGATCTCCAGGTTTGGATCACTTCTGAAAGAATTTGAGGCAGAAAGTATTCTCCATTTAGACAGGCTGCAGAAAAGCTGACGCAGGCACTAGCACAGTACAGTGAGTACAGCCCATTATTCCCTATGGGAAAAATCGTGGACGAAGTCTGAGAATTTTATTTTTCAGGGTTTCTGGGACCAGAGATAGGTCTTCCTCCTCCAAAACTCCTCTTCCTGAATTTTTTTTATCTTCAGGGGAGCCCCCACAGGCCATTTTTGGTGCAGAATCACTGGCAGTGGCCATCTTAGATTTCAATCAATCTTTTGTTCAAAAGCCTCTATCTGCCTCAAAATCTCTCGATTTGGCTCAGAATCGACTGGGATGGGTTCCTTGTGCTGTTCTGCCCTTATATCTTGCTAGCTTTGCGTTGGAGGAGCATTTGTGTGCCGCGTGACAATGGGGCGGAAACCTTAGGCTTAGCCTTCGCTGAGTTCTCTAGGGTCGGATGCCATGTCTTTATTGTCCCAGGGCACAGTTTCTTCCCTGTAGGATTCTGTTTCCCTTTCAGGGACCAGGAGTCAAGAGGTAATAGTTGCACTCGGTCAGTGAGAAGATACATCTGTGTTGTGACTTTTCAAGACTGCTTCCGTAACACACATTATTACGGATGCAGTCAGGGAATTGAAGCTGGAACCTCAACAGCCATCAGCTTCACAGTTCACGGTCATAAATGACACAAATGCTCAGACCACCTTTTTTCCTGCACACGCGGACATCACCTTGCTAGTCACTGAGCAACGGGTGACTCCCGAAGGCTTACTAAGGGTAGCTAAAACTATGTCCAAATTTTACACAATAGTTTTGGAATTTCAGCAGCTGTTTAGTCAGCCGAAAGTGGATTCCACGGTGGCTCAAGTAACTAAACATACTCTCTCCCCCTAGTGAGGGTGGCGTGATGTTAAAGGGTGCACAAGATGGACGTGGTTCTTAAGAGGCAATTTAAAGCGTTAGTTTTGGGGATTAAAGCTGCAGCAGTGGCCAACTACACAAGGTTTTGGTGAAATCATGCGGCAGAGGAGGATATATGTCCCCCAGCTGGTGCTAGAGAGGATGGTGTATGTGGCAGATGCTCTATGACATTATTAGAGTCATGAGCAAGGTGTTGGTATATGCTGTTTCTGCCCACAGATGCTCTGGATCAGGCAATAGGCAGGTGATTCAGTCTCCAAAGCCACTTTAAGCATACTGCCCTTTAAGAGGCAGATGCTATTTGGTAGAGGCTTAATGACCTCATGGCCAGTGTGTCGGATCACCGACCTAAGTCTTTGTCAGCAGCAGACCTTGCCAGTCCACTGGAGGAGGCAGAGGCAATTTTCATTCCTGACTATGTTCCTGCCATTACTACGCAGGTTCCTCTGCTCAGAGATCTTATCAGGGATCCAGACAGAGATGTAACAATTGGGTCATTCTATGTCAAGAGGTCTAGGTCTCCCTGCCCGACAATCTCAGTAGTTGCTGAAATTTTTAGCGGAAGTACAATAGGACATGGAATTAATATGTGCAAAGTCTTAGATGGATCTCAACTTTTCCAAAGATAGGGGCCTCATTATCGGGGCCACTTTTTTTATTCCATGGAAAATAGTGCCAAGACATCAACTTTGGATGCAGATTGTGGAAATGGCTCTGATTTGATATTTTTGACCCACTATTCCTAATAGCTTAAAGTAGGCCTGAAAGTACATCAAATTTCAACCTGCGTTTAATGTAAAAATATGTGGGAGATGTAGACAGGCACTGGAACAATGAGAGAAACTTGAATTGGAAATTTGTGGCTTTCTAATAACTGAATTTTTTATTAGGATGAAAAATTGTGATCAAAGAACAGTATGGTTTGGATAAGAGTGACAATATCAAAGACATTGTGCTTCACAATCATTTCAATTGCAGCTCATCATGCAGCTAGCCTGAGTACAATGCATTGAGTTTATTGTCAATATTGGACAACACAGTTCGTGAATAACTGTATTGCCTTGCTGTTGAGGTTGTCATTGGAGCTTCAAGAACCATAAAAATATGTTCCTCTCAATCCCACATGGTATCTTTTTAATGGGCCAATGAAAGGATCAAGCAGGGCCTTGTGGATGCAAAAAGTTAATTAAGGCATCATTGTGTTTTGAGGAGATTTCAGAGATATTTCCAATCCACCAATAATTGTCATACATGCAAGCAGTGTTCTCCCCAGAAATTTTTTCCAGCCGGGTGTCATGAAAAAGTAGCCGGGCAGGGTGGGGAAATTTGGTGGGGAAAATTAAATGTGCATTATTTTTATTAGTTACTTATTATTAATTATTTTCCAATGCTCAATATGCCTTCCTTTTTTAAGGTTTGACCCTTAGGGGCAGTGTTCCAGTAGAATTTAAGCCACCCTTGAAAAAAAGTAATGCATTTTGATCACTAAATTGAAAATCATTTTTCCTACCTTTGTTGTGTGGTGATTTAATTGGTTTCTGGATGGACTTCCTTCTGACTGTGCATCCAACATTTTTTTTCTTTCTGCCTCCTGCATGCTTCTTCTCCTCCAGAATTCATTCCCTTCCCCAACTAACCTCTCTCTCTGTCCCTCCATGAATCCAACTTTTCTTCCTCTCTCCTCCACCCCTATTGGCAACATGTCTCCCTCTCCCTGCTCTGTTATGATCTTGCATCTCTCTGTTCTTCCTGAGGATCTCTCCCCCCTCTGTCTCTTCAGTCTGCACCTCCCAAAGTCCAGCATCTGCCGCCTGTCTTTCCCCTTTGGTCCAGACTTCTCTCTCTGTCTTTCATCTGCTTACAACCCCCCACCCCTGTTCTTCCTCAGGGTCTCTCCCCTTCTGTCTGCACCTCCCATAGTCCAGCATCTGCCTCCTGTATTTCCCCTTTGGACCAAGTCTCTCTCTCTTTCTCTTTCTCTCTCTCTCTCTCTCTTTCTTACAACCCCCCCTACCCCCAATTTCCAGCATTTGTTCTCCTTTCTTCCAGGTCTTTCTCTGCCTCTCTCTCTCTCTCTCTCCAACCTTCCTTCCTGCCTCCCTCCCTGGTCCTGAATCTTTCCACCTCTCTGCAGTCTCTGTCTCTCTCTTCCCTCTATTCACCCCCACGTCCAACATCTGCCCCTCTCTCTTCTGCCTCCCCTTTGTTTCAGGTTTCTCTATCTATCTAACTTTCTTCTGCTAACATTTTGAGTCCTCCCACCTTTGTTCCAGGTCTTTCTATCTCTCTCACTCGCTTTGTCTTCCCCCTGTCTTCATCTCTCTCTCCTCAGTTCAGGGTGCTTCCCCTCTCTACCCCCTCTGGTCCAGCATCTGGTCCCCTCTCTACCCCCTCTGGCCAAGCATCTGCTTTGTCTTTTGGTTCAAGTCTGCTTTCCCGCCCTTCAAGGTCCTTTTCTGTCTCTCCCCCGCAGTGTCCAGATCCAGCGTCTATATGGCAATCCCACTGGGGCCCTTGCAACAGGCGGGCTCTTACCTCCGCTGTTTCCCGCACCCAGCGAAAGAGGTCATCTCCACGCTGTGACCGCCGTTTGTCAAGGACCAACCTTTAAAGGTAATTATGGCAGCTTGCAGAGGATCGCCGGTGCTAGTAGAAAATTTAGTGGGCTGCCGGTGACCTCCGCAACACGTTACCTCTGCCATGATCCTGCCCCTCCTCTGACATCAGGGAGCGAATCCGCAGCAGAGGGAACATGCTGTGGAAGCCACCGGCAGCCTGCTAGGTTCGCTACAGCACCGACAATCCTCTGCAGGCTGCCGTAATTACCTTATAAAGGCGAGACCAGGGGAAAACATACAGGCCTTTGGGGGAATCGGGCAGTGCTAGCACCGTACCATGTAGGCAGTCAGCTGTATAGACACCAAAGCAGGGCCCTTTGTGTGTATTGCAAAGGGAATGTGGGAGAGACACCATGAGGGAAGGGGGTGTAAAATAAGAGAAAATGCCGGCATGGAACTTTTTTTTTCAAAATGTTACTTGCTCCTGAAGAGAACCCTCGCCCTCCATCAGCATTGAAGGGTGCCTGCAGCAGTTACTTATGCTGCGACGAAGAAGGGGGAAGGTGGTTGCTGGGTTCCATCTCTTCTCATTTAGCACGCCAGATTCTTCTCTCTCTACTCCTAAAAGGCCAAACAATTTTAACTAGTTTAGAATAGAATCTGCGGTGCAAAGGGAACTGTTTCTTATAATTTCCATGTTTATTTTGAAGAAATTGCTAAAAAAAAACAAACAAACCACGCTTTTCGACATTTTATTTACAGCTCTATGTAGACATTCTTCAGGCCATATGGTTTCATTTGTGCATCGAGAAGCGTGGCTTTTAAGTTTCCTTCCCTGTTTCTCTCAGATGCTTTGTTAGGTCCCTGGACAGTGTTCTCCCTAGCGTGTTTTTAGCCGGGCGCTCCGCCCAGCTAATTTAAGGTGAGCGCCCGGCTGTCATTTTGCATCCGCACCACCAGCATCAAAGCCGCGCTCCAATCCTCTTCCCTGTCCCTACTCCCAGGGGTGTCCAATCCGCGGGCCCGACAAGGAGTTTTGTGCGGCCCAGCTTCTCCCTCCCTCCGGCGGGTAGTTTTCTGGCCGGTTCCCTTCTGCAGTCGGCTGCGGGTGGTGTCGGCTCCTCGCGCGCGTTCTGTGGCTGTGTCAGAAGCGTTCCCTCTGACGTCACAACGTCAGAGAGAAGGCTTCCGAATCAGCCATGAATCGCGCGCGCGAGGAGCCGACGCCACCCGCAGCCGACTGCAGAAGGGAGCTGGCCAGAAAACTACCGCCAGAGGGAGAGAGAAGCTGGGCCGCACAAAACTCCTTGTCGTGCCGTGGGTTGGACACCCCTGGAGTAGAGACAGGGAAGAGGATTGGTGTGCGGCTTGCAAAAAAAAAATGTGTCCCAAGAACCAAAGTGACTGTAGGAGTCCTGAGACTCTGACTGGAGTTTCTGAATTATAAATTGGTGAGTATTTTGGGGTATTTCATATGTGTGGTCTTGAATAAACTCAGAACTTTGTATAAGGGATTGAAACCTTATACAGTACAAAATGGGAACAGACCAAAATAACTTGACCCATTTCTTTAAATTTATTTCTAATTTCTGCACTGGCAGCTATGACTGTTTGAATGACAATCACTCTATGCAAAAGGAAGAAGACTAAAAATTATTCCCAGAGGATAGTTCCTCATGTAGAGGGATAAAAGTTCACTGCACACAGCTGGTGGAAATGCCTAAAACCAAGTGCTGTAGAGCAGTGTTCTTCAACCGCCAGTCCGTGGACCGGTGCCAGTCTGCAGAAATTTTCTGCCGGTTCACAGGGCCGGCATGTCCATCAGGCCCAAGACAACGTTCTTCAGCCGCCAGTCCACAGTGCGATCAACGCGGCGTCTTTGGGCCAGCTTCCTGAGTGCTTCAGTGCACAAAGCCATGGGAAAAGGCTCCTCCACATGGCCTGCGCTTGAACCAGAAGCCTTCTCTCTGACATTGCAACGTCAGAGGGAAGGCTTCCAGATGAGGCACGGGATGCATGCGAGGAGCTGCTGCCCACAGCTTTGTGCAATGCAGCACTCAGGGAGCCGGCCCGAAAATGCTGCATTGATCGCAAAGTGGACCGGCCCAAAGATAACACCGGGGGGGCAGGCCAGAAGCAAAGGCACATGGAGGGAGAGAGACAACGGTAGGGGAAATGCTTTTATTTTTTTTATTTAGTGATTGATTTGTCTAGTTTTTTTTTTAATTTAATTATTGATTTGTCTGTTCAGGAAGAAATGCATTTGTTTCTTTTTGTCTGAGGTTGTACTGCTTGCAGAGTCTTGCATCTTAGGGTTTGTTTGTAAATATTAGTACTTATAGTTTTTGGTCCTGCATTTGCATGGGGTTATCTGTTTTAGGAATGAATATTAAAAAGCATACGGTGTGCTTTGTGTATTTTAATTTTGTGGTTAAGCATTATGTGTTAATACAATTATATTATGTGTTTATATGAAAAATGAATGGAACAAATGGTGTTACAATTAGTACTATTATGGGGGCGGGGTTTGGGGCAGAGATTGAGTGGAGATGGGCATGACTTAGCCCAGTGTTCTTTAACTGCCGATCCATGGACTGGTGCCGGTCCACAAATAATTATTTTATTTCCGCCAGTCCATAGGTGTCAAAAGGTTGAGGAACACTGCTCTAGCGATCCAGATCAATTGTAGATACATTTGATAACTCTTCAGAAGCATTCTAGAAATGATCTAGTTCATCTTACTTGCATAATCCTGATACCCTGCACAGAATTTATAGCATTGATGTGGAGGAAGAGGGAAAAAGATATTTGAAGGGAGAACTGTTGGGAAGAGAAAGGAAGAAATGGTGGACCTGGGGAAGGGAGGCAGGCAGGGGGAGAGATGGAATGGGGTCAGTTGGGAAGAGAAAGGGAGAGAAGTTGGATCTTGGGATGGGAAGGAGGGAGAAATGTTAGGTCTGTGGATGGAAGGCAGAGATGCAGCATCTCTCTTTTTTCCCCCTCCATTTCATTGTTCAGCATCAAAGGGGGAGGGAAGAAGAAAACAGAAAAGAGAGGGAGCAAAATGTTGGACCATGGAGATAGAGGAGGGAGAGATGGACCCATGGGAGGGCAGTAGAGAAGAGAGTTGGGATAAGAAGATGCTAGGCAGGAGATGGAAAGAAAGGGACAGGGAGTTACAGCCTGACCAGTGGAGAGAGGGAGGGGGATTCTGAAAGTGGTGAGCCATGTAGATGAGATCAAAAGGGAGATGACAAGATGAGTGAGAGAGCGGTGAGTACAGTGGTAGAAATGTGGTAATGGGGAGTAGATAGAAGGAAATAGGAGGCTGGGAAAGGAGTGAGACGGGAAATGGGAGAGCTAGGGACTGAGAGAAGATGGAGAATTGAGAGGTAGCTGAACATTTATAAAGAAGAAGGGTGAGAAAGAAGGCAAGATTTGAGTGGACAGAGGCAAAAAAGAGAAAAAGTTAAGGCTGAAAGGGAAAAATCAATACGTTGGAGACAGGCATAAGGAAAGAATGGAACAGTATTGAGAAGAGGAGAAAAACTGGGAAATGGGAGAGCTAGGGACTGAGAGAAGATGGAGAATTGAGAGGTAGCTGAACATTTATAAAGAAGAAGGGATGAGAAAGAAAGGCAAGATTTGAGTGGACAGAGGCAAAAAAAGAGAAAAAGTTAAGAAAGCTGAAAAGGGAAAAATCAATACATTGAAGACGGGCATAAGGAAAGGATGGAACAGTATTGAGAAGAGGAGAAAAAACTGCGGACAGCAGACATTGGAAAGAGAATTGGTAGAAGATCGACAAAAAGCAGAAAGAGAAACTGGGACCAAGATGATGGAAAAACAAAACATCCAGACAATAATGTAGAAAAATTTGTTTTATTATGAATTTATTAACTGGAATATGTTAGCTTTGAGATATGTGCATCACAATTATTTTTGTATTCAGTGGCGTAGTCATATACAGCTGATTTGGGGGAGGGACTGGAGCCCAAAATTGGTGGAGGGGCACCAAAGTTTCTCCCTGCCTGAGTGCAATTTATAAATACCTGAGCTAGTGGAGATTCCCAAGCCCTGCCAACTGAAGACATCTTCCTCCAGTCTGGCAACTCAAAATCTCCAAGCTTTGCAGCCAAAGGCAATATCCTTAAGCTGCCCCTGCTTTCATGCATACATGAAAACCAAGGGGGGGCAGGGGAGGGCAGGCCCAAAATAAGCAGTAATATTTACCCTGATTAAACGATCCTCCATGTGCGCTGCTGACAGCTGATTCAGCATCCCTGCTCTGATGAGGCTCACCTCTGAAGAGGCTCACCATAGCTGTAATAGAAGTGAATGGGAGAACCAGGAACGCGCATCCCTGCTCATCAGAGTGGGGATGCGGAAGCCTGTGGCTGCTCCCACTGTCAGCGGTGTACGTGGAGGATCACTCAGTCAGGGTAAGAATTACTGCTTTTTTGGGTTCCTCTCCACAGTGTCCCTTTAATGAAGGTTTATTATTAGATATGTACATCTTCCATATTAGTGATACAAATTTGGGACCTGCTCAGCCTTGTTTTTTGCTCATCAGCTAGTGTTGGTGGTTTGTGCCGGCCCCAGAAAATTTTTTTGTCCAATGTAGCCCAGGGAAGCCAAAAGGTTGGACACCCCTACCCTACTCCTTCACTGTGAGCAGGGAGGGGTAACTTTCATAGCGTTCCAGGTCGTGGGCCAACCCTCTTCCCCACTCCTACTCCTTCACTGTAAGCAGGGAGGGTTAATTTGCATAGCATCAAATTTGCACCAACATATTTCCACGTCCCGTCCCACCCGGCTATTTTTTCGTGCCACCCAGCTAGAAAAAATTTCTGGGAGAACACTGCTGGAGGTTCGGGCAGCCAAGGAAGCAGTAGCAGCAAGCCGCGAGAGCAGCTTGTTTGGTTTTTTTTTGTAAGGGGGAGGCAGGACATAGAGCTTTCTTTCTGTCTTTGCGTGGCAAATTGCTTCTACAGCCGAAAAGACAATCCAGGCAGCACAGGGTTGGGTGCTTTGGTTCAGCCCTGACCGGAAAAGAAGCTGTTTTATGTGTTCCCACCATGGCCCAAGGTGGGCCAGGTCATCTGCAGAATCGTAACTCACCTGGATCTTGTGATCCTAGTAGCCCCAGGTTGGCCTCGCCAGCCTTGGTATGTGGATCTACTACGTCTCCACTGAGACAGAAGCATCAAGCTACAAGTTTATACTGGGTTTCTCGGAGACCTCCTATGGAGAACCCAGTTTGCTTTAGTTTTACAGCATGGCTGTTGAGCATACAGCCTTAACACACAAAGCTTATTCAGAAGTAGTTATTTCTATTCTCCTCTACGCTAGAAAGCCTTCAACTGTTGCGGCCTACTCTAAGACCTGGAAGGCTTTTCAGCTCTGGTGCACCAAAGATCAGTTAGAGCCTTTCAAGCCACCAATTCCTGTGATCCTTGCTTTTCTTAAGGCTGGATTAGAGAAAGGCCTGGCAGTAGCATCTCTCAAAATTCAGGTAGCAGGTCTCATTCTTCCGAGCTTGAGCAGGAAAGGTATTGTTGGCATATCTTCCAGATGTCAGATTTTTGAGGTTGGGGGGTGCTCAGATTGCAGCCTCCAATTTGCCAGCCTTTCCTGTCACTGAATCTTAATATTATCTAGAAGGGCCTTAGTAAGCCTTTGTACAATCCACTTCAAGAGACGTCTTTCTGGATCTCTTAGTGAAGACAGTGTTTCTCGTAACTAGTCTCAGCGAGAAGGGTCTCAGAATTACAAGCTCTTTCATGCAGAGGGCCATACCTCAAGATCAGAGGCCAGGATTTCCCTGGCATGGTGTCTTCTTTTCTACCAAAAGTTGTTTCAGCCTTTCACTTCATCCAAGAAGTTCATTTATCCGCTATTCATACTGCGGGTCCAACTGAGCAAGATAAAATCTTGCAGAGACGAATGACTTTCGCCTTTCTGAGCATTTGTTCATTCTAACCAGTCAGTCAAGATGACGGACCAGCTTCCAAGGCATCTATTGCCAGATAGATTCACATGGCAATTTTGTCAATGTACATTGGCTGCAGCACACAGTCGCCTATTTCTATCAAAGCTCATTCGACCAGACGTTTAGCGTCCTTATGGGCGGAGACCCTGGCAGTTCCACCCGAATGGTCTGTTCTCCATTAAAGAATGACATGGTGACAGAATTTGTCACTGTCCCAGTCCCCGCGGATAACCGTGGGAAATCGTCCCATGTCATTCTTTAGTGTCTATCTGAACCTCAGTCCTTCTATTCCAGCATTCTTCAATGCAAGGCTTTTGAGGTTCAGTGGTTGTGCCCATTCATACTCTGATTCTTCCCTCTCTCCTTAAAGAATGACATGGGGATGGTTTCCACGGTTAACTGCGGGGATGGGGACAGTGACAATTACCGTTTCATTCTCTACTCTCCATACTTTTACGAAATTCTACAGATTGGACATGGTGGCTCGGGAGGATGCTGCTTTTGGGTCCTCAGTCTTGGCAGGCAGGTTCATCTGTCCCACCCTAGTTGTCTGACACTGCTTTGCTAAGTCACCTAGCGTACAGACTCCTATGTCTTTGCAACAGAATGGAAAATTAGATTTTTAACTGGATAATTTCTTTCTGTTAGAAGACCTAGAAAACTGTATGGCTGATCCTGTCAGGTTTTCATAAGAACATAAGCATTGCCTCTGCTGGGTCAGACCAGGGGTCCATCGTGCCCGGCAGTCCGCTCCCGCGGCGGCCCCCCAGGTCCATGACCTGAAAGTGTTCCCTACCTAACCTAAAATATCCATACCCTATTCGCTCAATGTCCTGTAAGGTAAACCTCTATCTGTACCCTGTAATCCCCTTCGCTTTCAGGAAGTCATCCAGTCCCTTTTTGAACCCCAGAATTGTACTCTGTCTTATCACCTCTCCGGGAAGCGCGTTCCAGGTGTCCACCACCCTCTGAGTGAAGAAGAACTTCCTTGCATTCGTTATGAATCTGTCTCCTCTCAGTTTTTCTGAATGACCTCTTGTTTTAGTTGTCCCTGCTAGTCTAAAGAATCTGTCCCTCTCCACCTTCTCTATGCCTTTCATGATTTTATAAGTCTCTATCATGTCCCCTCTCAGTCTCCGCTTCTCCAGGGTAAAAAGCCCCAGCCTGTCTAACCGTTCGGCATATGAAAGGTTCTCCATACCCTTTATCATCCTCGTTGCCCTCCTCTGGACCCTCTCGAGTATTGCCATGTCCTTCTTGAGGTATGGCGACCAGTATTGGACGCAGTATTCCAGATGTGGGCGCACCATTGCTCGATACAGTGGCAGGATAACTTCCTTCGTTCTGGTAGTGATACCTTTTTTGATAATGCCCAACATTCTGTTCGCTTTTTTTGAGGCCGCTGCACATTGCGCCGCCAGCTTCATTGTGTTATCCACCAATACCCCCAGATCTTTTTCTTGGCTGCCTTCCCCAAGTACCCTCCCTCCCATCGCGTAGCTGTACATGGAGTTCCCCTTCCCTATGTGCAAGACCTTACATTTCTCCACATTGAAGCTCATCCGCCATTTTTTTGCCCACTCACTCAGTTTTCAATACGCCTTCTTACCACCTCAGACAAATCTATAGTCTAAAACTGGAATTTCTCTCCTGTCAGTTGGATGAACATGTATTGATAGTGTTCATAAAGTAATTTAAGTTTCTGAGCGCCATATGTTAGTTTCTATCATAATAATGTAGTAGTAATAATAATAATAATAATGTAATTCTATCCCCCCTTATTCTTCTCTTCTATATATAAGTTCATGTAAACCTTTTTTTTCCTTCTCTTCCTATATTTTAAGTTCTTGTAAACCGTGCCGAGCTCCACATCCGTGGAGATGATGCGGTATATAAACTTAAGGTTTAGTTTAGTTTATTTTCTAGTTGCACACAGCAGCTACTGGTTCATTGGTACACCTAGGTTGGAAATTCTTGATAATTACTGTTCTTATAGTTACAGATCAGAACAGAATGGTATTATGTTATTGGGGAAGTTCCTCATGCTCCTCCTTCTAATTTCTTCTGTTACAGTAGAGATCAACTGCTTTGGTACAAACCAAAGAGGGCACTATACTCCACTGGTAAAAGAAGAGGAGTTGAAAGATGTGATTGACATCCATCTGCAAGCAACTCGCGACCGGGGGATAAACACCTAAAGTACAATCTAAAACTTAATCCTATTAAGATTCTCTGGATAGAAGATGGTCAGGAGGCTAGGCCCTTTGAAGCTCTAGTTATTGCTGGTTTATAACCACCCCTGTGTTGGTAAATCAAGGTGTCTGTATTTTAGTTTGACTATAGATAAGCAGGTAAATTATCCAGTGAAAATTATGGTCAATTATGCCAATTATTTTATATTAATGGTCACTTTACCATACAACATCTGCAGTTGGTGATACAGGCAATTATTTTGCCTATACTTATTTATTGTAATGTAGTTCTTTTTGCAATGTCAGATTACCAACTCTCTCCTCTACAGGTTTTACAGAATGTGGCAATGAAGATTTTTTGTGGGACCAAAGTATGATAGCACCACCCCTCATTTAATAAGATTTCATTGGCTCTTTTTAAAGCAAAACTGAATGTTAAAATATTACTTTTTATGTTTAAGATTCTGTACATGAAGTATTGGGTAATTCCAGCACAAAGTTTTGATCTGAAGACTAATATCAAGTGGCTTTATTCCTCTTTAAAACTTTTAGGGGCAGATGCAAAAAAACATTATCACAGGTTTAACATGGTTAAATTACAGGCTTTACTGGTAAAGCGATGTAGGAAAGTATTCAGCGCAGGTGTTAATTCACACAGAAACTCTTACCAAAGACTGCATTAAAATGCATGGTAATGAGACCATTATAGATTCCACAGCAATACAATTTTTAAAAAAAGTTTTCTCACACATTGTGCACAGAGAAACTGTACACCAGGTCCTTGTCTGCATAGAAGGGGTTGGTTGAAAGGAGGTGAGAGTATCCATAGTGGCACTTTCTCTCTCTCTCTCACTCCAACCTGACCACCCAGCCCTTGATTGCTTTGCCATGATATTAAAAACAAAAAAACCTTGCATCGGTAGTTTACTGGCCCTCCCTCTCCTTCCAAAATGCCCGTAGTGTCTAATGACATTTGCCTATGTATGGGTGCTTCTCAGCCAGCCAGCACAAATCTGGCATGAATCCAAAGAATCCTGGCCTGAGGAGACCATGCAACCTGATTTCAACCAAAGTTAAAGTGTTTTGAGGCAGTTGGAGGTTTTTAAAAACAAATCGGGAAGTCCAAGATGGCCACTGCAGTAACAATTCTTGTGGCAAAAACGGCCCTTGGACGCTATGCTAGGGGTCAAAAAACCCCAGGGTTCCTCAAATCCCAGATGACGATTTTTAATCTTATTATGGAGACTATCCATGCACATGTAAAGCAGATATAGAATTGAGCCTGCTAAAGAGCAAAATAGCATATGCCTGAGTTGTGAGTGGTTTTATGGCTCTTACTATGTTATGATATTTCTAATATGCTTTTGAGTTTAACATATCCCACCTCATAGTATGTAGGTTAGCTTACTTAAAGGAAACTGTCCCTTTAAATACTCTGTTACCTATGCATTTTGTCATCACCCATCTCTCCCACTTCTAGGCACTTCTGGTCTTCTTTCTTTGTATCACCAGATTATTCCGGCCACAATTTCAATAACACAGTTTTAAAACACACAACCAGGCTCCTCCTTACACTTACATGGTCTCTCTGGCTGCCAAAGATCATTCCAGCCATCTGTCACTCACTCTGGTCACTACCAGTCACCTGGATATTCAGGTAGCTAGTCCCTCTGGTCACCATCGGTCAGTCACTCTGGGGGGCCAATACCGGTCACTCTGGTTGCCGGCTTCTTGGGTCCTCGCCGGTTCTGGACACCATCAGTCCCTCTGGTTGCTAGCCTCTGGTCCCAACCAGTCACTCTGATTCCTCTGCTGGTCACCACCAGTCTTTCCCACCGGTCTCTCCACTAGGCACTGTCTGACAGGACTATACCGGTACATTGATCCCTCCATAGACCCTCCAGTCACTCCTCTGAGGACTCTCCCAGTCCCTTGGGCACTCTTACTAAGGTTTCTCCCAGTCACTTAGTCTTGTCTTCCGGACACACACTTCCTGAGGTCTCTTCCAGTCCCTCAGACTCTCCCTGAGGAGCTGGTTGAGTGAAAGACGATAGAGGGTAGTGGTTAATAGAGATCACTCTGAGGAAAGTGATGTTACCAGTGGTGTGCCTCAAGGTTCAACTTCTGTTCTTGAGCCTGTTCTTTCTAACATTTTTAATAAGCGATATTGTTGAAGGGCTATCGGGTAAGATTTGCCTCTTTGCAGATGATACCAAAATCTGCAGTAGAGTAGACACCCCGGATGGTGTAAATAACATGAAGAAAGACCTAGCGAAGCTTGAAGAATGGTCTGAAATTTGGCAGCTAAAATTTAATGCTTAGAAATGCAAGGTCATGCATTTGCGCTGCAAAAACCCAAGGGAATGGTACAGTTTAAGGGGTGAGGAACTTATGTGCACGACAGAAGAGCAAAACTTGGGTGTGATTTTATGTGATGATCTTAAGCTGGCCAACGGGTTGAAAAGGTGACGTGAAAGCTAGAAGGATGCTAGGGTGCATAGGAAGAGGTATGGCCTTTAGGAAAAAGGATATATTTGATGCCCCTGTATAAGAGTCTGGTGAGACCTCCATTTAGAATATTGTGTATAATTCTGGAGACCACACCTTCAAAAAGATATAAAAAGGATAGAGTCTGTACAGAGGAAGGCTACTAATAAGGTGCATGGTCCTCATTATAAGGTGTATGGGGACAGACTTAAAGATCTCAATATGTATACTTCAGAATAGCCCTAATGAATATGGATGGAGCAGATTTGCATGTGTCACTTCTATTATATGCAAATCACTCATGCATATTTATTAGGGCTATCCTGAAAACCCAATTGGTCTAGGGGTCCTCCAGGACATGGTTGGAAATCACTGCTTTAGAGGAAAGGCAGGAGAGGGGAGATATGATAGACATTTAAATACCTAAGTGGAGTAAATGGCACATGAGTCAAGTCTCCATTTGAAAGGAAGCTGGAATGAGAGAGCAAAGGATGAAGTTAAGAGGTTATAGGCACAGGAGTAATCTAAGGAAATACTTTTATACAGAAAAGATGGTAGAGGTGTGGAACAGTCTCCCGGAAGAAGTGGTTGAGAAAGAGGCTGTGTCTGAATTCAAGAAGGCATGGGATCTCTTAGAGAGAGGAAGAGATAATGGTTACTGCGGATGGGCAGACTAGATGGGTCATTTGGCCTTTATCTGCCATCATGTTTCTAAGTTTCTCCCAGTCACTCAGTCTCTCTCCACCAGGCCCACTGCCAATTGTGAAGCTTGAAAGCAAAGAAAGCACACGACACAAATACAGTGGTGCCTCGCATAACGAACGCCTCGCACAGCGAACGCTGCGCACAACGAACTTCATGTCTTGCTTCCTACAACGAACTTCGTTTCACACAACGAAGTCACCCGAGCTGCATCCTTCCGCGCAGGCACTGCGCTTAACTGCCCTCGTCTTCATCTCTCCGCCTGGCTCCCTGTGCAGTGGCGGACCGTCTGCTCGCAGGGGGCCCGGCACCTACTGCTGATGCGTTGGGGGGGCGGAGCTACTCTCGCCGCTTCCCCGATGCTAAGAAAAAAAAAAAAAAATGAACAGTTAAGTCCCAGTTTTTGCCGCTGAGACTCTGCCCTCTCTCACTGTAAAATTAGACTCTACTTAGTCTGTCTTTAAATTTAAAAAATGTGTGTTGTTTTAAAAAACAATTATGTTTTTAGATGTATCTAAATAAAAATAATAACAACAAATTTATCTTTTTTTATGTCATCTTAGCATATTTTATGCTACAGAACGAATTATTTTTTTTAACATGTATTGTTATGGGAAAACGCGTTTCACATAACGAACTTTTCGCATAACAAACTTGCTCCTGGAACCAATTAAGTTCGTTGTGTGAGGCACCACTGTATACAGATTGCATGTATAACTTCATTTGCAAAAGCTTAAGAACAGGAAAAAAAAACCAGATACAGACCTTTGCATGGCTTCTACTTCATTGCAAATGGAGGTTTGCAGCTACACAACGGTGACCTCATTGTGAGATCATCAAGGTGCACCTACAAGGTAGAATGTCACAATTAAAATATTACATTACATTACATTAGTGATTTTTATTCCGCTTGTACCTTGCGGTTCAAAGCGGATTACATAAGAAGAAAGCTGGACATTTCCAGGAGGGTACATGACATTGGAGAAAACAGCAATGTGCTGGGGAGCTGGTTGGGCTTTGAACTCATGACCTCTGGAAGAGGAGCACAGGGCTTTTACTTATTGAGCTATAGCAGCTTCCAGGCAGCTGCAAACCTCCATTTGCAATGAAGTAGAAGCCATGCTAAGGTCTGTATTTGGGTTTTTTCTTTTCTTAAGCTTTTGCAAATGAAGTTATTCATGCAATCTATATATTTGTGTCATGTGCTTTCTTTGCTTTCAAGAATGAGCTGATTGGAGCACTATTTAGTCAGAAAAAAGAGTAGCTTTTTAGCAAGAAAACTAAAGCTATGTTTTTCATGTGCTGTGCTTCAGTTAATGGATCTTTTCCTCTAATTAGCAAATAGCATTGCTGTTTGTCCACAAAAATAGGTTTTGCATGCAATATATCTGTTTTGATGTGCCCTGTTTATGTAGTGCCTTATTAAATGTATTTTGAGCTTAATAAAGTAAAAATAAAAACCCAGAGAGCTATTTAGCAGAGGACATCCAAACTGTGCTTAAGTTCTGGAAGAACGTCCAAAGAGTGCCTAGGTTCTCTCCATAGAACTCGGGTCTATCTGAAGCCTAAACTGTGCTCAAAAGTAGACTTCCTTTCAATGCCTATAAGACCCAGTTTTACAATTGCTATGCAGCTTGCTAGCTCACTCTATAGCACACTGGTTAAACCTATACTCTTCTGTCCTAATGTTGCTGGTTTGAATCCCAGTCACTCTGTCTGATGGAAGAGAAATAAATAAAAGCATTAAACAGATCCAACTCCTAGTATTACAATTATAATGAAAAACAGCATAAAATCGCCATTCTAATAACATAATAATAAAATATTATAACATTAAGGACATTGTTTGGATGTCTAAATCTCACCTAAAACCTGATTCTCTAAAGGATGTCTAAACAGTGCTGAACTCTGCTGAGTGTGATTCTACAAAGGACGCCAAACTTAAGCACCTAAATGGTGCCTAACTTTAAGCGCATTTTGCAGAATCAGGGCCTAAGTATATTCCTATAAAGTAAAGCATAACATGTTAGAAATAAATAAATTATAGCATTATTTTACCTTGTTTATTTTCATTTGCCACTAGAAGAAAGCCTGGGTGCAGGCTGTTCATAAATATCCAATATGATTTTTGTTTTTCAGATTAAGCAGTTTGAGTCCAGAACAAGAGCAGGGTCTATGGAAACAGAGGCAAGTATATTAGTCTTTAGCACATCTGTTGAAATTCCAGGACTGTGCTTGCTACTCCCCAATACTATGCCAAGAGTGAGAACATAGAACTTGTTAATCTCAAGTACTGGTGTATTAGAAGTCATTTAGTGTCAAGGTCAGATTTGTTTAATAAAATTTCCCATTTTGCTGACACTCTGGTTAGGCCAACACAAGTGCTGACAGCCAGCATACAGTAATGTAATGCTGACATTTCCCACACTTTTTTTTTAAGTTTATGAAGGCAAGCTCCATATGGCATTCACTCCGCAACTGTTTTGTACACAGCCATTTTTTGCTGACAGGCAACTGCTTATTGGCCATGTTCTCCTCCTTTGCTGCCCAGTGTCGGACTGTTAATTTGAACCATGCAGCTATATGGTACCCCATGCAGTTCAAATTAGGAATGGTGTCAAGGGTAGCAGAAGAGAAGTTTATGGCTCGGTAATCAGGCATTCTCCTCTTCACTGTACATTGTGAAACAGCTAGTTGAGATTATATGGAGCAGGAATGGAAGTGATTGCTACATGAGTGGAGGGAACATGCTAAGGGTTTTTATGGGAGGGTAGGGGAGAAGTGAGAAAAAAGCATAAGCATGCTGAAGGGTTTTGCCTATGTAAGGGAAGGGGGAGTAGATGAATCCTGACAGCTGCTGCAATCATTTTTCCTATTCAGAATTCACCCTTGTAAATGATGTAAAGGAAAACTAGTTTTGCACATAATCTATTATGAATGGATTTTATGCTGAAGAATAAAAATCATTTTAGCTACTGTTACAAATTAATTTTTTTTAATTCAGTTATACATATATTACAAGTGCAACTACTTGTTAAAGCAATATGGAAACATATTAAAAAGAAAAGAAGAAAACAACAATAGTATATTTTAACTTAAAAAAAGCTTAAACGGCTTTTTATTCCTCAGTATTTTATTCTGTGCTTCTAACCACTCTACTGGATAGATTCTTGATGTCCAAAAAAGATCGTAGGTGTTCGGGCTGGAAATAAAGTACTTTAAATTCAAATATTTAATGACACACTTACAAGGGTATATCAACAAGAATGAGGCACCCAATTTCTTTGTTTTTCCCTCATTAGAAGAAATTCTTTACGTCTTGTTTGAGTAGATTTTGTTACATCCGGGTATATCCATACCCGCTGACCACAAAAAGGAGAACCACATTTTTTTAAAATATAGTCTTTTTACAGAGGAAAGATCCTGTTCAGAACCAAAATTAACCAGTAGAGTAGCTCTCGCCTTAATATCAGACATCAAGTCTTCAAGAATTGCTGTAAGGTTATGTAAATCACCTTCAGGGGGAACAACGTGATTCATAGGAACACCTGTTTTCATACTTTTAAAAGGTAGATAATATACTTTGTTTAAAGGCAGAATTAGTTCCGAGGAAAAATTCTAATTTTCAACCAAATATTTTTTAATGACTTCAACAGGAGTCATTGATTGAATTTTCGGGCAATTTAGAGCTCTTAAGATTAAGGCATCTGTTGTAATTCTCAATTTGCTCAATTTTTCATGAGATAGAGTTCTGGTCTTTAATGATGGTAGAAACAGTCCTTTAATAAAGTTGATTCCTTTTCAATCATTTCCTTACAGTTCTGTTTAACTTTTGTTACAAATTAAATTTAACTTTTATTTTTGATATTTTGTGATACCTTTCTTTAGCCATAAATCCACTGCTGCCATTCAGAATGAAACCCCAAAGAAAAAGCCCAAATTGGAATCCAAGCCATCTAATGGAGATAGGTAAACATTCTTTCTTGGTTAGTTATTGTGCTATGCAAATATTAAAAACTCTATATAATCTTGACAGATTTCTGTCATGGAGGCTTGATGTTGCTCTTCAGGAATTACTAATTTTGGAATTCATGTTCCAGTTATTTGAAGATTGACTTTTTAAAAATTTGTCATTGAATTACTTCATGTTTTTTAATTGTTTCTGGAAACATTGCTAATGCAATGTGCTATTGGGTAATGTTTCTTGCCTATGTGTCTGTTCATGATGAGAATTAGATTACTTAAATTCAATCTGTGCGAGAAATATTGCTATTAATCCCCTTATAATAATTGAGAATGCAGTGGCTTAAACTGCTACATAATACTGGTCTTAAAATGAGAATTAGATTACTTAAATTCAATCTGTGCAAGAAATATTGCTATTAATCTCCTTATAATAATTGAGAATGCAGTGGCTTAAACTGCTACATAATACTGGTCTTAAACTATTTGCCTTATTTTTATTTTAAAGATGACTTTTACACTGTGGTGGCAACTTAGTGATGATGGGAGTCTTATCTCTCATACATTCCTGAGAAGCTCTGCCCATTAATGAATACAGTGGAGTAACTTTCTCTTTTAGGCACTTGAACATGGATGAATTAGTTTAGGAAGACAGCAGCAGAGAGGTTTGGCTTCCCCACTCCTCAGAATATCCCTTTTAATTTGAGGCAAAGTTGGCTCCCAGGTTGGTAATAGCCACAGTTTAAATTGTCAAAGTAATTCAAGATGTCTTTAAAGTGAGCAAACTTCATAAAAACATAAGAATTGCCGCAAAGCCCTCCTCCCTTCCTTCCTCAAGCCCCTTAGTGGCGGAAGCAAGCGGCGGTGCTGAGCCATGAACTCCTTTGCTCCCTCCCTTCCTCACCCCAGTGCAGCCGGTCAGCAGGAGGCAGCCTCAAAACAGACTGCTTGCAGCCAGCCCTGGCAGAGCTTTTCCTTTGACGCATCGCTTCCAACGCATCAGAGGAAAGGCCCTGCCAGGCCTAGCCGTAAGAAGCCTGTTTTGAGGCTGTATCCTGCTGATTGGCTGCACTTGGGTAAGGAAGGGAGGGAGGGAGGCCGCCTGCTTCTGCCACTGGAGCTTGAGGGAGGAAGGCTTTGCGTCTTAGGACCGCTGCTGTGCTGGTGCTTTGGGAGGGGAATTGTGAGACTGTGTTAGAAAAGGTTTTTAATATACACAGTTAACCAGAAAAATAGTTATCCGGTATCCACCAAGCCCAGTGGATGCCAGATAGCTGTATTTTATAGTTCCCAAGAAGGACACAGAAGACTAGGGGCCTATCCTGGCCCTAAAGTCTGTAAACAAGGCACTGAGAGTTCCACACTTACACATGGAGATGGTTCGGTCAGTCATTGTGGTGGTGGTTCTGGGGGAATTCCTAACCATCTTGGATTTAAAAGAGGCATTATCTTCACATTCCCATTTTTCCAGATCACAGAAAATATTAGAGATTCCATGTTCTCCAGAGGAACTTCCAGTTTGTGGCACTGCCTTCGGATTGTCCACTGCCCCGTGCACCTTTACCAGGGTGATGGTGGTGGTGGTGGTAGCAGCAGCTCACCTTCACAAGATGGGCATACAGGTTCATCCTAGACGATTGGCTAACATTCTAGACAATGGGCATACAGTATTTCCTTAGATTACTCCTGAGCCTATCACCTCTTAACTTAACTCCTAGACGATGGGCATACAGGTTCATACCTAGAGGATTGGCTAATCAGAGCCCCCTCAAGACAGGAAAACGTGCACGCAGTGCAGCAAGTAGTAGATCTCCTTCAGGGACTCAGTTGGATAGTCAACTGAAGGAAAAGCCAACTACAGCCTACTCAGTGCTTGGAATATCTGTGAGTCTGCTTCGACACAGCACAAAGCCATGTCTTCCCGCTTGAGCCATGCAAATAGAAGTTCAGGAAGCAGATCACAGAGATCTTACTGGACCCCCTCGGCCTGGCATTACCTTCAGTTATTGGGCTCGATGGTAGCCTTCCTGGAAGTTATTCCCTGGGCAAGAGTACATATGTGTCCACTCCAGGATTCCATCCTCTCCAGATGGTCTCCACAAAGACATTCTCTACAGATGGAACTCCCCTGGTCATCAGAGCTCCCACACAGCTCATCAGGACCCCATCTCGAGTAAAGGGAGAAAAAGCAGTCGATGCAGTTGTTCAAATTTTACAGTGTCTGAGGTGGATTGTAAACTTTCGAAAGAGCAAATTAGTCCCCACTCAGTCTTTGGAATACCTGTAAGTTCTCTTCAACATGGCGGAAGGCCAGGTTTTTCTACCAGAAGCATTCAGAAAGAAGCTTTGAGGCAAATTATGAGCATGCTGTTGCAACCAGCCCCTACAGTGTTGCAGTATCTACAGGTTCTGGGCTCGATGGCAGCTGCCATGGAAGGGCAAGGGTACATATGCGTCCATTTTGGGATTTCTTATTGTCTCAATGGTCTTCCCAGAGAAACTCCCGAACCAGGATGGAGGTAGCCCGCAACAGCATTAGCTGGTGGCTCCACCCACAGACTCTAGCAGAAAGAATTCCACTTCAGATCGATTCCTGGGTCACACTGTCAATGGATGCCATCCTTTTTGACTGGGGGGTGCACTGCAGTGGTCGTCCAATTCAAAGGAAATGGACACCATTCTAGTGGAACTGGTCAATAAACAAGCCAGAACAGAGAGCAGTTTGCCTGGCTCTGTGAAACCTACAGTTGATGCTGGAAGGCAGAGCTATAAGAGTATTCTCTGACAGTGCCATAGCAGTGGCCTATGTCAACCGACATGGAGGCACCAGAAGCACATTGCTCCAACTAGAGGCAAAACTACTGTTCACTTGGGCAGAAAAGCACCTGTTGGCCATCATGGTGGTACACGTATCTCAGTGGTCTCAAACTCAAATGTTTTGCAGGGCAACATTTTGGATCTGTAGGTACTTGGAGGGCCTCAGAAAAAATAGTTAATGTCTTATTAAAGAAATCACAATTTTGCATGAGGTAAAACTCTTTATAGTTTATAAATCTTTCCTTTTGGCTAAGTCTTAATAATAATATTGTAATTTATAGCTAAAGAGACATATGATCTAGAAACTGTTTTATTTTACTTTTGTGATTATGATAAACATACTGAGGGCCTCAAAATAGTACCTGGCGGGCTGCATGTGGTCCCCGGGCCGCGGGTTTGAGACCACTGACGTATCTGGAGTAGGCACTGTGCAAGATTTCTAATCCGTGATCATGAACAATTAGTTATAGATTGAGGAGGTAGTCTCCTCCTCCCCATCCATGTACACCATCTCCTCCCTCTCTCTGCCCTTCCTTTCCTCTCCATCCATGTGTACCATCTCCTCCCTCCCTCTGCCCTTCCCTTCCTCTCCATCCTTGCGCACCATCTCTGTACTACCCTCTCCTTCCCCCCCCCCTACCAGCAGAATCTGGCGTTTTTTCACTCTTTTTGTTTCCAGCGCTGCACTCTTCAGGCCGTGGGCAGCATGAGTGAAGTAAACATGCTGCATTCAGCAGCCCTGGAAGCTTTCCCTTTGCTACAGCTTCCTACCGCAGGGACAGCAAACTGTAACAAAGTGAAAGCTTCTGGGATCGCCAAAGGCAGCATGTTTATTCAACTCAAGCTGCCCAGGGCCCTAAGAGTGTAGTGCTGAAAACAGAGGGTAAAAAAGTGCTGGATTTTGATGGTGGAGTGGGGGGATGATATTCTGCACAGGTTCTGCGGGTCACCCCAGAGGTTTCTGAGGATCACCATTGACTCGCAGGCCTTTCAATGAAGACCACTGCTCTAGAAGATCTGGATCATTTCGGTCTTACAGCATGGCTCTTGAGCGTGCGGCACTAGCCAAGAAAGGATATTCAGAAGTGGTCATTACCATCCTTCTGAAGGCTAAAAAATAATTCACTCTTTCGGCATATGCCAAGGTGTGGGATAAATTTTGGCAATAAGGAGAATCTGAAGCCCAACAAAGCCACATTATCATCGGTACTGGCATTACTTCAAGAGGGCCTAGACAAAGGATTAGCAGTGGCTTCCCTTAAGGTGCAGATGGCAGGCCTGGCTTGCTTTAGAGGCCAAGAGAAGCAAGTCTCCTTGGCTGCTCATCCAGGCATTATTAGATTCTTTAAAGGAGCCCTGAGGCCCAGGCCACCAATCTGAGATCCCTTCCCTTCCTAGACTCTCAACAGTGTGTTAGAGGGTCTTCAGAGGGCCCCATATGAGCCTTTGGAGGAAGCTTCCCTCAAGGATCTTACGATTAAAGCGGTGCTCCTAGTTGCAATTACCTCAGCCAGAAGAATTTCAAAATTGCAAGCTTTATCGTGCAGGGAACTGTTTCTGAAGATCACAGAAATGACCTTGCGTACAGTACCTTCCTTTTTGCCAAAGGTTGTTTCAGCATTTCATATCAACCAGGAAGTCAGGCTACCAGCCTTTCAACCTACAGGTTCCAAGAAAAAAGACCAGGCTTTAAAGCTGCTGGACATCTACAGAACTCTTGTGTTACCTGGAAATGACAAAGTTTCATCTATCAGAGGCAGACCAGCTTCCAAAGCCACCATTTCTTGGTGGATTCGGGCAGTGATCTCCTCCACCTACATTGTCTGCGGCAAACAACTGGCAGCATCGTTGAAAGCACAGTCAACCAGAGGAGTAACCTCCTCTGTGTCACAATCGAGAATGATACCTTCGGAAGAGATTAGATCTGCGACATGGTTTTTTCTACACAATTTTTCTAAATTCTATAGGGTGGATGAGGCAGTGCAAGAGGATTATGCTTTTGGATCCTCGGTATTGAAAGCAGGCCTATCTCTCCCACCCGAGACTTCTGGGACTGCTTAGGTACATCCCTAGGGTTCAGCATGCCATTCCTATTGCACTGGAAAAAGAGATTAGGTTTTTACTTTGATAATATCTTTTCAAGTAGATAGGAATGATATGCTCACCCCCTCCCCCAACCGATAATATCTGATGCACCTGTTTCTGCCTTATGCTTATTAATCCTCTCTATAGCTAAGACTTCTTCCAGTCGAACTGTGGGTTCAGAATCAGTTTGTAAATAGAATCTAAAGCAATGTATCTCAAACTGTGTGCCTCCTGAGATTTCAGTTGTGTCACGGTACACTGGGGAGGAGAGGCGCTGGCACCAGCTAACAGCCTACAGGACGTGCCTGTAGGTAGTCTAAAATGCTTCCTTTTTAAGGATGCATATGAGTAATTTTCTTGTTTCTATATGATTTTCATTCTAATTTTCCCTTCCCCCCTTATTGTCTTTTCCCTTTATTGTCTTCTTTTTTTATAAGATTGTAGTTCTTCCCCCTTTCCTCTTGTTTTCCAATCCTCCTTATGTCTAGTAAGATTAGGTCAGTTGTCTTGTCGGTAACCTGGGTTTGTCTTCCTTTTAAAAAAATGTTTTATTTAACTATACAACACTTCAAATTGTATGATTTGCATTTAATCGAATTTTAATAAACTATGAAACTATGTCCTGTAGGCAATCAGTGGGCACCAGCACCTAACCTTCTCTCTGGCCCGCTTCCCTTCTGGCACCCCCCACTGGCGTCTCAGGGCCCGCCTGGAGGATCTTCATACACACGCAGACATCGACATAATGATGTCACCACAGCGATATTCGCGCACTTCCAGATGCCTCGAACCATGGCCATTACCTTTAGTGTGCCGTGGCTCGAAAGTTTGCAGGACACTGAACTAAAAAGATAATTTAGCTCCACTAATGTTCAAGCAATTGCTTTTATTTGAAACGTTTTACTATTCAATGGTAATGTTAGTTCATTTATACATTCCCGTTTTTTTACTGATTGTTTTTTTAATGATTGTTATAACATTATATGAGCAGATAAGAACCTTGGTTTCAAGGAGTTTCCTGTGTCCTCCTTCTCTTGTCTTTTATTTTTCTAGAGCTCTTGCATACTTTGGAATGAACTGAAGGGAGCAGCAGATTCCTAGGAGAAGGAGGTGGTTTCAAAATCTGTTTAACCACCCCTCGGCCTCTTGACAAATGTAATACATTGCCACTTGATTGTCTGTGCGTATTAGTAGGACTTGATTGGATATAAAGGGCTGAAAAGTTTTCAGAGCATTGAGAATGGCCCAGAGTTCCAAGAGATTGATGTAGCATTGCTGCTTTTGGGCGGACCAATGACCCTATGTGCGAAGACCGTCTAGATGAGCTCCCCAAGCATATTTGGACGAGTATGTGGTCAGAACTTTCTGATGTGGAGGGATTTGAAACAGCCCTTTGGAAAGATTTGAGAAATTCACCCACTACTGCAGAGATTGACCAAGTGAAGATGCGACTGTAATATCTTGAGAGAATGGGTCGAGAGCTTGAGACCATTGAGATGCCAGGGACCACTGAGGTATCCTGAGATAGAGTATCGTAAAGGAGGTAACATGGACTGTGTATGCCATGTGACCCAATAGTATCGTCATCCGCCTTGCTGAGATGGACCCCTGCCACTGTCTCATCCCTCCTACCTGCATCTCACCCACTTTTATCTCCCTTCCATTTCATCTTACTCACCTTGCGCTCTCTAGTTCTGTGCCAGGAGCGAGTTTCCCACCTGTCTTTGTCTCGGGAGGGGGGGTGCTGATTGACTGAGGACTGCTGGGATAGCAATTGGCTGAAATTAATGCACTGGTGGTAGCTGAGGTTCTGCTGCAGGAGGAAGAGAGGGATCAGGAAGGACTGCATCACACCACTGCAGGAGAGTTTTCAGGGCTCACACTCCTGCTTTCTAGACCTGACAGACCAGCAATGTCCAGAGAGATACCAGTTTGATAGGGCAACTGTACAGGATCTCTATGTGCAGCTGAAACCCCTCCTGCAGGCACCCACACGTAGAAATAACCCCATACATGTTGATCTCAAGGTCACCGCTTCCCTCACCTTCCTAGCCATCAGGAGCTTCCAATTGGTCCTAGAGGCTAACACAGGACTCACCCAGCCTGCTATCTCTAAGTGTCTCATCCATTTACTTCAAGCCTTCCTAACCCACATCCATGAATACATCACCCTCACCACCACCCCCCAGGCCCTAAAGAGCATCATGGCAGAATTCTACAGCATAGCACACTTCCCCTCTGTTGTAGGTATGATTGATTGTACACACATTGCATTGAGACATCCCACTCCCAGCCAGATGAAGCTAGCTACAGGAACAGAAAAGCGTTCCATTCAGTTAACATGCAGGTTGTGTGCAGTGCACAGGGGGAGATAGTGGATGTGTGTGCTAGATACCCAGGCTCAACCCACAATGCATACATCTTCCAGCATTCTGGAATTTACAGCAGAGCAACCCAAGGGGAGTTCAACGGTAGTTGGTTGCTAGGTAAGCACCACAGGGACACAGCAGCCCTATTACACACACCCCCAACACTCTCTTCCTGCAAACTCCCACCAATCTCCCACTTCAGCACCTCACTGTCGCTCACCATCTCTCCTTTCTCTCCTATAGGTGACAGAAGGTATCCACAGCGAGCATGGCTAATTACCCCTATTATCCACCCTCAAAATGCTGGAGAGGAGGAATACAATAGGCGACACAGAAGTACCAGAGCCATCATCGAGGGCACCTTTGGACAGCTCAAGAACCACTTTAGATATCTTGACCGGTCAGGGGGCCAGCTGTTTTACTGACCTGGACCTGAGAAGGTGGCTCAGATATTCATGGCCTACTGCATGCTCCGTAACCTTGCCCTCAGGAAAAGGCAGCCACTCCCAGACGCCCCACAGCAACATCCTCAACAGCCACCAGATGCAGAGGATGAGGAATCCCCCCACCCCTTTTTCAGGTCACAGAGCTGACCAGGGTGCATTCCAGGAGTGGGTCTGCACCAGGCAACGCTTAATACAAACAAATGTTCCAGTAAAGTTCAGTGAAATGAACAGCTTTATTTTAACATAACATGTGTTGTAAACCACCACCAAATACACATCCCCATATCCCCAAAACAGATTTGTGGTTAAAAGACATTGCTAATTTTTGTTCTGATACTTTTTTTTTTTTTTTTGTAGTACAAAGTACTGAATTATTGAATGTAATACACATGCCAAATACACAGCTTAAATAACTACATTTATGACTGCTAGAAATATACAGACCATATCAAATGGGCAAAATTGTAAGTTATAAGAGTATCAAATTTAATGGAGCAACACGCTCTGAAATCAGAAAATGGACCATTAAGAGGTCATATGTAAAGGTTAGAACAGCAACAGTACTCAGAGCCCATTAGAAAATAAAGAAATGAAAAAAATTATTTATTCTTATGGGACATTTGAATAGGGATTAAGGCAACAATTTACTTGAGGCGTGTATTGCTGCTGAGTTGTCCTGACTGCCCATACCACATGTATGAGATCCAAGAAGTCAGCATCAGCAGCCCTGTTGCCAGCCTTGGCTCTGACCTCCCTTTTTAGAGCTTTCCACTTCTTTTTACAGTCCTCAATATCTCGGTTGTGGTGACGGACCGCATTTAGGTGGGTGGCAAACCCAGCCCAGACTTTACTCTTAGAAAATGCCCCCAGCCATTCACCTTATGGAAAGAAAAGGTGCTGATGTGGCCTTTATCTCCCAGATCAGCATTTCCGTCTTAACCTGGGTAAAGTTTGCCTTTTGGGACAGAGGCTGATCTTTTTGCAGCTTTTTTTGGAGCCATGGTGACAAAGTGCCAAACTTTTTATAATATTAGCTTGTACATTTATATGGCTATTAAAGGACATCCTGGAAGTCGCTCATTGGACTACCTGGCGTTGAACAACCAAGTAGTCGGTTATAGACAAATCAGCGGGACGTCTATGAGATTTTCCACCCTCTAAATCGGACTTTTTAAAGTTTATCGACAGCATACATCTACAAAAGCACTGATTTTTGTTTTTTAGTCGTATTAGGACGCCTTCATATCTGCACAGCCGTTCTCCACGTGCTAGCTGCCTGATGCTGAGGGGACGTTGAACCTATCCGAGTCTTCTGCTGTTGCTGTGCTCCCTCTGATGTATTTTAATGTAATATGTAACAGTTCTGGTTGTATAGACATCTTGCTTGCCTCTTTTGCTGTCTAGATCTCTCTTTTTCTCTCTCCTCACCCCCCCCTAAACCTTGCACATGCAGCTTCTCCATGTTCCTCCTACTAAGAACCTCCTTCCTCTTTTTCAGGACCTGGCTAATGGATGGCAGATGCTACAGCCACTGACTACAGAGGAACAGGTGGACCTGATTCCTGGGAAACATACATTTTGCCTCTCCCCTTCCTCCATCCTAGTCTGTTATGGGGGCCCTCCCTATTGGTGGATCCCAGCTCCTTCCTCCATCACTTTGATATGCCCTGAGCACTCCATACTTGCCTCACTTTCCCCCTCCTCTCTCTCTCTCTCTCCTGGGACCTTCCTCCACCCTTTCCTAAACTTTTTTTTCTGTCCTGAGCCGATACACCAGCACTTCCTTCCCTATTATCAGTCTCCCACTCCCTTCTAGTAATACTCCCCCTGCTGCTGTCCAGGGCCTACTCTCTTTCTACCTTGTCCTGTGCTGGCACACAACCACACCATTTCTCGGTCCTGGAACCCTTTACCACTCCTTTCCGTACCCTTCCTTGGTCCTGGGCATGTTCTCTCTCTGTTGGCTTGTCCTTGCCTCCCCAGTGCCAGACCCAGGGCTTGTCCACACCAAAATGGAGCGGGGGGCTGCTACACTCTCAATGACACTGGCCTGCCTCCTGGTCTGTGCCTGACAGGTTGCTGTGGTGACCAAACACATGTCTGTACGTTTCCTGCCCTCTCCCTTATGTTCTCTCCCCCCATGTCTCCACCCTCTCCTTTTCCCCCTTCAGCTGCACTTGTGTAATCATTATGGGATCTATCTGCTTGCATATGACAACCTGCTTTTCACAACATTGACCTGCTCATGTTTACATTAGTAATCATTCATAACATGTCCCTTCTTTCTAGGGTTACCATATGACTCCAGAAAAATGAGGACGGATTGAGACATCCATGTTTTACTTCCATTTAAAGTCATGGAAGTCACAATCCTGGAGGTCTCAATTTGTCCCCTTTTTCTGGAGCCATATGGTAACCCAGCTTCAATCTCATGTCCTGCATTGTGACATGAACCTGTTGACCACCTGATTTTGCTGGCTGAATGGCCATGATATCTGGTGCAGTTTCAGTGACCTGCCTGTTCTCTTGTGTCAGGTAAAGGTCAGTGAAATGACATGAATGGATAAAACATGACTCCCAGTTTTGAGGTAGAATATTGATATTTATTTTGCTCTTGCTGTAAAGTATCAAATAAAATGCATATACCTTTTGCAGAAGTACAAATGAATGATAGAAAATCTGTTCACAAAGAGTCATGGAGCAATAGCCATACAAATGTTGCTTCAGAAAAAAAATGATTATCTCATTTGTGTGTGTCAAATGACAGAGGCCTGCCCAATTGTCACATGTCTAACACTGTCCCAAATTGCAAAGAAAGTTAGCAGTTCTGACCCTCACATAGTTGATTTTGAGGAAGACAATATTTAGTGAGGGGTGGCCTACTGGTAATGCTGCTGCCTCTACATCCAGAGCTTGTGGGATCAAATCCCAAGGCTGCTCCTTATGATTTGGCCAAGTTACCTAATCTTCCATTGGCCCATAGATACCTGAATATATGAAAACCCATTTGAATGTGTAACCTCATAAAAGCAATATAGAAATCCCATTCCCATTTTCTCAACTTGTCAATCATTATTGGGTCCTCATCACATTCCATTCAATGGTTTTATGTTATCATTTCTAGGGGATTCTAGAGCTGCTGATATCTCATTTTCATAGATCTGGAGAGGTTACCCTTTTTTGTGGTAAACATAGGCTCACCATATGCATATCTCCCTACCCTAGTCTCAGGATTGGGAACACATGTTTTCGTAAAACAATTGCACACTATCGCCTTAACCATCACCTTGTTATTAGCTTCTCTATATCACATATCTACACTTGCAATCATTAGCAGAGGATGTGGTGACAGCATTTCACACAACAGCCAGTAACATCAAGTATGCTGATAACGTCCCACCACATATATTCATATGTCCCAATGAGATGCAGTTAGTAAAGTCCACAGAATATGGTAAGGATAGGCCTTGTGATGTCCTTTCAGTCATTGGGATTCTGCCAGCTACTTGTGAGCTGCCCTGGACACTGTTGGAAACATGATCTGGGCCTTAATGCACCATTAGCCTGTCTAGTATCATTTTTGGCCCTTCTACAGTTACAAAGGCACCTGAAAAATGCCTAGTATCTGCCGCAGGAGCCCCACCATCTCCTGTTGGAGCTGCCTCTGCTTGCCGACCCTTGCTGCATGTCCTGGCACAGCTACTCCACTAGCTGCAGGAGCTGTATATTGCCTTTCGTGGGGGAGACGACTCTTGGGGGCACTCCCAGGACAGCATGGCGTTGAGACTGGGCAGCTGCTTTCATACCCCTTCCTCATCCCCCTCCAGAGGTGGCATATCTGTGTAAATGTCTTCCTGTACCTCTCACGAACCCTGGTCCACCATCACATCCTTCGCTGCCTCCACCACCTCACATCCTGGGCCAACTCCTCAGCAGCATGTTGTCCTTGGCCTGTGTGTGGTAAGAACATAAAGTTAGGATGACCACATCATGCATGGGTTGCATACTAGAACTGCTGGCAAGGAATGGCACAGGTCTGTATTTTTCCCATGCACAAGAGAATGAGCTCAGGGGTGGCAGCAATGGCATGACATAGGATAGAACCATAACAGGTGGCCTGGCAGTGTGAAAGAGGTGAGGGGTGGTGCAGCAATGAAGCACAGATAAGGCTTTGAATATATGCTGGCATACAAGTTTCAGAGTTTCTGGTATGTCTTACAAGGCAGCTTTCCAACCTGTGCAGTTGACTCTGGTGTGTGCAATGAGTGCAGTATGGGGGGTGTTAGGGTTTAGCAGTTAAAAGAGCCAGGGATATAGTGAGTGGCCTCTGTTACTGTGTTGTCTTTTATCCATTTCCCTTCTGTCAGTTGATGCTTTGGTGTGCTTTGGGATGAGGTGCTGCAGTATCAGGGTTTGGGGGATTTGATACCTACTGTTGGTAAATATATGTGTTTGTTTATTTTTTTTTGCCAAGCTGCAGAAATGAACAATATAAGTGTGAGAATGTAACTGTTATAACCACAATTCTTCCCATATCATCTCATTGTCAAATGTCCTGGGGATAGCAAGTGCAGAGAAGAGGTAGGAGCATGACATCTAGGACATGATGGGAGACCTGGTCAGTTGTAGAGGGATGGGATGACTTACATTGGAGGCTGAGGCGTGGGATGAGGGCCAGATTATCTCTGTTCACTCTCCTATATCTGCGCCTGAGGGATTCCAGGTCCCTGTACACCCCAAAGCGCCTGGAATAACAACATTGTGGAGAATGGGGTCAGGTGGCAGGCCTTTGTTTCCAACAATCAAACATATGCAGGGTTATGAGGGCACTGAGCGCATTATATTTCTCATGACTATTTTGATGATGTAGGTATATAACAATGTATTGGCAAGCAAATATTTTATATATATACACACACATACACACACACACTAGTGTTTAAGCCCGTTATATTAACAGGTGCTAGGATAGATGTGTAGACTTTTAGCACAATGGGGCGCTGAGGTGTTTCTTTCTCCCTGACTCTCCCTGGCCCCCCTGTCTGTCTTTCTTTCTGACTCTTTCTTTCTCCCTGACTCTCCCTGTCCCCTCTGTCTGTCTTTCTTTTTTTCTGTCTCTCTCCTTGGCCCCCTTTCTGTCTGTCTTTCTTTCTGTCTCTCTCCCTACCCTCTGTCTGTCTCTTTCTGTGTCTTTCTTTCTGTCTCTCTCCCTACCCTCTGTCTGTCTGTCTCTTTCTGTCTGTCTGTCTATCTCTCTCCATGCCCCCTATGTTTCTATGTGTCTGTCTTTGTCTGTCTCTCTCCCTGCCTGCTATTTGTCTTTCTTTCTGTCTCTCCCTGCCCTCTGTCTGTCTTTTTCTTTTTCTGTCTCTCTCCCAGCCAGCTGTCTTGTCTTGCTTTCTTTCTGAATCTCTCCATGCCCCCCTGTCTTTCTGTGTGTCTGTCTGTCTTTCTTTCTGAATCTTTCCTTGCCCCCCTGTCTTTCTGTGTGTGTGTCTGTCTTTCTTTCTGAATCTCTCCTTGCCCCCCTGTCTTTCTTTCTAGCTCTGTCAGGCAAGATATCCGATTGCAGCTCTCCCTTTAACCTCCGGCTCCTTCCTGTGTGTGTGCCTGTCAGCGATGCCTTGACCCCTAGAGGCCTGGACATTTGCCTTTTGTCAAGGTACAGGCTGGCTGGGGTGTGGGAGGGGGGAAGCCATTGCCACGTATGCACATGAGGACAGAGGCCGATGGAGAGATCGCCACAGGCTCCTACTGCGCATGCACGCACGGAGTTTCAACTGCACATGCGCGCTAAGGGTTTTATTATTATGGATATATAGAGCATATACTCGAATATAAGTCGATCCGAATATAAGTCGAAACCCCCATTTTTCCCCCCAAAAGGAGGAAAATGGTTGACTCGAATATGTCAGGCGGCTTAATATTCAAGTGTCCTGCCCTGCCAGGTTCTGCACTCAGCCCCCCTCCCTGCCAAATTCTTCACCCAGCCCCCTTCCCTCCCTGCCCTGCACTCAGTCCTATTCCCTACCAGGCTGTGAACCAAGCCCCCCTCCTTGCCAGGCTCTGAACACTGTCCCACCTTCCTTCCCTGTACCCTCTTCCCCCTAAAAAGAGCCAACCTTATCAGTGATGTCACAATGGCTTGATTGTCCCCCTCCAGCCTCTGCCCTAGTGGTAGGCCGGGACAGGAAAGATCCCTCCCGTCTTCCTGCCCCGGCCGACACTAATAATTACCTCCTTTCCTCCCTTGCGTACCTCTTCCCTGGTGGTCCAGCGTGTATGTGCTGAAATCTTCCTTTGTAAAAGCAGCCAGCGGCGCACCTGGGCCGGCATGCAGGAGCGAGCTTTTTGTGCTCCCGGCCAACCCTGCACCGCTCCTTGATAGACTACCGTGAGTTCTTGCGGGATTCATGGTAGCCTATCAAGGAGCAGTGCAGAGCCGGCCGGGAGCACGAAAAGCTCGCTCCTGCGTGGGTGTGCTGCTGGCTGCTACTTTTACAAAGGAAGATTTCAGCACATACACGCTGGACCAACAGGGAAGAGGTACGCGAGGGAGTGTGGTAATTATTAATGTCGGCTGGACAGGAGACAGGAGGGATCCCTCCGGTTCCGGCCTAAGGCAAGCCTGGAGGAAGTCCGGGAGGGGTTTCGGGTGGTCACTGGGGATGACCCGAATATAAACCGGGGCCCCCGTTTTTGGGCCAATTTTTTGACCCCAAAATCCCGGTTTATATTCGAGTATATATGGTATAACCACTTCTATTTCTTTATATCTCTTATAATTATTTATTGGCAGACAATTGCAAGAGACTGCTTGCAAGAAGGGTTGAGGGGAGCTAGTTGAGGCCAGGATCATTGGAGGGGGGCCCTCTTATTAAGAGGCCATTGGTGATATATAGTCCCCTGACAGTTCTTGAGCATTAAGGAGCATAGCCTACCTGTGTGGGCTTACATGTAGTGGCTAGTGGCTGATGCTTACATATTGAGGGTGTCACAGATACGGGTCCAGGCCCTCATGGTGACACTACGAGGTGGCCTGTGCTAATTAGGTCCAAAGACACAAGACTCGTAGCACAGATGCAGCTCCACTAAAGTCTCAGTCTCCCCTAAGGAGTAATTTAGACTCCCACTTTCACTCACACACTCTCTCACTGAGCCATTCTCAGACTCTCACACTTACTCTGATGGTCACATACTCTGTCATATCCTTTCTTGTATGTCTCTCACACTCCCAATCTCTCACACAGTCTCTCCTATCTGTCACCCTCGTAATCTCTCACTTTCTCTCATACTGGCACTCTCAGAACCTCTCTCCTGTCGCACAATCTCAATCAGAACTCAATTTTTTAGATAGCACAGAGCAAACACCACCACAAATCCACACTCCCTCCCATCCGAACCGCAAGACTGAAATAAATACCTTATAACAAACCGGCAGCAATCTAGACAGGCTGCTTCGCGGCCTTCTATTGCCTGGGCGTTCATATGCTGTGTTGCTGATGATGTCGTCAGCAACGCGGCAGAGGAACGTTCGGACGATAGAAGACTGCAAAGCAGCCTGTCTAGATTGCTGCCAACACTATTGGTTTATTATAAGGTATTTATTTCAGTCTCGCAGTTCGGATGGGGGGCGAAGCGCTGCTGCCAGCAACTAGGCTTATTTTCGGGGGTAGGGCTTATATTAAGACCTTCCCTGAAAATCATGCTAGGGCTTATTTTCGGGATAGGGCTTATTTTGGAGAAACACGGTAGATGGGCAAGTGTGTGGGATTGTATAATTGACCAAACGAACGTCTTTCAGCAACATGCTGTTAGTTGTCTTTTTAAAGTTCGTCCCTGGACATTTCTGCCTAGCATGTTCATTCTTCGTATAATCGAATGGTTTAGACATGTTTAGGTTATCACATGTTTCTTATGGACGTCCAGCGTTGGTGACGTACATGTGCACATTTACATTCTATTGATTATGCCCCTCCACGTGTAGCTAGGAAGTCCCTTGTCATGAAGATTTTAGTATCTTGCTTATTCGCTGAGTAAAATTACTTACTTACTGCAGGTGTTTTCAAAGGACAGCTGGACATAAATCCTCTCCCCTACCCTGGTGTTGACAGCTAACAGATGGGTGTGGTTCTGCGTGACAATGGTGGATGGGAAATGGAACACATGAGTAGTTGAACTGACTCAAAAGTTCTGAATGTCAGCTCTGAAGCAGAATTCCCATGTCATACTCAGTTGGTTAGTGTTGCCCATGTTGTGAGGATTTGTATCCTGCTGTCCTTGGAGAACAGTTGCTACAGGTAGCTTTGTATTCCTATGAAAATGTGTCATGGAGCTGAAGTTCCATGAAAGGGCAGTGAATTTGTTTTACTTGGTTAACCTAGTACTGACTATTAGAGAATGTTTTAGGAATATACACTGTGAACAGAAAAATAACAAACACCAAAATGTTTTTTTGTCACGTCTTCCACAGAACTTAACCGTCATATCCTGAATGAAGTTGATGTAAAATGTAAATATTTCCTACTGTACCACAACACTACCTTGTGGAAATGAATTGTTGCTATGGGATATTCACAGAATCAGACAATGGTTTGTAAACAAGTCTCTGTATCAAAATGGTTTTCACTGCAGAAGACCGAATTATGATAAAGAGCTTGGTACTGCTAAAAGATTGCAGCAGTTGGCAATTGTTGAAAGAGTTCCCACAGAAGGGCTGGAACAAAAACGGCCTTAATGTGATGCTACGCAAAATCTGAGCAACAGGCACTGTGGATCGTAAGCCAAACACTGGATGACCGCGCTCGATTCACACACAAGAGCACATTGACGTACGCAATCTTGTACTGAGCCAGGAGGATGAGCTGCAAATGCACCGAACTCCCTAAATAGCAAGAGAAGTAGGAATAAGCCAGACAACTGGTCAGGATAAGTCATGATGATCTGAAATTAGTGTCTTAAAAAGCGTTGTACCCAAGAGTTAACTTTACACAACAAAGACGCATGCCTAAAACGGTGCAAGCAGCTTTTGACCAAGAACCCGGAAGACAGCATCGGCTTCATTTGGTTTACAGATAAAAAGATATTTACAGTAGCTCTACCGATTAACATAGAATGATCGCCTGTACTTGTCTTCAACAGCACTGAAGCATGAAGTTAATGCCAAATGCCTACTATGGACCTGCCTGACCTTTATTCAGTCAGTCATGGTCTCTGTCGCAATTTCAAAATTTGGATTCACAGATCTGTTCTTCATCAATCCTGGGGTTAAGATCAACAGCACATACTACCGGGATGTTATCAATGACCCATCACATATAGGGAGACTACTTCTAACAGGACAATTCTTCAGCACATCGGGCAAAGGGCACCGTAAAATTGCTACTTAGGGAGATCCTAAACGTCATTGGTCCAGACAACAATATCTGATGTCAAAGACTTTGAATAGCGCCTCATCTCTGGGCTGAGCATTATTGACAAATTCATAGATCAGTAGCAGCCAAGGCTGAGGACATGCCTTCATGCACTTGAACATCTGCTTAATTGACACATTACTTTTTAATTGAACATCTGCTTAATTGAAACATTACTTTTTGACTGTACATTTTTTGCAAGATATACCATAAAACTTTCTGATGTGTTTTTATTCAGTTCACAGTTCATTCTCACAAGGTAGTTTGATGCAGTAGGAAATATTTATAACATTTTACAACAACTTCATTCAGGACACAACACACTAAATTTCATAAGAATCTGCTGAGTTCTGTGGAAGATACAACAAAAAACATTTTGGGGAGGTTTTCGGTTCACAGTGTATGTATGTGTGTAGATATATACACATCTTTCACTTTCTTTTTTATAAAATTTCAATGGTTTCTCTCATTAGAGCTCAGAGTTCTTGTTTATTTTTTAATTTAGTAACTCAATGAATCAGTCGACAGATACTGGTGGAACTGATAATTTTGTCCTCATAAGCCAATTGAAAGAAGAAGTTATGTCCCTTAAGCGTCTCTTGCAGCAAAGAGATCAAACTATCTTGGAAAAAGACAAAAAGGTAAGACACTGGCAAACTGTGTAACCAAAAACATGTCTGCATTGTGTTCCTTAATACGTTGGAGCAGAGGATGTTGTCTGACTTATGGTTTCTTCAAATTCAATATAAATACATAGTGGAGATAATTCTATAACTGTGTGCCTATAAATAGGTGCTCAGAAGCTGCTTCATAGGAGACTATTCTGTAAAGGGAATACTAACATAACAGCAAAACTATGTGCCTGTAATATAGACGTGTAGCCGTTGGCACTGCTTAAACTTGTTTAAATGAAGAACATCCAATATCTCATATAATCAAATGCAAGAATTTATCTCACATTCATGCCGTTCTTCATTTATCCAACATTACAACTTGTCTTACTGGTCCTCAGCGGACCACAGGCACTCAAACTACTCTCATAGTGCTGGGCTTTATGCTCCTACTCGTCATCGGATCCAGCTTAATAGTTGCTTTAAATACTTAGAATAGTTATAGTTTATTTTAATGTTAGACGCAATGGTCGGGTCGAATGGTGTAATTGGATAGGGAGTGGAAGCCTTGAGAAAGCCCCTTGAATTATACGGGCGAAACATGTTGGTGACTCTACCCTCGTTGAAAAGCGTCTTTTGCACAGCTAAGTACTTTTAGTACATATTTATTTAAGATTAACATTAAAGTAAACTATAACTATTCTAAGTATTTAAAGCAACTATTAAGCTGGATCCGATGATGAGTGGGAGCATAAAGCCCAGCACTATGAGAGTAGTTTGAGTGCCTGGTGGCCCGCTGAGGACCAGTAAGACAAGCTGTAATGTTGGATAAATGAAGTACGGCATGAATGTGAGATAAATTCTTGCATTTGATTATATGTAATATAGAATGAGCACTTAAAACAGTCGTAGAGCTGGCATAAGTGCTTGCTCCTAAATGCTGATGACACTGCATAATTTATATTAACCCAGGACAAGCAGGCAGCATATTCTCACATGTGGGTGACATCTCCGACAGAGCCCCAGTACGGACACTTTAAAAGTGCATCACCACTTTAAGACTTTCAGAAAATTCACGACAGCCCACGCTGCTAGCGTCTTCCCGCCTGACATAAGCACGCGGTCCCTCAGTTCTTAGTTTTCCACGGAGCTAAGAAGTTACGTTTCAATAGCTATGGTTCGTTTTTACCTTCCCACTCACGTGGTTTTTGACTTTTTTAGTCAGAATCGTCTTTTCTTTATTTCTTTAAAATTAAAACTAAAAAAATAATTTTTGACTTTTTTTGCCGTCCACGGGTTTTGGCCCGGTGGGGCCTGCTTGTACACCTCAGCCATCGATTTTGATTTAGCTGAGGCAGTGTTCCCGTCCATGTCACGCCAGCTGATGGGATTCAAACAGTGTGGTCGCTGTGCTCACACTATTTCTCTTATGGACCCTAACAACTGGTGCCTGCAGTGCTTGGGTCTCGAGCACTGTGTCCAGACATGCAAGCACTGCTCTTGACTACAAAAGAGGACTATCAAGAATTGCATTTTGCAGCAGGAAAAGTTGTTTGGTGTCACCATGGGAGGGGAGCCCGCATAGACACTGTCGACATTGAAGGCGCCGACACCGAAATCTTCAACACCAGTGGAGGCACGACATCGACCCCTGTGTCGCAGTACACCATACCTCTGGGTAAGCCTTCCCCATCAGGGTCGCAGGTCAAAAAGGCATTGAGCCAAATCATTCCGACCTTGCACAAGTCCCGGAAGCGTACCGTTCCATTATCGAGGAGTGTATCAACATCAGCATCATGCTTGCCAGAACATGTCACAACACCTAAGGTATCGGCGACAAAGCCTACAGTACCGGTGCTTACTATTGAGCAAAAACTCGATATTTTGCTTTGAGAGGAGCTTGGGGATCACTTCCACCTATTGCTCCCGACACTGACTTCTCCGGTGCTGGTCCAGCCTGAGCGTACCGTGGCCAAGCCCACCGGTACCATTGATGCTCCATCGGTGCGTTCTGCTGAGACAGTTCATTGCTCCACTTCCAAGCATCGCTCCACTTCTGGGTACCACTCTCCTCGACATTGGTCATTGTCTTCCAGACATTCAGACTGAAGTCCTGCTAAGTCCACTACAGTGTCTCAGAAGAGGAAGCATTCTGAGCCTTCTACACCGGAGCAACACCGGTCAGGCAAGGTGTCTAGTAAAAAGAAGCATTCTTAGAACCCCCCCACCCCCACCCCAACGCCAGACCGGCACCAAAAGAAGACAAAATCTCCATCTTTGCTTCAAGATTCAGATTTATTTGACTACTCTGACCTGGATCCATCTCCATTGTCCACTGAGGCTAAATCACCCCAGCATTTGACTCTCCTGGACATTCCCCAGCTCGAGATGCATCTCCTGCTGAAAAACTGTCTTTTCTCTAAATTTATCAGGATGATAGGAAAGCACTTGTTGATACCATTGGAGGCTGATTCTAAATACAGCAAAGAGTACCTGGATACTCTAGATCAGTGGTTCCCAACCCTGTCTTGGAGGACCACCAGGCCAATCGGGTTTTCAGGCTAGCCCTAATGAATATGCATGAGAGAGATTTGCATATAATGGAAGTGACAGGCATGCAAATCTTCTCCATGCATATTCACTAGGGCTAGCCTGAAAACCTGATTGGCCTGGTGGTCCTCCAGGACAGGGTTGGGAACCACTGCTCTAGATTACGACCAGCCTCTCAAGTTGAGGCTGAAGCTCCCCCTGCATGGTATTTTGCATGAGACCTTCTACAAGAACTTGGAATCCCCACTCTCAATGCTGGTGGCTCCCAGGAAACTAGAATCCCTCTGTAAGGTCACCTCTCTCGCAGGGTTTGATAAGCCACAACTTCCCCATCAATCCCTGGTGGTGGAATCTACCTTTAAAAAGTCAGCTTCAGCAAATGTGCACTTAGTGCGATTTTCTACGCTTTCAAAGCATTTCAGCATCTTATCGACAGTCAAGTCCTCTTGCTTCGCACAGACAATCAGGTCGTGATGTAATATATAAACAAGGAAGGAGGCACAGGATCTCTCCTTTGCCAGGAAGCTCAAAAGATTTGGATGTGGGTGACCGCTTGAAACATCTACCTGAGAGCAATCTACATTCAGGGGGAACAGAATTGCTTAGCGGACAAGCTCAGCAGAATTCTTCAACCTCACAAATGGACGCTCAATTCTGCTGCTTTCCATTCCATCTTTGCTCACTGGGGAATCCTCAAGTGGACTTATTTGCATCTCCCCTCAACAAGTTGCCCCAGTACTGCACCAGACTTTACTCAACTCACTGTCTGGAGGCAGATGCATTTCTGATGGATTGGACACGCAAGTTTCTGTACGCGTTTCCACCTACTCTCGTTCTCAGGACTCTTTTCAAAGTCAAGCAGGAGTCAGCCACCATGATTCTCATAGCTTCTCGGTGGCCCAGGCAGCCTTGGTTCTCCCTTTTACTTCAACTCAATTCCAGGGAACCCATTCCTCTTCCGATATTTCCATCTCTTCTTACTCAGAGTCAAGGTGCGCTGCTACATCCCAACCTTCAGTCTCTGCACCTGACAGCTTGGTATCTCTTAAGCTGAATACTCCTGATCTTCGCCTTTCTCAGCCAGTGAGACCAGCCACTCAACAATGTTATCAGGAGAAGTGGACTCATTTCTCATCCTGGTGTCTTCTTCATCACTATGATCCACAATCCATTTCGGTGCTGGATTATCGTCTTCATTTATCTGATTCTGGGCTCAAGTCTACATCTATCGGAGTCCATCTCAGCGCTATCACTGCTTTTCACCATCCAGTGGAGGGTAAACCTCTCGCTACTCATCCTCTGGTCTCCAGATTCATGAAAGGACTTTTCAATGTGAAACCACCTCTCAAACCTCCAGTGGTCTGGGACCTTAATGTTCTTTCTGCGTTAATGAATTCTCTACAATGTTGACGGCTCATCTAAAGTACCTTACCTGGAAAGTCGTTTTTCCTCATCTCACTCACTTCTGCAAGTAGAGTCAGTGAACTTCAAGCATTAGTGGCAGATCCACCTTTCACAGTGTTCCACCATGACAAAGTGGTTCTTCACACACATCCAAAGTTTCTGCTAAAAGTCATCACTGACTTCCATCTCAATCAGTTGATTGTGCTTCCAGTATTTTTTCCCAAGCCTCATTCTCACTCAAGAGAAGCGGCTCTTCATACCTTGGATTGCAAGCGAGCTTTGACCTACTATCTCAGCAGAACAAAGCCGCATAGATCATCTCCTCAACTTTTTGTCTTTTTTGATCCTAACAAGTTGGGGCATCCTATTTCCAAGAGAACGATTTCCAACTGGCTAGCTTCCTGCATATCGTTCTATTAAGCTCAGGCTGGACTGCAACTGGAAAGTCATGTCACAGTCCACAAAGTTAAAGCTATGGCAGCTTCAGTAGCTTTCCTTCAATCTCCTATTGAGGAAATTTGTAAAGCTGCCACCTGGTCCTCGGTTCACACTTTCACCTCACATTACTGTCTGGAATCTTTCCCAGATAGGATGGGCACTTCGGCCAGTCAGTATTACAAAATTTATTTTCATAAAGGCCAACACTCCCACCATCCCATTCTGTTTAGCTTGGAGGTCACCCACATGTGAGAATATTCTGCCTGTTTGTCCTGGGATAAAGCACAGTTACTTACCGTAACAGGTGTTATCCAGGGACAGCAGGCAGATATTCTCACAACCCACCTACCTCCCCGGGTTGGCTTCTTAGCTGGCTTACTGAACTGAGGGACCGCGCGCCTTTGTCGGGCGGGAAGGCACTCGCGCATGTGTGGTGCGGGCTGTTGCGAAATTTCTGAAAGTCTTAAAGTGGCAATGCACTTTTAAAAGTGTCCGTACTGGGGCTCCGTCAGTGACGTCACCCACATATGAGAATATCTGTCTGCTGTCCGTGGATAACACCTGTTATGGTAAGTAACTGTGCTATATTCTGTCAGTTGTGTGTAAATGTGGGTCCCGTTTATGGTCTGCCAGGCTCCACCTGTACGTATGCCTGTCTTTAAAATATAAGTTGTGTGCATATTTACAGAATAGTACTTATGTGGGTTTCTGTTGCAAAGACATAGGAGTCTGTAGGTGATTATCTCTCTTCAGTTTTTCCTTTTGCAAGAGAGTTGAGAAAGTGTGTTCTGATCTTCTCTGTTTGTTATTTTCAGATATTTTTTCATCCAATTCATGAGGTTTGGTGCCTAAAGGTCCCCACATAGGGGCAACCCTGCTGGGAGAGAATGCAGACTCCACAAGGGTGGACTGCAGCTCATAAGGCAACCTCTGGGTATAACTTCTGTTTCCACCTCGGCAGAAATAGGAAGCCAGCCTACTTTGTGCATGTTCGAAGCTTGGGGGTCTGCTCCTCTGGGAACTAGCTCACCTTCTGATTTATTAGAGCCTTGAGCGCAGCCTGAGGAGTCTCTGTGTTAATCCCTCAGGGAGTTGATTGCACTTTTATCTCCCTTCATCACGCTGTAAGGATTTGTGGGGTTTGAGTTACAGATGGTGCCGGACTAACTGGTAGCCCGAAGATCTCCAGTTTTGGATCACTTCTAGAACAGGTTTTGAGGCAGAAAGCCTTCTCCATTCAGTCAGGCTGCAAGCAAGCTGATGCAGGCACCAGCACATTACAGTGAATACAGCCCATTATTCCCTAAGGGGAAACTTGGGAGGAATTTGGGAGGGTATGAAAATTTTATTTATGGTTTCTAGGGCCAGAGATAAGGTCCCCCTTCCCACAAACCCTTTTCCCTGAATTTTTTTTAACTTCAGGGGAGCCACCATAGGCTGTTTTTGGCACAAAATCGTTGGCAGTGGCCATCTTGAATTTTAATTGATCTTATTTTCAGAAGCCTCTATCTGCCTCGAAACTCCAATCTGGTTCAAAATCAACTGGGATCGACTCCTCAGGCTGTTCTATCCCTATATCAGTGGTTTCAAACTCAAACCTTTTGGATTTGTAGGTACTTAGAGGACCTCAGAAAAAATAGTTAATGTCTTATTAAAGAAATAAAAACAAAAACTGTGGATACAGATGTTCTGGAGATAATTTATTAAGCACTGACATATAAAACCATGAAAATTCAATTAAAAAGTACAATGATAAAAAATACAGTGATAAAAAATCCAACCGGACCCTACACGGTCCATGTTTCGGCGAACATGCCTTACTCAGGGGTCCAATGGTTTGCAAACTCACATTTAAAGAATTGGACTGAAAACAGTCTATTGTCTTTAAACCTGTGAGCAAAGAACACCGCAGACAAGCTGAAATAGCAAAAAAATGCTAAGGAGGTCATGGTTTTATATGTCAGTGTTTAATAAATTATCTCCAGAACATCTGTATCCACAGTTTTTGTTTTCATTGGTGGATTATTTTCACTGTGGATCATTGGGTCTCCCCATTTTTCTTTGTTATTAAAGAAATGACAATTTTGCATGAGGTAAAACTCTTTATAGTTTATAAATCTTTTAGCTAAGTCTTAATAATAATATTGTAATTTATAGTTAAAGAGACATATGATTAAGAAACTGTTTTATTTTACTTTTGTGATTATGATAAACATATCGAGGGCCTCAAAATAGTACCTGGAAGGTCGCGAGTTTGAAACAACTGCCCTATATCATACCAATTTTGCACTGAATGGTTGGCCAAGGAGCGTCTATGTAGATTCATATGGTGTTATAAGGTCATGATGAACCTTAAAGCCAGACTTGCTCATACAGCCACTGTGCTATAATAGTTGCAAGTCAGAACATGTTCAGAAAAGCTGCATGTTTCAGACATACTACTACAGCTTTACGTACATTCTTGTGAATCACATGATTATGCATTTGGGCTTGCACACAGTAAGTTTGTGAAACGCTGAGCATAGTACGAGACGAGTACTTGTGACTGGCAAAGCTTGGTTATGAATTTTCAGATCAATATAGTTCCACTGCACATTCACAATGAAATGCCAATGACCCTTCAACAAAACATGTTTACACAAGCAAGTAATGCTTATCTTTAAACCATCAATTCTTACCAAAGAAAGGTCGGGTCCAAGATGAAACAGAATAGCTTCTGTAGCAAAAAACATGCTCTTTCAAATGATATAACAAAAACAAAACACAACTACACATTAGAGATATTTGAATCTGAAAAACAGTGAAAATTTGCATAAATGCATAAAGCCATATTTTTTGGATGGTCATATCTTCAGTTTCACTTGACTGTAAAAGCTCATATTGTAAAATCTTAGAAGTACCTCATGGTACATGTCTGCTGGTAAAGTTGTACCCTCAGCTGAATTACCTACCAGCAGCAGTATGGAGCCAAACTGTGCCAAAACTTTTCATTTATGAATTTTTTTTGCATACTACTTTGCTGACCTGTAGAAATGGAAGCACGTTCGCAAAAGATTTCAAACTTGGCACAGAAACTTGCCCCAAAGGTGTTGTACCAAACTGCAAAATTTCAGACTCCTAGGTAGTTTCCTTCTGATGCAGTGCTTAAGCAAAGTTGGAGTTTTAGGTCACACAAGGCATGGGAGTAGATCAATTGCTTTTGTTCAACCACCCTAACTCCTGACCAAATTGATAAATATAGTGCAAAATATAGACAGCAGATATAAATTCTCAAAACTGACGCATTTTGATTACTAAATTGAAAATAAAATAATTTTCCCTACCTTTGTTGTCTGGTGATTTTATTAGTCTCTGGTTGAACTTTCTTCTGACTGTGCATCCAACATTTTTTTCTTTCTGCCTCCTGCACTCATCCTCTCCGCCGGACTTCATTCCCTTCCCCAGCCAACATATATCTCTGTCCCTCCATGAGTCCAACTTTTCTTCCTCTCTCCTCTACCCCCATTAGCAACATGTCTCCCTCTTTCTCTCACTGTCCATCTGTCTTTCTCTCATTCCATCCCTTGCTGCAAAGGGAGTGGCGAAAGAGAAAGGGTTGGTGCATTTCTCCCACCTTCTCTACTGCCACATCCAACATTTTTCCCTCTCTCATCCCCTGGATCATGTGCAGCATCTTTCATTACTGCACACCAGCCCCATGCCCAACATTTCTCCTTCTATCATCCCTCTCCACCACATACTACATCTGTCCCTCCATTTCCGCAACCACTATGTCCAACATTTCACCTTTCTGTTTGTTTTAAACAGTCAGTCAAGATGAGGCAAATCAGCTTCTAAGGCATCTGGATTTGCATTGCAATTTCATCAACGTACATAGGCTGTAGCAAGTACCATATTTTCACGTAGATAACGCGCACCCGTGTAAAACGCGCACACGGGTATAGCGCGCGGAAAACACAAATTTATGTACAGAAATTTTTGTATACCGCGCACGCTGCCCGACTCTCCAGTCGCCCGCCCCGACTCTTCTTTCGCCTGCCCCGACTCTCCTCTCCCCCTTGAAGTCTTGTCCCCACCCTGAAAGCCTGATGCCCCCCCCCCCCCGACGTCCGATTCATCCCCCCCCTCCCCCCGCAGGACCGCTCGCACCTCCACCCCGAAGGACCGCTCGCACGCACCCCCACCCTGAAGGATCGCTCGTACCCCCACAGCCTCCTGACCCCCCCCCCATCATGTAGAAGCTCCTACCAGTGTCCTGCTGCTTCCCCTCTTGCACCCCCGACTCCCCGACACGATCGGGGCAAAAGGGAGCCCAAGCCCTCTTGCCCCGCCAACTCCCCGACAATATCTGGCCAGGAGGGAGCCCAAGTCCTCCTGGCCCTGGCGACCCCCCCCCCTAGTTGTTCGGGCCAGGAGGGAGCCCAAATCCTCCTGGCCACGGCGACCCCCTAACCATACCCCGCACTACATTACGGGCAGGAAGGATCCCAGGCCCTCCTGCCCTCGACGCAAACCCCCCTCCCCCCAATGACCGCCCCTCCCCCAAGAACCTCTGACCGCCCCCCCAGCCGACCCGACCCCCCTGGCCGACCCCCACGACACCCCCACCCCCCTTCCCCGTACCTTTCTGTAGTTGGCCGGACAGACGGGAGCCAAACCCGCCTGTCCGGCAGGGAGCCAACGACGGAATGAGGCCGGATTGGCCCATCCGTCCAAAACTCCGCCTACTGGTGGGGCCTAAGGCGCCTGGGCCAATCAGAATAGGCCCGGGAGCCTTAGGTCCCTCCTGAGGGCAGGGCCTGAGGCACATGGTCGGGTTGGGCCATGTGCCTCAGGCCCCGCCCCCAGGAGGGACCTAAGGCTTCCGGGCCTATTCTGATTGGCCCAGGCGCCTTAGGCCCCACCAGTAGGCGGAGCTTTGGGACGGATGGGCCAATCCGGCCTCATTCCGTCGTTGGCTGCCTGCCGGACAGGCGGGTTTGGCTCCCGTCTGTCCTGCCAACTACAGAAAGGTACGGGGAAGGGGGTTGGGGGTGTCGTGGGGGTCGGCCAGGGGGGTAGCGGGTCGGCTGGGGGGGCGGTCGGAGGTTCTGGGGGGGGCAGTCGTTGGGGGGAGGGGGGTTTGCGTCGAGGGCAGGAGGGCCTGGGATCCCTCCTGCCCGTAATGTAGTGCAGGGTGGGGTTAGGGGGTCGTCGTGGCCAGGAGGGTTTGGGCTCCCTCCTGGCCCAAACAACTAGCGGGGGGGGGGTCACCAGGGCAGGAGGACTTGGGCTCCCTCCTGGCCCGATATTGTCGGGGAGTTGGGGAATCGGCAGGGCAAGAGGGCTTGGGCTCCTTTTTGCCCCGATCGTGTCGGGGGGGGCAAGAGGGCTTGAGCTCCCTCTTGCCCTGATCGTGTCAGGGGTGCCAAGGTTGACTGGGGCAAGAGGGCTTGAGCTCCCTCTTGCCCCGATCGTGTCGGGGAATCGGCGGTCCTTCGGGGTGGGGGTGCGGGTGTGTGCGAGCGGTCCTGCGGGGGGTGAATCGGACGTCGGGGGGGGGGAACTATGTAAAAAAAATTTTGTACAACGCGCTCATGCGTATACCGCGCAAGGGTATGCACGGTTTGTAAAAACACGTATAACGTGCACGTTATATGCGTGAAAATACGGTAACCTTCTAGCTCTATCAAAGCTCATTCGACCAGACGTGTGGTGTTTTCATGGGCAGAATGAGAAATTAGCATCAAGAGAAAATGTAGTAGAAAAATACATCTGGTAAATGAAACATGCCTCAAGACCTCTTAAAAGTGAGCACATAGAGAACTTGAGCTTGAACATCGATCATTTGCACTGGCGCTGTATCAAACTGCACAAAAAGTGAAAGAAAAAGGAGCAATGCAAAGGAAGGACGTAGAGGTCCATATAGGATAGACCAGTGGTTCCCAACCCTGTCCTGGAGGAACACCAGGCCAATTGGGTTTTCAGGCTAGCCCTAATGAATATGCATGAAGCAAATTTGCATGCCTATCACTTCCATCATATGCAAATCTCTCTCATGCATATTCATTAGGGCTAGCCTGAAAACCCGATTGGCCTGGTGTTCCTCCAGGACAAGGTTGGGAATCACTGGGATAGACAACACACCAACTATCTTGATACATACTTCTAACATGGGTCATTTTCTTCATTTCTGCAAACTCAAGCTTTTTAAAACTATTCTACTTTTGTAAGTGACAGCCATCTTTATCAGTGCTTAGCTACTATGTTTCTAGCAACCAAGAGTGCTTTCTCTACCTTTCGACTTTAAGAAGGAAGTGGAAGTCTGGCTCTTTTCCAAAATCTTTAACATAAGTGAAACCTAATTAGCTAGTTACACATGGGCTAACATTGGCTGTGAATACTGCAGTATCAGCTTGCTTTCCCTTACATACTGTAACTGAGACCTTTTGCATTGAACTTTTCTAATTAAACATAGAAATGACGGCAGAAAAGGGCCACGGCCCATCTAGTCTGCCCACACCAAAACCCACCCCCTATCTACCTCTCATTTGTCACATTTACCTATACAAGTGCCTGTTATTCCATCTTCTGTCTATATACTTCACCTCGATTGTCTCTTTTGCTGTCTGTTAAGGTACTTTGATGTGTATTGTGTTGATATTATAAATAGTGTACTATGCTATAATGTGTATTGTTTGAATATTTTACTGTTGTAATTGTTTGTCAGTGTCCATGTTATATTTGCTTTATGTTCTTCTGTATATTACTTTAAAAAGGCAGTAAATATGTGCAAGTTAACTTGGAATTTATTTTGTCTACTATGCATTTATTTGTATGTCTCTTTGCTAAAAATATACTGCTTTCTGAAGTGTAGTTGGCTGCTGTTTAGGTAGGAAACAGAGAAACATGATGGCAGATAAAGGCCAAATGGCTTATCCAGTCTGCGCATCCGCAGTAACCATTATCTCTTCCTCTCTCTAAGAGATCCCACGTGCCTATCCCACGCTTTCTTGAATTCAGACACAGTCTCTGTCTCAACCACTTCTTCCAGGACATTGTTCCACGCCTCTACCACCCTTTCTGTAAAACAGTATTTCCTTAGATTACTCCTGAGCCTATCCACCTCTTAACTTCATCCTATGTCCTCTCATTCTAGAGCTTCCTTTCAAATGAAAGAGACTCGACTCATGCGCATTTACACCACGTAAGTATTTAAAGGTCTCTATCACATCTCCCCTCTCCCGCCTTTTTTCCAAAGTATACATATTGAAATCTTTTTTTTTTTTTTAATAAAATCTTTATTCATTTTTACAACTTACAACAAGTGAATCGAGAAATAACATTTGATCTTAAAAACATCACTTGATTTTCTATTACATCCATCGTAAATTAATAAAATTTATCCCCTCCCCTCCCTATCATTCCATATACATTCACTTATATTATACAATATTTTAATTATTCATCCAAATCTTTAAGAAATAATCAGAACCCCCCCCCCAACCCTACCTCCTCATTATCAATTATATTATTACGGGAAAAATGTTATTTATTTATTTATTCATTATAATAATCTGCCAATGGCCCCCAAACATCTTGAGATCTTTAAGTCTGTCCCCATACGCATTATGATGAAGACCACGCACCATTTTAATAGCCTTCCTCTGGACCAACTCCATTCTTTTTATGTCTTTTGAAGGTGCAGCCTCCAGAATTGTACACAATATTCTAAATGAGATCTTGCCAGAGTTTTATACAGGGGCATCAATACCTCTTTTTTTCCCTACTGGCCATACCTTTCTCTATGTACCCTAGCATCATTCTAACTTTCACTGTCACCTTTTAAACCTGCTTGGCCACCTTAAGCTCATCACATGCAATCACATCTAAGCCCCCCTCTTCTATTGTGCACATAAGTTCTTCATCCCCTAAACTGTACCATTCCCTTGGGTTTTTGCAGTTGAAATGCTGAACCTTGCATTTCTTAGCATTAAATTTTAGCTGCTAAATTTCAAACCATTCTTCAAGCTTCACTAGGTCTTCATGTTGTTCACACCATCTGGGGTGTCTGCTTTATTGCAGATTTCGGTATCATCCACAAAGAGTCAAATCTTACCTGACAGCCCTTCAGCAATATTGTTTATAAAAATGTTAAAAAGAACAGGCCCAAGAACAGAACCTTGAGGCACACCACTGGTAACATCCTTTCCTCAGAGCAATCTCCGTTAATCACTATCCTCCGTCGCCTTAAACTCAACCAGTTCCTGACCCAGCCTGTCACTTTGGGACCCATCCCAAGGGCACTCAGTTTATTTATTAGATGTTTATGTGGAACACTGTCAAAGGCTTTGCTATAATCTAAATACACCACATCTAGTGCATTCCTTCTATCCAATTCTCTGGTCACCCAAACAACAAAATTGATCAGATTTGTCTGACAAGACCTACCTCTAGTGAATCCATGTTGCCTCCTGTCCTGTAATCCACTGGATTCCAGAAACGTCACCATTCTCTGTTTTAAAAACGTTTCCATTAATTTGCTTACCACAGAAGCCAGACTTACCGGCCTGTTGACTTAGTTGTCATATCATTTCAAGATACTTTAGTCTTAAAAGGTTTAATGATTCCAGATTAGTGTTTAAAATAAATTTTGAACAAATTTCAAAGCTGTATGTCTTTTGAAGTATATTCTGCAAGAACTATTTGATTGTATTATTTATTAAGCGCTTTTCCTCATCGTATGACTTGAAATTTGTCTTTGCATAATTCAGCTCTTCTAAATACGAGGGTTGTTTCATAAATAATGCACACTTTTTTTATTTATTTACATGGTTTTTTTTTGTTTGGTTGGTTTTTTTCAAGTATTTCTTTACAATTCTTCAATATAGTCTCCCTGCTTTGCAATGACGGAGTCCCAGTGTTCGGGAAGCTTCATTATTCCATCCAAGACATCGTTTTTGTTCAGTTGCCGAATGGCTCGGGTACCGGTGGAAAAAAGCTCTTCCAGAGATGCAAAACGATGTCCACGCATAGGTTGTTTCAACTTTGGAAAAAGGTCGAAGTCTGATGGACTCATGTCTGGACTGTAGGGAGCATGAGGTAACACCTCCCAGCCGTATTCGTGTAATTTTTCAAATACGAGTGGAGAGCTCCATATTCCCCACGACCAAAAAAATTTTGATAAGCTCAATCAAAAGACAAACAAATGATGATTTTTGCTTATGATCATGAAGGCATTATCATCACAGACAAAGTTCCATGTGGAAGAAGTGTCGCAGCAGTGTATTATTGTGATTTTTTGCATAAAATGCACAAAACCCAATCTCAGTTGCTCTTGGCTAAGCCACTCATTCTTCATGACAGCACTCACCCGCACATAGGAAATGTCAATGAAAAACTACGCAAATACAGCTGGGAGGTGTTATTTCATGTTCCCTATAGGCCAGGCATGAGTCCACCAGACTTCGACCTTTTTCCATTTTCATCTTTCAGATCATCCTTTTGTTTTAACAAATGCAATTTGGCAAGGCAAGCCAGCATCAAAGGTGTGACCATTGCCAGATGGATTCGTATGGCTATATCTTCGACGTACATTGGCTATGAGAAACAGCCTCTCTGCGAGTGCACACAACCAGAAGTGTGGCATCTTCGTGGCGGAGGCGCAGGCAGTTTCTCCTGAGGATATTTGTAGGGTAACTACATTTCTGAAATTTTATAGAGTAAATGTAGCAGCAAGAGGGGATACAGAATTTGGGTCCTCAGTGTTAAGGGCTGGCTTATCTGTCCTTCCCTAGAATCAGGAGACTGCTTTGGTACATCACCTACTGTCAGGACGTGTATACTTTGTGTAACAGAAGATTAAATGCTTACCTTGATAATCTTCTTTCTGTTAACACATACAAGTCCTGACAACCTGCCCTATCAGCCTAGAATTCACATGTGTATTCCCTGGATCAAAGTTCTGTGTCCACTACTGAAGATTTTCTGCTGTCAGAATAAAAAAAAGGGTAGAGTGAAGGGTGAGTGTTTCAATGAGAATGATACTCTGAACTCCATAAGATTAATGCATGCTTTTTATTTTAGTGGGTAGGTTTGGTTCATTCACCCTAAGTTCTTTAAGGTGTTATTTAACCTTGTTTAATGTTTCTTACTGAACAGAACTGTGTTTGTGGGGAGACTACCTGTACCACCTACTTCTTGTTTTCTTTGTTGTAGTTCTGTTTTATTGCTTTAACTGAAGGGGGCTCCACAGCATTGGAGAAGGAGGTGAAGCTGAAGAATGTAAATTTCATCTTCCTGCAGTCGACTCACAAATATGGGATATTCACCTTCTGTCAGGACTCATATGCTGTATTAACAGAAGATTATTGAGGGAAGTAAAAGTACCTAATCTTCCCTTTCAGAATTTATATTAATTACTCCATACTTGTCATTTTGTAGTTGACAGAATTGAAGGCAGACTTCCAGTATCAGGAATCTAATCTGAGAACAAAGATGAATGGGATGGAAAGAGGACACAAGGAAGTTGTTGAACAACTGCAGGTATAATAATATTCAACTACGACTATTTTTTAATGGAATTTTCATCAACCATTGCAAACAGGGAAGCATCTATAAAATGTTTGTTTGAGATGTGTGGAATAGCTAAATTGTGTAGTGCCAAGTAGATAGACCCTCGGTTAAGGCAGGAATGTTACATAGGTAGTATTCACAGCCCCACTGGAAGGAGATGGGGAGTTTTCACTAATGCAGGGCCCATGATTACAGCATTCCTGATGTCACCATCTGAGGAACTGTTTGTTCAGTGACCAGACTAGGTATGGTACAGATGGAAGAGTTAATTACCATATATACTCAAATATAAACCAAAGTAACCTTCCCCCCCACCCAAAAAAAAAAGGTTGACTCGAATATAAACCAGGGGGGGTGTTAATATTCAAGTGCAGTGCCTTGCCTTGCCCTGCCTGTCAGGCTCTGTACCCTGTTCCCTCTCCCTCGCTGCTTTGCCAGTCTCTGCACCCAGCCCCCTCCGTCCCTCCCAGGTTCTGTACTTTTTCCCCCTCCCTCCCGATGCCTTGTAGGCTTCCACCGGACCTTCCGTGAGACCTGATGGTCCAGCGGAGGCCGGGACAGGAGGGATCCCTCCCATCTCCTGTCCCAGCCTGATTCTAATTATTTTTATCTCCCTCCCACCTCCCCACATACCTTAAGTATCCCTGGTGGTCCAGCAGTGAATCATGGCAAGAGCAACCATCCTTCGCTCCTGCCCGTGCAGAACTGCTAACTAATTGGCTGCTGTGAATTCTCGCAGGACTGAGAAATCGCGGCAGCCAATCGTGGCAACACCTAATTGCCGCAATTTCTCATGGCAGACAATTAGCTAGTGGTTCTGCATGGACAGGAGCAAAGGAAGGTCACTCCTGCCGCGATTCACTGCTGGACCACCAGCTTTTCTCTTGGATATTAAAGCTATACTACTGCAATGGCTAATCCCAGAAATTCCTACTTTAGCGCAATGGAGGGCACTTCTTATACAACATTTACAGATGGAACAGTAGAGAAAACCCAACTTAGACACTCCTGGTGGCAGACGGTTACAATTTACTTGGGACCTTTTTGGAACTCACTGACACCGACTGGCTGAAGCAAATTACTAAACTTGTTACATTAACCTACAGTCTATTATTTCTATCACAGCAAGCGAGAATACACTTGGCTTCTAGAGGAGGGAGAGGATGGGGCAAAATTTTTAACTGGTTTGTCTTGCTGTATTTACTGTATTTTTCTGATACTGTATTTTGACATTATTGACACATTTTGGTGTTTCTTCATAGTGTCTCAAAAAAAGCTTGTGTTGAGTTTAGTTGTAATCTCCAGAGTGTAATCTGAGAAGGGCTTCAAAATACTTGGACTAAAAGCCAAAGGCAAGCAACAAATACTGAGCCTTAAGTAAATGTGCAATCTTTAAATGGCACACCAGAAAGTTGTGCATCAGGTACCAAGATGCTAAGACCACTCTCTACTTCTCCCTAGAACCATCTGTGATGTGTATATGAGACGTAGATGTTGACTCTGCTCCCGGGCTACTATCTAAGCTGGCCATGCCCATATCGAAGATAATGATAAGGCCCAGGAAACTGAACTAGTTTCTTCCCTAACTTTCATCCTAAATTCTGACTAGGGCCCAGTTGCACAAAAGGTTTGCAAGGAAACTCTCCTGACAATGCTCAAAAGGGTTCTCTGAGGTGGCTACTGATTGTAGTTGCCACCACCGAGAACTCTATGCAAATGCACCACTAGGAGTTTATTAGTATTTACTGTAAAGGAACTCTCCTAGCAATGTCCCCCCCTCCTTAAAGGGTCACTATGGAGCTGCCGGTAGCTGCTGTGTGTGTGTTGTGTGCACACAAATCACATACACAACAGTTGTGCGCCTTTGAAAAAAAACAAACCACCCAATGCCATTCCACTTCCCTCCCAGCTAAATCAAGGCTTCCCCTGCTGGCTCTGTGAGTGCCCCACTGATCACTGCCAGCCCTCAAAAAAAAAAATACCTAGTGGGTTGGGCTGGGCCAAGCCACCCCCTTCAAGGATCTGCCCTCCCCCTCAAAGAACTGCCACCCCCAGCTCAAGATGCCAACCCTCCCTCCTTCCTGGCTGGCTGTATGACCCCTGACACCACAACCCCACCCCTGTACTGTATTTAGAAGACTAGCAGGATGGATGTGTATTCCTTCCTGCCGACAGGCCCATCTCTTTAAAATTGCTGACTTTCCCAGTTGATCCTGGGATGCACTAGGGCCTCTTCCAGGAAGGCCTTCCATTTTGAAGAGGTGGGCCTGCTGGCAGGAAGGAGTGGGCATCCCTACTGCTGGTCTTTCAAATAAGGTAAGGGGGTCGGGGTGTCAGGGGCCATACAACCAGCCAGTTGGGAGGGAAGAGGGGTGGTTTTTTTTGGGGGGGCCAGGTCCTTGAAGAGTGCTCGACTTAGACCACTAGGGATTTTTTGGAGGGCTAGCAGGGAGCACCCCATCAGTTGATTCGCATCTTCCCCTGCCGGAGAAGCTGCAATCAGCTGATTGTAGCTCTGGAGCTGGCAGGGGAAGACACAAGTCAGCTGGGAGGGAAGGAGAATGGCAGCGGGTTTGGAGTTGTTTGTTGTTATGGGTTTTTTTTTTGAGGAGGAGCTGTGCTAGTGAATGTTGTTCTGAGCAAGCACCAGGCACAGTTCCTCCCCCTTTTACTGGTGCTGCTCCATACGAATAACGTGCATATCATTTGTATGCTGCTATTACTGAGCATCAGGCCCTATGTAATGTTCATTAGTGTTTATGCTTCTGGGTTGATGAAATCAGAGTAAGGTTAAATGATCATTTTTCTCAATGGAGGAAAGTAAACAGTGGAGTGCCGCAGGGAACTGTACTAGAACCGGTGCTATTTAACTTATTTATAAATGATCTGGAAATTGGAACAGTGAGTGAGGTGATTAAATTTGCAGATGATACTAAACTATTCAAAGGTGTTAAAACGCATGCAGATTGAAAAATTGCAGACAGACCTTAGGAAATTAGAAGACTGGGCATCCAAGTGGCAGATGAAATTTAATGTGGACAAATGCAAAGTGATGCATATTGGGAAGAATAACCCAAATCACAGTGCTAGGGTCCATCTTGGGGGTTAGCACCCAAGAAAGGGATCTGGGTGTCATTGTAGACAATACAATGAAACCTTCCGCTCAATGTGCAGTCACAGCCAAAAAAGCAAACAAGATGCTAGGAATTATTTTTAAAGGGACGGTTAATAAGACTAAAGATATTATAATGCCTCTGTATCGCTCCGTGGTGCGACCTCACCTGGAGTATTGCATTCAATTCTGGTCTCCTTTTCTCATGAAAGATATAGCAATGCTAGAAAAGGTTCAAAGAAGAGCGACCAAGATGATAAAGGTGATGGAGCACCTCTCATATGAGGAAAGACTAAAAAGGTTAGGGCTCTTCAGCTTGGAAAAGAGAAGGTTGAGGGGAGATATGATTGAAGTCTCCAAAATCCTGAGTGGAGTAGAATGGGTAAAAGTAGATCAATTTTTCACTCCGTCAAAAATTCAAAGACTAGGGGACACTCAATGAAATTGCAGGGAAATACTTTAAAACCAATAGGAGGAAATATTTTTTCTCTCGGAGAATAGTTAAGCTCTGGAATGCGTTTGCAAGAGGTTGTGGTAAAAGCAGATAGCATAGCTGGTTTTAAGAGAGGTTTGGACAAATTCCTGAAGGAAAAGTCCATAGTCTGTTATTAAGACATGGGGGGAAGCCTCTGCTTGCCCTGGATTGGTAGCATGGAATGTTGCTACTCTTTAGGTTTTGTCCAGGTACTAGTGACCTGGTTTGGCCACCATGAGAACGGGCTACTGGGCTTGATGGAGCATTGGGCTGACCAAGTAAGGCTATTCTTATATTCTTATTTTAAGATTTCATAGGAGTGTTGTTGTGGGTTTTTTTTACTATTTAGAAGAATTGATATGTGCATTCCATGACCTCAACCACAGCTCTTATATGTTCAGAAGTCCCTTCTGCTTTTCTTGTCCTTTGATCCAAACAGGTTAGATGTGGCAGTATCCAAGTCCACCCTATCTATTGTTGCTGCATAACTAATTTTCAAGTTCGGAGCATAGTGAATGCATGCCAAATAAGAGCCTTGTCTTCAGCCACCCACCTATAGCAGTTACAAAAGAAAGATTATATTTCTCCCTTCATATTCGAGGGGGTTAGGGGCAAAACCAGCCCACGAATAAGAAAAATTTGCAAATAACTTTATGGCCGATTTTGACACACAGCCCTCCCACCACAGCTTACTTAGTTCTGACTTTGACCCACCCCCGCCCCCCTCCTGGACCCATCAACAACTTAATTTTAAAGCGTGGTGGTCTAGTGGTGAAGAAGGGCAGGAACAATCTTCTTACGCTCTTTCCTCATGCAGAGCCACAGGCATAAATGGCTGCTGTGAGTTCTTGTGGTTTCGCGAGACTACAGTGGGAACTCACTGCAGCCATTTATGTTTGTGGCTCTGCACAGGGCAAAAACATAGGAAGATTGCTCTTGCCCCGCTTCACAACTAAACATAGGAAGATTGCTCTTGCCACACTTCACAACTAAAGTAAGTTGTGGAAGGGTCCGGGAGGTGGGGGTGGATCAGAGTCTGCCCTAAGTAAGTTATAGAGGGAACCAGGAGGCAGGGGGGAAGAGTCAGTGGTTTGGACAATGATTGTTGGTGGTTTCAAAGAAGAGCAAAACCCCTGACGCAGCTTCTAGCGAAACAGGGTCTGCCCTGTTGGGTAGTTGGCTTGGAGTGCCCTGAATTGATGTTCATTTTGAAGGATGACCTCGTAGGCTTCAGGAGAGCACGATGTTCAAGTTAAGTTGTCCCTGTACCATCACAAGATATTGGACTTGCACTGATTAGTGTATCTGGTTTGAATAGGGCCCCCCACCACCACAACAGGATCTTTCAGCCTATTGTGTAGATATTTTAGCTATCACAGCTATTTATTGAAGCAAATGAACAACAGATTTGTTTACTTATCAAGTGGGAGTTTTTACCCATGAAGCTCACTTTCCATTTGTTGTGTATGAAAGTATGGCTGTATGGTGAGATGTGGTTGTGTGAGTAGGGGTGGCCCCTCTGTATTTTGCTTAGTAGAGTTTGTTTAATATTAGGTGGTGATTAGTCTTACTCTCTTCTTTTTTGGGTAAGAGTCAGCCCTAAAAGTTGTGGAGGCTTTAAAAAATAAGTTGTGGTAAGGTCCGGGAGGGGGATAAAAACCACAAAGAATATGGAGGAGGGAAGTGTATAGGGTCACCACATGGTCCACCATTCAGAGCTTCACACTATCTAAAGAGTTTCTTTTTTTTTTTCTATTACAGGCTAAAAATCGAGAGCTACTTAAACAAGTTGCAGCATTGTCAAAGGGTAAAAAGTTTGATAAAAGTGGCAGTATACTAACATCTCCTTGAAGAAATGTTTGCTGGCTTTAGTGTTTTTACTTCATTTAAATATGGGTAATTCTGTGAAGCCCTTAAATTCTGTACAATGGGGGAAATTCCCATTCCACATCAGATTTGGTAAGCATGTTTCATATACCTTTTTATAATATGCAGCTTGCGTTTATTGTGTTAAGTCACAGAATACAAAACTTCAGCTGGATTGAAGAAGTTTTTTCTTTGGTTTATGTATGGTTTTTTTGTGTGTGTTTTTTTAGCCTGCATTAGTTTTCAGGCCATTGTGAAGAATAAACACTGCAATAGTGTGTTTGGCTTCTTAACACAAAATGCAATAAAGTAGAAATACTGTTTTTATGGAGTTTTAAAGCAAATGATAACTCCAGTCTTACACTGTGTTAACAGTTTTCAGTGATTTTTGTATAATTTTTTAGTATTTTGTTCAGGTGATCACAGATTTTAGAAATTGATTTCCATGGTGTATGGTAGTCAGGAGGAAAAATCATGGTGTTTTTTACTCATCAGTTCAAAAGCAGAGTATGAATGCTATATTTTGAATCATTACATCTTTTAGTGTTAGCAGGTAGTTGGTCATTTTCATCATAAATACTGAAATTTTTCTATATGTATACATATTGTATAGTGCCTGGAAGTTAATGAGGTTTTTGTAAACGCAACTGTACATTTTTACTTGCAAGTGCCTTTATTTCCATGTAACATTTATTTATGGAATTCAGTCTTTGTACATGACTTTTTATGTGTTAAACTGCTGAACCCTCGGTTATGTCTATATTAATGTATTTGTAAAAAAACTTTTCAAAATAAGCTGCTAGTATAAGTTAAGGTTAGATTCAACATTGGTTCTGCTGAATTGACATTTAGCTTGTCTTCTGGATACATGTGCTCCAGGATGCAATGTAAAACTAGTATCTAAATTGGATAATGGTTTTTATGCGTGTCTTGTACCTCTTGCTAAGCTGCATTTATGTCCAAGTTTCATTCTTGATGGTTAAGCTTAGGCAGTCTCCATGGTCTCTGCAGCTGACATAGCTCTGACTATGGCTTATTTGCCAAACCTTTTCTCAATAATTGGGTTGTATCATTTGAAAGCTATTGTTTGAATCTGACAGATACTTAACTGCTTTTATATCTAAATGGTATATTCTGCTTTGGACCAAGTCTTCAGGAATGATATACTAGGCTTTAGTCCTTTTGTGGGTTAAACTATTTTTAATACCTTAAATATGATGATGTCCTTAGATAAGCAGGCAGCATATTCTCACATGTGGGTCATCCATGGAGCCCTAGCATGGACAATGAAAACTGTAGAATTACTTTAAGCTTTAACAAGCTTTTAGACTGTCCGCACTGCACATGCGTGAGTGCCTTCCTGCCTGACGCCAGCTTGCAAGGTCATCAGTTTTCCGTAGCGTGAAGAAGACGTATCTCTCTGTCGAGTTGCTTTCCCATCTCTATTTTTTATAAACTTACTCTTTCTAGTTGCTGTTCTTTCTTTTCTTTTCAAAAATAAGTAATCTAGAAAAGTAAAAGTAAAATGAACTTTTGCACTTTGCAGCCTTCATTTTCCATCCTTACTTCCTGCTGTGATCATTGATGGATTTTTGGCCTTGTTTCAAGTTTACCCTAGCTCGCCCTCTCTGACTGTATCTGACTCCGGGGCTAGAGATTAGAAAAGGAGAGCTACTATTGATTAATGTCAAAGTTTTTCTTCTTCTATTTCTTTATTTGAATAGGTCTTGGATCAGACTTCCATTAACTGGGACTGACCGGAACCGATAGACATCGATACCTTCATCTGCTTGCATCGGTGGCATATTAACATCGACTCCGGTTGATGCATGCCTTTCTGTAACCGATGTTTCTACCAAGTCGACGCAGATACATTGCAGTGGAGAATGCCCTGCCAGTTAAGCATCAAGTCCATTTGATGCAAGGCTTCATGGGCGATATAGGTTGTCATTTTTAAAGCGCTCTGTCTTTTTAGGCATTCATGCTTCGATGCCTGTGGCACCTTCGATACCACTTGATGTAACATGGTCATGGTGCCTCCTCTTCATTAATGAACAGCGTTGCAGGTCTCAACAGCATCGAGTCCCTTAATGCAACGCTATCGTTCTCTACCCTTGCAGGTTTCTTATGAAGATCTTCCATGCCGAGACAACCTGCTTTATCGATGGTTCCAGCTGTTGAGCCATCTGTACCGGTGCATGCTTTCAGGGAGAAACTCGATGAATTCTTCCAAAGGGAGTTCAGAAAAAAAAAAAAAAAGCGACTTCTTCAGTACCAGCCCAGCCTAAGCATACCACTATGAGGTCTCACGGTACCATTTTCAGTTATCCATTGGAGCATCGAGCTACTTCTCATGGATCTTCTGTGAGGCATTGTCGCTCTCCTTCTCGATGATGTTCTACCTCCAAACATCGATCTTCGGATTGACGTTCTAACTCATCTCATCAACATTTTCTATCGAGGCATCGATCCACTATTTCGAAGCACAATGCCAAGATACCTCATCGCATTGATCTCCTGCTTCAAAGTGAACAGCTGTTCTTCAAGTGTCGATCTGTATAGAGAATGACACGGTGGCGGTTACCCGCGGCTATCCACGTTTAACCGCGGGTAACCCGCCGAAACGGGGAAAGAAAAATAGCAGTCGCTGCGGGGACGGGGACAAGACCATTCACCGCCCTGTGGAGCGGTGAATGGTCTTGTCTCCGCAGTGAGGCATCAAGGATTGCGTGGTCCCCGCAGCCCCTGCCCGCCCGATCAATTGTAGTGTTCAGCCAGCTCCCTCCCTTCACCTCACCTTAGTTTGCAGGCTTTCTTTTTCGGCAACCTGCCGCTTTCAAAGAGCCGCGCACGCGCGGCTGCTCAGTGTTGAATCTTCTGCTCTGACACAACCGGAAACAGGAAGTTGCAGCAGAGCAGAAGATTCAACACTGAGCAGCCGCACGTGCGCGTCGCAGAAAAAGAAAGCCTGCAAACTAAGGTGAGGTGAAGGGAGGGAGCTTGCTAAACGCTGCGATCGGGCGGATGGGTGGGGGCTGCAGGGACCGTGTGTTCCTGGCTCACACTGGAAGGAGGGAGTGAAAGGGAATAGGATTCTGGGCCAAGGGGATGAAGGGTGAAAGAAAAACCCACAGCAGGAAAGAAAGGGGAGGACAGGCAGGTGAGCCAGATGCTGGAAGCAGGGGGGGGGGGAGAAGAAAGAGGGAAAGAAGCTAGATGGGGTTGAAAAGAAGAGACACACTGGTATGGAAGAGGAAGATAGGGGAAATCTGGACACAGGAAGGTAACAGAAAGAGGGGAAATTATGTGCATGGGGGCATAGGGACAGAGACATAAAGGGGACATGCCATGGGGATGATATATTGACACGGGGGGGCAATGGCAGATACATAGGGGAGATATTAGAAATGGGGAAAACAGGAGCACAGAAGCAAGATGGTTTGTGGGGATGGGATAGGGACCGAGCTCGCAGGCTCCAGTGGCTTGCACAAATTACATTGTAACGTGCCACGAAAATAAGAGGGAGGAAGGTAGATAGGCAGGCCACGCAAGAGGAGCTGAAGGGTGCTAGAAAGAAACAGATGGTAAAGGAGGGAGGGCAGGGTGGTGGTGGAAAGGAATAGAACAGACATTGAAGGAGGGTGGAGAGGAACAGACCCTGAAGGGAAATGTGGAAGACAGAGTGGGTAGAAGATGCTGGAAGGGAAGAAGACAGATGCCAGACTATGGGGGAGCGAAGGGAAGAAGATGGGTGCTAGACCAATTGGGGGGGTGAAGGGAGAGTCACAGTGACAGCAAATGGAAGATGCAGAGAGAAGACACACAGTGGATGGAAGGAAGTGAATGAGAAGATGTGGAAAGCAGAAACCAGACAACAAAGGTAGAAAAAAAAATTATGTTTATTTATTTATTTTTTGCTTTAGGATAAAGTAGTATATTAGTTGTGTTGATAAAAATTTATAAACAAAGCCCTGCCAGCTAAACATCTTTCTCTAGTTCAGCAGCAGGAACTTTGATTTATAAGAAAGGAATAAGCTAAATATTACAGTACTAAGGCTTATATGGATGCTGCGGGGACGGTGACGGGGCAGTGAATGGGAGGCAGTGGCGGTGATGGGACGGTGAAAGGGATGACGGTGACGGGGCAGTGAAGGGAACGGCAGTGATGGGGCGGTGCAGAGGATGGTGGGACAGGGCGGTGACGGGGACAGATTTTTTTCCCCGTGTCATTCTCTAGGTCTGTATCCAGAGGACACTGACACTCTCGATCCAACTCTTATCTTCGAGTATTATCGAAGCATTATTGTCTGTCTACATTTCAAATGTCTGACTGCTCATCTCTTGTTTCCCAATGTATGAATGGTCTGGACTAGTGCTGCCCAATTCATGAAAAAAAATTTTGATTCAATTTATCCTGTTGAATTGATTTTTCCAATTCAATTCACTTTCAATGACACAGCTTTTTAAGTTTAAACATTTTATTTAACCAAGGCAATATCATGTCAAAAATAGGAACATACAAACTATAGCATAGCTGTAAAACTAGTTAAAAACTTGGATTCACAGCTTCCCCAACCTCCCCTGCCTGATTCTCAGCTTCCCCAGCCCCCTTGCCCGATTCTAAGCTTCCCCTAAGCAAATCATCCCCAAAGCTTCCCCAGCCCCCTGCCCGATTGGCACTCCCTTTGCCCACAGTCCTTCTTTTTTGTCATTCAATGCTTTTATTAGGTCTGACTGTGAATGTTACAATTTATACATAATACCTAGTTTTCACTTCAGTAAAGCTCTAATTCAGTACATCACATGTTAAAAATGAAATGCCAAATAACTAGGTTAAATCTCCAACTAGCATTTCAGTATCCTTCAGACAAGGCAAGCTAGGATGTCATAATCACTTTGCATACACAGGTAGTGTTTGGAAAAATAATTATATAAACTAGTACAAAGGTGCCCACACTTTTTTGGCTTGCAAGTTACTTTTAAAATGACCAAGTCAAAATGATGTACCAACAATAAAATTTTTAAAAAACACAAAGCACACTGTACGCAGAGAAAATGTTAATTATCATTTATATTCGGGGGGGGGGGGGTTCAAATAGGTCAAGGCAGATGACTTTAAAATATGCAATGTCACCTCAGTAACAGCTATACAAATATACCCCCTCCCTTTTTAATAAACCGCGATGGCGGTTTTTAGTGCAGGGAGCTTTGCTGAATGCCCCACGCTGCTCTCTACGCTCATAGGCTCCCTGTGTTAAAAACTGCTATTATAGTTTGGTAAAGGGGGCCATAGTGCAAAATATAGACCTCAGATATAAATTCTCAAAATGGACACATTTTGATCACTAAATTGAAAATAAAATCACTTTTCCTACCTTTGTTATCTGGTGATTTCATGAGCTTCTGGTTGCACTTTCTTCTTCTGACTGTGCATCCAATATTTCTTCCCTTCTGCCTCCTGCATGCTTCCTCTCCTCCATTCCTCATTCCATTCCCCAACCAACATCTCTGCCCTTCCATGAGTCCAACTTTTTCTTCCTATCTCCGTGCCTGCTCCCTGCCACCTGCCACACTCAATTCCCTCCCCCAACTTTGTCTCCCTGTCTCCCCTTCTTTCTTTCTTTCTGTCGCCCTGTCTCCTTTTCTTTCTGTCTTTCTATCTCCCTGTCTCCCCTTCTTTCTTTCTTTCTATCTCTGTCTCCCCTTCTTTCTTTGTATCTCCCTGTCTCACCTTCTTTCTTTCTTTCTATCTCCCTGTCTCTCCTTCTTTCTTTCTTTCTATCTCCCTGTCTCTCCTTCTTTCTTTCTTTCTATCTCCCTGTCTCACCTTCTTTCTTTCTTTCTATCTCCCTGTCTCACCTTCTTTCTTTCTCCCTGTCCCCCCCCTTTCTGTCTTTCTTTTTCTTTGCCCCCCCCCCCCCCCCCCCCCCTTCTTTCTGTTTTTCTTTCTGTCTCTCTGTCCCATCCCCCCAAGCCACTGTCAGGGAAGAGGCCACCGCCGAGTTCTCCCTGCTTCCTCAATGCCATAGCAGGCAAGCAGCAACTGCAGAAGCGCCAGGCCCACCAGCCTTCTCCTTGACGTCAATTCTGACGTCAGAGAGGAAATTCTGGGCCAGCCAGGCAGCGATTGGCTGGCCTAGAACTTCCTCTCCGATGTCAAAATTGACGTCGGTGGGGGAGAAGGCTGATGGGCCCGGTGCTTCTACAAAGTTCAGCCCCTGCTCTGTCCGGTCCACTGCTTTCCCTCGTTCCCTCTCTTGGCTGGCGTCTATCTCTCGCCACTTCTCGTCTGCGCACATTCCAACCAATCGCACGCTCCACAGTCCTTTCTTCTGATGTAACTTCCGGTTTTGCAAAATCAGAAGTTATGTTAGATGAAGGACTCCAACGGCAGAGGGAAAGGCCGAATGGGTCTCTAAGGGGGGTCAATGAATCAGTGAGTTCGTTTTTTTCTTTTAACAAATCAATTCACCTGAAGTGAATCAGTTCGAATCATGAATCGGGCAGCACTAGTCTAGACTTGTTCAAGCAGAGACTAGTGGAGGAATCTAACATGGGTGTAGAGCTTGTCTAGTTAGATTCCTTACCATGTTTTTAGACAATAAAAAACCAAATGGTCCTTGAATGATTTTCTGGGTTCTCCTGTCAGCCTACTTAACCAGCATCACTCCACGTTGAAACTGTCTTTCCATACTGCTTCAGGATTCCACCATGAGTGTAGAGCCTCTAAGGTGGTCTTTTCTGTTGTCTGGGTACAAACATGCAAAGATAAGTGGCAGAATCTAACATTGAGTATACTGTAGAGCCTGTTAAGTTAGATTCCTTTCTTATGTCAAACTACGAAGACAGTCAAGGTTTTTCCCTTTTGCTTTGGCACTATCAATGAATGACTTGAGGCGGTCCAGAGGAGGGCGACGAAAATGATAGGAGGCTTGCACCAGAAGACGTATGAGGAGAGACTGGAAGCCCTGAATATGTATACCCTAGAGGAAAGGAGAGACAGGGGAGATATGATTCAGATGTTCAAATACTTGAAGGGTATTAACGTAGAACAAAATCTTTTCCAGAGAAAGGAAAATGGTAAAACCAGAAGACATAATTTGAGGTTGAGGGGTGGTAGATTCAGGGGCAATGTTAGGAAATTCTACTTTACGGAGAGGGTAGTGGATGCCTGGAATGCGCTCCCGAGAGAGGTGGTGGAGAGTAAAACTGTGACTGAGTTCAAAGAAGCGTGGGATGAACACAGAAGATTTAGAATCAGAAAATATTAAATATTGAACTAGGCCAGTACTGGGCAAACTTGCACGGTCTGTGTCTGTGTATGGCCGTTTGGTGGAGGATGGGCTGGGGAGGGCTTCAATGGCTGGGAGGGTGTAGATGGGCTGGAGTAAGTCTTAACAGAGATTTCGGCAGTTGGAACCCAAGCACAGTACCGGGTAAAGCTTTGGATTCTTGCCCAGAAATAGCTAAGAAGAAAAAATAAAAAAAATTTAAATTGAATCAGGTTGGGCAGACTGGATGGACCATTCGGGTCTTTATCTGCCGTCATCTACTATGTTACTATGTATTAACCATTCCAACAGAATGGTTCTTTGCTTTATTTTCTAAGCAGGATCAACCAGGTTGTTTTTTTTACTGATATGTGCCTTCCACTGTACCATCAATGTTCATACAGTACTTTGCAGGAGGCCCATACGATTGCTTTCAAGTATTTTCCCTACACGTGTTTCTCCTATTGTTACTGGACATTATCCACAACACCCTTTACTCCATATCATTTCTTATTCTAAAGGCCACAGAGGTTTGGGAGTGGATGTAGAGGAGGAGGCCATTACATCCTTTTTAAGATGGTGTGTTTGTTTTTTTTTCATTTTCCCTCCAGTTTCAGCTTGGAAAAGAGACAGCTGAGGGGAGCTATGATTGAAGTCTACAAAATCCTGAGTGGAGTAGACCAGGTACAAGCGGATCGATTTTTCACTCCATCAAAAATTACAAAGCCTAGGGGACACTCAATTAAGTTACAGGGAAATGCTTTTAAAATCAATAGGAAGAATTTTTTTTTCACTCAGAGAATAGTTAAACTCTGGAATGCATTGCCAGAGATTGTGGTATGAGCGGATAGCGTAGCTGGTTTTAAGAGAGGTTTGGACAATTTCCTGGAGGAAAAGTCCATAGTCTATCATTGAGAAGAGACATGGGGTAAGCCACTGCTTGTCCTGGATCGTTAGCATGGAATGTTGCTACTCCTTGGGGTTTGACCAGGTACTAGTGACCTGGCTTGGCCACCATGAGAACAGTCTACTAGGCTTGATGGACCATTGGTCTGACCCAGTAAAGCTAATCTAATCTAATGCTTGACTTTGTATACCGAGACTTCAATCCAGGAAAGCTCGTCTCGGTTTACAATAATTAGTTTAGGCTAAAAAGGACTAAGAGAAGGGAAATCGAAAAGGAGTTAGTTACCAAAATGTTTATATTTATTTCAAACAGAGTCTTTGGACTGAAGAATTTATGTCCACAATCTAAAATTTGAAGCTTGTGCTCTCGAACTTCCAAAATCCTACTACATTAAGATTGTAATTCTAGACCTGTTCCTGCTCGGCATATTCTACAGGTCACATTCATATTTTCAGTTTCATTTTACTCTCTGGACAGAGCAAATGGATATGTTCGGATGCACTTGGCGTATACAAGTTTTTATAGCATCTCATAGTTCCATTGGAAGTGGTTCCAATACTGAAATCAAGCCTTACCTTTTTCACAGGATCTTGGGTCTTGTATCGATCTTTATTCTCTGTGTTACTGTTCTACCTGTTCTACTTTTCTGCGGTATGCAAGGATCTTGTTAATCTGCTTTACATGTTGTGACCTCTAGACCATTCCTAGGTTACTTCTATGTTACCTCTTTTATCAAGAATAAAACATAGTAACATAGTAGATGACGGCAGATAAAGACCCAAATGGTCCATCCAGTCTGCCCAACGTGATTCAATTTAAATTTTTTAATTTTTTCTTCTTAGCTATTTCTGGGCAAGAATCCAAAGATTTACCCAGTACTGTGCTTGGGTTCCAATTGCCGAAATCTCTGTTAAGACTTACTCCAGCCCATCTACACCCTCCCAGCCATTGAAGCCCTCCCCAGCCCATTCTCCACCAAACGGCCATATACAGACACAGACCGTGCAAGTCTGCCCAGTACTGGCCTTAGTTCAATATTTAATATTATTTTCTGATTCTAAATCCTCTGTGTTCATCCCACGCTTCTTTGAACTCAGTCACAGTTTTACTCTCCACCACCTCTCTCGGGAGCGCATTCCAGGCATCCATTACCCTCTCCGTAAAGTAGAATTTCCTAACATTTCCCCTGAATACCACCCCTCAACCTCAAATTATGTAATATATTTTTTCTTACTAACTAAATTCACATCTTTGTAAGAATATTCCTCATGAGAAGACTAAAAACCTCTCCATGATGGTAATGAAAGCCTGTAATCTTGATCTACCATCTGACTCATTTTAAATGACCTCTGGATCAAAAAAATCTTCACACAATTTGTCTTTGTTGATGACCTTGTGTACTCTTTGCTATAGCCATTTTCTACTGGTCTAGCAGCATTACTGTTACTCTTGCCTTTCCCTGGAAAATAAAGGTTTCGGGCTGCTGCAGGGGAGCAGGGTGGTTGGTCTTTTGACTTCTTTTTACCATTATAATTCTATATTTTTGTAGGAAATATCTTAGTTGCATTTCACCCTATTTGTAGTTTCCTCAATGGGATTAGCTGAGAGAGTTTTTTGCATTGTTCTCTGGTTTCTGTTTCTTGAATTCATACGTAAAATCTTATTCTGAGACTACACTGCTTTATAGCTGGCCCTCCTAGATTACACTTATGCATAGGTCACATGGCATCCTCAATCCATGTTATCATATTCGCCTCGGTGCTTCAGTGTTCTCTGGCATCTCAGTGGTCTCCAGCTTTCATCCTCTTATCCAAAAATATCAGGTTAATTCACCACTTCAACAATCTCTTCAGTAATTGATGTATCCGGTCATTCTCCATTGCATACTTCTCTGTACAACACTGAGGTTTTTCTCCTGGTTGCCCTGTTCCTCTCGTGTTTTTTGCTACTTATGACCACTTTTCGTGGAGCACATCTATTTGCTTTCTAGGAATATTCTTTCAGCACCTCAACTCTCCAGGCACTTTGCCTCTTTTTGTTGCATTAACTTACTATCAACTCTCTGCTTTGGTTGGTACCACTGGCTCAGAGGTAATTTCTTTGATTTTTGGGTACCAAGTGGCTAACCTCAGTTACCCATAGTCTCTCTTCTATACCAAAGTATGAGGGTACAGGAGTTCAATGACAAGGGGTTGTTACTTTGTTTTACCTGTTCACCTTCTGGGTACACGTGTTTACATGTGGCACTTATTTATTCCTCGGGGCCACATCTATCATGGCTTGTTCTCCATTCCTTATTTTGCTAGGGTAAAATTATATAATTTTTGATCCCTAGTTTCTAATGTGCCATTCACAGGGGACAGTAGTTTGAAGGTTCCACTGCTTTCCTTCTAGAAATATGCTTTCATGGGCTTAGGGCCCACTTTTAGTAACGCTCTAACCTTATAAAAAAGAAAAATCCCACATATTGCTTGTCATATGCTTCCTCTTTCTATTCTCTGCTGATTTCTTGTTTAAGGCTTATTACAATCTTTTCTCAGCCTTTGCAAGGTTAAAGAAAAAAAGTTATCTATATATAGATATATATATATATTGCTTAGGATGTTATTATCAGGCTAGTCGCGGGTAGCTGCGGGTAACCCGCTAAAATGGTGAGGGGGAAAAAGTGCTCACTGCGGGTACGGGGACAAGGCCATCCACTGCCCCGTGGAGCGGTGAATGGCCTTGTCCCTGCAGTTACAGGAAGGAACGCGCGCAGCCCCCTCCCTTCTTCCTACCTACCCTAATCTATCTGTCTCCCTCACTCTCCTTTACCTTCGCGGCGCATTTTGAGTAACTTTCACAAAGCCGTCGGAGCCTGCAATCAGTAGTGTGCATGTGTGGGCGGAAGCTTCTCTGACACAACTTCTGGTTGCATCAGAAGAGAAGCTTCCGCCCACACACGCACACTACTCCTTGCAGGCTCCGACGGCTTTGTGAAAGTTACTCAAAACGCGCCGTGAAGATAAAGGGGAGGGAGAGAGATAGATAGATAGATTCGGGTAGGTAGGAAGGAGGGAGGGGGCCGAGCGAGGGGTGCTGAAGGGCAGTGAGGTGGCGAGAGGGAAGGGTGGTGGAGGAAAGGAACAGACGCTGAAAGGACATGGGGAAGACAGAGTGGGGAGAAGACACTGGAAGGGAAGCAGACAGAGATGCCAGACTATGGGGGAGTGGAGGGAAGACAATGGGTACCAGACCAATTAGGAGGGGGGTGAAGGGAGAGACACAGTAACAGAGCAAATGGAAGACGCAGAGAGAAGACAGACAGTGGATGGAGGAATTGAATGAGAATTTGAGGGAAGCAGAAACCAGACAAGGGTAGAGAAATTTTTTATTTTTTTTTTTGCTTTAGGATAAAGTAGTAGTTGTTTATAAAAATTTATAAACAAAGCCCTGCCAGCTGAACTTCTCTTTCTCTAGTTCAGCAGCCAGAACTTTGATTTATAAGGAAGGAATAAGCTAAATATTGCAGTACTGAGGCTTGTATGGATGCTGCAGGGACAGTAGTGACGGGGCAGGGACGGTGGTCGCGGGGCGGTGACAGGGACAAATTTTTTCCCCGTCATTCTCTAATCGGGAGGTTCTTTTCTCCACAGTGAGCCACTATGTTGTTCTAGTTTTATACTTCATAACATCAGCTTTTCTTCTTTTCTAGGATGATTCATCCATTTTAGTCTCTATAGCTATTCTTTAAATATGAATCATGCTTTTGTTACTACTCTGAGACATGACTGGTGTCTCCTTCTCCATATGGGTGCATTTAAACTAAACTAAACTAAACCTTGGGTTTATATACCGCACCATCTCCACGGATGCAGAGCTCGGCACGGTTTACAGGAAGTAGGATGAGAGAAGAACTACAGTGGAGAGATTAAGAGTTAGGTGTAAAAGGGTGGGGGAAGGGGAGAGGCCTAAGAGGGGGGAAGTGTTACAGTTTTGAGAATAGCCAGGTTTTTAGGTGTTTACGGAAAAGTTGGAGGGAGCTTGAGGTTCGGAGCGGGGAAGTGAGGTTATTCCAGATCTCAGTGATTCTAAAGGGGAGGGATGACCCAAGTTTGCCTGCATGGGAAATACCTTTTGTGGAAGGGAAGGATAGTTTAAGAGTTTGGGAGGATCTGGAGGAGGTAGGGGTTGGGGAGTTCCAGGATAGAGGGATAATGGCAGGAAGGATGCCATGTAGGATCTTGTAGGCTAGGCACGCACATTTGAAGTGGATCCTGGGGATTACTGGGAGCCAATGGAGCTTAGACAGGAGTGGCGAGACGTGATCAAATTTGCTTTTCGCGAAAATAAGCTTAGCCGCGGCGTTCTGAATCCGCTGAAGTCTGTGGAGGCTTTTCTTGGTTAGGCTGAGGTAGATAGAATTGCAATAATCCAATCTGGAGAGGATGATGGATTGTACTAGGACTGCGAAGTGTTTTTGGTGAAAATAGGGTCTGACTTTCCTTAGCATGTGAAGGCTGAAGAAGCATTTTTTTACCAAGGATTGGAGATGGTCGTTGAAGGAGCGAGAAGAGTCTAAGGTGGCACCCAGAACTTTGCTTGAACTCGAGCTGTAATGAGGAGCCGGAGGACAATGGGATGGAGGAGGGTAAATGGTCTCCTTTTTATTTGATTCTTAAATCTTTTTGGCGTCTCCATTTCCTATGTTTACAGCACCTGCCTCTAGGACAGGGATCTCAAAAGTCCCTCCTTGAGGGCCGCAATTCAGTCGGGTTTTCAGGATTTCCCCAATGAATATGCATTGAAAGCATTGCATGCACATAGATCTCATGCATATTCATTGGGGAAATCCTGAAAACCCGACTGGATTACGACCCTCAAGGAGGGACTTTGAGATCCCTGCTCTAGGAGGTCATTTTCTTATTTTATCGGCCTGCATACCTATACAGTTTCTGGGAATTCTCCTTTTATCTCTAGCAAAGCATGGAATTCCCCTATTCATTTTTTTCTCCTTATGTTCCTTCCCTTGCTTCCGTGCTCTGAGTTCTTGGAACCCAACTCTCTCGCCATCCCCTTTCTAAAGCTAGGGAGTCCCATATGTAAGAATATCTGCCTGCTGTCCCAGAATAACACCTGTTACAGTAAGTAACTGTGTTCGTTCTGTAATGTTGGTTATATTTCAGCCCTGTAGATGTATCCCTGAAAAGAAATAATCTAAAAAATAGCTAGACTTGTCTTATATTTTGTTCTTAAGTATAGTCACTGAGGGGTAGCATAATACTTTTTTCATTGTGGGCGGTGAGGGGAGGGTAATTGGCTGTCTAAATAAACTCATCCCTGCTCTTAAAGTTCTCTGTGGGAGGGAAATGTTGATCAGGTTGTGACCATAGTGACCTACCTACTGCCAATGACATTTTGCACGCAAAAGTGGTTTGATGTACAAGTCTACTGCTGCTATTCATTCTTGCCCATTTACTATGACTGATATTTTATTGTGGAAGATAGATGTTTTGGCCTGTGCAATATGAGACAGGATTAAACTTATATTTGCAGTGTATGCATGTCAGCGGGATATTGCAAATTCCTAACATATTTTGGGATGTGTGATAGAGGGTAGTGATGTTTTATAGGTCCACTGGACATATATATTGTTTAGTAACAGCCCCTTTTCCTGTACAGTGAATGCCCTCTTTAGGGCTTTGGACTAACTGAATGTTACACCTTCACAGTATGTAAATTGCTCTTCCACGTGTACTCACAGTTGTAGAACAGCCTCTTCACTCTTTCTTGGAGTTTGCACTGCATTTAGCTCAAATTTGTACTCTTCATGATGGCTACAGAATAATGTATATAGAAGGAAGCTTTGCCTGGTCAGAATAAGTGACCAATTATTTTTTCATTTAAGAATGGTGAAGAGAGAAAGAGGGTGAGATTGTGCTTTAAACATTTTTCTGCAAACATCAGTAATTTTAGCGGTTGTGTATAATTTTTTAAAAATGCTCCAAAAGGGAATTTTCCTAACGAGTAAGTAGTTCAGGTGCCTTTTTAATTGAAGACTAAATAAATAAGAATTAATTTATCTGATTATATGACTTTATATAACTCTTTTTTTAATAATGTTATAATATCACAATGTATACAGAGGATGGAAGGAAACATTATTTGTAAATTTCTTACAAATCCCAATCCAGATGGCAGTACAGCTGTAGCATGCTAGAGATACTGAGTATCACATGAGGATAAAATGCCTTCCATTTCTAGATTTCTACAGTGGAAGCTGACTTGAAAATACTTTTTACTAAAGATCTTTCAGGCCAGAGTAGCGAATTTTGATATAACAGCAGTATATGGCTTCTGCACTTGCAGATATCTTTTAAGTACCTGACATGCTCGCATGAAAATCTGAATGTGAAGTTTCTAGATGTGCAAAACTACGAAAAACTTTAATCGTTTTGCTTGAGTACCCATAGTTAATAGATGTCTTTGAAATCCAGCCAAGTTTGGTTTTTATGTTTTTTGTTTGTTTTTGATATAACCAAAAGTAATAAATTTATTCTCCCAGTAACTTGTAATTAATATTACTATCATGCTGATCATTTATTTGTAAATTTTTAGTTATAAAATTGAGGAAAAACCTTTTGAGGAGTATTTTTTTTTTAAATTCAGTGATCACTTGTCATTCAACTTTGCTGTTGAGTTTGATATTCATGCTTTTTAATACAGCCTCTTCTGATTAGTTTCCCCTGAGCTGCGAAAGGAGTTTTAAGAGAATATTAAATATTTCAGTCGATCAATCCCAAAAGTTATATATTTTAGGGGCTTCACAGTATTAAGTTCTGATTAAATTCCTTTGTTCTATAACCCATTTTACTCTCATAAGGGTTCTTGTACTAAAGCGTGCTAATGATTAGTATGTTCTAAATCAAGATTAGAATGAGCTAAATCCATTAGCGCATCTTAGTAAAAGGACCCTTTAAAATTGTAAACTGAGCCCCTGGCATGTTGTGCTAGAGCTCTAGTATATTGGCATAATTATGTGGATCTGCAAGAACAGTTGTACTGTATTGTGCTTTGTAGCCCATTTTCAACTGTTAGTTTTCGCTGGTCAATTCTAATTATTTCAGCTTGCATTTGTATTTTAAGCTTGTAAATATTGCAGTCTTTCCCTTGATAGTATGAATATTTGTCTAGGTATGCTATTTGCAGTGAAGCTATTCAGCTTGTCACATGTATAGACTATTGAAATACTGTAATTGCACATCTGACATTTTTGTACATTTTTCTAAAGCCAATATTTCATAATAAAATCTTATGAAATCAGAAACAATTGCTGTTCATCCTTGGGCAGCGGTTTATGTGTGTGTTAATTGTACTGTGCTTTAAATTATTAAGATGTGTATCGCATAAGCTTTGAAAGCTGAAAGTGGATCTAATCAGAGTATCGTATGAACAAAGGAAGGTGGTTGGCTGATGCATGCATACAGAATGCAAGTATGCTTAACTTCTTGAAAACATTTAACATACTTCCATGTTTGAAAGATACAGTTGCGGGTTACTAGTTGATTTGTTCCTTGATTTTTAATAGCATTGCTTGGAGCTGAACACATTTGCAATAACATGGATATTTTTCTTATTTTGTAGAAAATAGGATGTGTCACCCTGGCAGTTAATCACAGAAACAGTGCTCAGATTCCTGGAGCTCTATTACATGATCAGATTATCAATCATAAATAAAGTAGAGGTTTAGAAGAGGAATAGTTGTCACCTTTGTTATTACTAGTTGTTACCTTTGCGAATAACTAGACACCTGATTCAGCTTTTGGCTTGTTAAAACTGAGGGCCAGATTCTCAAAACTTTAACGCAGTCACTAAACTGGTTTCCGACGGTTTAGCCTGCACACATTTTAGTGGCGGATTATCAAAACAGCTTGTCTCTGTCTTTAGCGAGCTTTTTAGCAGTCTCCAACACTGCCATGCAAATGGGCTCTTCAACATTAAAATGAACACTCTGGATTCTTTAAAATCGCTGAGCCATTCCTCAAGAGCGGCGTCAGCTGGTACAGTTACAGCACTGTTTAAAACCCCAGCAGCGGAAGAGATGCCTTCTCTCTCTTGCTGCCAAGCGAACCCCCCCCCCCCTCTCCTGCAGTGGGAGAGATGCCCACTCTCCAGCTGCTACACAACACCCTGCCTCTGACACCCAGCACCCACTCCCCCTTTCCTTGATTTAGATGGCTGACTGGAGGGATGCCTACTCCCTTTAATCAGCTGGCCCGTCTCTTCAAAACGGGCCTTCCCCTCCCCAGTGCATCCTGGGAGGGACATGAGGCTCTGATTGGCCCAAGTTATTTAAGGCCCAACCTATAGGAGGGGCATTAGGCATCTGGGCCAATCAGAGCCTTAGGCTCCTCGCCGATGCATCTGAGGATGGGCCTAAGGGTCTGATTGGCCAAGATGCATAAGACCCCTCTCCCAATACCTTTTGTAGTATGGCCAGCCAGAAGGATGCTTACACCCTTTGGCCACCAGGCCTGCCTCTTCACAATGGTGAACCTTTCCCTTCCCTGTGCATTCTGGGATGCACCGGGGTTGGGCCTAAGGTTTTGATTGGCCCAGGTGCCTAAGGCCTTTCCCACAGGAGGGGCCCTTTGGCACCCAGGCCAATCAGGTCTTTATACTCCCTTTCTGGTGCATCCTGGAATACACTGGGAGGGGCATAAGACTCCTGTTAGCCCCGCCCAGTGTATCCCAGGATGCACCGGAAAGAAGGTCTAAGACCCTGGTTGGCCCAGGTGCCTAAGGCCCCTCCTATGGGAAGGATGCATCAGGAAGGGGAAGGCCCGCTATTGTGCAGAGGCGGGCCTGCCGGCCAGAGGGTATAGGCATCCCTCCGGCAGGTCTTACTACAAAAGGTGCTTCGGGGGGGGTTTGGGAGTATTGGCGGTTGTGAGAGTCATGGGTTTGGGGGGTGTATGAGTGGGGAGTTCAGGGGCATCCCTCCTGCCTATCGCATTTGAGTGCTTTGGGGGTTCTGGCAGGAGGGAGAGGACATCGCTAATGTCTGGAGGTCCCCTGCCACAGCGGCTCAGCTGATCGCAGTAAGGGTATTTCCCTCCCCCCCTGACCAACTGAACCAGCAGGACTCCCCAAAGGTGGCTTCGGGGGGCACTGCTGACTCAGGTGGCTGATAGAGGATAACTTCCTCTGGCGTGATCAGGTTATGGCTGCTGCACCTCTCATGTCAAATACAAATTAATCAATAAAATAAATGAAAATCAATCCAACCAGCCTGGTATTATGACATTTCATTTGAGCTTTGAGTGATGAACTCTTGCATCTTAATTGGGTCTTCATAATATATAGTTTTATTACCATGAGTGATCATCACAGCAGGAGAGAATAGCCCGTATAGTGCTCCCAATTGCTTCAGTTGTGGGCGAAGTGCCAAAAACTGTTTTCTAGCTGTAGCTGTGGCCTTTGCAAAATCGGGGGGGAAATCAGTTTGGATCCCTGCCAGTTTATGCTCCTTTTTTCCTTAGCCACTTGCAAAATTTCTAGCACCTGTAGAAATCTCATTAACTTAAATATTATGGGCCTGGGGCCAGTAGCATTGCTGTTCTTTCTTGATGGGACCCTATGAGCCCTCTCAAATTCCAGAGGCTGAAAAAATTTTATAGAAAGCACTTTAGGATTAAAGTCCTCCAGGAATCTTATATACTTCTCCCTCGTCATTCACGGGGGATACGGGCAGAGCCGGACCGCGAATGCCGAAAAACCGCAATTATCCGGCTCTGACCCACCCCCACCTCTTTGCCGCCTTCCCGGCCTTACCTGATGGTCTAGAGGGCTTTCGGGGCAGGAGCGAGCTTCCTACGCTCCTGCCCCGTGCAGATCGCCATGAGGAAATGGCTGCTGGGAGTTCCCGTAGTCTCTCGAGACTACGTTGGGAACTCCCTATAGCCATTTCCTGATGGCGATCTGCACGGGGCAGAAGCATAGGAAGATCGCTCCTGCCCCGAAAGCCCTCTAGACCACCAGGTAAGGCCGGGAAGGCGGCATGGAGGAAAAAAAGATGGATTTTTTTTACATGAAGACTGTTTTTTATTTTCCCCCTCCCCAGAAAAAATTGCGATTATATGAAACCGCGAGTGCAGGGGGAGGGGGAAGTGTAATATCCTTTCCCTCACTATCTTCAGGAAGTCCCAAAAGTCTTAAATTATTTTTCCTCTCCTTGTTTTTAAAATCCTCAAGTTTCTTTGTGAGATAAAGGACAGTTTTATGATCCGACTGGCACTGGACCATTTTAATCTCACATTCAGTGATCTGCTGTTCACATGCATCAAGTCTGGAATTGGAAATCTTTACTTGTTGAGTCAGGTTAGTCAGTTCTTCCTGGACCGAAACTAACTTTGATGGAGTTGCCCTGAAAAGCTCTTGCACATTTTTCATTCTTTCCATCAAATTCTCCAACATCTCCATGGAGTCACCTGGCAATGGCACTTTAGAAGGAGTCACAGGGTCAGGTTTTGATCATTTACCTGATCCCTGAGCAGCAAATGAAGCCTCTAAATGCGTCTGTCTTCCTGAGGCCATCTGGAATCAATTTTTTTTAAAAACTGCTAGGAGAAAAAAAAATATCAAATAATAAGCAGTAAGTGTGCCCAAGGGAGGAGCTCAGCAGTTACACAGCCATCCCTGTTGCCACCACGTTCCGGAATTTTTGGTGTACTAATTCAATATAGGTAAAGTAGGAGAGTAAATGCATAAAGGCAGATGTTGTAACAAGGGTTACCATTTTGGCATCATGATATTTTTCAGCCATAGTTCTTCTGAAAGAGTTGAGGTAACTGTTGAAAAAGATGAGAAAAAGACCTTCCAAATTTCCCACCTTTTCCTCAACTGTCTCATAAGTAAATAGCAGTTAGATTCTTTTATGTGAAATTTATCACCTATGTTCTAATTCCCTGTGTGTAGAGCTGTTTGCTTGCTCCCCTGTTCTAGGGATATGCAGCATATATGAAGAATATTTGTAGGGCTGTGACAAAGTCTTTGGCCATTTATTTAAATCTCATTTTCATTTGGAAAGGAGCAACTAATAAGACAGTAAGTTTAACCAAGATCACAATGAAGAATATCTTTGAGGCTTAGAATCCAATTCCATTGCCTCCCAGGGCACATTTTTATTATTTCTTATTTCTAGGTGGTTGTTTTTAAAGAGTGCATATACAAAACTTTCAAAAAGACATGTTGATATGAAAAACAATGTATCTGCTTGTTGGCAATCTTTCCCTTTTTTATCATCTTTGTTGCTGTTAAAGGCAACCTGTAGCTATGGAGCCCCATCTGCCTTCCTACTTATCCTCAGAGAAAACCAAATTACTTATCTTTAACAGGCATTATCCATGACTAACAAAATACAGGTCCTCACATATTTTCCCCTTGGAATTATATTCCCATTAAGCTACAAGGATGTGAGAGAGAATTCATATGCGCGGTAGACCTGAAGCTTACTAAACTAAACATATCCAAGCCTCTATTGTGCTTCTGAGCTCCAGTGGGAAAACAATCTCTGGCATCTCACCTTGATGTGACCTGGTTCTTGAAGGGAGCGCTCAGGTTATGACCTATAAGCCAGCCTTTTCTGTCTTGGAATCTTAATATCATTCTGAAGGGCCTGTCCAAGCCTCTATATTAGCCTCTCCACGAGGCGTCTCTTCTGGACCTCACAGTGAAGATGGTATTTCTGCTGGCGACAGGCTCCTTAAGATAGATGTCGAAATTGCAGGCTCTTTCTTGCAGAGGATCTTGGAAAGATGAAATATTGCAGAGACTAGATGGTGCAAAAAGTTCTACTCCATTACCTGGAAAGGACAAATGAGTCTCTCTGACCATCTTTTTGTGCTAATTAGTCATAGAAATAGACGGCAGATAAGGGCCACGGCCCATCTAGTCTGCCCACCCCAATGACCCTTCCCTACCTTTCTCTGTGAATAGATCCCACGTGTCTATCCCATTTGGCCTTAAAATCAGGCACGCTGCTGGCCTCAATACCCTGAAGTGGAAGACTATTCCAGCGATCAACCACCCTTTCAGTGAAAAAGAATTTCCTGGTGTCCCCGTGCAGTTTCCCGCCCCTGATTTTCCACGGATGCCCCCTTGTTGCCGCGGGACCCTTGAAAAAGAAGATATCTTCTTCCACCTCGATGCGGCCCGTGAGATACTTGAATGTCTCAATCATGTCACCCCTCTCTCTGCGTTCCTCGAGTGAGTACAGCTGCAACTTATCCAGCCGTCCCTCGTACGGGAGATCCTTGAGTCCCGAGACCATCCAGGTGGCCATTCTCTGGACCGACTCCAGTCTCAGCACATCCTTATGGTAATGCGGCCTCCAGAATTGCACACAGTATTCCAGGTGGGGCCTCACCATGGATATATACAATGGCATAATGACTTCAGGCTTACGGCTGACGAAACTCCTGCATATGCAACCTATGATTTGCCTTGCCTTGAATGAAGCTTTCTCCACTTGATTGGCAGTCTTCATGTTCTCACTGACGATCACCCCTAAGTCTCGTTCTGCTTCAGTTCTTGTTAGGATCTCGCCATTAAGGGTGTAAGTCTTACATGGATTTTGGCTGCCCAGGTGCATGACTTTGCATTTTTTGGCATTGAAGCTGAGTTGCCAGGACCTAGACCAGCGCTCCAGTAGGAGTAGGTCGTGCATCATGTTGTTGGTCATTGAATTTATGTCTGTTGTGCTTTTGCCCACTACATTGCTTAGTTTGGCATCATCGGTGAATAATGTTATTTTACCTCGCAGCCCTTCTGCCAAGTCTCTTATAAAGATGTTGAATAGGATCAGGCCCAGGACCGAGCCCTGTGGCACTCCACTGATTACCTCTGTCATTTTGGAGGGGGTGCCGTCCAGACTAGGCAAACCAGCTTCCAAGGCTTCTGTCACCAGATGGATTTGCATGGCAATTTTGTCAGTGTATATTAGCTAGGGTAAACAGCCGCCTATTTCTGTCAAAACTCATTCGACCAGAAGTGTGGCATCTTCATGGTGGAGTCCCTGGCAATTCCACTCGAAGAGATCTGTAGAGCAGCTACTTGGTCTACTCTCCATACCTTTTCAAAGCTCTACAGAGAGGACATGGCAACTTGAGAGGATGCCACTTTTGGGTCCTCAGTCTTGCAGGCAATCTCATCTGTCACTCCCTAGACATCTGGCATTGCTTTGGTATGTCACCTAATGTAGTCTGTGTATGTAACAGAATGAAAGATTAGGTTCTTACCTGGATAATCTTGTTTCTGTTAATATACACAGGAGTCCGTACAGCCCACCCTGTGCATTCTACAATTCGCCTACTTTCTGCCTCGGACAATCAGAGTTCTCCTGTCAGCTGGATGAACATGTATGATTAACTTACTAGTAAAGTACTGAGTTATTGAGCTTTGGAGTTCCTTGTGTTGGTGCTAGGTAGTTACACACAGCAGGTTGGTTCATTGATACACCTATTTTTCAAGTTCATGCTAATAATTATTCTTTTTCATGAGTTACAGCGCAGAATAGAAATGTATGTTATTTCTGGGAAAGTTCCCCATGTCCCTCCTTCTCTTTTCTCCTGTTACAATGGAGCTTGCTTGCTTTGGTACAAACTGAAGAGGGAGCTATACTTCACTGGTGAAGGAGGAGTTGCTGAAAGATATGATTGACATCCTTCTGCAAGTGATTCACAAGCATGGATTAATCACCTAATGTACGGACTTCTGTGCATACTAACAGAAACAAGATTATCCAGGTAAGAACCTGATCTATCATTAAGAGCAGAAACACAGACTGAGTCATTCTAATAAAGTTACTTCAGGTTGTCCTTCTTGAAGCCAATTATGATTTTTTTTTCTTCTTCTTGTTATATGTAGCAATTGGTTGAAATAATAAGGGCTTTTTTAAATGAGCACAATATTCTTGTAGAGTACATGTGTTGCAGTAGTTATTTAGATCCTTTTTGTGTTTGCAGGATTCAGTAGGCAAATGGGAATCTTTTATTTTGTCAGGAACGGAATATATTATACATGGTATTGAGATAAAATATCTTACTTTCTACTGTTTTGGTTTTGATTTTTGTTGTTTTTGTTTGTTTGGTTTTTAAACTATCTGAACGTGAAGACTGAATTTTTTTTTCAGATCCATGTTTGTTGGAATTAATCTAATTTGTTCACAGGGTGATTTGTTTAGTTATTCTTTAGTCAATAAGACACCGTAAGATCTCTGGCTTTCTCCTCAGTTTTTTGCAACAAACCTCTATCTTCTTCCATGTTCGCTTGAATTCCATTACCATTTTTCTTACAAATTTCTATATTTAGCCTCCGTTTCAACTATAAAATGTCTTGTTTTTTAAAAAATTAAGTTTTGCCTGTACAGTGGTGCCTCACACAACGAACTTAATTCGTTCCAGGAGCAAGTTTGTTATGCGAAAAGTTCGTTATGTGAAACGCGTTTTCCCATAACAATACATGTTAAAAAAAATAATTCGTTCTGTAGCATAAAATATGCTAAGATGACATAAAAAAAGATAAATTTTTGGTTATTATTTTTATTTAGATACATCTAACAACATAATTGTTTTTTAAAACAACACACATTTTTTAAATTTAAAGACAGACTAAGTAGAGTCTAATTTTACAGTGAGAGAGGGCAGAGTCTCAGCGGCAAAAACTGGGACTGTTCTTTTTTTTTTTTTTTCTAGCATCGGGGAAGCGGCGAGAGTAGCTCCGCCCCCCCCCCCAAAGCATCAGCAGTAGGCGCCGGGCCCCTGCGATCCGACGGTCCGCCACTGCACAGGGAGCCAGGCGGAGAGAGGGCAGTTAAGCGCAGTGCCTGCGCGGAAGGATGCAGCTCAGGCGACTTCGTTGTGTGAAACGAAGTTCGTTGTAGGAAGCAAGACATGAAGTTCGTTGTGCGCAGCGTTCGCTGTGCGAGGCGTTCGTTATGCGAGGCACCACTGTATTTGAAAGTAAATTTGAGTAGCTGACACTGTTTCCATGGTTAACCACTAGATGTTGCTCAAACCTTATTAGTTCATAATTTGCCTATACCTTATACAGCCTACACTTTCAAAGAAATGTTATGTTATACCAGGTCTTCTATTCTGCCACTACTTTCACTGGAGTGAGGAATACACAGTTTTTCATGAAAAATAAGCATTAAGGAAAACAGAATCAAAAGGTAACAGAAAAACATTTACTATTCATGAAAAAGAAATTTGGGTTTATACCCAGTACTAAATCATAAGCCATAAAACTAATTAAGGTAAACATTAATTCATTAGCATACTAAAAGATGCTCACTGATAAATCCTCTAAAACATTTCAAACCTTAGGAATATGGGTCAAAAAGGTTTATCGTGTCTTTCTGTAGTCTACCAAAAACCTGATTCAATATTTTAAAATAAACTGCGCATTTATATGTATTGAATACAGTTTTACACTGCTTTATGTGGATATGTTTGGTTCCCAGGAATGTAGTTTATAAGCTACTAAATGAAATGTAATACTGTGAGGCTGCCATAAGTCATGGTACACTCCAACTTAGATAGTATAGTAGCGCTGGATAATATATCAGTGTTTTATAAATTCTTTCTTAGTCCAGTTTCTTTACAATAGTACATCTTAGGAATTCAGATACAGGTGGTGGGATTCTTCATGATTCCAAGTACTATTTCCCAACTATTTACTTATTTCAATTATTTTATATAAATATAATAAATATTAGACTTAGCTTATTCAAAGTGCATTCCCCTTCCCGACGCATTTCGTCGAACTTTCTCAAGGTCGGGAGAACTGAAACATAAAGGTTAGCAAAAGAGGGGGTTACTCTGCAAGCATTAAAATCCCACTATTATTCTAATAATCTAATGCTATCTTATCTTTTTCATATGCTTATATTTTATATTTTACCTGGACATTACAGCATAGCTTCTCCTAGTATAACCAGCTATTCAAAGATGGCCGCAGCCTTCTAAACCAGCACTAAAATACCCTCCCCAATTATGACGTCATAGCATCACATGATCTACTGAGGAGGCCTGATCAACTTGGACCATCCAGTCCGTAGTTTCATTCAAACCCTCTGGAATCATAGTTTGGAGCTCAAACATCCATCTCAGTTCCCTAAGATTCAAGGTTCGTTCAATATTGTCTCCCTCCCACCCTATCTGTATGGCATCTAAGACCCTCCATTTCAAATCTATTAACTTGTGTCTGCACAGTTTCCAATGGCGAACCAGAGGAGAACTTTCATTTTGGGTATTAACTCACTTTTATCGTGCGAGTTGTACGTCCGATATATAGCTTAAGGACATTGTATCAAGTATATAACATGATGAGAATTACAATTAGTAAAATGCCTAGATTGATATGTTTTACCCGTAATCGGATGATTCCATATTTCGCCCATTAGAGTGTATGTACACCATTGGCATTGTCCACAGGGCAGATAAATTCCCTTGATGTGAGTTTATGGTTCCCTCAGAATACTGTGATTTATACTTTCACCAATGCTCTTACCTCGCTTGTAAGAACATATGGGCTTGTCACTTATAGTTGGAATCGCTAATTTTACAATGTGCCAATTTTTCAACACAATCTGTGAAAATGCTTGAGCGTAAATAGAATATTGTTGAACAAAAGCGATTGATTCTTGAGTAGTATTATGTGAATCGTATAGTAACAATAGTTCACGCTGAGCATACTTCGCACGCTTGTATGCTCGCTGAACAGCATCCCGGGGGTAGCCTCTTTGATGGAATCGTCTTTTCATATCCTTGGCTTGAAGCCGGAACTCTTCCTTTGAGTGATATATCTCAGGCATTGTGTCCAAAGCATACAAACAAAAGATGATCACTACTCGTGAAGCAGCCTACTTAAATCCGAGCTTTTATGTAACCCCAAAAATCTATTTCCTCCCGAAAATACACAAAGACATGAAACACCCCCCAGGGCGTCCTATAGTATCCATGAGAAATTCACCCCTGGAACCTTTATCAAAGTTTCTAGATATTTTTCTCCTGAAAGAAGTGGCTGGAATTAAATCGCATGTGAAAGATACCACGCATATGATGAGAATGCTGTCTGAGATCCAGGAAATAGAACCTCATTGAAAACTAGTTACTTTAGATGTAACTGCATTATACACAATGATACCGGTAGATCAAGCTTTGAATCTACTTCAGAGTATCTTTCAAAAACAAACTATTAGATCTAACATTACTGAAGACTTTTTGAGTGAACTAGCAGAGTTAGTGCTCACTAAAAGTTACTTTTGGTTCTTCAATCAATTTTTTCTTCAAACCCATGGGATAGCAATGGGTGCGTCCCTCGCACCATCACTAGCCACTTTATTTATGGCTAGGATTGAAGAAGATCACATATATAAAATGAATGAATTTGGAAAAGGTTCTTAGATGATATTTTCTGCATATGGTCAGCCACTATGGATGAACTACAGGGTTTTGTGGAGCGATTAAACCAAATTGATGTGAATATACATTTCACAGCTACCACTCACATTCATGAAATTGTATTTTTGGATATTAAGATCATAAAAGCGGAAGAGTGGTCGATCGTTGGAATGAACTTCCACTTCAGGTGATTCAGGCCAGCAGCGTGCCGGATTTTAAAAGGAAATGGGATACACATGTGGGATCTCTAGGGAGGTAAAAATGTAGATGGGATACACATGTGGTATCTCTAGGGGGGTAAATTCAAGGGGGTGGGGTTGTTAGAGTGGGCAGACTTGATGGGCTATGGCCCTTTTCTGCCATCATCTTCTATGTTTCTATGTTAAGGTAGACTGTTAACAATTCTACACAGAAAATCTACTGATAGAAACAGTTTCCTTCGGTTCCATAGTTTCCACCCTATTGGGCTAAAGCATAGTTTACCAATAAGTCAATTTCTCCTCCTGAGAAGGATATGTCACTCAAAGGAAGAGTTCCGGCTTCAAGCCAAGGATATGAAAAGATGATTCCATCAAAGAGGCTACCCCCGAGATGCTGTTCAGCGAGCATACAAGCGTGCGAAGTATGCTCAGCGCAAACTATTGTTACTATATGATTCACATGATAATACTACTAAAGAATCCATCGCTTTTGTTCAACAATATTCTATTTACGCTCAAGCAATTTCACAGATTGTGTTGAGAAAACCAAAAAAACTCTGTGGAGTGACGATGTTCCTAAATGGACTTTATTTGAAAGTGTCAAAGTTCCAAAGGTACACTGAAATCATCCACATAAAATAATTTCATTCACATAAAAATAAATCATCCACATAAAAGCCTTAATGGACCTAGTCCGCTAGTGATACAGGACCCAACACGGTCCGCGTTTCTACAAAAAGTCTTCTTCAGGGGTCCCTGGGGGTCCTATAAAGGTGAGTACGTAGGAAACAATTGTGTGGTGAGCCAGAAGTGAGACACTGCTTGCATATATACATATATATATATACACACACTAGTCTTTAAGCCCGTTACATTAACGGGTGCTAGAATATATGTCTGTCTTTTTTTTTTTTTTTTCTTTCTGCCTCTCTCCCCCTCCATTTCCCTGTGTAGCGCTGTCTCTGCTTTCTTCCTCACTTTGCACTCTCCAGCTGTAACAATAACTGCCTCGCTTTTTCTCCTGCAAGCATGTCTGCTCTCTTTCTCATCCCCAGTCTCTTTGCTCTTTTTCTCTTCTTGCAGGGGTCTCTGCTCTACTTTCTCTATGTGTTCCTTATTCCTGCAAACCTCTATGCTGTATTTTTTTCTGTGTATACTCCTTATCTTGTTTCCCTGTAGGTATTTATTCCTTTTATTTTTCCTTCTTCAGTCTCAGCTCTTTTTTATCTGAACATTTCCTTCCTCAGTCTGTCCAATTGCAGCTCTCTTGCCCTTTGGGAGGAGGGGTGGTTAAAGAGTGATCCATAGTTGTTCCTACTTCATAAACTGCCACCTTCAAAGTAGCATTTCTTGACCCCTAGCAGTAGCCTTTTGGTACTGCTACTTGAGATCAAGCTGAGCTGGTGGGAAATGGGGCAAAGGGAAATCTGATTTAGGGTATGGGGTCTCCTGCAACTCCAGCAGCATGTGCAGCACTCTACACACGCTGCTTCGAAGCCTTCTACTGCCCTGATTTACTCTGGCACGTCCCTGATGACATCATCAGAGACGCGGCAGAGCAAATCAGGGCAGTAGAAGGGCCCGAAGCAGCGTGTGTAGAGTGCTGCACACGCTGCTTGAATCGGCATTTGGAGTCGGGACCGCGAAGAAAGTAGCGGCTGGAATCTTTTTTTCGGCGCTTCCCTTCCCACTCCTTGAGGTGTCGCCGCGGCTCCTCTTGATCCCCGCCAGCGTCGGAAGCCTTCTCTGACGCTGGTGCGGCTCGTGAGAGGAACTGACAGGAGAACAGGATGTCCAGCGCTGGGGTCCAGTCCTTCTGGCGAGTGTAGGTAGGTGCTGGGGATTCGTGCATGCGCACTCCTGCGGCCACAGACCTACCGATCATGGAAGCACGCCGATAGGTGTGCGCATGCACGGCTAGCGTTTTATTATATAGGAGATATATATATATATATATATATATGTATGTAGATAGGACAGCATTTTTTGTGTCCTTATTTTATTTGGATGCTCAGCCAGTTAATGGACTGGAAATCGCTGCTATAGAGCTAAGCTTGCTCTCCTTTCTAATGCCACACGTAGACCACCCACAAACTAGCTGGTTTTGCGAGGGCAATTAGAGGGGATATTTAGTGTCACTATTTGGTTAAAGTGCTGCTGAATATCCTCAGATTGCCCCACACAAACAATTTAAATCTGGCTGTTTAAAATGCTTTGCATATCTACCCTTATAAATATAATTCCCATTTTCACCTGCCCCAAGTTATGCGTAAATGTTGTTTGAACTTGGGATTTTCTACCAGTGATTCAGAGGACACTTGTGCTAACCTGTGTGATATGAAGCACCACCTAAAAAAATTCAATAAAAAGTTACTTCACTCAGGGGGGTCTTTTACTAAGGCGCACTAGCCAATTTAGCGCGTGCGCTAAATGCTAACGTGTCCATAGAATATAATGGGAACGTTAGCATTTAGCGCGCACTAAATCGGCTAGCATGCCTTAGTAAAAGACCCCCTCGGTTCTTTAATTGGGTTTGTAATATCTGGTTCATACATATGCCGTGGCCAGCAAATATACTTCTATGTTGTAACACTGGCACCTATATATATATGAATGGCAGTGTTTACACAAGTAAAGCCCTGAGTAATGCCACTCTCTATCTGCCCATGTAGGTTTTTAAAATAAATGCTCCACTTGTATGTGCCAGCAAGTGCACATGGACTCCAGCATGTTCTTATAGATATTTTACCAAAGGCTCTGCATTTATGAGAGCCTTTTGTAAATGATTTGGAGAAATGTGAACACCCCAATCTGACATTCCATTTCCCACATGGAGCCTCTAAATAAATTATTTAAAGAAAACCCAGAACAGTTCTAGAGGAAACTGGGAAGGAACATCAGTACAACAAAACATAAACTAAAGCTGAAACTGAAACATTTTGGTGACACTTATAACATCCTGGCAATAAAGCAGAAGGGGAACAAGAGGTAGGCATATGGACCAAAAGATCTACTATTGCTAAATATAGCCATCACGGCTAATATTTATATAAATAGAAATATCTGTGTAGCCTTTGATTGTGTCCAATAATCCTGGAAAATATAGTGCAAACCACAACATAACCACACTACATATAGTGCAACCACACTACATATATAGTGCAAACCACAACATCTGCAGTATGAAAATGGATAATATATTGTTCTTAGTATCAGAGGAACGTAGAGAGAGACGTTCAAATATGTCAAGGGCCGTATTGAGGTAGAAGAGGATATATTTTTCCTTAAAGGACCTACAGAAATGAGAGGACATCCGTTGAAACTTAGGAGTGGGAGATTTCATAGTGACACCAGGAAGTATTTCTTCACTGAAAGGGTGGTTGATCATTGGAATGGTCTTCCACTGCAGGTAATTGAGGCCAGCAGCATGCTGGATTTTAAGAGAAAATGGGATAAGCATATGGGATCACTTCAAGGAAGAAATTAGGGGGTGGGTCATTAGAGTGGGCAGACTTGTTAGGCTGTGGCCCTTTTCTGCCGTCATCTTCTATGTAAAGAATATTTCTGGAAGGCTCTTTCTTACTCCTGTTTTGTATAGCACTTAATCCTTTGAGTACACTTCTTAATTCTTTGGGTTTTGAATGTAGCCTTAATCCTAGAACTGGCAGAGGCTACTTCACACTTGCTTTTTGCATATGACTTGAAGACATTTGACAGAACAACTCTTATTTAATAAAAAGTTTTTCAGATGACATCAGGATGACTTTTGGCCTGGATAAATGTGCTATGGTAATTTTCCTAGGGGGGAAATTATGTAAAACTTAAACCATCTCTTTGATGATTGTGCCATCAGGAAACTTGAAGAGATACATCAGTTTCTGGGAGTTGAGGAAGGTACAACAATCCAATATAAAATACAGTTGATACCGAAAAGTGCTGTAATATCAAAAAATAAGATACAAACCATTAACTAGCTTGCAGTACTTCTTGTACCCTGAAAAACAAACAAGAAAACTCCTCCATGCTCATGAAGTGGCTTCTAAGAAGCACTATATGCCAAGACTGTACATTCCTAAAGCTGAAGGAGGAATGAATCTCATAGAAATAGATTAGAGCTATCATCATAGTCCTCTAAGCTCATTTAACAGCATCAACAGATTCAAACACACAAAGTGTTGAAGTATAAGAGCAATGTCAAAAAGAGCTTGCCTGAGGTACCAGAAGCCTTGTAAAGAACACAACTGCACTTACCAACTTTTTATATATGTATAGAACAATTTGAAAGAGTGAATGTGAGCACCCTCAGTGTGAGGTTGTAAGCTTCTGCGCACCGCCCAGGAAGAGCAGTGCTAATGCTTTCAAATAAGCCGGCAACACTAGGTACGCCAGCTGTACACCATCATAGGCACACTCACGTGTGCAATTACAGTAGTGCAATAAACAATGCAATAAAGTGTTAATAATAATAATAAAGTGGCAGAATTATAAGAGCAAGCATCCAGAATCTAGTTCCAGCATCAAGCTTGGACAGGCACAGTGGCGCAGTAAGGGGGTGGGGGGTGGACCACCCCAGGCACTGTGCTGGTGGGGGTGCAAGAACCTCTCTGCCATGCTCTTTCCATCCCCCACCCCGTAGCTCTGTAGCTCTCCGCTAGCATGAGCAACTTCTCTTTCCTGTTGCTCGTGCCAGCCTGGTTCCCCTCTGATCCCCTTCCTGGTCAAGGGGCCAGGAAGTGACATCAGAGGAAAAATCCAAAGCTGGCACAAGGAGCATGCTGGAGAAAAGCCACTCACACTGGTGAAGATTTAGAGGTACAGAGAGGGGAAGGGAGAGTATGAATGGAGGTCACCTCCTACCATTACCGGTACTATGCCACTGGACAGGTATTCTGACCAGTAGATAAATGAGTGAGTATTCACCTGTAGGAACAGGAATGGGATCAACAGAATGCAGTAAACAGAAATAGATCAATAAACAAGGGAAAATAAATGGGAAATATAAAGTGTTACTCCAGGAATTATACAATTAATGAATTTCATACGTAGATGGTTAAGGAGAGAACTGAAACCTAAGGATGAGAGATTGATAGTTGCAGCCCAGGACAGAGGACTATGGACAAGAGATTCACAGCAAGCAAAGGAAAAACTGGTACAATAGATATTTGTAGATTCTATAAGAATGAGCTAAAAAGGTTACTTACCTCATGGCTGGCTCTGAAGTGCTAATGGCAGAAATTTTTATACAGAAAGGTACAACAAAGTACATCTCTCATTCATTGGAAACTCTAATTATAACATTTTTACAGAAAAGCATTTGGATTATGACCCTAAGAAAACTGTTAAGTGAAGATGATAATCTGAGACCCCCAGCCATCTGATAAAAGCTGGATGCAAGAAAACTGGACATAATGGTAAAATAGAAAAACCAGCATGGCATTAATCATTGAGGTGTCAGTCTGAAGCAATTACTCTGAATCACGTGGAGGGAGAGAAGATCCTCAAGTACCAGAAATGCATTCTGAGACCAAAAAGTGATAGAAAAATGCAGAAATATTTGCCATCAGTTTGCGTGCCCCAGGATTGTTCAAAAAGAACTTCCAAGCACAGCTGGATAAGTTGTCAGATACATGTTACATCTTACAAACTCCAGGGGGAAGCTGTCTTTGGCATGATACAAGTTCTATATTGAGCATTAGCAGTAAATTTTAAAGACAGATTATATTCCACATACCCTGGCTTATTAAGAGTGAGGTTCATTCCTGCCATGTTATGTGCAAAAATAACTAATTTGGAGAAATAGCCCCTGTGCAAAATAGGGCTTCACATGCTTTAAATATTGGAGGGGATAGAATCTTGAAGTACTTGGAGAATCAATGCTCTCAAATTACTCCAAGCCTTACTTTCACATTTTGCATCCAAGAAGCTCTATAAATCAAAAGATCTTTCAATTGTGCTTTGTACGATAAATTTTTAATTTTAACTGGAAGATAAGGGGCAATATTTTTCTTAATTTGGGTGGCCCTTGGTGTCTTTTCATTCTCTTTTTTTTTTTTTTGGTCTTCTCCTAAATTCTTTTCCAAAATCTCATTTTTATTTCTTCTAACACTGATATTTCTCTTTCAGCTTTTTTGGTCATTTATATTTTCAGTACATCTCTATCCACTCATAGCTACATTTTACCTCTCGTTTCACTCCCTATCTCCACATTCTATCCTGTCTCCTTTTTTTCAACTTTTAACTACCTACTAACTTTTCATCTTCCACTCTTGTTCTTCCCCGTTCAATTCATTTCCTCCTCTGTTTCTCACTCCTTCCCAAGCCTTCTCCCCCCCCAACCCTGGTTTTTCAACCAATCCCTGGAATCCCATTTATTGTATTTTTATTTATTTAAAAACGTATATCCCACTTAAACCTGAGTACAACCACCTTCCCAGCCCTCATATACCTTCCTCTGCCTCTTGTCTCCTCACCAGTCCAAGCTCCTTCCTTGTCACTCATCTCAATTTCCCTGACCTCCCACACTCCAGTCCTGAATGTATTCCCTTCTTAGCTTCCCATACCTCTCAACAACTCCTCTCCAGCTATTCTGTTTTCACTTTCTGTCATCCCTTCACAAATCCATCCTTTTCCTCTCTTATTCCCTGCTCGGTGCCTCTATTTCATTCACAATTTTATATCATCTCTCTGCTTCACACTAATTTTGTTTATCATGTTTGAGATATCCCAGGCCATTTAACTCTCTTTTACATTTACCTCCACTGCCACACAATCCCTGAATCCCTACTCACTCTCAGTTCTCCCTCCTACCTTTTCCAAGTCCCCATTTGGTTATAAAGTCTCCACACTCCCGTCCAGTCACCTGAGTACTCACATAATCTTTAAGTTCCTGTTCTCTATCATCCATGACACTTTCCACTGGCTGATTTTATCCCTGCTAATCACTAGACTGGATTATTGTAATATATTCTATCTAGGTTGTTCACACTCAAATCTAAACAAACTACAATCTTTTCAAAATACAGTTATCAGGTTATTGTGCCACATACAAAGATTTGATCGTTCTCCCCTTTACTTCAGTTGCACCACTGGTTCCCCATTGAACAATGGATAATTTTCAAACTATTGACATTCACTTTTAAGACTTATACAATTGGTTTCCCATGTTATCTAGCAAACCTTACTATAGGTCTCCTTCACTCTATAAATGATCATCGTTTGGTCCGTCCTTCCTAGCCCCAAACTGACCCAGCTTGAATTTACTAGACACCGTGCTTTTTACGTCATAGCCCTTCCTACTAGAATTCCCTCCCTCTCCAAATCTGCAACAAACCCTAATTTAAACAGTTCAAGGTTGTAGTAAAAACTTGGCTTTTTCATAAGACTTACAATAATACATAGGATTGTTACGGCTTCTGTTTACTGTTTTTCCACTACCTGTTCTTGTCTATTTCCTACTTCTGCTTCCCTCCCCCCTCCATGATGCCTGAATTAGTGAGTCTGGTTTGTTTGTTTTTAAACAAATCAATTCAGCCAAACTGAATCGGTGACTCGATGTGAATCAAACAGCACTACTGCACGCTACCTGTCCTGAATGCCGATAGTGCTGGTGAACTTACTGCCATCTCAAAAACATATATTGTATGGAAAGATGAACTATAGCAGTAATACTGCTAGAAGTCATTGACACCATTTTGGATTAAGGTGTCAGGCTGGGCAGCAGCAAAGGATGATTGCTGCCACCTGGGACCCCTCAACCGGTAATGCTGAATTCCCTGGTAAGTCCCATGGGGAAGTTTGGGAGGCAGAGCGTCTTGAAGGGAATGGGAATTTTGGCTCCAGTCAGTTGAGATTTGTTATCAGTGGGTTGGATTTGGACATAGGAGAGCGGTTTTTGGATTATGTCAGGGGGTTGAGTATTTAATTTGAGATTTGTTATTAGTGGGTTGGATTTGGACATAGGAGAGCGGTCCTTGGAATTATGTCAGGGGGTTGAGTATTTAATTTGGGATTTGAAGTGTCTTTTGCAGGTTGAGGATCTGATTGTTTGGACAATTTCCTGGAGGTAAAGTCCATAGTCTGTTATTGAGAAAGACATGGGGGAAGCCACTGCTTGCCCTGGATCGGTAGCATGGAATGTTGCTACTCCTTGGGTTTTGGCCAGGTACTAGTGACCTGGATTGGCCACTGTGAGAACGGGCTACTGGGCTTGATGGACCATTGATCTGCCCCTGTATGGCTGTTCTTATGCTCTTATGTGTGCCAAGTACAGGACAATTAAGCCATTGTAACATCGCTGATGAGGTTGGCTCTGAGACACTGTGGAATGAGGCATTATGACATCATAATCTCAGCTGTGGAATGTTGCTCTCATTTATGAATAATATATTTATTGATTTTCAAGAACAAAATAAAAGAGAATACAGAGCAACACAGTGTACAGTTCAAACCAGTGAGTCCCAAATTATGTCGCATTTCACCATGATGCTCCGCAACCCTTCCCCCTCCCAAATATACATAAGTATCAATGAACAAACCATAAACCCCATTCCAGTATATCAGAAACAGAAAAAGTCACACATTCAAAAGATGGCTGCGAGCTCTGGGTGTCAGAGTAGACCAAAAGGGCTCCCAGTGAAAACAAAACACCCTCCCTAGCATCATATCCAAAGAAGGAATGTGAAGACGTTCCATGGAAGCGAATTCCATCATCAGTGTGCGCCAATGAGCTAGGGTAGGAGAATCAAAAGATATCCAGCAGTGACGGATCGCTTTCTTTCCCATCAAAATTGTTCATTCCAAAAAACTCCGAAAACCCCTCGGGGAGGTTCTCTGAACGGTGTCCAGGGTAAACAACAAGGTTGGACCGTAAACATAAGTGTAGCGCCACATAGCCATTATATTTTGATGAACCTGCTGCCAAAAAGTTTGTACCTGTATACAAGTCCAGAACTGATGTCCAAGTGTTGCCGGAGAATGGGAACACTTAAGGCAGGCTGCAGAAACACACAGGGCAGCCCTATATAAATACGCCGGGGACCCATACATGTTGCTCTCATTTAATGATATGGAGTCAGCATGGGTTCAGCTGAGGGAGGTCTTGCCTCACAAATTTGCTTGACTTCTTTGAAGGTGAGAATAAACATGTGGATAAAGGTTAGCTGGTTGATACAGTGTATCTAGATTTTCAGAAAGCTTTTGATAAAGTTACTCATGAGATGCTCCTGAGAAAAATTGAAGTGTCATGGGATAGGTGGCAAAGGTCAGTTGTGGATTAGGAATTGGTTATCGGATAGAAAACAGAGGGTAGGGTTAAATGATATTTTTTTTCAATGGAGGAGAGTAAACAGTGGAGTGCTGCACGGGTCTGTACTGGGACCGGTGCTATTTAACTTATTTATAAATGATCTAGAAATTGGAATGACGAGTGAGATGATTAAATTTGCAGATGACACTAAACTGTTCAAAGTTGTTGAAACGCATGCGGATTGTGAAAAATTGCAGGCAGACCTTAGGAAATTGGAAGACTTGCTGTCCAAATGGCAGGATGAAATTTAATATGGACAAATGCAAAGTGATGCACATTGGGAAGAATAACCTGAATCACAGTTACCAGATGCTAGGGTCCACCTTGGGGGTTAGTGCCCAAGAAAATTATCTGGATATCATTGTAGACAATACGATGAAATCTTCCGCCCAATGTGCGGTGGTGGCTAAAAAAGCAAACAGGATGCTGGGAATTATTTATAAAGTCTAAGACAAGACTAAGAATGTCATAATGCCCCTGTATCACTCAATGGTGCGACCTCATCTGGAGTATTGCGTTCAATTCTTGTCTCTTTATCTCAAGAAAGATATAGTGGCACTACAAAAGGTTCAAAGAAGAGCGACCAAGATGGTAAAGGGGATGGAACTCCTCTCATATGAGGAAAGATTAAAACGGTTAGGGCTCTTCAGCTTGGAAAAGAGACAGCTGAAAGGAGATATGATTGAATAATAATAATAATTTATTTTTGTATACCGCCATACCCAGGGAGTTCTAGGCGGTTCACAACAAATAGATGAGTTACATATAGTGCAGTTGAAAAAGAAGAACATAAGACAATCGAAGGGTCAAACTAGTTTACATTGACAATTTAAGTAAGGAAGGACTAATACAGAGCATAAACGTTATTTACCGTAAAAGAGTACAATTGAATTTGAGAGAAGGGGGAGCAAAGCATATTGTATGAGAGGAGGGGGCAGGGATCATTGGGAGGGGGAGGAGGAGGGGGAAAAAGTAAAGAAAGGTGGGCCGTGTTGAGGGGGGGGTAGAGAAGGAATTGGTCTGATGCAGAGAAGAGAGTTCGATCTGTTTACTAATGAGGAGACGGGGAGCGTTAAGGCGGAAGAGGGGAGCATTAAGAATTTGGTTCATTGAAAAGTAGAGTTTTGAGCTTTTTTCTAAAGTGGAGGTATGAAGAGGCGTCAAGTATAATTTGGGCGAGCCATGAGTTTAGTTTGGCCACTTGAAAAGAGAAGGTTCGTTCAAGGAATCTTTTAAGATGACATGCTTTCAGTGAGGGGAAAGCGAACATAGTTATTCTGCGGGAGCTCTTATTATTATAGTTCAGGTTGAAGTGGGGGTAGAGATAGTCAGGTGACATACCCAATACGGTTTTGTAGCAGATGCAAGAGAACTTAAATAGGATCCTGGATTCGAATGGCAGCCAGTGCAACTTGTGGTAGAAGGGGGATATGTGTTCCCATTTCTTCAGGCCGAAGATAAGGCGGATGGCGGTGTTTTGGACCAGTCTCAGCTTTTTGGTGACTTTCTTGAAGGCGCCTAGGTAAATGATGTTACAGTAGTCCAGGACGCTAAGAATAGAAGCTTGGACCAGCAGACTAAAGGAGGTTTCGTTAAAGTATTTTTTAATGGTGCGGAGTTTCCAGAGTATTGAGATGCATTTTTTAAACACTAGGTCAGTATGTTTCTCTAGTGAGAGAAGTTTGTCTAAGGTGACTCCTAGAATTTTTAAGGATTGCTCGATACAGTAGTCTAGGCCATTGATATGTATCGCAGTTTCCTTGATTTTGTCGTTTGGGGATGCTAAGAAGACTTTAGTTTTTTCTGGGTTTAGGTTTAGCCTAAACGCTGTCATCCAAAGTTCGATCTGATTTAGGGTGAGAGATAGCGAGTTGAGTAGCTCTGAGGTAAGGTAGGAGAGCAGAATGATTATGGTGATGTCATCTGCATATATGAAGAATTTGAGTTTCAAACTCTGCAGAAGGTTTCCTAGGGAGGCAAGGTAGATGTTAAATAGGGTGGGGGACAAGGGGGAGCCTTGTGGGACCCCACAGGGGTTGACCCAGCTGTAAGAGGTAGTGTCATCCTTGAACACCTTGTAGGTTCTTGTTGTCAGGAATTCGCGGAACCAGTTGAGAACATGGCCTGAGATTCCAATAGATGTTAGGCAGTCTAGTAGAGAGGCGTGGTCAACCAAGTCAAATGCGCTACTCAGATCGAGTTGCAATATAAGAGCGCTTGAGCCTTGGCTGAATAGTTGATGAAGGTAATCAAGCAGAGAGGCTAAAATTGTTTCAGTACTGTGGCCTGACCGGAAACCGGATTGATTGTCATGTAAGATATTGTGTTTTTCTAAGTATGTGGTGAGTTTGGTGTTTACTATCCCTTCTGCTATTTTGGTGACCAGGGGGATATTGGCGATTGGTCTAAAGTTGGATGCCTTGTTAGATGGCTCTTTAGTATTTTTCTTAATTGGCAAAATCATAATGTGCCCTTGTTCAGCTGGGAACTTCCCAGAGGTTAGTAGAGAGTTGATCCAAGTCAGCATTTTGGCCTTAAAAAAGACTGGGGCCGATTTCATGACATTAGGGGGGCAGGTATCTAGTCTGTAGTAGGAATTGGCATACTTATTGTAGTATTTACTGAAAGTTTGCCAGTCTATGGGTGAGAATGTGTTCCAGAATAGATCGGCTCTTGAATCGTCTGAATCTAGAAGAATGGGGAAACACCAGTGGGGTTTTGTTGGGTCAGTGAGGGAGGACCTTAGTTTTTGTATTTTGGAGGTGAAGAAGTCCGCTATGCTGTTTGCAGTTAGGGAGGGCTCTTCGGGTGTGTCGATAAATGTTTCTATATTGTATAGATCAGTGATTCCCAACCCTGTCCTGGAGGAACACCAGGCCAATCGGGTTTTCAGGCTAGCCCTAATGAATATGCATGAGAGAGATTTGCATATGATGGAAGTGATAGGCATGCAAATTTGCTTCATGCATATTCATTAGGGCTAGCCTGAAAACCCAATTGGCCTGGTGTTCCTCCAGGACAGGGTTGGGAACCACTGGTATAGATCATTTACCAGCTTAAAAAGGTTGCTACTGTTGGTTGAGATGTCGCCGATTTTGAGGGCATAGAAGTTTTTACGTTTTTCTTTGGTCTGAGTTTTGTAGATTTTTAATTTTTGTCTCCAAGCGATTCTGTGCTCTTGTGACCCTGATTTTAGCCAAAGTCTTTCCGATTTTCTTAGGTCTCTCTTTAACAATAGCAGTTCCGTGTCAAACCAGCCCTCTAGGTTTTTAAGTCTCTTTCTGTGGGTTTTAATGGGAGCCATTTTATTTAGGATATTGGTGCTATCATTAATCCAGGAGTTCATGAATTGATCGGTTTGTGTGTTTTGTTCTGATATGATCTCATAGTGAGACCAGAATTCTACGGGATTTATTTTACCTCTGCTAGTATGGAATTTTTTATTTCTCGTTTTTGGGTTATTATTATTTGTTGGGCTTGTGGTTTTTAGTTGGCAATCGAGTTCAAAATTGCAGAGGCTGTGATCCGACCATAGAGAGTCGGTCCAGTGTTCTTGTTTCCAGAATATTTTGGGGTTAGGTAGCTCTCTTGAGGAGAAAGTGACTAAATCTAATTGATGGCCTCTTTGGTGGGTTTTAATTGGTGGAGGTTTGAGGTACCCTAGTGAAGAGATGAGTGACCAGAGTTCTATGGTTTCAGATTGGTCTATTTTTTCCAGGTGGATATTGATATCTCCACAAAGTAGGTTGTAAGGTCTATATAGAGAGTTAGTTAGTAAAAAGTCAGAGAAGTCATCCTTGGCGAGGTTCCATTTTTTTGGAGGAATGTAAAACAGAGTTATTGTTAGCGCAGCCGCTAGAGATTTGGACGATAGTGAGAGGGAAAGAATTTCTAGGTTTGGAGTGGATTTTGAGCTTAGAATAGAGCAGTGTAGGTTGTCTTTGAAGATCATGGCTAGGCCTCCCCCCCCGCCCCAAGTTCTAGCCAGCGATAAAATTTTGAAGCCTGGGGGAAGGCAGTCTTGGATAATAATATCGTTATCGGATAGTAGCCATGTTTCTGTAAATAGAGCGAAGTCAGGGTTGGTTTCTTTCAGCCAGTCCTTAATAAGTAAGGCCTTGTTTCTCATAGATCTTATATTTAGGTAAAAGCCATGTAGGTTCTGGTAGTTGGCTGGATCAATTGGATAGATGTGTGAGTAAGTTAGTTTTTTTAGTGATCGTTGTTTTTTTATGTATGGTTTGGTCGGTCTGCATAGGGGTGGTAGAACAGGTATTGGGAAGGGGCCTGCATCAGAGTAGTCGTATAAGGTGCGGTGAGAGATTGTAGGGGTGCTAGTTTTAATCGCACGGAATGTGGGATTAAGGACAGGGATAGGGGTTAGGGTGAGAGAGTTGATTAGGCAAATTCTGAACCAGATCAGATAGAGTAGGAATAGTGGTAGCCACGGTTGGGAGTTGGGGTGGGCCATGATACAGATTTTATGTAGGAAGTTGGGAGGAGAGGAACACCGTCCAGCAGACGTAGGGTTGGGGTGACAAGAAACTGTCTAGCCGAAGGGGGATGATGGCTAGAGATACCTTGGAAATGATAGGCAGTCTGACAAAGATGGTTACTTATCGTCTACAGGTTCTGTCTTGGGATCAGAAGATTGTGGGCACTTCACGTTCCGGCGCTTCACGAAGGTGCTCACAAAGGCGCACGCGCCTTAGTCGTGCGCCTTCGTCAGCACGCCGAACGGCTGCACGCCGTTGGGGAGTTCTTTAAAAAGGCTCCCGAAGACTCGTCAGTGAAGGGGAGGGGCGGAGCAGTGCTCCCACGCTCCTCTCCTTTTCTGCTGGGCCCGCGGTCAGGAGGAGATCAGGGCAGCAGAAAGGCTGCCGAGGCAAAGGTGCAGCAGAAAGGCTGCACGCGTTGGGGAGTTCTTTAAAAAGGCTCCCGAAGACTCTCGTCGGTGAAGGGGAGGGGCGGAGCAATGCTCCCACGCTCCTCTCCTGAGTGGAGTAGAACAGGTGCAAGTGGATCGATTTTTCACTGTGTCAAAAATTACAAAGACTAAGGGACACTCGAAGTTACAGGGAAATAAGAACAGAAGAATTGCCACTGCTGAGTCAGACCAGTGGTCCATCATGCCCAGCAGTCCGCTCACGCGGCGGCCCTCTTGTCTAAGACCAGCACCCTAACTGAGAGTAGCCCTACCAGCGCACGTTCTTGTTCAGCAGAAACATGTCTAACTTTTAAAACCAATAGAAGTAAACTTTTTTTCACTCGGAGAATAGTTAAGCTCTGGAACACGTTGCCAGAGGATGTGGTAAGAGCGGATAGCGTAGCTGGATATTTTTTTTATTATTATTATTATTATTTATAAATTTTCAAATTACAAATCAAGTATACACTTGTACAGAAAGTTGTTAGACAAGACATTAATATTTCAAGGTATAAAACTTTATACCTTGATATCTTAGAAATGAAGAACATTTTTTAGCTAACAAAACTCAAGTCCTTGATTTTTGGATCCAAGATTTCAAACAAGTGAGGATTTAGGAAAATATATCTAGGATATGCTATACATAGTGCTGGAGTAGGAGTGACTTTATAGAGCACTTGATTTTCTACAATAAAGCCAAGAAAGCAGTCAGCTGTTGGGGTTCAAAGAAAACATATTTAACTGAGCAGTGGCAAATAATACACTTGCAAGGATATCTTAAATTAAACATAACCCCCACCAGAATGACTCCTGGTTTCAAAAGAAGAAATTCCCTGCGATGTTTTTGAGTTTATCTGGAAGGGTCAGGATACATTTGAATTTTACATCCAAGAAATTCTTTCTGTCTGTTTTTAAAGAAAAGCCTCAATAACCATACTTTGTCTATCGAAAGTGCTACTGTTAATATCAATGTAGAAGATGTTACTATGTCCTTATCAGACGTTTCCAAAATTTCAGATACATTCAATGGTGCTTGATCAGATTCTTTTTCCTGTGATTGAGGCCCATTTTTATTTGGTAGGTAATACACGAGAGAATGGGGTAAAGTGTCTTTTGGGACCTGTAGAACTTAGCTGGCTTTAAGAAAGGTTTGGTCAAGTTCCTGGAGGAAAAGGCCATAATCTGTTATTGAGAAAGACATGGGGGAAACCACTTCTTGCCCTGTATTGGTAGCATGGAATATTGCTACACCTTGGATTTTGGCCAGGTATTAGTGACCTGGATTGGCCACTATGAGAACGGGCTACTGGGCTTGATGGACAATTGGTCTGACCTAGTAAGGCTATTCTTATGTCTGATAGAAAGACATGCCTTAAAAGAATATTACATTTCACAGGTCCTGTAAATCCCATAAAAATATATGTTAATCGTGTTTTTAGATCATATTAAGCATATTCAATTATAATTATAGGATTTGGTTCTTAAGTGCTGGACTAAGCAAAAATATGAGAAAACTTCATTGTTTCTTATTTAGAGGTTTCTCAGCAACTATCGGTGGTTAGTATTTTCCTTTGTGGTTTTGTGACTATGTTAATTTTGTTTTGCCTTTTGACTTCAACTATGGCAATGAAAAGTACGGATTACAAGTAGGACTGTTTCTCATTAAAAATACTGAATGTAGGTCAAGTTTCTGGGCTCAGTGGCGCTGAATCTGCTCAGCTCGGGTACAAGGAAACTGCCATGCAGCAAGGGCAGTGAAGAGAAGGGAGATGCACATTTAGCCATCTGAATTCAATATAAATTGTCAACTAATTATGATGCGTATTCACTGTTAGATTTCTGAGCAGAAGTGTCAAACAAGAAAACTACCTTATGATGCTAGCTATAAGATTAATTATCTGTGTTTCCAATAAAGGGTTCTGTTGGATAGGGAGGGGGGGGCAAGGTGGGGGGGGGGGGTTCCTAGGGGTTGAGATTATTGCATGTCTCTCAATAGTTTTGTATATTATTATGTAAGGAGTGGGGTTCTAAGAGTCCAGGTCCCCTTCATGTTATCATGGTTCTTGTTGGTTTGTACTTTAGTTCTTCTGCTTTGTCCGACATGTTTTAATAAACAGATTATACTCCAATGGGTGGGTGGGAGGAAGGGAGCTCATTCGGGGTAACATAAAAATGGATGACAACCTACCAGCAACGCAAGCAGCGAAACTTGATCACCACTTCTCCAACATGCTGCTGACAACAACGACTGACTACAAATCATTTCGAAAAGAAATCAAAACCCTGTTGTTGAAAAAATTTATCAAGAAATCCTAACACATCTCAATGACTATCCCCACTCTTGTAAATTTCCCAGCAAAGTCTCAACCATATAAACAGCACCCTAATTTGTAATTTTCCTGGAAATGTCCAGTTATCTTCTTTTGTAATCCGCCCAGAACTGCAGGGTATTGGTGGAATAGAAGTCACTAATGTAATGTACTAACAAGAGTTGTATTGTTATATTCTGTTGTTGTCTTTTTGTCGTCAATAAAAACTGTTAATTCTAAGATTATCTAAACAGATGGCAAAAAAACTTGTCCGTACTAAATATGGAGAACTTATTTGAAAATACTATATATATATATATATAGAAATTTGGTGGTAACACTATAGGCAGCGGAAAACTGTTTGATTTGGGGAGCCCAGGAGCGTCTCCCAAGCCCCAGCAGGATCCTGCGGTATGGCCCATCACCAGCTCCCTACTCCACCTCCTCCCAGCGTTGTACTTTAAATCTTTGGGGCAGCCGCCGCTCAGCGTCAATGAGCAGACCTGCCCCCAGAAGTAGAATGTAGGTTTCTGGGGCAGGCCTGCTCATTGACGTTGCATAGTGGCTACCCTGAAGATTTAAAGTATAATGTTGGGGAAATAGGTGGGAGAGTGGGCACCAATTGGCAACTGCCAATTTTTGGGAAGGCCATGGCCCTCTTGGCCTTCCCGTTCCAACGCCTATAGGTAATGCAGACTTACAATAGAATTAAGGCTTCCATTCTTTCATGTTTATAAAACTAAAGGATCAATAATCCAATGCGGTGATTAGGTTTTTTAAAACACCAGCCACTGAATTTAAGTTAAAACTCAATACAGAAAACCCAAAATTCTTCCATGCTACTCCTCGCATGAAGAAAGAAAGAGAGACAAGTATAAATTTGAATGAAATTTTGTACTTGATTAAGCCTACCATAAGAATTCTAGGGGTTATTTTAGATCAAAATCTCACTATGAATTCAAATACAGATGCTTTAGTAAGGAAAAGTGTCTATATGTTGTAGAAATTATGGACTATTAGACCATATTTTGATATTTCTTCTTTTAGACTGTTGGTACTGACATTAATTCTAAGTATTTTGGATTACTGTGATATTGTTTAATTAGCAGGTTATCAAAAAAAATCTTCATAGACTCCACATCATACAAAACACGGCAGTCCGATTAATTTCCAATCTGAAAAAATCAGATCATGTCGCACCTTATTACCAAATATTACATTGGTTACCAGTTTAGACCAGAGTCAAATTTAAGTTTGGCTGTATATGCTATAAAGTCTTACATGGTTTAAGCACCTAATTATCTTGTGGATCATTTTTTTATTCATTAATTCACAATGCCCAAGACATAATTGTAATTTGTTTGCACTTCCATCAGTAAAGGGTCATTTATACAAGAACTATTTTCAATTATTCCCATCTTTTCAGGCAGCTTCTTGTTATAAAGAGTTTGTAAATCAGTTAGGTTGGGCAGGGGTTTAAAATTGTGGAATTGTCAGTCTTGAGAGTTAGAGCTGTTAGAACATAAGAATAACCTTACTGGGTCAGATCAATGGTCCATCAAGCCCAGTAGTCTGTTCTTTCAGTGGCCAATCCAGGTCACTAGTACCTGGTCAAAACCCAAGGAGTAGCAACATTCCATGCTACCGATCCAGGGCAAGCAATGGCTTCCCCCATGTGTTTCTCAATAATAGAGTATGGACTTTTCCTTCAGTAAATTGTCCAAACTGTACTTAAAACTAGCTACACTATCCGCTCTTACCACAACCTCTGGCAATGTGTTCCAGAGCTTAACTATTCTCTGAGTGAAAAAAAAATTTCCTCCTATTGGTTTTAAAAGTATTTCCCTGTAACATCATCCCATATCTTATAATAATTCCGCAATGTATTATGTCTAATAGCTGTCAATTTAGACACCAATTGAAGATAGTTTAAGTTGGAGTAAACCTTGTGATGGTCAGGAACTTTAGCCGACCGCCAGCATTGAGCTAGGGCCAGTCTGGCTGCCGTAAAAATACAGGCCGCTAGTTCTGTTTAGGTTTCATAAATCCTGGCACTCCCACATTCAATAAACAACTCTCCATTAGTATGGGACAATGTTTCTTCAACACCTGCACCAGGATACAGTTCGCTTCTTGCCAATAAACTTGAACTGCCAAACCCGACCACCAAATATGCAAAAAAATATATATATATATCTTTCCCCACAGTTTCTCCAGCAGTGGATCTTGAGTATATTTATGTACCAAATTCCATATTTGTCTGTTCTCTAGTGCTGGTTCAGAATTACAATTCAATCATGAAACAGAAAATCTAAATAATAATCAAAATCTTTGTTTAGTGTTTTATATTTCATTAAATTCAAGTATGTCAATCAAAAAACATATCTGATCATTTCTAATGTAGTGAGCCACTGAAGTCTCAGATTTCAAATACATTTTGATTTGATTGATGTGACAGGATAACCTTTCTGGTGTGCTTATGCCCACACACACAACATTAATTATTTCATTAAGGGGATATTCTTACATGCACGTGACAAAATTTATCCACTGGTAACTTTCATTTGAAGATCTGCTTTCTAGCAGGATTTGCTTTGTTACAGATGCTGAGCTGCAGGCTTTTTTTAAAGATCCCACTGTTCAATGAATATCTTGAAAATGCTTGTTTAAGCAGTATTATAATGAGTAATAAACCACAAACCTTAAGACATCCACAGCTGCAGGAAGAAAAAGTCTGCCACTTGTTTTAAACATGCATATGATTCTTTTCTGCTGACTAAATACATACACTTTAGGTTAGGGCTAGAAAAATTTCAGGCACCTTAAAAACTGGCAAACTGAAGCTTAAAATTTAGGCCTTAGTGCCTGAGAGAAGGGGTACCAATCAATTTCCACTGGGCAGGGAAGAAAGAGTTGCAGTGGTATTGGGTAGCAGGGCTGAGACAGGAATGGAAGGGGAAAGAGAAAGAGTTGTGGTAGCTGGGAAGACCTAGAGTGGGGATGGGTAGATATAGCGGAGGCAGTTGATGGAACCCAGGTTAAAAAGCAAAGTTCTTGTGGCAAATGTTGCTGGCATGGGGTCATGGGGCAATTTGACAAACTGAAGAGTAGCAAATCACCTGGACCTGATGGTATACGTCCCAGATAGAATTGAAAGATAAACTTGCAGTGCTTTTGTTAGTACTCTATAATTTATTTTTAAAATCCAGCATGGTTCCAGAAGACAGGAGAATAGCCAATGTAACTCCAGTTTTTAAAAAAGGTTCCAGTGGTTATCCAGGAAATTATAAACTGGTGAGTCTGACATTGGTGCCAGGCAAAATAGTAGAAACTATTATAAAGAATAAAATTACAGAGCATATACATAAGCATGGATTAATGAGACAATCTACATTTCTTTGAAGGGGTGAAATAAACATATGGATAAAGGTGAGCTAGTTGAGATTGTGTATTTGGATTTTCAAAAGACGTTTAACAAAGTATCTCATAAAAGATGTCTAAGGTAAGGTAAAAGAAAGCAGGAGTAGGGTTAAATGGTCAATATTCTTAAAGGGTAAATAGTGGGGTTTGCTCACCAAAAAGCCATGCAACTGAAAAAAGTGAAGACAGCAGTGCTGGATTACTGCTTGCAGCGGAAAGGAGGAAAAGCCCTTCTCTAACTTGAGAGGAAAGATAACGTCACTGGCAAAAAAACCAAGACAGTGTCCAGGGTAGAGGTCTGTATGGGAACGGGGATCGCGGGAATCCTGCGGGTCCCGCAGGAATCCCCCCTAACCCACGGGACTCCCACGGGGACCCCTCTCTAGCCAACGGGACTACCATGGGGATGGAAGGCTTTGGAAGCAGGGTTCGTCCATATAATATAATGGACACGTCAGCCTTAGTAAAAGAGGGGGTTTATAAGTTAATTACCTGAACAGAAAATAAAAAAAGGGTTCCACCAAAGAGATTCCACAAGGAAAACAGCAGCACAAACACAAAAGAAACTGTGGAATTGATGATCCTGTCAGAAGTAATTGCTGCTTTTTATGGGAACGGGCGGGGATGGAGGTTATTCCGTGCAGGGACGGGTGGGGATGGAGAGGATCCTGGCAGGGACGGAGAGGATCCTGGCGGGGATGGGTGGAATTTCTGTCCCCGTGCAACTCTCTAGTCCAGGGTGAACCTTTACCAAGCCACTGAGTAGAGTAAGCATTTTTCTGTTCCTAGAGGGATCACTTTTACAAAAAGAAAGCTACAGTGGGATTTTAACCTGTGTCCCTTGGTTTGCACTAGGGTTACTCCTGCACTAGGGTTACTCCTCTGTTCTGCAAGGATGTCTGGGTGGCCATTTTAATAAGAATGCTGCCTGACAGGTTTCCTTGTGCTTTGTTTTACCCCATTTGTAATTTATTTATTTAATAAAATAAATTTGTAACTTAAATGTTTCAGTTTGTAAACTGATGGTTCAGGATGGACATCACCATTATAAGGATATCCTTCTCTTGTCTGAAAATTGCTGTGAGATGACCTTTTTGGGGGGGGAGATGTTATGGTCAGAACGTCCCAATTTTGACTTGGACATTTTCAAAAATGCCCCTCCATATATGAGAGATGATGAAAACCTACCCTTGTCATTGTTGGGTGTGTAAACTAAAACAACTCTATAAAATTGTCTTTGAATTTTAATCTCATTCACTCACTGCAGATATTCAGGAGAAGTAGTCACCTCCTGTGGGTGAAAGACCCTACAATACACCATATTAGTATTCAATATGTTATTTTAAAGTACATTAGCATCACAGTCTGCATTCTATCTAGCCTTAACTGGAAAATTGTAGTATACTCTGTTGAATGCTATGAGAAGTTGCCAATGTTTCTGCAGACAAACATACACTATACTGCTGAGCTTGGCACTGTCCATGTGTAACTGCTTTAATAACTTCCACACCATCAAGTTACATTATATTATCAAGCAACTCAACAGAATGTTTCTAATAACTATATTATAACATTTAATGACGGCTTAGTTAAGGGCAGAACAATAGCAAAAAAATGTGAGAAAGCTTCTCTTTTCGCTGGAGCAGAGGGCCCGCAAGGAAATCCCATTGGTCCTGATCAGCTTCGATGCTGAAAAAGCATTTGATAGTTAAATGGGATTTTTTTAATATGCTTCCTTATCAGCATATGGCTTTGATGGGTTCTTTGTATCAACAATTAGGACTGTGTATGCCTCCCCACAAGCTAAAATTGTGATTAACGACTATGAATCAGAAGGTTTCCCAAGATGTAGGAGTATAAGACAGGGTTGTCCCCTTTCACCTTTATTTGTCCTTGCTCTTGACCCTCTCATCTGGGATACATATACTATGCCCGTAATCTGGGATATCCAGGTAGGTTTGTCTTCCTTTAAATTGGTGGCATTTGCTGACAATCCACTTGTGCATTTAGCGGATCCAAAGGCTTCCTTGGTTTCGCTCTTGGAAGTGATCAAGGAATATGAAGATTATGCAGGCCTCAAATTGAATTTGGGGAAATCTGAAGCGCCTCCCTTCTCACCAGAGGTGCAGGCCATGTAGGGAGATCAGTTCCCTCTGAGATGGGCGGATGGCTCATTTGTGTACTTGGAAGTCATGGTAACTATGCATACTCCAAACCTGTATAAATTGAATATTGGGAAATTGTTGCAAAAATGTTGATGGACTGGATATATCTTCCCTTGGCTGAATAAGCTTGATTAATATGATATTATTGCCCAAGTGGTTATATTTGTTTCAAACTTCCGCTCTGCTTGATAGGTAAAGATTTGCAACGCATAAGGCGATTGTTTGTCACCTTCTATCGGGCCTCCAAGAAACCGAAAGTATCATATCAGGTGCTATTAAGTGGCTAGACGAGGGGTGGACTGGGGCTGAATTTCTTCCTCACATTAGGTATCCACATTCCCTGTGTGCTAAAATTCCCTTTTCATAATTGTATCCTGATACTCGCTGGTGTCCGACTATTTTCAATGTAAAATAGTTAATTTCTTATAATTCAACCTATGTATAATTTTCCTTTCAACCACCTTGCATTCATCTACTGTAATTCGCTGATTATACAACTCTTCTTCTTTGTGAACCGCCTAGAAGTCGCAAGATTATGGCGGGTATAGAAAATAAAGTTATTATTATTATTATGCTTGTCTATTGCGACACTTGGGGGATTGGGTTACTATTCAAATGGAAAAGGACTTTTATACCCTATGATATCTTTGCCCTGCTTCATCTGACTAGGGGCCAGCTTCCTCAATACATTAGGAATAACATACTATTTTGTTCTTTACAAGATAGAAACATAGAAAGATGACGGCAGAAAAGGGCCACAGCCCATCAAGTCTGCCCACTCTATTGACCCACCCCATTGAGTCTGAGTGCTAGTGACCTAGTTCCTTAACTTGACCCTCGTAGGGATCCCACGTGGATGTCCCATTTATTCTTAAAATCGAGCACGCTGGTGGCCTTGATCACCTGCACCGGAAGTTTGTTCCAGTGATCTACCACCCTTTCCGTGAAGAAATACTTCCTGGTGTCACCACTAAATTTCCCCCCTCTGAGTTTGAGCGGGTGCCCCCTTGTGACCGATGGTCCCTTGGGAAAGAATATATCGTTTTCCACCTCGACACGACCAGTGATGTACTTAAATGTCTCAATCATGTCACCCCTTTCTCTGCGCTCCTCCAGAGTGTAGAGCTGCAGTTTGCCCAGTCTTTCTTCGTATGAGAGACCCTTGGGTCCGGCGACCATCCTAGTAGCCATCCACTGGACCGATTCAGCTCGAAGCACATCTTTCCGGTAATGTGGCCTCCAGAATTGCACACAGTATTCCAGATGAGGTCTCACCATGGTTCTGTAGAGTGGCATTATGACTTCAGGTTTGCGGCTGACGAAGCTTCTATTGATACATCCCATCATTTGCCTTGCCTTAGATGAGGCCTTCTCTACTTGTTTGGCAGCCTTCATGTCTGCACTGATGATTACCCCCAAGTCCCGTTCCTCTGAAGTCCTAGCTAACGTTTCTCCATTCAAGGAGTATGTTCTGCATGGATTTCCGCTGCCGAGATGCATGACCTTACATTTTTTAGCGTTGAAGCCCAGCTGCCATGTCGAGGACCAGTTTTCCAACGTGATCAGATCCTGCGTCATACTGTCCTTGAGGTTGCTTTTACTTACTATGTTACACAGTTTGGCGTCATCGGCAAACAGTGATACTTTTCCCTGAAGCCCCCGGGTCAGGTCCCTTATGAAGATGTTTGGTGCTGGCTTGTAAAATTGCTGGGTGGTGATCCGGGGGGTAACTGATTTACTATCTCTGAGGGGGTAATCTGTCCTGCCCACCGGGACAGGAGAATAAAAGTTTTCCGGACTGGGAGGGTGTTGGTATACTTGCTCTCGAACATATATTGGGGGAGGATAGTTTAGTGCAAGATTATGCCGATCACAGGCCTATAGCGGGAGATTCCTGGAGTGGACAATTAGCATATCGCCGGGTGGTACATTATGTGGCGTCCCTCGACAGAGCACAACTGAGTAAACACATGGGGACTAAACTATGCCAATTCTTCACCCCGGCTAATAGATGATATTAACTGTATCCTGGCTATCTAAAGATATCCACTTATTGCAGCCAGAAAATTTTTTTCTTAAATGTCGCACTGCTTGGGAGACTGATTTACATGTGGACGCAGAATACTAGGATGTGGGGGACCAATATTAAGTCCATACCTTACTTGACGCAGAGTGCCTGATTACAGGAGACATATTATAGAGTACTACTGAGAGCATATTTTTCACCAAAGCAACTATTTTACAGTGGGGGCACTTAGGCGCCCACTTGTGTTAAATGTGGGTGTGCGGATAGTACATTTGGACATGTCTTTTGGGACTGTCCTGTCATTCAAAGATTTTGGACGTTCTGCTTTGGTGGGCAAGTCCATGCAGTGCACTCCTTTGCAATTAGTGTTCGATATACCAAGCCTATGGCCACATGGCTAAGGGACATTTAACCTTATATAGGAAACTGAGTCTGATAGCCCGTAAAAGCATACTGCAGATGCGCCGGCCTATTGGCATTGACGTACTGTACTAGCATACATCAATTAATCACCTGAGAAGCATGAGATGCTAGAGGGTCCTGAGCAAGGAAGCTTCTTTTTTTTGAAAATATGGGACCTTTATATACAATCCTTACATCCAAGGGGACGTAGCTTGTTGTTACATATACTGGATTAAGCTTTTTTTTTAGGCAAGGGTGAGATGAGGAAGGATGGGTGATGGGGGGAGGTTCTTGTTTGGTTTTGTTCTTTAGTTTTTTTTTGGGGGGGAAGACTGATATGTTTCAGTTCGCAGTATTTGATGAAATTATGTACTCTTCTTGTGAGAACTCTCTGTTGGCCATTTGGTAGATTTTGTATCCCTGTCCGCTGCAACAATTGTCATCAATAAAAAAATTGTTTTGCCATACAACAGCAGGGGAAAGGGGGTGGGATATACACAACTTACAAAATGGATGACAAGAATGGTTGTCTTTTAAAAATCATTGACACTTAACATTTAATGGATTGTGAGTAAAGAGATTTAAAAGGCATGTTACAATTCTAGTATATACAGTATGTTAACTGAAGAATCTTGTATCGACACAAAGTACACACTATCTAGTGATTACATTTTATAGAAAGATGGCAGTAAATCAAAATTAACTTTCTTTAAACTATCTATCTGTGGATAATTATTTGTTCATAGTGAGTCAGAGTATGATAAAAACAATATAACTTATGGCACTAAAGCAGTATCAAACCAATTATTGAGCAGGAGAAGCGTAATAGTTGATTGGGAGAAGTCAATATTTACCATGGCACTCAAATCTTCAATATTTCTAACTTTCTGAGAAACTAACTAATCAACAGATAATAGGCATGATGGCTGTGGTCTAAAACATTCGCTATAAGCAGGAAGGGATTACTGCCTTGAGAAAACCATAATAGATGAAACATGTTGGCCTAATATCCTTGTACTCTGACCACTAAGCTAAGTACTTCTATATCTTATTTACAGTAAAATAAAGTTTAAATGGGTCCGATGAAGAAATGACACATAAAGCCACAGACTATGAAAGTATTGAGTCCCTGGTGGTGTTGCTGAGGCCTGTTAGTGAGTAATATTGAGAGACATAACGGACACTTTTAAACTTGTAAACAGTTGCCTTTTATCTGTTGGGAGAAGTCATGACACTTGAAGACCTATGATTCCTCTACGTGGAGCACGAGAGCAATCGTTCATATATTTTACATGGTCACGCACAAAAATACTGACCTGACCCAACTTTCAAACAAAATTAAAATATACAAAATTAATTAAACTAAATCAGTTACCTTGGGTGTGATTTTTTTTTGTGTGTGTGTGTGTGTGTGCTATATAAAGAAATGCTTACAAATACTGGACTCAAAAATTGTTGATTTTTAAAACTTTTCATTTATATGAAAAAAAACTTGCATGCACCTGGCCACTCTTTAGATAAGTGTTTCTCAACTCGGTCCTGGAGTACCCCCTTGCCAGTCGGGTTTTCTGAATATCTATGGTGAGGCCTCACTTGGAGTACTGTGTTCAGTTTTGGAGACCACACTACCGAAAGGACGTGCTGAGGATCGAGTCGGTTCAGCGAACGGCCACCAGGATGGTCTTGGGGCTCAAGGATCTCACGTATGAAGAAAAATTTAAAAAATTGCAGCTGTACTCACTTGAGGAAAGAAGAGAACGGGGAGATATGATTGAAACATATAAGTACATCACGGGACGCATCGAGTCAGAAGATGATATCTTCTGGCTCATGGGACCCTCGACCACCAGAGGGCATCCGCTGAAAATCAGAGGAGGGAAGTTTCATGGCAACTCCAGGAAGTACTTCTTCACCGAAAGAGTAGTGGATCATTGGAACAGACTCCCACTCCAGGTGATAAAGGCCAGCAGCGTGACGGATTTTAAGAGAAAATGGGATACTCACATGGGATCTTTAAGGGAGTAAATTCAGGGGAGGGGATACTTGGAATGGGCAGACTTGGTGGGCTATAGCCCTTTTCTGCTGCTTTTTTCTATGTTTCTATCTACAGTGAATATACATAAACTTGACTACTATAATACATTATATAAAGGTATATGCCAAAAAGATATCCACCGATTACAATTGATATAAAACACTGCCATTAAAATTATTACTAACAGGAAGAAATTCGACCATGTTACTCCTCTGCTGAAAAGTGTGCATTAGCTACCAATCCCACATCAAATTCTATATAAAATAGCTATTCTTTCCTTCAGGTCCCAAAATATTAATGAACCGTCCTTTATTCGCAAGCTCCTTATTCCACACGAACCTTCAAGAGTCCTAAGATCCTCATCTCAACATCTTCTTTATACACCATCCCTGAAAATCATTAGCATGCGTCGGGCCACTTCATTTGCAGGTACGGCCCCTACAATATGGAATTCCCTGCCACTTTATATCAGGGCAGAAAAAAATCTAGACAAATTTAAGGGAAGTCTAAAGAGCTACCTCTTCCGAGATGCTTACAACTGCTGAATAGACTTGGAAATAGCCAAGGCTATCTAATAATCTTTATTCCCTTGCTTCCCTATTGTTGTTTACCCTTTATGTTTTCTTTACTTTTAAATTGTAGTTCTCCCCACTTTCCTATTGTTCCATGTTTGTGATGTATTGTTTAGTCGGTATTTATATGTTCAGTGTTTTCCTCTTATTTTAATACACTTTGTTAAACACTTAGAAATCTATCTTGATTTGCGTTTTATCAAAATTTTAATAAACTTGGATATACTGCCTCCATTATATGCAAATTTATTTAATGCATATTCTTTGTGGATATCCTGAAAACCTGACTAGCAAGGGGGTACTCCAAGACCTAGTTCAGAAACACTGCCTTAGAGTAATCTAAGGAAATACTTTTTTACAGAAAGGGTGGTAGATGTATGGAACAGTCTCCCAGAAGAGGTGGTGGAGACAGAGACTAGGTCTGAATTCAAAAGGGCCTGGGATAGGCACATGGGATCTCTCAGAGAGAGAAAAAGATAATGGTTACTTCGGATAGGCAGACTAGATGGGCCATTTGGCCTTTATCTGCCATCATATTTCTATGTTTCATTGATGAAGACTCCCATTGCTGCTGATTCTCTTGATTTTCACTCCCAGGCTTGGCGGGCCATCAACAGGTCAGGTTTTCAGAGTACCCCTAATGAATTTGCAAAATGAATTTTCATACAGTAGCAATGGTAGGCATGCAAATCTACCTCGGCCATATGAGGGTGATCAGCCACCAGGCACACATATGTAAACCAGAATGACCACTCTCACTCCGCTGTGGGTGCCTCCTCTCCCTGTCCATGAATTAGCAAATCCCTGGGTGTTGAGAAACCTTTCAGCTTAATTTCTGCATATTATTGCAACCAGTTCAGTATGTGAGAAGTCAAATCCCAGCATGCCTGTGGTCACTTTAAATGCTTTTGTTTTCTCTTAGTGTAGAACCCTGGATTTACAGCCATGCCAATATGCCTCCATGTTGCTTTATTAACAGCAATCAGCAGTCTCCTCTCATGTTAGGTTTTAAGAATCACACAAGCATACCTATTTAAAACAGCTTGCTTTCTTTATTTCATTTTATATCTTGGGCATTTAACCTTAGTCCTTATCAATAAAAGAAACTGTTTTTCCAGCCATTGTTGGTTAAGGAAAAGAATGTAAACACAGGTCTCTTATCCAGTCCAAAAAACATTCCTTTTCTTCTCCTTCAGCTCATCACAGGGGAATTATAATGTAAGGAAAGGCCACTCCCAGGAACCCTGGAAAAATGGGGGTCAAGATGCTTCTGTTATCCCAAGTAGGGTGTTCCGAAGAAAAAAACACTTCAGTTGAAAATATTATACCTGTATTAATGAAACTGTTTTGGTGTCCTGGTTGGATATGGACAAAAGAATGCAATGATTTCACAGGTCAGATGTACTTCAACCTCTTAGCACTGTTTGTGTAATTACTAATTATTGGGACAAGCAGTAACAAACAGCACCATGATTCATGCACAAATGTCTGTTTACAAGGTAACAGGAGCAAGAGAACAGATCTTACCTACGATCAGGAGATGCTAGTTAAAGTTGGGAAGATTTAGGTAACTGACCTATACAATCCTAGTCCACAACAACTAATCTCTAGAGCTGTTAATCACTAACCCTTAACTTTGTTAATTCTACTCAGTCTGTAGTATCTCTTAATCATTGTAAACTGCATAGAACTTCACGGTCCTGCGGTATATAAACTGTTATTATTATTAAGATTTCTTTAGTTAAAGGTGAAACAATACCTGAGCTTAAATATATGTGAATCTAACCTATTTATGCCATCCATATATACTATAAGTGTATTGTCATAAACTTGTCTTTCTTTGTATTTGTGAGTTTACCCTTTTGTGTTCCAAGTGGGGGGGGGGTAGTCTGCTGTTTCCTCCAAGTTGCTATCCCCCCTAATTGTTTCTTTATTTGCTAAAATGTTCTGTGAAGAGTATCGTCTTTATTCCTTTCTTGAACTTTTTCTAGTTTTTATTCATTCGAAAGGGAGTTCCTTTGCAAAAACAATCACCGAGAGGTAGACACAGCGCGTGAAGTGCTAAGAAAATCAGGCTGTGGCTGTAGGACCTGTCATTATCTTTCACATCATCTACAGCAGTGTTCTTCAACCTTTTGACACCTATGGACCGGCGGAAATAAAATAATTATTTTGTGGACCGGCACCGGTCCACGGACCGGCAGTTGAAAAACACTGGGCTAAGTCGTGGACCAGACCCTGCCCATCTCCACCCAATTTCCGCCCCAGCCCCCGCCCCCATAATAGTATTAATTGTAACACCATTATTTCCATTCATTTTTCATATATACACACACAATATAATTGTATTAACAACACATAATGGTTAACCACAAAATTAAAATACACAAAGCACACAGTATGCTTTTCAACATTAATTCCTACCAGAAAACAGATAACCCCATGCAAATGCAGGACCAAAAACTAAAAGTACTAATATTTACAAACAAACCCTAAGATGCAAAACTCTGCAAGCAGTACAACCCCAGAGGAAAAGAAACAAATGCATTACGGTACTTCCTGAACAGACAGCAGAAAATTAAAAAATAAAATAATTCCCCCTACTGTTGATGTCTCCTTCCCTCCATGCTGTGCCTTGCCTTTTGGCCTGTCCCCAGGTGCTATCTTTGGGCCGGCTCCCTCCGCTGCAGTGCACAAAGCTGTGGGCAGCGGCTCCTCACACATCCCGCGCCTCATCTGGAAGTCTTCCCTCTGACGTTGAGACGTCAGAGAGAAGGCTTCCGGTTCAGGCGCAGGACGCGCATAGAAGACAACGCCACATTGATTGCACCGTAGACCGGCGGCTGAAGAACACTGATCTACAGCACAAACTGTACATACTGAGTATCACTTTAAATGAGTAGTTAATTTTCTTTTTGCTGTTGCAGTTGACAGGAAATGAACAATTCTGTATGTTTACCTTCCAGGTCCAGATTGTTTTACATACTCAAACCATGTTCAGCTGCAATTGATATCTTTCAGTATAATAACAGGAAATTGTTTAATTTATCAGGAATAGCTTAACTCTGTGATTGCTGTGATTTTCACAAAAACCTTACCCGTACAGTGGGGTAAATTCTGCCCAAGCAGAACCTGCTTTGCAGGGGACCTAATCAAGAAGCGGACCTTTGGAAGCAGAAGCAGACCATAGGAAGCATTAATTGCTTCTATTTATTTTTTTTTTAAGTTCTCCACTCTATTTTTTCAAAGTTTACAAACTACTAGTTATCAAATTAGGCAGTTTTGCGTGCTGAATCTAAAGCTGACTAAAGGAACTGCTTAAAGTGAGTCTCACCTACATCAAATCACAGTTGAAATATGTAAAAGTTAAGTAATAATTATTTGAATGGGCAAATAGTCTGAACTGCATCTGTAGCCACATAATTGTCTTTATGCAGTTAATTTAATGCTATTTAACAAAATTCAGCAACGAGGCCGTATCTTGTTTGCTTCTGTTTTGGCTCATGAGCTCCCAGCTGACCCCTAATATAAGGTTTCCTCCTCTCCTGATTGTACACAAGACCAGCAGTCTCAGATGTCATTTCTACACACATTTCTATGGACTGGCTGGGTATGCGATGGCTAGTCAGAACCACCATGGGCTTGCTCAGAAATTCTTAGATCTCTGCTGTTATCTTGGTACAGGTAAGACGAGACTCGGAGACTCTGGAGTTTCAGTCAAGTCACTGAGTGAGTGTAGTTGCCTCAGTGTTGATGGATGGTGTTTTCCTGGGTCTCGCCCTGCTCTCCAAGCGTGTCTTCTCATCTCCTTCATCTCTGATCTTCAATATCTTCTGCACTGCATCTCTTCTCTCCTTTTCACTGCACAACAGACAACCATACCAAATTGACCTTCTCACTGTAGGCAAGACTGTCTTCCTTAACTCTTCATTCTTCTTTCAACAGTTGCAGCTGGAAGAGGGACCATGTATCCAATTGCTATTTATTTTTATATTAAACCCGTTTATCATGTAAACCCCAACAATCATTCTAAAGTTTTTCAGATTCTTTCCTTGATAGCTGTAGTACAAAAAGCATTAATATGCAATGCAAACGCACAAAAACTATTATCAGAGCACTTAAACATTTCAGTAATTTGTGTACCTTTTTCATAATTTCCTACAAATTCCAGGTAGGTAAATAACATATTACACAAAATTTAAAGCTAGTTGTTGATTTTCCACATGAAATTGTATCATTTTTCCACTAGTGTTTTTTAAAATTGTCCTAGAGTATGTCTGTATCTCCTAACTATGTAGCATCTCCTTTCTTTGGGTCCCTTGTACAAAGCCACAGTAGTGATTCTGCGGAAAATGCACCAAAACCCTTAGGAATTGAATGGGCTTCAGTGCATTTGCCATGGAAGAATTGCTACCATGGATTTGTAAAAGGAGTTCTTTGTGTTGCTTTGTTATGCATATTTTTGCTGTACAGTAAGTCCTAGATTTGTTTTCCAGCGTCTTTTAGTTATCTGTTCTGAACTGTAGGGTATGTGTCAGAATATAAAATAAAATGTGTGTCTCTGAACCCCTCTCCAGCCATCTAAGATCTGTTTCTATCTCTTCCCCCCCCCCCCCCCCCATCATCCAGGATCTCCTCTCTTGCCTACAATGCAACTTCTCTATGTTTCTCTCCCCTCATCAACATCACCCTTCTGTATCTCTTTCTCCCCATGCCACATAGCATCTCTTCTCTCCGTATCCCTCCCCTATCTATCTAGGATTTTTGTAGGCGGTAAGAGCTCCCATGTTATTTGTGCACTATCTTGCTACCATAGGATCACCTATTCTCTGCGCCTGATATGCCCCCTGAAAAAAAAAAAAATTAAAAAAAATAATTTAGCACGGGTGGTCTCAAACTTGCAGCCCACGGGCCATATGCGGCCCGCCAGGTACTATTTTGAAGCCCTCGATGGGAATGATTCTTTATGGAAAACTTGTGCCTTAAGTGTCCAGCGGTTGTGTCTGGTGGTCGTGTTCCGGAACGTTGCCCGCCTTATAGCTGTAACCTCACCCAAGCGCTTTCCTGCATCTATATGCAATTGTGAGGTGGAGTGGAGAGGACCATCGCGTACAGACACAGCAAAGCGCTTGCTTGAGGTTACAGCAGTGAGGCGGGCAACGTTCCAGAATGTAAGGTAACCATTGGAGGGAATGTAGCTTGTGCGTGCGTCCGGTGCTGGAGGAGGTGAGAACTGAAGGCGGTTGCAGATGCGACCGCCGGACACTTAAGGCACAAGTTTTCCACAAAGGCTCATTCTTTATAATACCGAGGGTCTCAAAATAGTTGGTCCAAAATCTTGTCTCTTGCAGTTGATACTTTGATAGTTTTTCACTTTCTGCATGTTGCACTGCTTTCAGCTGTGTATAGCTGAAATTATCAGAAGCAATTAAGGAAAGATTTATATATTAATTGCTTCTGATAATTTCAGATAATCCACATTTTGGATTTGTAGGTGCTTACCTCATGGAAAGTTGTAATTTCTTTAATAAGACATTAACTATTTTTTCTGCAGCCCTCCAAGTACCTACAAATCCAAAATGTGGCCCTGCAAAGGGCTTGAGTTTGAGACCACTGATTTAGCACGATTAGCACGACACATTCTCAAATTACTTTGTGACACCATATTACATCCAGTGCGTGGTAAGGGGGGGGGCAGGGGTGGAACACCCAGGGCACTGTCTTGGTGGGGAGCCGGCACTTCTCTTCCTCACTGTCCCCACCCCCACTCCTCCCCTGCCACATGCGCCTTCACTTCCCCCTCCCCCACCAATATACCTCTAGCTCTTCACTGGCGAGAACAGCAGCTCCAGCCTGACCCCTCTGACGCTACTTCTGGGTCCTGCAACTAGGAAGTGATGTCAAAGGGGAAAGCCGACATCGCCACGGCAGCAAGTTGGAGATGCTGCTTGCGCCAGGGAAGCTAAAAAGGAACGTGGCAGGGAAGAAGGGGAGGGGATGCACCACCGCCCTGGGCACCTCCCACCCTTGCTATGCCAGTGATTACATCCTGTAGTACTCTAAATTTTTTTTTTTTATTATTTTTTTGCTGTATTAGGTGCATATTAGCACCTAATACATCTTAGTAAAAGGGCCTCTATGTTATCTTATAAATGTATGAGCAATAATGACAGCTGGATGCCTTTGCCACAATGGAAAATGTACTTTATATCGTGTATTACTACTTGTTGGCTCCATGCCAGTGATTCTAAGTGTTGTCAAGTTTATTGTAGTTGGTTGGTAGAAGGTGTTCTTTTGGAAGACTGTTGTTTCATATTGTGTGATGCTGACACCATCTATAAATTCACTGAAGCTTACAGATAATTTCAGAAATGCATTCCACTGGTGAGATTCAGCCTCCCTCCCCCTCACTGATGCAGAAATATGCATAAAAAAGTGAATTATGGTGATTCAGCTCCAAGCGCCTACGCAGTTCAACAGAAAAGCCATTTTTGTCATTCTGCATTTTATAAATCTTGACTCATCCTAGAGCTTCAGGGCATGAGCCAATAAGTAGGGAAACAATTTTGATTTAGACATATTTTAAACAGAGAAGAAAAAATACTATCTAGTTTTGGACACTTCTGTACCCACCTGTACACCATCACAACAGTCCTTATGCCTGCAGGTATCATCTTTATGTAGGTACAGTAGGAATATTAGAGGCAAACAATATTTCTCTTTTAAGTCTGCAACAAAAGTAACTACATACTTAAAAATCAGTTGATAAGAATGAAACTCTCTTTGTGATAGTCACTTCTACTCCCTGGGGACTGTAAATCAGCTGAATAAGGACTATGCATAAGATTAGGGGTGCCCACTTTTTTTTGACTCGCGAGCTACTTTTAAAATGACCAAGTCAAAATGATCGACCAACTATAAAATTTTTAAAAAATCACAACGCACACTGTACGCATAGAATTGTTAATTATCATTCCTATTCCGGGGTTTTTTCAAAGAGGTCAAAGCAGATGACTCTATGCACTGTCACCTCAGTAACAACCATACAAAAATAGACAAATACCCACACCCCTCCCTTTTTACTAAACCACAATAGCAGTTTTTAGCGCAGGGAGCTGCGCTGAATGCCCAGTGCTGCTCTCGACGCTCATAGGCTCCCTGCGCTAAAAACCACTATTGTGGTTTAGTAAAAGAGGACCATACTGTAAAATATAGACAGCAGATATAAATTCAGACACATTTTGATCACTAAATTTAAAATAAAATCATTTTTCCTACCTTGTCTGGTGATTTCATGAGTCTCTGGTTGCACTTTCTTCTTCTGACTGTGCATCCAATCTTTCTTTCAGCCTGTATGCTTCCTTTCCTCCACACCTCATTCCCTCCCCAAATTTTTTCTTCCTCTCTTCCTGACCTTTCTTTCTTTCTCTCTTCATGTGCCCTTTCTTTTTTTCTGTTTCTCTTCTTTCCTTCTGTCTCCTTGCCTGCCCCCTTTCTTTCTTTCTCCCTTCCTTTCCCCAAGCCACTGCCACTGCCATCGGGGAACAGGACCCAAACCGCCATCAATGGATAACAGGCCCCAAAGTCGACGCCATGCTCTCCCTGCTTCAGGCCGACCAGCATTCCTCTCCCCGACGTCAATTCTGCCGTCGGAGAGGAAGTTCCACCCAGCCAGGCAGCGATTGGCTGGCCCAAACTTCCTCTCCAACGGCAGAATTGACATCGGGGAGAGGAAGACTGATCGGCCCGATAGATCGCCAAGGCAAAGTGAGTCCTGGGTGATCGACTCACATTGCCTTGGTGAGCTACCCGTCAATCGCGATCGACCTATTGGGCACCCCTGCATAAGATAGATTTATATAGATGGGAGGTAGTATGCATGCAAGCTCATATAATCCCCACATTGAAAAGTTTGCATTGGCTGCCAATTGAGCAAAGAATTCAATTCAAAGTGTTGTCTTTGGTACCCAATCAAACTGTGCCATTCTGGTTTCAATCTCTATGGGAGATTTATAAACCCCCAAGGTCATTACGGTCTGAGGGAAAGATGAAATTGATAGCACTGACAGCTAATAATGTAAGATATGTAACAACTCGACTCCAAATGTTTTCCATTGCTGCAATATCATATTGGAACAAGCTTACTAGGCAATTAAGATTATGTGCAGATCATTACAGCTTTAAGAAGATGTTGAAAACCAAGCTGTTTGTAGATGCATATTTTTGATCTGTCTTTCCTAAAGTTGTTTGATAACATATTTAAAAGATGGTACAAAGGTGATTGAAGAATTTGTAAATCTGTTTTCATATGTTTTGTTAATATTTTGAAGAATGATTTGTGTATATATATATTTTTTTGTGATATGTATATTTATTTGGAAACTGCTGTGACTCCAGGCGGTATATTAAGTTGTTGTGTGTTTTTTGTTTTTTTTAATAAATACATAACAGTAGTCATTAGGGATATTCAGAAAACCCAACCTGTTCACAGCCCTGGAAGACTGTCATTGACTAATACTGTTTTACTTTGAAGGATAACCACTGCCTAAGACAGAGCTTCCCAAACTGTGGGTTGGGTCTCCAAATGAGTTCACAAAACTTGCCTTCAAGGTCTCAAACTAGGTGGGCTATAGTTACATCATTATTCTGCAACTCCAGAGAGTCATAGAATTTGATTTGGCTGAGATCATGTGTCCACAGCCACAGAAAGATTGGGAGGCACTGGACTAAGGTAATAAGAATGGTAATCTGGGAATTGCACCAGCATGGTCGTGCCCTCCAACTCCAAAATGCCAGATGACGATCCTACTCCCATTTCATATCTAGCTACTGGAATCAACTACCCCAACAGATCAGATCCCTCGAAAGGCTTTTGAACTTCAGGAAAGCAATTAACACTTAACCTCTTTACCCAATCCCCCACTTAATGCCCGTAAAGAAATGCTCTTTAAACGTATGTTGAACAAGATCCTCATTGTGTGTCAAATTAAGAGGAATACACTGTATTATAAGTATACTAAATTTAAACCTGTTTTGTCTACATCCTGTAAATTACTCTCCCCCCCTCTTTTACAAACGCATAGCGCTGGTTTTAGTGCCGGCAGCAGCGTTAACTGTTCCGATACTCATAGAATTCCTATGAGCATCTGAGCAGTTACCGCCGCTGTCGGCGCTAAAACCCACGCTATGTATTCGTAAAAGACAGGGTCTGTATGCTAACCTGCAACCCAATTATCTAAATTTTATGTATGTTAATCTGTAAACCATTCTGAGCTTGTTGGGGAGAATGGGATATAAAATGAATTAAATATTAATTCATTCTCCCAAGCAGATAAAATTAGCATCAACTGCAACTTGTACTAAAGAGTGTATCCTCTCATGTTGCAGAGATTAACCCTGAAGAAGTACAGTACTCCCCTGAAATTCACAGGGGTTCCTGGAATGGAACCCCTGTGAATTTTGAAATAACGCAAATACAGTTAAAAGGCAGGAGAAGGCAGCTGGGGTGCCGGCGGGTGCAAAATTACTCGTGGTATGCTCCGACCACCTCTTCCTGTTACTAAAGTCAGGCTACACCAATCAGGAGCTGCTTTGACATGCAGATCCCGATTGGTGTAGCCTGAATTTAGTACAGGAAGAGGCGGTCGGAGAATATCGCAAATTAGTGAGTTTGCGAACTGTGAATTTGCGGGGGAACATTGTACACAAAACTAATAGAAAAACACAATCTACAGTATATGGGTCATGGTGGATGGGGGGAGGAAAGTAAGACGGCTCCAAGGCATTTGAATGCACAAAACACAGAAAAAAAAGAAACACTCAAAAACCCTCTAAGAAAGTTCAGTCCACAAGAAGAATGTTTTAATAAAATTACCTTTAATAGGCATATCCAGACTGAAGTAGATCCAGGACAATAAGTAAAATGGAATAGCAATGAGAAGTCCCAGATGTTTAATATCTCCAGTTGCAGATAAAGAGTACACCTGTTCTCTAAGGGCTCCTTTTATCAAGCCGCGTTAGCGGGGTTAACGCACGTGACTTTTCATCACGCGCTAACCCCCGCGCTGGCCTAAAAACTACCACCTGCTCAAGAAGAGCGGCTAGCGCGGCTGGCGGTTTAGCGTGCGGTATTACGTGCGTTAAACCACTAGCGCGGCTTGATAAAAGGAGCCCTAAGTCATCCTCTAGAAACTTTACCTGGCATGCTGGGGGGACTCTTCCTCTTCTTCAATTCTTCTCTTAGGCCCTGAGATGAGTACACCAGATTCCTCAAGACAGTCTTGCAAAATGCTATTACATGAACTATTCTCCAAACTTCACAACACTTCAACTTAAGCCCAGTTCATTCAGCGTCAGTGCCTCTAGACTCGCAAAAGGAAAAATATCACAAAATCTGTAGATATTGCCTACAGGCTGATAAAGAACAGGAACACATTTCTGTCCTCCTCAATAGAAAATTCAGGAATTCCTTAAAATTCCTTCTTTACAAAAATCTAAATACTTAGGATGCACCATGGTCAGAACTGGACTTCTCAGGAGCAGAGATGGTCCCAATCACCTCCTGAGAGATACTGAAATGTTCTGTAGCTGAATTTTCCCAGGATTTTCCCCCTGTTTGCTTTTCCATCACTAAAGGGTCGTTTATACAAGAGCTATTTTCAACAACTCCTATCTTTTCAGGCAGCTTCTTGTGATAAAGAGTTTGTAAATCTGTTAGTTAGCTCTGTCTCTTACCAGCAGTTCAGGAAATGATTGAAAACCTACTTATTTAAGAAATGTTTGTAATTTCTAGGTCATTTTGTTTTTATTGTCACTGTTTCAAATTTCTTTTGTAAACCGCATAGAACTCCTAAGGTACTGCGTCATATAAATAAATTTGAATGTTATGTTATACTAAGGGCCAAAACATCTAGATAGGTCATTAAAAAAAAAAATATATATATATATATATATATGTCTTGTTGTTTTGAGAATGGACGTTTTCTCACTGGATTTCTGGACAAACTCAGACGTCCTATTGACCTATGACCCTGCATGGGTATCAAACAGGCAACTAAGGGGTTAAGATTCAAAAGCAACTCAAAAGTTGGGTTTATAGTCTGGATTTGTATAGGATCCAGAGAGACAGTAGAGCACAATGTACAGTAACTACTCCGGAAGTTTGTTCTAGGCATACGGTGCAGCAAGATGGAAAGAATGGATTCTAGAGTTGGCATTGGAGGAGAAGGGCACAGATAAGAGTGACACTCATATATTGATAACAGATCAACTCTCATAGTTAAGCTTCCACCTTTCACAGCAACCTGACATCAGCTGAACAGGAACAGTTTATATACTGAGAGGGCAGTTTTATTTTTTTTTTAAATTGCCTAGGTTTGAAAATCAAGAAGTGACTATTTTTATCCTTGTTTCTATAAACAAAGAGATGTCTTTATAAAATACTAGAAGTAAAATGGCAGAGGTATAGAGTCCCTTTTTTGATTATGGCATCACAGACCATCACAGGTTGGTTAAGAATGTCATCTTGAAACATTGGGGGGGAGGGATGTTCACTGGTTGGCATGCATGTTGCAAATGGCAACCTGGGAAAAGGATGCGTTGGGATAGTTCAGGGAACTAGAGCCATCGGGCCTATTTAGATTGTTGGAGCTCTTTTTAGGTATGCGTTGGAGTCCCGTGGGGGGGAGGGAGGGAGGTATTGCTCACACATCTATAAAAATGAGGGTTGCAGAACAAGTGTATTTGTTGTCCATGTTTCTAAGCCCAAGTCCGGTTCTCGAGATCTACTGGCAGGCCAGGTTTTCAGGATATCCACAATGAACATGCATGAGAGAGATTTGCATACCAAGAAAGCAGTGCATGCAAATCTCTCTCATGCATATTCATTGTGGATATCCTGAAAATCTGGCCTGCCAGTAGATCTCGAGGACTGGACTTGGGCAACCCTGTTCTAAGCTGTTCTCTTTTCGCATACTTGGGACACTTAGCTCTCTATTTTGATATGCCTTTTCAGTTGTATCAAGATTTTTGTATATACCATTATCCCAGGACAAGCAGGCAGCATATTCTTGACATATGGGTGACGTCATCCACGGAGCCTCGACGCGGACAGCTTTTCAAGCAAACTTGATTGAAGATTCAAGTTTGCTGTGCTGCACCACGCATGTGTGTGCCTTCCTGCTCCACTAGAGGGCGCATCGGGGCTCCGTGGATGACGTCACCCACATGTCGAGAATATCTGCCTGCTGTCCCTGGATAACACCTGTTACGGTAAGTAACTGTGCTTTTTTCACTTAGCACTTGGGGCTTGTACTGGTATGTTGTTCTTATTTTTGACACATTTTGACATTGTATGGTTGTTGTTCTTTCTGATGTTCTGCTGCCACAATAAAAAAATATATATATAAATGTAAAATGGCAGAAATTGCAGCTAGATTGAAAATATTTCTTTCAGCAAGAAAGTCAGAAAGATTGTCCATATGCTTCTACTTTGCAATCAGTTGGATCATCCAGTGTTAAGGATAGTTTGATAAGTCATTCTCATTTAGAAGTTATGAAAAGTCTCTCGTGCTAAAAATCTTAGGCTCCTGAATTTTCCAATTACACATTATTTGTCACCACTTAAACTCTTCAAAATGTATTTGAAAGATATTTTGCAATATCCTCAGGGGGACTCACTCTCTTGTTTTGGCCAATGCATGTGCCTAGAGGTACTCAAGTTGTAAATGAAGAATAGCAATATGATCAGATTGCTCATTCAGAAAGTCTAGATGTTTCTCAGTTCTTGGAATCTTCAAAGAATATTATATCTAAGAAAAGAAGGTATTTTGAAATTGTAATTCTTTAATTATAAGCCTAACAACCACCAACACTGTAATTATTGATTTGAAGAACAAGTTTTATCTTTAAGAAAACTCTCTAAATGGATCAAAAATATAAAAACAACACCCCAAAACAAATTTATAACTCCGAGAAGTGATCAAGCATTTATGTTAAAAAAACGGGTGATTTCCACAGCTAAGACGTTGGGCTTTAAATTTTAAAAAACCTTCCATCTCTTCTGTGTATGATGCGCCAGGAAAAATAGTTATTGCTTGACCACAAAAGGAAATGTTCTTTAAAGAAAAAAAACACTTTATTTAAAAATGTATATACCGTATATTAAATATACGGTTTACAAAGCTTACAATCATAAAACACAACACTACTTTTGCTTTGCTTAGGGCTTCTTGTACAAAGCTGCAGTAGCAGTTGCTGCTGTTGTAATCACTTCAGCGCCCATAGGGATTTAAAGGACGTCGGAGCGTTTGCCATGTGAGGGTTATTTAATTATTGCTGATTTGTTATAGCTTATGATCTCTATGATACGGACTAAGATTCTTTTTTTTTCCCTTTATTTTTTAACTGTTTCCTAAATTACAGTTTACAGTTGTATTGATCGTAATATATTGCCTAACTGCCAAAGCAAATGCAGTAAACAAATATAAAATAATTAAATCTAAAATCAGAAAAGAACTCCATTCTTCAATAAGACAGCCCCAAGAAAATACCCCCAATGTCAAAGATTAAAAGTTATAACTACAAAAACCAAATAAATTACAAAACAAATCAAAAAGATTGTACTCTGCAGGCCCCATGTGCTGACCTTCTGGTAAAACAACTCCAAAGGTTTGATGGAAAAAAGTAAGTCTTCAGACATTTTAAAAAATGGGACAAAGATAGTTTCTCATGAAAATCCACTGGTACAGCATTCCACGACACAGGGGCTAAAAAACAAATGCCCCCTTATGCGTTGTCACCATTTGTGGATCCCGACCCATTTCTGATGTAATGTTCTTATATTTTAAATTGCAAAAAAAAAAAAAAAAGATTGTCCACAGCAGATTACAAAATACATCCATAATAAAATACATTAAAAAGCAATAAAACATAGAATCCAGTGACCAGTAGAATAACCTCATAAAAATCAAAAACCTAACCCGAAGGCCTGAACAAACTGCCAAACCTACAGGTGCTTGAAAAACACTCTATACAGTTCTGTTTCTGCCTTAAGGCCACAGTCAGCAAGGTCTGTAAGGGCAGCCAACCAAGAAAGCAACCTTTCCAGTTGCTACCAGCTTAACTAAAGGAACATGCAACAGATTAGCATCCTGTGACCATAACACCCAGCTGGAAAAATAAAGACATTCAAACAATCTTTCAAATAGCTGGGACCTATCGCTTCAAACAGTTTAAAAATCAGAGCGCAAACTATAAAGAGCGGTGTGCAATAGGCAGCTGATATAATACCTATAACTTTGGTTGAATGTGCCCATGTACACTACAGCCTGGAAACACCTGTACTACAGAAATTCTGTGGGAGCTGTAAGGCATGCAGAACTGAAGCTGGGAAATTCAAATAGAAAGCAATATGATACTAATGATTGCATAACTTTGTGAAAATGTATTCATTCATTCATTCAGTTTTCTATACCGTTCTCCCCAGAGAACTCGGAACGGTTTACATGAATTTATTCAGGTACTCAAGCTTTTTTCCCTGTCTGTCCTGGCGGGCTCACAATCTGTCTAATATATTTGGGGCAATGGGGGGATTAAGTGATTTGCCAAGGGTCACAAGGAACAGTGTGGGTGTGAACCCACAACCTCAGGGTGCTGAGGCTGTAGCTTTAACTACTGCACCACTCTAGAAATAAAAATGTAGTAAAAGTGAGTCGAGTCTAGTACAATGAAGCCATTGTGACATCACTGATGAGGTTGGCTCTTAGGCGTTGGTGGAATGAGGCATTATGACATCACAATACCAGCTCTAGTTATCAGAGGCTGAAACTTTTCACACTATTCATTTATCTATACCATTCTCTCAGGGGAGCTCAGAACAGTTTACATGAATTTATTCAGGTTCTCAAGTATTTTTCCCCGTCTGTCCCAGTAGGCTCACAATCTATCAAATGTACCTGGGGAAATGGGGAACAGTGGCATAGCAAGGGTGAGAGGCACCCCTCACCTCACCTCTACATGCTCCTTCCTTGCCCTGAAATGCTGCACTCACTACTTCCCTTCCCCCATACCTAGAGCTGTAACATTCCTTGCACAAGCAGCAACTCCCATGCTGCTGTCACGCAAGTGTCGGCTCTTCCTCTGATGTCACTGTCTAGGTGTGTGTCCAGGAAGTGATGTCGGAGGAAACTAAACTAAACTAAGCCTTAAGTTTATATACCGCATCATCTCCACGGAAGCGGAGCTCGACACGATTTACAAAGAGCCGACATTCAGGTGACAGTGTCTTGGAGGTTGCTTCTTGTGCCAGGAATATTATAGAAATACAAGAGAAGGGAAGTGCCATGCACGTGCAGCAATGGAGGGGCAGGGAAGGAGCAGGGGCGGAGAGGAGGAAGGGTACCTGCACCTTCACCAAGACGGCACCTGGGCCACTGCCCCCCACCCTTAGTATGCTACTGATGCATGATTAAGTGACTCCTAGAGTCACAAGGAGCAGTGTGGATTTGAACCCACAATCAGTGGTGTAGAGGTGAGGTGAGGGGTGCCTCTCACCCTTGCTATGCCACTTCTTCCTTTCTCTTCCTAACAGTTCTCCTAGTTCTCCCTTCAAGTATCTCTTTCCCTCTTCCTCCACACCACCCCAGGTCCATCTTCTCTCCCTTCAGACCATTGCCCACCATCTCTATCTCTGTTCTTTGTTTCTGGCCCCATAAACTCTCCCTCCAGGCCCAATCTGGCACTTCTTTTAATACCCTCACCCAAAAAAAACCCCAACACGTCCAGGAGGCTTCCTCGGCCCAGCATGTTCTCCCCTTTCTCTCTGTGCCCATGTATCTCTACTTCACTCCTCTCCCACCACCATGTTTTTATTTTGAATTTATTAACTGGAATATGTTAGCTTTGGGATATGTGCATCACAATTATTTTTGTATTCAGTGGTGTAGTCATATACAGCTGATTTGGGGGAGGGACTGGAGCCCAAAATTAGTGAATGGGCACCAAAGTTTCTCCCTGCCTGAGTGCAATCTATAAATACTTGAACTAGGGGGATTCCCAAGTCCTGCCAACTGAAGACATCTTCCTCCAGTCTGGCAACTCAAAATCTCCAAACTTTGCAGCCAATGGCAATATCCTCAAGCTGCCCCCTGCTTTCATACATGCATGAAAGCCAAGGGGGGGAGGGAAGGTATCCACTCTGCAATATTGCTGCCAGCTGCAAAACTTGGGAAGTTGGAGGGGGGGGGAGGTGGCCGTCAGTTGGTGAAGCTCGGGGATCCCTACTAGCTACAGCAGGGGAGATATTCATTTTGAGGGAGCCTAAGCTCAAAGTGGGAGGTCCAAAAAAGCAGTAATATTTACCCTGATTAAACGATCCTCCATGTGCACTGATGACAGCTAATTCAGCATTCCCGCTCTGATGAGGCTCACCTCTGAAGAGGCTCACCGTAGCTGTAATAGAAGTGAATGGGAGAATCAGGAGCATACATCCCTGTTCATCTAAGTGGGGATGCGGAAGCCTGTGGCTGCTCCCACTGTCAGCGGTGCACATGGAGGGATCTCTCAGTCAGAGTATGTATTACTGCTTTTTTGGGTTCCTCTCCACAGTGTCCCTTTAATGAAGGTTTATTATTAGATACGTACATCTTCTATATTAGTGATTGCAAATTTGGGACCTGCTCAACCTTTTGCTCATCGGCTAGTGTTAGTGTTTGTGTGGCCCCAGAAAATTTTTTTTCGGCCAATGCGGCCCAGGGAAGCCAAAAGGTTGGACACCCCTGCTTTACATTCCCAATAGTATCTTACAAGGATATCAAATATGAGGGTGTCTTGAAAAGTTTGATAAAACAGCAAGTTAAACAACATAGTCTCCACTGAGGGCTATACACTTACTCCAGTACCAAGTGATTGTGTTGGCACAGACAGAGAAAAGACAAAACTGCTGTTACACGGATGACCTGCATGTAAGACCACACGTCTTGGAATGCCAATTCTTCGGTGCTCTGCTCTCTCCAACTGCTTAGATATCCCCAAAATCTGCCCTCCCTCCTCTCCCGCTTGAGAAAAGTTTCCTGCAGTTTTGCTTCAGTTCCAGGAAGCTGAGATGCCTGGCACTGCTTCAAATACACATTTTAACAATGGGACTTCAAATATGAGAAAATCTAAGAGCTTCCTACAGAAAATGCTGAATCTTCAGATTTTTTTTGTGCCCCACACTCTTATGTTTGTTTGTAGGCCAGCTGTATGTATTATTTATTTATTTCCATGATTTATATCTGCAGAATCTAAAATTCTCAGCAGGATACAAATCACTTTCTGGTGTCATTCTAAGAAAGAAAACAAACCATTATGTTCAGTGGTATAAGAAGGGGGGTGGTTGGGGAGCTGGCACCCATCCTCCTCTCCGCCCCCTTTTCCCCCGCACCCCACTACCGTGTGCAACCCTTGCCTTCCCCTGAATCTCTATAATGTTCCCGGCACGAGCAGCAACCCTCAACCTGCTGCTCATGGGAGTTTGGGAAGGTGTGATCGGAGGTTGGGGGTGCCGATCGGGGATTCGAGGGGAGCATTCGTGTGTGGGGGGGGTGCGCCATATTTTAGGGGGGTGGGGTGGTTGCACCTCGGCAGGAGGGGTTAGCCTCCCTCCTGCCGGTATTGGTTTGGGGGGGTTGCATCTTGGCAGGAGGGGTTGGGCTCCCTCCTGCCGGTATTGGTTCGGAGGTGGGGGGTCACGATTGGCAGGAGGGGTTGGGCTCTCTCCTGCCGGTATTGGTTTGGGGGTGGGAGGATCACATCTTGGCAGGAGGGGTTGGGCTCCCTCCTGCCGGTATTGGTTCGGGGGTGGGAGGATCACATCTTGGCAGGAGGGGTTGGGCTCCCTCCTGCCGGTATTGTGTGGGGGAGGTAGGAAAGATTGGGTATCTCTCCTGCCGCGATCACGATCCTCCGAACTGCCGTGAAATGCGGCAGTTTGGGGGAAGGATCGCGGCAGGGGAGATGAGGCATCTCTCCTGCCGCGATCGTTGCGGTGGGGGGTGGGCAGGTTGCCGGGGCTGCTGATCTGATCGTGGCAGCCGTGATCAGCTCAGCGGCCCCTTTTCGGCACTTATACCTGTTTTGACTTGTTCTAAGTCAAAACGTATAAGTTCTGACTTGGCAACCTGTTAAAGATTTTGGTTATACTTGCTGTATGACTAAGTCTAGGTCAGTCCACCTCCCACCCTTTCCCCTCCTCTAAAAACGCCTCTTTTCGCTCAAGATATATAGAGGCAGGGTACTTGGACGATCTGGCTTTTTGATCGTCCAAGTACCAATTTAGGCCACTTTTGGATGTTGTTGTTTTTTTTAGATTATGAGCCCCATAATATACAGTTTACAGGTTAAATTTGACAACGGTACAGTGCAAAATTTTTCAATGCAAGTTTTTTCCAACGTGATACATACTGGGATCTGGTACCAATATATATTTCTTTATAATCCATCTGTCATGGGCATTGGAGTTAGGTGACGAGGTATGTTTTTATTGCTTTCCTAAGGTGACTGGACTAAATCGCGCGAGACAACGGTGCGCCGACAACTGAGCGCAAGGTTGACGGCGCGCCGAAGAAAAGCACTATTTTAAAGGGCTCCGACAGGGGGGGTGTGGGGGGAACCCCCCCACTTTACTTAACAGACATTGCGCTGGCGTTGTGGGGGGGTTTGGGGGGTTGTAACCCCCCACATTATACTTAAAACTGAACTTTTTCCCTAAAAAACAGGCAAAAAGTTCGGTTTCAAGTATAATGAGGGGGATTACAACCCCCCAAACCCCCCACAACGCCAGTGCCATGTCTGTTAAGTAAAATAGGGGGATTCCCCACCAACACCCCCCGTCGGAACCCTTTAAAATAGTGCTTTTCTTCGGCACGCCGTCAACCTTGCGCTCAGTTGTCTGCACGCCGTTGTCTCGCGCGATTTTGTCTATGAACCCTTTCCTAAAGTTGAGGAGTCCTTCAAGGGATCTGATTCCAGTGGCTCGGTATGAAGTGGAAATAGGAATGTCATTTGGCGGTTTGCAGTTGAAGGGCATGACCAGGGGGCGTTTTGAGGTGCAGTTCATCCTGGGAGCGCAGGGACCAGTTTGGCCCATACGACGGAAGTTTGGCTCGTACGGAGGAGGCCTTCTACTGAATTGTTTGCCTAAGTGGAAGATAATTGCCATACAAATTTAAATTAAACTGTTGGTTTGATTAATTGCACCGTCTGTAATTTCTAACCCAGTTTTATTAATTTAAAAAATCTTTTCTTTATTGTTCTAGCACATTAAACTGCATGTGCATTTGTTTATGCTTCCGTTTCCAAAATATTTGGACTTGAAACTTGTACACAAGAATGAGAAATTGCCTGGCACTTTGCCGGACACTAGGTGTGACTACTGTTTCTTACGCAATAAATCTTTTTCAACAGATTTTCCCCAACAATGATCTCTCTAGGTGGTGAATTTCTGCCAGGTCACTGACCTTGAACCATCTGGAACTTGCTTAAGAACATAAGCAGTGCCTCTACTGGGTCAGACCCGAGGTCCATCATGCCCAGCAGTCCGCTCACGCGGCAGCCCAACAGGTCCAGGACCTGTGCAGTAGCCCTCTATCTATACCCCTCTATCCCTTTTTCCATCAGGAATTTGTCCAATCCTTTCTTGAACTCCAGTACCGTACTCTGTCCTATTACGTCTTCTGGAAGCCGTAATTCCAGGTGTCCACCACACGCTGGGTAAAGAAAAACTTCCTAGCATTCATTCTGAATCTGCTTCCTTTTCTCTATTGCACCTGGGGTGGAATATAAATGCAACCACCAGCCCAACATGGTACTTTATTATGTTTTTGAGAGAGAGAATATTAACTCTAATCTATCTTCCCTTTATACTGTGCACCTCCAGGACTGAATAGTTTAAAATCTGGCCTGCAAATCTGCAGTTATGGAATACTAGCTTAGAGCCTAGTATGTTGGTGCCTAACCTATATTAAATTAACCCATAGAGTATACACACACATTCACACCTTCTTGCATGCTGTTGGGCTGCTTCTTGCGCTTAGTTTTCCTAGTCACGGGACCAGGAAGTGATGTCAAAGGGTAGGGTTACCATATTGGGAGCCTCACAACTTGGACACAGGACCACACCCCATTCTGCCGCCTTATTCCGCCTCCCGCCCCATTCACCCCAGCCCCGCCCCCCTCAAAGCCTCGTCTTCCACGACGAGCTCCGGACGTGTCTGGAGGGCACGGATGTGTGTGCTCAGAAGCTCTCTAGATTCAGCCGGAGCTCATCAGGGCTTTCTGAAACCCCGGATAAACTGCCGGGTTTTGATATAACATAAAAATGCATTTATATTCCGCAGTACCTTAGGAGTTCTATGCGGTTTACAAAAGAAAATTGAAACATTGACAGTAAAAACAAATGACCTAGGAATTACAAAAAATTTCTTAAATAAGTAGGTTTTCAATCATTTCCTGAACTGCTGGTAAGAGACAGAACCAACTAACCCCCTCCTTTACAAAGGCCACACTAGCGTTTTTAGCATCGGTTGCAGCGGTAAGAACTCCAGTGCTCATGGAATTCCTGTGGCTGGCGGTAAAAATACTAGCGTGGCTTTGTAAAGGAGGGCCTAACGGATTTACAAACTCTTTATCACATGAAGCTGTCTGAAAAGGCAGGATCAATTGAAAATAGCTCTTGTATAAATGACCCTTTACTAATGGAAAAGCAAATAAATTACAACGTCTTGGGCATTGTGAATTAGTGAATACAAAATGATCCACAAGATAATCAGGTGCTAAACCATGTAAGACTTTATAGCATATACAGCCAAACTTAAATCTGACTCTGGCCTCAACCGGTAACCAATGTAGTTTTGGTCATAAAGTGTGACATGATCGGATTTTTTTCAGATTGAAAATTAATCGGGCTGCCGCGTTTTGTATGATACGGAGTCTATGAAGATTTTTCTGATAACCCGCTAAGTAACCTTTATTATAGTAATCCAAAATAACCTTCTGGGTTTCATAAAAGATCAGGGCTAAAGCAGTTTGTTTCACCTGCAGATAACTCTGAGCTGTATATCTGTGTTGCTGGCTGTTCCCCAAAGTTGCCTAGTTTAATATGAGGAGGAAAGAGGATCACGTGATGCGTTGAGCCGCGGCAGACACGCGCCACCAGAGCTCCCGGGCCCCGAGTCCCGAATTGCCCGGTTACAGCCGTCGGGGGATCGCCGGAAATTAGCGCTCTGAAGCGCAGCCACAAACTCGCTGCATGGACAGATTTCTGTCCTCTTCCGCGCCCCCGATGTCAACCCGCCTGCACAAAAAGGATCTGGAGTGCCCGCAGAACGGAGGGAAAAAAATGGCGTCGGGCACCCTCACCCCAGCGATCCAACATATTGCGCCGGAGGCACTGACGGCCCTCACCCAGGCTGTGACAGCGGCTATGCAGCCCAGCATTGACAAGCTATCAGAGCAGATTTTAAAGTAGAAAATATGCTCTCAGAAACGACTAAAAGAACAACAGCATTGGAGACTAGAGTATCCAGCATGGAGGACACACAGAACACTCAGGCCACTACATTACAGGAACTGCAGGCCCTGACCCAAAAGCAAGCGGAGAGACTGGAAGACCTGGAAAATCGTTCCCGCAGATCCAACTTACGCTTTTTGGGAATTCCTGAGGCGGTGGCGGGTCCAAAGCTGCTAAAAACCCTGGAGGTATGGCTTACCAAAACCTTTTCCTTACCCGAGGGATTGGGACCTATCCGTCTTGAACGGGCTCACCGTCTGGGAAGGGAACAGGCCCGAGAGGCCCGGCCTCGAATGGTTATAGCCAAACTCTTAAATTATAACCATAAGGTGGAAATTCTACGCAGATATAAACAACTCCGGGAGACCTTACAATTTGAAGAGTCGGAGATCCGCATCTTCCAGGATTACTCTGCGGCCCTAACGGAGCGCAGGAAGCAATTTTACCCGATATGTGCCTCCTTGGCTGAAAAAAAGTACGGTTCCTGTTCCTGTACCCGGCTCTATTGCGTATCCACCATCTGGGACAATGGCATGTTTTTGATACAGCGGCGGAAGCGGCTCTCTATTTGAACACCCATGTGCTTACCCAGTTTGATCTGACCTGATTAACAGCAGGACCTGAGTGTGTACCACCCTCGGGCTGCTTGTCGAACTCTGGTTCTGGGTTTATGGGAAGCATTGGCCCTCAACTGTGGTGGCTCAGGGCTACATTTAAGGCCCACTTTTGCCAGTAACCATGACTCGAGCTGGCGATCTGGCATTTGTTAAGTTATGATTGTTCAAGGGAAAGTATGTTGTGGACAAGTTATTTTTTGCTGTTTTCTTGGTACTGGGCTTCTAAGGTATAACTGTTATTCTTGCACTATTGGGGACTCGGGGCCTGGAGTGGCATTGTTTTGTGATCTTTCACACCTCTGGGACCGCCCTAGGACGGACCCCTAGTTGTGACCTCAAAACCATGCGCCAGGGGGATAGGATGGGAAAGGGGGAGGGGGTCGAATGGGGGGGAGTCCTTTGCTATCATATGGCTATATATATAATTTACGGCTGCAAGAGAGTGTAGGTTTTGAAGCTATGGTGAGCTTCTTGTCCGGTAACTCACCCACTGTATTGAAGGCACTTGGGCAGGCCCTGAGTGCCTTATGGCTACCTCGGGTATGGCTGGGAACCTGGGGTGGCTTCTTTATTTATGCTTTCTATTTTTTTGCTGATCATAGCCCTTCTAACACCGCATGGCTAATACTCTAAGGGTAGCCTCCTGGAATGTATCTGGTATCACCTCTCCTATTAAAAGAACCAAAATTTTAACACAACTAAAACGGAATAAAGTAGATATAGCCTGCCTACAGGAAACCAGGTTGACGGACATAGAGCATCAGAAGTTGAGGAGGTCCTGGGTGGACGCAGTGTATGCAGCCTCATCTCCACAAAAGCGAGCGGGGGTAATGATATTGATCCGTAAGTCCTTACCATACACAGCGAAAGTGGTAGCCACTGATACACAGGGTAGATATGTATTGTTACAGATGACGGTAGGAACATACTCTTTTTACCTTTTGAATATTTACGCACCTAATACATACGATCACGCCTTTTTTGAAGGCATCACAGCATTGCTTTTAGAGCGCATTACTGATCCGGTCTATATAGCCGTGGATTTTAACCAAGTTCTAGACCCGACCTGTGACCGTACTGGGCCGGGACAAAGCGTGAGCTCATCCCAAACTAGAGGCATACCTTACCTCTGTGCCACACTGGATCTGGTTGACCCCTGGAGGCTCTTACACACCACAGAACGGGATTATACTCACCGCTCCAGGGCGCATAACACCCAATCTAGAATAGATTATATTCTTACCACAAGTAGGGTGTTCTTAAATGTGGATGCGGCGGTAATAGGTCCTACAATCATTTCAGACCACGCGTTGATCTGGCTTGACGTGAACGTGGGCTTTGGCATTTGGGGACCCGTACGTTGGCGATTCCCTAGTTACCGTATTTTCACGCATATAACGCGCGCGTTATACGCGTTTTTACCTACCGCGCATACCCCTCGCGCGTTATACGTGTGAGCGCGGTATACAAAAGTTTTTCTACATAGTTCCCACCCCGCCCGACGCCCGATTCACCCCCCCCCAGCAGGACCGCTCGCACCCCCACCCCGAATGACCGCTCGCACGCGCTCCCACCCGCACCCGCGATCGGAGCAAGAGGGAGCCCAAGCCCTCTTGCCCGGCCGACTCCCCGACAATATCAGGCCAGGAGGGAGCCCAAACCCTCCTGGCCACGGCGACCCCCTACCCCCACCCCGCACTACATTACGGGCAGGAGGGATCCCAGGCCCTCCTGCCCTCGATGCAAACCCCCCTCCCTCCAACGACCGCCCCCCCAAGAACCGCCGACCGCCCCCCCCAGCCGACCCGTGACCCCCCTGGCCGACCCCCACGACACCCCCACCCCCCTTCCCCGTACCTTTGGTAGTTGGCCGGACAGACGGGAGCCAAACCCGCCTGTCCGGCAGGCAGCCAACAACGGAATGAGGCCGGATTGGCCCATCCGTCCCAAAGCTCCGCCTACTGGTGGGGCCTAAGGCGCGTGGGCCAATCAGAATAGGCCCTGGAGCCTTAGGTCCCACCTGGGGGCGCGGCCTGAGGCACATGGGCCCAACCCGACCATGTGCCTCAGGCCGCGCCCCCAGGTGGGACCTAAGGCTCCAGGGCCTATTCTGATTGGCCCACGCGCCTTAGGCCTGAGGCACATGGGCCCAACCCGACCATGTGCCTCAGGCCGCGCCCCCAGGTGGGACCTAAGGCTCCAGGGCCTATTCTGATTGGCCCACGCGCCTTAGGCCCCACCAGTAGGCGGAGCTTTGGGACGGATGGGCCAATCCGGCCTCATTCCGTCGTTGGCTGCCTGCCGGACAGGCGGGTTTGGCTCCCGTCTGTCCGGCCAACTACCAAAGGTACGGGGAAGGGGGGTGAGGGTGTCGTGGGGGTCGGCCAGGGGGGTCGCGGGTCGGCTGGGGGGGCGGTCGGAGGGGCTTGGGGGGGGGCGGTCGTGGGGGGGAGGGGGGTTTGCGTCGAGGGCAGGAGGGCCTGGGATCCCTCCTGCCCGTAATGTAGTGCGGGGTGGGGGTAGGGGGTCGCCGTGGCCAGGAGGGTTTGGGCTCCCTCCTGGCCCGATATTGTCGGGGAGTCGGCCGGGCAAGAGGGCTTGGGCTCCCTCTTGCTCCGATCGCGGGTGCGGGTGGGAGCGCGTGCGAGCGGTCGTTCGGGGTGGGGGTGCGAGCGGTCCTGCTGGGGGGGGGTGAATCGGGCGTCGGGCGGGGTGGGAACTATGTAGAAAAACTTTTGTATCTCGTGGGCTCTTATTAGACTCTCTGCTGTGTCTTCCAGAAGGGAGGATATTTAGTGGGCAAGCCATAAGCTTCTAATAAAAGCATTTATGAGGGGGCGGTCGGAGGTTCTTGGGGGGGGGGCGGTCATTGGAGGGAGGGGGGTTTGCGTTGAGGGCAGGAGGGCCTGGGATCCCTCCTGCCCGTAATGTAGTGCGGGGTGGGGGTAGGGGGTCGCCGTGGCCAGGAGGGTTTGGGCCCCCTTCTGGCCCGATATTGTAGGGGAGTCGGCGGTCCTTCGGGGTGGGGGTGCGAGTGGTCCTGCCGGGGGGGGGGGGGCAGGGCAGGGCGGGTAAACGGAGAGTCGGGACAGCGCACGGAGAGTCGGGGAGGGCGAAAGGAGAGTCGGGGTGGCCAGAGGAGAGTCGGGGCGGGCGAAAGGAGAGTCGGGGTGGCCAGAGGAGAGTCGGGGCGGGCAAAAGGACAGTCGGGCAGCATGCGCGTTATACCCGTGAGCGCGGTATACAAAAGTTTTTATACATAATATTGTGGTTTTTGCTCGCTATACCCGTGTGCGCGTTATACACGGGTGCGCGTTATCTGCGTGAAAATACGGTACTTATATTCAGATGACCATTTTAAAACTTATTTAATAACTAAATGGGAAGACTTTCTGACCTTTAATGGTCAACACTGTAATAACCCGACGCTGTTCTGGAGCACAGCTAAGGTAGTGCTTAGAGGTGATTGTATAGCATATGTTATAGCGCGGAATCGCCGATTATCTCGGGGCATCCTTAGGTTAGAAAAGGAATTGGCAACTGCTAAACACCAATATACACAATATCCTACATGAGCATCTAGGGAACGTCTGATCTCTGTGGAGGCTACTCTTAATTCTTATATCCATGAACGCACGGTTAAAATGCTTCTGTATCAAAAATTCCGCTACCACCACTATGGTAATCGTGCGGGGAAATTATTAGCTCGATTAACAACACAGGCTCGAGGTCATCGTTATGTAATGGGAATAAAGGATGATAAGGGACATCTACAGCACTCCACAGCACACATTGCGCAGATTCCGGCCTAATGCCGCTCTCTGACCCTGATGTTGAATTTCTCAATGCAGCCATCACACCTAAAGAATTGTCACATGCTATTAAACAGCAAAGAAATTTCTCGGCTCCGGGGCCGGATGGCTTTACAGCTGAATTTTATAAACTTTTAGCGGAGCAGCAGAGTCCCTTCCTTAGGGACTACTATTCGCAGGTTACGCGGGATGAACATTTTCCTACAGAGGCGAATGAGGCGTTGATTACTTTGATTTTGAAGCCAGGGAAAGACAGCACTGCTCCTGAGTCCTATCGACCCATATCTTTATTAAATGTGGACATAAAAATTTTATCTAAAATATTAGCTGCTAGATTAGCCACTCTACTCCCAAATATCATCGCATCTACACAGGTGGGCTTTATAAAGGGCAGGCCGGCAGTCCATAACGTTCGAAAGGCACTCTTGTCATTGGACCATACACAATCTCATGACACCCCGATGCTATTACTCAGCTTGGATGCAGCGCAAGCCTTTGACCAAGTCAATTGGACATTTTTATTTGAAATACTGCACTCTATGGGAATTTCGGGCTGGTTCGCCACAGCGTTACGCACGTTATACTCGACACCGCGGGCAAGACTGCTTGTTAATGACACTATCACTGACCCCATATTAATTGAAAGAGGCACACGGCAGGGATGTCCTTTGTCCCCCCTGTTGTTTTTACTGTACTTGGAGCCCTTTCTGCGCACTGTATCTCTGGATCCTGATATAGTGGGGGGTGGACTTCGGGGATCAAACATTAAAGGTGTTAGCTTTTGCAGATGACATCTTGTTTATGCTTACTAACCCTTCTCACTCTATCCGACCCCTTATACAATCCCTTAACAAATTTAGATTTTATTCGGGCTTTACCTTAAATTATCAGAAATCTGTTGCTTTAGCCAGTCCAGTAACACTGCAGCAGACATGGAGGGGCCATTTCCCTTTCACATGGGCTGTGCCCTCGATTCGATACTTGGGGGTTTGGATCCCCCGAGACCTCAAGACTCTTTATGACTGTAACATTTCCCCACTACCCCATGACACTTTACGTGACTTACAAAACTGGTCCACTTTCCCGCTCACAGTAGCGGGACGGGTGGCTCTTTATAATATGGTGCTCTTTCCCAAATGGTTATACCGATTTCAGGTCCTGCCCTTGCTTTTATCCTTTTCTCATAAAGCCCGGTTAATTAAAGGATTACAACGTTTTCTTTGGGGAGGCAAGCGACCCCGCATGCAATTTCTTAGAATGTGCTTACCTAGGGAAATAGGGGGTTATGGCTTATTAAATGTACATTGGTATGCTATTGTCTGTCAGATGAGACACATTAATGATTGGTTTAGGGGGACGTCTGACTTTACTGCGACATCATTGGAGTTGTCATTGCTGGCTCCGTTTCATGTGAATTATTTCTTGCATGTGGCGGACCCGCGGCTTCGTCCTTTGGTGGCCCAGTACCCGATATTTGCACCGGCTCGACGAGCATGGAAGTGGGTTTGCAAACTTGCTAGGTTGCCTTCTGAGGTTTCATTATACTTACCCATCCAAGGCAATGGAGCCTTTCAGCCTGGACTGGAAAATACCGCCTTCCAGAGGTGGGGTGTGCAGGGACTTCAATACCTATTCCACTTATTTTCCGAGGAGGGGAAACTGGCGACTTTTGCTGACTTACGTCGGACATTTACTTTACCACCTAATGATTTTTTTGCATATTACCAAATCCGACATTACGTTCAGTCTCTTCCGGAGCACCATCTTGAGGAAGATAACAGGGAGGCTCTTTCAGAACTCTTTAGCCTTTCTGCACAACAGCGGATTCCGCTTCGATTTCACATAGTGGGGATCCGGGATGGGCACTCTGGCCCCAATTTGGACATCTTAGCGGCAACATGGGCTGAGGACTTGCACTGCACGTTAACGGCCCAACAGATACAGAGGACGCTGAAAAATATTCTGAAGGTGTCTCCTAATATTGTCCACTGGGAAATGCAGTTAAAAATTGTTTTGAGACTCTATATCCCGCCGGAACGAGCAGCCCGGATGGGGATTACTACAATTCATTCTTGCCCGAAATGTGCACATGCTCACGCATCATTGGGGCATATGCTTTGGAATTGTCCCAAAATTCAACAGTTCTGGCAACAATTAGGGCACTATATTACGCGGCTCTGGCGGAGGCGTTGGCTCCCACAACCGACAGCTTTATTTGGACTTTATAATATAGCCACGCCCAAACCCAAAGGAATGTCAGCTTTTGTCACTAGAGTGCTTTTGATGGGGAAGAAAGCAATTCTTACTAACTGGCTGTCCCGAGATCCCCCTTCCTACGCTCAATGGAGAGCGTTGATTATTGTTCATGCGACGCTGGAGCGGAGACTAGTGGGAGATTTAGATCGTGGACCAGGCCGCAGATTTTGTCAGACCTGGGAATGCTTCTGGCAGGACCTCACACCGTATGCTCGCAGTAGACTCTTGAATTATTAGGATTATCTCTAACTCTCAGTCTTTGTTGTGGCATTGGACTCTTGGGGCGGGGAGGGATGGGGGGAGGGGGTGAACTTGCACTGTTATTTTTTGGATTTGTATGCAACTTCTATTTGTACGTTCTGGTTGAAATAATAAAAATCATTTGAACATAATATTAGGAGGAAAGAATACCTTTTCTGCTTAAGTAATGAGACTATGGGCTCCTTTTACTAAGCTGCGATAGCGTTTTTAGCGCGTGCAGAATATTAGCGCATGCTAAACCCGCGCTACGCTGCTAGAACTAATGCCAGCTCAATGCAGCTTAGTAAAAGGAGCCCTATGTCTTTCTCCAAGATAATGGCAGTGTTACCGCAACAATTTCTTCTTTCTCTGCCAGTGAAGAACACTGCAGCTGAAGATCAATATAGTCGACCCTTGATTTAATGAACTAACTAGGGTGACCATACGTCCTGTTTTCAACGGGACAGTCCCATTTTCGGGCCGACCGTCCCGTTGTCCCGACCCACCGAAGCTGTGCGCGGGGACACCAGGACAACCGATAACTTTCCGTCCCTGGGCCACCGCCACTGCTTCTTGTTCTTCCCGACGTCAATTTTGACGTTGGAGAGGAAGTTCGGGGCCAGCCAATCGCTGCCTGACTGGCCCGAACTTCCTCTCCGACGTCAAAATTGACGTCGGAAGAAGCCAAGAAGCAGTGGCTGCAGCCCAGCGTTTCAATCGGCGCGGCAGGGAGGCAGACAGGCAAGCAGCGGCGGTACACGGGCTGGCGGGTGGGCAGGGGGTTGAATCGCACGGGGGGTAGAATCTGCGGGTAGGGGTGGTGAATCAAGCACTGGAGAGAGGGAAGGAGGCAGGCTGACAGGCTGGCTTCGGGGGAGGGACAAAGGCAAGAGAAGACATAGGACGGAGGCACTGGGGGGCACTATGGACATGGGAAGAAGGCACTGGGGGCACTAAGGACACAGGACAGGCACCGGGGGCACTATGGACATGGGAAGGAGGCACTGGGGAACTAGGGACACAGGACAGAGGCACTGGGGGGCACTATGGACATGGGAAGAAGGCACTGGGGGCACTATGGACATGGGAAGGAGGCACTGGGGGCACTAGGGACACAGGACAGAGGCACTGGGGGGCACTATGGACATGGGAAGAAGGCACTAAGGACACAGGACAGGCACTGGGGGCACTATGGACATGGGAAGGAGGCACTAGGGACACAGGACAGAGGCACTGGGGGCATTAGGGACATGGGAAGAAGGCACTGGAGGCACTAAGGACACAGGACAGAGGCACTGGGCGGCACTAAGGACATAGGAAGGAAAGAGGGAGGGAATAGAAAATACCTGGACCTCTAACCCTTCATTGTAGTTCCTTTCTATCCCATCTCTGTAAACCGTGCCGAGCTCTACGAATGTGGAGATGATGCGGTATACAAACCTAAGATTTAGTTTAGTTTAGTTCAGTTTAGACAATTGTTGGGCCTGAGTAAAGAAAGAAAGAAAGAAATGAAAGAAAGGATACACAGTAAGAAGGAAATACAACCAGAGACTCATGAAATCACCAGACAGCAAAGGTAGGAAAAATGATTTTATTTTCAATTTAGTGATCAAAACGTGTCAGTTTTGAGAATTTATATCTGCTGTCTATATTTTGCACTATATTTGTCTATTTTTCTTTAGTTACTGAGGTGACATTGCATATTTTAAAGTCATTTGCCTTGACATCTTTGAAAACCCCCCAAATATAAATGATAATTAACATTTTCTCTGCGTATAGTTTGCTTTGTAGTTTTTATTTTTTATTTTAAGGTTACCATTATGAATTAATATGAAGATATTATGTGTACATGAAAAATGAATGGAAGAGATTGAGGGTGGGGCTAGGGCGGGATTGGGGTGGGGCTAGGGTGGGATTGGGGGCGGGACTGACAATTAATAGATGTCCCCTTTTGATGAAAAAAATAAATGGTCACGTTTGGGAAGAAGTGTTTGTTAAATCGAATTATCCATTAAATCAAAATGTCTGAAAAATATAACATTTTAATAGTTTGACGTGCAATACAATTCATTTTCACAATTGTTTTGTTTTGGAATTCTGATGCTTCTGATTCTTAAATCTTGGCCTTGACCATGAAATAACTAACCGTCAGCTTTGTCATTATGATACACACATAGCTGTCAGCTATTTCTCTCTTAAATCTGAAATCCATTAAATCAGGGACCGACTGTATTTTCTTTTGGGCTTCAGTTTGCGTAGTCCAAATTGTTTCTCTTTTCTTTCAGATCTTGTTTAAGTCTCTGAAACTGCCTCTTTCCTTCCCTGTGACTCTGAGGCTTGTGCCCCCTCCAACAATTCTGTCTTCCCCACTTCTGTTCATTTCTCTAGGCCAGTAGTTCCCAAACTTTGTCAGTTCACAGCACAGTAATTTTTCCATGGCCCCTAGGCCACACATTTTCTCTTGGGTCCCCCCCACAGCAACACAATTCCTCTTATTATCTCAGGTCTCTTTCCTCTCCGGTTACATATTTCCTCTTAGGTTGACCACCCCCCCTCGCCCCTCCCATCACACATTTCCTCACGGTCTCTCTAAATCTCCACCCCCAGCAGCATGGAATCCTACCTTTTCTGGCTCCTAAAGATCCCATGACACGGCCAGAACATCACACTTCCACCATGGTTCCATCCAAGCCTCCTCCTCTGTGTTTGGCCTTTAGCCTGTGCAAGGCCCTCGGCTCCTCGCACACCCTGCTCCACCCCTACTTATGCCATTCTCAGGCGGAGAGCCACAGCTGCTTCACTTGCAGCCTTCCGTGCTCCTCACCTCCAGCAACAGCAACGGGACCTACCAAGAGGTGTCATCTCTCATGTTGTGGCTGCTTCCCCTGCTTGAGGCTGCATTGAGGGCAAACAGAAACCATAGCAGTGACATGCGCATTGCACAGGCAGTTAATGTGATCTCCCTCAGTGGTATCCCTTTGAGTTTGCCACAGCACACAGTTTGGGAAGCACTGCTGTAGGCTGAAAACCTTACAGTCCGTCAAAGAAAAGAATGACACTCAATTTGAAAATAGAGTGTCATTCTTTACTTTGACGGACCGTAAGGTTTTTCAAATTGAGGAGCCTGATTTGAAAAAGATGCTTATATAGAAAGATGTTTTCTTCCTTTAATTTTCCTTTGAAATAGATTTCTGTTATTAAATAGTGTACCTCTTTTTTTAATGAGGGCTAGATGGAATTTCTGATTTTGTAATGATAATAATTATGTAAAATGATTTGTTATGTTTCCATATCCTGTTATGTTTCTTTGCAAACATTATTTGAAATTTCAAAATAAAAAAAAATATATAAAAAAAACCAAAAGAATGACACAGGGACAAATTTTTCCCTGTCCCCGCAGGAACTAATTTTCCCATCCCAGCCCGGCGAGTTCTTTTCCTGTCCCTGCCCCATTCCTGCAAGCTCAGTCCACATCTGCATAAGCCTTAAAATCATAAGTGTTCGAGGCTTGTGCAGTTAAGGCAGAGCTTACAGGAATGGGGCAGAGACAGCGGCAAAACTCATGGGGACGGGATGGGGAAATTGAGTTCCCGCGGAGATGGTGACAAATTTGTCCTCATGTCATTCTCTACTTCAAAGTAGTTAATAGCCAGTGTTGGGCAAGTTACTTTGTAAAAACAATATATTAAAGTTACTAGTTACTGCAAGGATAGGGTTACCAGATTTTCCTTTCGGAAAATCTGGACTTCCTAGCCCCGCCCACAGGCCCACCTAGTTCTGCCCATCCACACCCATATCCCGCCCCAAGCTTACCCTAGCCCCGCCCCCACTGCCTGCTCTTGTTGGGTAGGGAGGACATCCGTGCATGCATGGACACTATATGATGACGGCATGTGCGCATGATGTCATCGTATGACAGCCGGGCAGATGTCCTCCCTGCCCGACACAGCTTTTCAAAACCCGGCCAAAGTGCCAGGTTTTGAAAAGCCGTCCAGACCCCTGGACATGTCCTCAAAAGGAGGTCATGTCCAGGGAAATCCAGACATCTGATGACCCTATACAAGGATAAAGTAATATATTACAGTTGCCAATTACTTGTTTAATTAAAGTAATGTTACGTTACTGTGAAAGTGATGTTACTTTTAGTTATTTTTAAATTCTTGGATATAAACAGCTGTTTTGACATTACGTAAAATTAATTCTAGTAATTGGAAATCCATCCATTATCAAAGAAAACATCTAAGCAGAAAATGTTCAAGTCCTCCTATATAGAAATCCAATACCATTAGAGAGATATTTAAATCAAATAAGGGAAAACAGATGAAAATAGCTAGCGTATGAGCAGTAAAGAAACCAATCAAATATTATCTATATTCAGCAATCTTTGGTTGTTTCTTCGTATCTAGGCACTGTTTTTGAAGATCCTATTACAACAAAGGAGCAATTGCATTTCAAAATATTTCTCTATCATTCTTCATCTTCTTGGAATCATCATTTGTCTACCCATGCTGAAAAGCCTTTCAACAGGAGTATTTGAAGGCAAACCCATGTTGTACTTCAAAAAGAACTGGTGTTATTTTTTTTTTCTGATGACAGTTTTGCTGTCTCCACTGCTTCAAAAATAAGTTCTTTGTATTTCATCTTATTTCATCATCTTCAACCCAACAAAGACAAAACTATGGCAACCTAACTGCAAGAATCAAATCTTTGCGGTCAAGATAATGATCAGAATGCTCATTTAGCCCATATTAAAGAGCATAAACCAGAGTTGAGGCATATTTAAGGTCTACTGTATACCAACTTTAGTCAGCTTTCTTTTCAACATAACTAAAGTTGGAGCAAAAAGCCCAACTAACTTTTAAACTAAACTAAACCTTAAGTTTGTATACCGCGTCATCTCCATAAAGACAGAGCTCGACACAGTTTACAGGTAATTTAATAAATGAGGGAAGGACATAATAAGAATTAGAGGTTATGAAGTGGATAGCTAGCTTTACATTTTAAATAGATAGCTTTATGTTTTGGAGAAAAGCCAGGTTTTCAGATGCTTTCAGAATACAGTGGAACCTTGGTTTACAAGCATAATTCGTTCCAGAAGCATGCTCGTATATCAAAGCGAGTTTCCCCATAGGAAATAATGGAAACTCGCTTTGATACGTTCCCCTCCCCCGAGGCCAGCGGTGCTGCTCCCCCCCGTTCGCAAAGGCCCCCCCCCCTCCGCGTGAACCGGCACCCCCCGCCCGAACAACTTGAACTTATCCTCCGTCTGGCACCAGCACGCAGCCCACAGGACATGCCGGTGCCGCTTGAAGATCTTCCTGCCTCTGCCTTTCCCACAACTTTTAGCTTCACTTTGTAAGATATCCAGAGCAGCTGCCAGTGTACTCATGACATGGCAGTACCCAATAAGGGAGGGAAGGCAAGGGAATGATTTGCCCCGGGTGCCGTCTTGGTGGGGGCACCAGTACTTCTCCTCCTCCCTGTCCCCTGCTCCTTCCCTCTCCTCCCCGCTGTGCACACAGTAAAATGTGGAGGGTTACAACCCCCCAAACCCCTCATAATGCCGGCGCGATCTCTATTAAGTAAACTGGGGGGGCTCCCCAACAAACCCCCCCCGTCGGAGCCCCTAAAAACTGTAATTTTCTTCGGCGCGCACCTCCGTCTTGCGCTCAGTTGTCAGCACGCGCCTTTGTCTTTAGCGGGGTTGTCTATGAACCGGTGTCAGGTCAAAAGCGCGCCGGGACAAAGGCGCGCGCAGACAATTGAGTGCAGCGCGGAGGCGTGCACCGCAGAAAATTACTGTTTTTAGGGCTCTGACGGGGGTGTGTGGGTGGCCCTCCCCCACTTTACTTAATAGAGATTGCGCCGCGTTGTGGGGGGTTTGGGGGTTGTAACCCCCCCATTTTACTGAAAACTTCACTTTTTCCCTGTTTTTAGGGAAAAAGTTAAGTTTACAGTAAAATGTGGAGGGTTACAACCCCCCAAACTCCCCATAACGCCGGCGCGATCTCTATTAAGTAAACTGGGGGGGCTCCCCAACAAAAACCCCCGTCGGAGCCCCTAAAAACTGTAATTTTCTTCGACGCGCGCCTCCGTCTTGCGTTCAGTTGTCGGCGCGCGCCTTTGTCTTTAGCGGGGTTGTCTATGAACCCTTAAATACCCAGCCACCATACCTCTAGCTCTTGCCGGTGTGAGCAGCAGACCTCGGTGCTCCCCTCTGAGGTTACTTCTGGGACTCCCGACTAGGAAGTGACATCAGAGGGAGAAGGGAAGGGGAACACACGCGTCAGGGAAGGAGCAAGGGTGCTTCCCACCCTCGCTACACCACTGGCAGTACCCAACCAGAAAAATTATTTCATGCTGCCTGAATCCAGTCACTTCCAAAGCTGTGTATAATTCATTCAGCAGAGTTTCAGTATGTTATGGAAACTCCGAACGCTCAGAAATTATTTTGTTTTTTCCGCTTTCAAAATTCTGGTGCAGTCTTTGGCTCTCAGTCATTTGGATTACTGCAATATCATTTACTTGGCAAATATTAAGAAAAATCTAATTAAGTTATGAATAATCCAAAATACTGCAAGTAGGCTCATTTATGGATTGAGGAAATATGACCACATTACACATTGCTATCGTGAATTGCATTGGTTGCCCGTGGAGGCACGAATTCTCTTTAAATTGGGTTGTCTTTATTATAAGGTACTGTCAGGTTCCTTCTTACTTGATAAATTTCTTTTGTTACTCTTCTACGCATTAGTCGTGTAGTACTAAAGCTTTCTTTGGCGTTCCACCATTTAAGGGCCAAGATAAAACTCTCTCTTTTCAGATTGCTTCATAGGACAAAGATTTTAAGTGGCTCTATTTCTTATCTTCATTATAGAAAACAACTCAACACTTTTTTGTTCTCAAAGTTCTTCAGCTCCTAATATTAACGTACCTATTATTGGGGGGGCGGGTTAGGATGGGAAGGGGGGATAAAACATTTTTATATTTTATTGTTGGAATAGAGTGCAATATGGTACGTTATTTGAATGTTCATGTGTTTGCACTTTGTATTTGATATCAAAAATGAATAAAGAATTTTTTTTAAAAACGTACCTATCATTCTGAATCATGTATTGTAGCTAGTCTTTTGGGTGACGGGACTAAATCGCGCGAGACAACAGCGCGCAGACAACTGAGCGCAAGGTTGATGGCGCACCGAAGAAAAGCACTATTTTAAAGGGCTCCGACGGGGTGTGTTTGGGGGGGATCCCCCCACTTTACTTAACAGACATTGCGCTGCCGTTGTGGGGGGTTTGTAACCCCCCACATTATACTTAAAACTGAACTTTTTCCCTAAAAAACAGGCAAAAAGTTCGGTTTCAAGTATAATGAGGGGGGTTACAACCCCCCAAACCCTCCACAACGCCAGCGCGATGTCTGTTAAGTAAAGTTCCCCACCAACACCCCCCGTCAGAATCCTTTAAAATAGTGCTTTTCTTCGGCGCGCCATCAACCTTGCGCTCAGTTGTCTGTGCTCAGTTGTCGGCGCGCCGTTGTCTCGCGCAATTTTGTCTATGAACCGTCTTTTGTAAACCGCATTGAACTTTATGGTAACTATGGTCTAGAAATAAATTCTTATGTTCATGTGTTTGCCAACAATGGAACACATTTTTCAACACCCACAGAAGAAGCAATTCCACCATACAGCATCAGGAACGATCAGCTGCATATTGCATTTTTTTCTTATACAACATCAGCTGCCTGAGCATTTTGACTTGCCTTGTTCCATAATGCTTAACGTGACCATACGTCCCGTTTTGAACGGTACCATCCCATTTTTAGGTAGCCTGTCCCATTGTCCCCAAGCACAGCTTCGGGATGCCAAAATGTCCCATTTTCAGGGGTCCGCTGAATAAACAAGTACTGTACCATAGCGAATATAGCCCTCCTCCCCCCCCCGTACCTTTTTTTAATCCCTTTCCTGATGTCTTCCGGCAGCGGCAGAGCGGTGTGCCTGCCTAGTCCCACACCGCTCACTGAATGGCTGCCATCAGTTCTCGTGAGTTCCGCAATTTTTCATGAGTTAGATAAATAGAGCTTGTACAGTAGTAAAGTTTAAAAGGTACTTTTCAATTACTTACCCCCCCCCCCTCTTTTTACAAATCTGTGAAAGCGTTTTTTAGTGCAGGCTGGCACGCTGAATGCTCTGCGCCGCTCCCGATGTTCCTATGGCCCTCCTTTACAAAGCCACGCTAGCATTTTTAGCTCCGGCCAGTAAGACCTCCGACGCTCATAGGAATTCTCCCCCCTTTTACAAAAGCGTGCAAGCGTTTTTAGTGCCAGCCTTGGTTGTACCAATGCTGACGCTCATAGAATTCCTATGAGCATCGGAGCTGTTACCGCCGTGGCTGGCACTAAAAATGCTAGTGCAGTTTTGTAAAAGAGGATATCTATGAGCGTCGGAGTTCTTACTGCCACAGCCGGCGCTAAAAACGCTAACGCGGCTTTGAAAGGAGGGGGTATGAGAATCAGGAGCAGTACTACAGAGCATTCAGTATGCTGGCCTGCACTATAAACCGCTTTCACGGTTTTGTAAAAGGTAAGTGCAAGATCAGCTTTATTAGAGACATCAGATTCATAGTCAGCTGTTCCAGCTACTCTATGAGTGACTCTGGCATTGGAAGTGGAAAGCTTTTCAATTCTAAGTGATTCTGGATTTTGGTTCATATTGATGGTCCGATATCTTTAAAACTGATAGTAGGGTGGATGCTTTGTTTTGATTTTTGCCTTACCAATACCCCAGAAGAAAATTCTAGTAGTGTCTCAGGTAGGAGCATACGTATTTTCCTCGCAATCGAATGCAAACCTTCAGAGGGAATTACCTGCTGTAACTGACTGCAATTCACCTTGGGTTTCTGATGAAAAGGTGTGAGCTAAGATCCAAAGGAAAAGGCATGGGGGAGGAGTCCTTTCCAGCCAAAACGTTTTGAATAAAGACCCTTTTGGCCGGAAAGGACTCCTCCCCTTGCCTTGTTCTGCTGCTCTCTTGAGGCAAGTTTGCCAGCTAAGATCCAAATAAATTTGACTCCTCAACTTGGCTCACATGTAGCATGAGGTAACCATGTAATATCTAACGGAAGGTGTGAAATTTCTGTTTAGTTGCCATGGCATTTGTTAAAAATTAGGTTTTCATGATTAGAAAAACATGAGATTTAGCCACAAAAAGCACAGATTTTGGTCCCCAATCATCAGCCTGGTAGTAGCAGCCCACACAGCTAAAAATAGAGGAAAACAATGATCTCAGGAAAGCAGCTGCCAATGACTTAGCAAGCAAAGCAGTCAGAATATGAATGTCAATGTTTCGGCTTTGTCAGAAGCTCATGTTATCTGCAATATAGCTGATCAAGTCTATACAGAAAGACCAGAGATGCCAAGGGCGGACCATCCCAAAGAGTGAGAATTCAGAGGAGAAATGAAAAAAATTAAAAAACCAGCATAAAATAATATTTCTTTCTCCTGCCTCTGAAAGGATACAGAGAGGCAAGGTAAGGCAGTTGTCAATGGGATTTGCCAGATAAGTAAGCAAATACCTGCCTAGATTTTTGGGACTAAAAAGTGTCCCTGCTCAGTGTTAAAAGTATGTGCATAGACTTCAGGGAGTACTGTGTCCAGCACTGGTTGCCAACATGAAGAAGGACACAGTACTACTCGAAAGGGTCCAGAGAAGAGCAACTAAAATGGTTAAGGGGCTGGAGGAGTTGCCATACAGTGAAAGATTAGAGAAACTGAGCCTCTTCTCCCTTGAAAAGAGGAGACTGAGAGGGGACATGATTGAAACATTCAAAATACTGAAAGGAATAGACTTAGTAGATAAAGACAGGTTGTTCACCCTCTCCAAGGTAGAGAGAACGAGAGGGCACTCTCTAAAGTTGAAAGGGGATAGATTCCATACAAACGTAAGGAAGTTCTTCTTCACCCAGAGAGTGGTAGAAAACTGGAACGCTCTTCCGGAGGCTGTTATAGGGGAAAACACCCTCCAGGGATTCAAGACAAAGTTGGACAAGTTCCGGCTCAACTGGAACGTACGCAGGTGAGGCTGGACTCATTTAGAGCACTGGTCTTTGACCTGGGGCTGCCGCGTAAGCAGATTGCTGGGCACGATGGAGCACTGGTCTGACCCAGCAGCGGCAATTTTTATGTTCTTATGGATATACCAGTAGATAGGGAGGCAAAGTAAACAGGAAAGTCTACTTCAATTTTTTCCCCCACTGGTTATCTACTTCCATTTTCTTCTCTGAGGCTTGCCTGGCATGAAAGTAGTGATCAAGATGAGTGCACTGTGAATCCAATGAGGGACTCAGAGGGAGAAAGCCTTCCGATGAGTTCTAACAAGTGAAACTTGGTATTTTTGCTGTGTGGGCTCGGGATTGTGGAGGCTGCTGGCCTGAAAGTTCACAGTGCCATGACCAAATGAAATTTGTTCCAACTGAGCTAGAAGTCCAGCAGAGCAAGAGAAACTGCTTACAGCTGTTCTTCGGAGCCTATATTTTCAAATTCTTTTATTTGTTAATACAATACTGAAGCTGTACAACCAAATAACATATTTAGTAATGCAATGAATTGCAAATGTGAAGTCACTCGGCTGTGGAGGTTATACAATATCTATTTATTTTTGTTATGTTATTTATTTATGTCCTAAGTCGTTTTACATTCAGGTACTTTATCATATTTCCCTATCTGTCCTGGCAGGCTCAAATTCTATCTAGTGTGCCTGGGGCAATGGGGGATTAAGTGACTTGCCCAAGGTCACAAGGAGCAGTGAGGGATTTGAACCCACAACCTCAGGGTGCTGAGGCTGTACTTCTAACCACTGCACTATACATTCATAAGGATATCAATCCTTGGAATTTTATTTATATTTAAAAGTGCCAGAAAGTACAGTATAATGTTTTGCATATAAAAATTGATATCAGTGCTCGATAAAATGCATGCTTCAGAAAGCTGTTTCAGCTGAAGAGAGGTTGGGCAGGCATCCATGTTTCCTGCAGTTTTCAATAAGCTGTGACCCTGTGCAAGCTTCAGATGAGATGAACACAAGGGTAAGATGTGGTCACACCAAGTACCAAAGGCTCTATGGTACTGTGTCTAAGTGCTTTGAAAATGAGCCCCTATTAATACCTGTCATCAATTCCCTGTGAAGCACTTAACCTTACAACTCCAGGGCATTTAGTCAAATATATATATATATTTATTTATTTATTCAATTTTCTATACCGTTCTCCCACGGAAGCTCAGAACATTCTCCCACGGAAGCTCAGCCCATGCATTCATTCAGGTACTCAAGCAGTTTCCCTCTCTGTCCCGGTGGGCTCACAATCTATCTAACGTTCCTGGGGCAATGGGGGGATTAAGTCACAAGGAGCAGCGTGGGTTTGAACCCACAACCTCAGGGTGCTGAGGCTGTAGCTTTAACCACTGCGCCACTCTAGAAATCAAAATGTAGCAGAAGTGAGCTAAGTCTAGTACAATGAAGCCATTGTGACATCACTGATGATGTGGCTCTTAGGCATTGGTGGAATGAGGCATTATGACATCACAATACCAGCTCTAGTTATCAGAGGTTGAAACTGTTCACGTTATTTATTTAGTTTTCTATTCTTCCAGGGGACCTCAGAACGGTTTACATAAATTTATTCAGGTACTCAAGCAGTTTGCCCTCTCTGTCCCAGTGGGCTCACAATCTATCTAATGTTCCTGGGGCAATGGGGGGATTAAGTGACTTACCTAGGGTCACAAGGAGCAGCGTGGATTTGAACCCACAACCTCAGGGTGCTGAGGCTATAGCTTTAACCACTGCGCCACACTCACCCCTACCCAGCTAACTGCTATAATGTTGGGTGTTCTGTAAGCATTTTGCAAAATCCAGTTTCTATGTGTATTTCCTAAACTCTACTTCTATTTTTCACTAGAAAGCCATCTTTTCAGAGCAAGAGAGATTGCTGAATAAAAAGTGGAGGAATGCCAACTGCTTAATAGCAATACCAATTGCATGATACTCTCCTTTCAATCCCTGAAAGGAACAAAATACAAGAGGCCACATAACAACTCAGATTCACACCATCATCACTTATGCCCTGTTTCGTAAAAACTTCGAAACGTCATGCACAGGAGCCTAGCTAGGGTTACCAAACGTCTGGATTGTCCCGGACATTTCCTCCTTTTGAGGACATATCCAGGATGGCTTTTCAAAACCAGGCACTTTGTCCGGGTTTTGAAAAGCTTCCCGACATAATTGCGTCGGGAAGGGGCATCTGCACATGCGCGGATGCCATCTGGGGTGTGTGGCTAGGGGCGTGGCAATGGGTCCGGATTTTCCCAAAAGTACCCTAAGCCTAGCCCAACCCCAAATGTAATCTACACCTTCAAGACTCATGTTATAAATACACTACTCAAGAACAGAATGCATCTAAAAGCCCACTAGACTCTGAACCGGACTGTTATCCACAATGTTTATTGACGCTTGGTTTGAAACAAATTCCACTGTAATGTACATATAAATGGAGAATGTGGTGCAGTGGTTAAAGCTACAGCCTCAGCAACCTGGGAAAGTCACTCAATCCCTCCATTGCCCCAGGTACATTAGATAGATTGTGAGCCCACTGGGATAGACAAGGAAAAATGCTTGAGTACCTGAATAAATTCATGTAAACCATTCTGAGCTCTCCTGGGAGAACAGCATAGATAAATAAATAAATAAATGTATCATGTAATAACTGTTTTAACAACATAAGAATTGCCGCTGCTGGGTCAGACCAGTGGTCCATTGTGCCCAGCAGTCAGCTCATGTGACGGCCCTCTGGTCAAAGACCAGCGCCCTAACTGAGATTAGCCCTACCTGCGTACGTTCTGGTTCAGCAGGAACTTGTCCAACTTTGTCTTGAGTCCCTGGAGGGTTTTTCCCCTATAACAGACTCCGGAAGAGCGTTCCAGTTTTCTACCACTCTCTGGGTGAAGAAGAACTTCTTTATGTTTGTACGGAATCTATCCTCTTTCAATTTTAGAGAGTGCCCTCTCGTTCTCCCTACCTTGGAGAGGGTGAGCAACCTGTCCTTATCAAATAAGTCTATTCCCTTCAGTACCTTGAATGTTTCGATCATGTCCCCTCTCAATTTCTCTGTTCGAGGGAAAAGAGGCCCAGTTTCTCTAATCTTTCGCTGTACGGCAATACCTCCAGTCCCTTAACCATCTTAGTCGCTCTTCTCTGGACCCTTTTGAGTAGTACCGTGTCCTTCTTCATGTACGGCGACCAGTGTTGGACGCAGTACTCCAGGTGAGGGCGCACCATGGCCCGATAGCGGCATGATAACCTTCTCCGATCTGTTCAAGATCCCCTTCTTTATCATTCCTAGCATTCTGTTTGCCCTTTTCGCCGCCGCCGCCACACATTGCATGGATGGCTTCATCGACTTGTCGATCAGAACTCCCAAGTCTCTTTCCTGGGAGGTCTCTCCAAGTACCGACCCGGATTTCCTGTATTCGTGCATGAGATTTTTGTTACCTACATGCATCACTTTACACTTATCCACGTTGAACCTCATCTGCCATGTTGATGCCCGTTCCTCAAGCCTGATTATGTCACGTTGCAGATCTTCGCAATCCCCCTGTGTCCTCACTTTTCTGAATAACTTCATATCGTCCGCAAATTTAATCACCTCACTTGTCGTAACAATGTCCAGATCGTTTATAAAGATGTTGAAGAGCACGGGTCCAAGCACCGAGCCCTCCGGCACCCCACTGGTGACGCTCTTCCAGTCCGAGTATTGTCCATTTACCCCCACTCTCTGTTTCCTATGCTCCAGCCAATTTTTAATCCACGTGAGTATTTCACCCTCGATTCCATGGCTTACAATTTTCATGTGGAACCTTGTCAAACACCTTCTGAAAATCCAGATATACAATGTCTTGTTGTAACTCGCCTCAAACTCCACCTCAGAGGATTTTGCAGGATATAAGACCACAAAAAACATAACATAAAACTTCAACAGTGAAGAATGATTTAAATTCCCCAATCAGGCCTGCAGCCTCTGCAGTATCCATAATAATGACTTTTGATAACATAGAAACATGATAGCAGAAAATTGTCCTTGTTTCTGTACAATGAAGATAAATTTACAGTAAGATCCAGAAGGGAGTCTGGTTCTACTATACAGACAGGAGGCAAAACCAAGCAAATACAAGCTCCAAAAATGATAAAGCCACCAATGATAAGCAAACTATCAACAGAAAAAATACTAGGGGAAAGGTTAGCTTTCATTTAAAGCAGCAGTACCAGCTTCACTGCTCAAGTAACATAGTCCCTGTTTCTGCTTCCAGCTTCAGTTTCATTCCTTTCTTCCTTCATTTTTTTTTTTTCAAATAAGTTTTATTTTTTATATTTTACATCTTTTGTGATTGTTATTGGTACACTTCTTTTTAAACAATCTTTTCCTTCCTTATGAAGTATGACTAGTGGTACCAGATGTCTGGATTTTCCCAGACATGTCCTTCTTTTGAGGACATGTCTGGGGGTCCGGACGGCTTTTCAAAACCCAGCACTTTGTCCAGGTTTTGAAAAGCCTCCCCAAATCACGTCAGGCAGGGAGGAATTCCACGCATGCAGACTTCCTGCCTGACAAGAGCAGGGGGGTGGGACTGGGGGGGGCGGGACTAGGGCGTTATAGGGCAGGGATGGACAGAACTGGGGGTGGGTCTGAGGGGTCCAGATTTTCCGATTGAAAAATCTGGCAACCCTAAGTATGACGGAAAGTGGGGTGGCATAAAGGGAAGTGATTCTCAAAGTACAAACAATAAAATCAGCGTAGGGTTACCAGATGTCCCGGATTTACCCAGACATGGCCTTTCTTTAGAGGACTGCCCAGGTGTACGGATGGGCTTTCAAAACCCAGCAGTTTGTCCAGGTTTTGAAAAGTTTTCTCGGGGCTTCCTCTGGAGGGCCTCTGCACATGCCCGCATGCAACGTGATGATGTCACATGCATACGCCGATGTGTGTGGTCACCATGTCGCATCTGCGTATGCACAGAGACTCTCCAGACGCAGCCCCGAAGAGACAAGGTTTGTGTGGGGCCAAGGTTAGGGGCAAAATGGGGTAGGGCTGTGGGCGGAACGGGGCTGGGGCGGAGCCACCCATCCTCTCTTTTTGAAAAAAAAAATCTGGTAACCATCCCTGTGGTGACACTTATTTTTTTGGCATCCTGTTTATATTACTACTATTTATTATTTCTGTAGCGCTGAAAGGCATACGCAGTGCTGTACATTTTAACATACAATAGATAGTCCCTGCTCAGAAGAGCTTACAATCTAATTTAGACAGGACATTTCAGGGTTGGGGAGGTATATCTTTTTGAGCTCCCTCTTGCCCCGATCGTGTCGGGGGTGCCGCGGTTGGCTGGGGCAAGAGGACGGGAGTGCGTGCGAGCGGTCCTTCGGGGTGGGGGTGCGAGCGGTCCTGCGTTGGGGTGAATCGGGGGGGGGGTATCAAGTTTTCAGGGTAGGGACAGGACTTCAAGGGGGAGAGGAGAGTCGGGGCGGGCGAAAGGAGAGTCGGGGTGGCCAGAGGAGAGTCGGGGCGGGCGAAAGGAGAGTCGGGCGGCGACGGGAGAGTCGGGCAGCATGCGCTGTATACGGGTGTGCGCGGTATATAAAAATTTCTGTACATAGATTTGTGTTTTCCGCGCGCTATACCCGTGTGCGCGTTTTACACGGGTGCGCGTTATCTACGTGAAAATACGGTACATGTCAGTTACTCAGTGAAGTGGAAATTGCATTGATTTTAATTGTATGCCAATAAACATCACGTCAAGATATTGGGTTCCAGTTTCTGCTTCTTTTGTTTTCAACACTTAGGTGCCATCTGCCATAGGGTCATTCCACGTCAAGTGGACTAATTTTGAAAATCATCCACTCTCTACCTCCCCCAAATTTAATTAAATTTTGTGAGGACATTCACTAGGGTCTCAAACTATATCATGCAAAATGTTTTAGCTGGATCCCTATTGGTTCAAGACTTACCAGCAAATGAATGGAGATCACTTTCAGAGTGTCATGCTCCGTGTAACACAAAACAGCCACTTTGTCCAGCTGCTGCAACTCAACAAAACCTGTCAGAAGACTGACATTTTTGGGACTAATACAATCCCTGGTACTGAGTTCCTGTGCAAAGTTTGGAACCTAACATGAAATTGCCTCCCTTTTTATGGGCCAGCAAAGTATGTGAAAAATGTTGCAATAAGAAATTTAAGGCCTACTTTGATTCCTCATTGCTCCTGACCTATACTTTGATTCAGGCTATAAGTGAACTAGTAGTCATGGCCTATGACATACATCTAGCACAGGGGTGCCCACACTTTTTTGGCTTGCGAGCTACTTTTAAAATGACCAAGTCAAAATGATCTACCAACAATAAAATTTAAAAAAACACAAAGCACACAGAGTACGCAGAGAAAATATTAATTATCATTTGTATTTGGGTTTGTTTTCAGAGGTCAAGGCAGATGACTTTAAAATATGCAATGTCACCTCAGTAACAACTATAAAAAATAGACAAATATACCCCCTCCCCTTTTACTAAACCGTGATAGCGGTTTTTAGCGCAGGGAGCTACGCTGAATGCCCCTTGCAGCTCCCAACCCTAAAAACCACTATCGCGTTTTAGTAAAAGGGGGCTATAGTGCAAAATATAGACAGAAGATATAAATTCTCAAAACAGACACATTTTGATCACTAAATTGAAAATAAAATCATTTTTCCTACCTTTTTGTCTGGTGGTTTCATGAGTCTCTAGTTGCACTTCCTTCTTCTGTAAATCCAATATTTATTTCTGCCCCCTCCCCTTTCTTTCTCCCCCTGCCCCCCTCTTTATTTCTGTCTTTCTCTCTCCCCCTGCCCTCCCCAAGCCATTGTGCCGATTTCTCTATTTCCCCGATTCTTTTTCTCTCACCCTGCCTCCCCCCCTGCAAGCCATCACATCGATTTCTCCCTGCTTCCCTGAGCCAGGCCTGGCGCGTACAAGCACCAGGCCCACAAGCCTTCACCTCTGACGTCAATTCAGACGTCGGAGAGGAAGTTCTGGGCCAGCCAGGCAGCGATTAGAGGTGAAGTCCTGTGGGTCCAGCGCTTTACGCGCCTGGCCTGGCTCGGGGAGGAAGGAAGAACAAGATCACAAAGGCAACGCAATTGACTCGCATTACCTTTGCGATTTACTGGTCGATCACGATCAACCATTTGGGCACCCCTGATCTAGGATTTGCACTAGGAGGCTTTGCAGCCAACTGGGAGCAAAGATATACCCCACCCCACCCCCTTTTACAAAACACATAGTGTGGTTTTGTAAGATGTTCTTTCAAATCACATAAAAAATCATTTAAAATATATAATAGAAATAATTTTTAAAAAATATTATTTGAAAGAACATCTTTTTTGCTGCAAAAGTCACCCCAGAGCTATCTTTGGCGCCCTATTGTTTAACACACAAATGAGCTAGAGATGTGACATTTTGCAATGCAACTAAGTTTCTTGTGCTTACCATGCTTTACACTTATGACACATCTTTGCTCAGACATATTTTCATAAATTAGTCATCAAAGTTGTTACAGATCTGTGGTACGTTAATTACCTTGCGTTAGTCAGTGGTGGCTGAGCCACTGCTAATTCAGCAAAATTGGCAACCTCATCACGTAAGTGCCACTCTTGATAGCCAGGCAATATACCAGCCATGGATTGTCAAGCTTTATTTAAGCACAAGACAAGGCAGAGTACAATACAATACAATACAATACAATACAGTGTCTTACACAATATACCGCAATTCTCTGCAAGGTATTCAAAAGTAGCCTCAAACTTCTTCTGCCATACTTTTTGAGTTAACCGGAAGGGTAGTATCACAACGCTTCAACATTGTGATACACGTGAGTTGAAGAAGGAGCGTGGGACTTTAATATCAGATGTTAGTCCCACTGAGTTTTCTCCATAGATAAAGTTTAACAGAATTGTGGTAAAAGCGGTTAACATAGCTGATTTTAAAACAGGTGCAGATAAGTTCCTATAGGAAAAAGCCCATAGTCTGCTATTGAGACAGACATGGGGAAAACCACTGCTTGCCCTGGATCGGTAACATGGAGTGTTGCTACCATTTGGGTTTTGCCAGATATTTATGACCTACCATGAAGACGAGACACTGGGCTAGATGGACCATTGGTCTTACCTCGTAAAGCTATTCTTATGTTCTTATGCAAATTTTACAAAAAAATCACTTTTTTCCTGACTTGCAAATGCTTTTGAACATCCCATCAATGGTTGACAAAGTGGCATTCACAGCTGAGGCTTTGGAAGCCTTAAAGGAAGCTCTGTGTTTGCATGTGCACCAGCAAGTTCCGTTATGTTATCATCATAAATTTTTGCAGGAACTGATACCAGACTATGATCATGCTTTGCTTAGTCAGAGATAGTCAAGGGATCTGAATGTTGATATTACAAGCAATAACCTCAAAATGCATTTAAAAGCTGTAAATAATATGCCTGTATCAATTATACTATGGGAAATCAATTATATGATGGTCATGCATATACATATGTCTCTTCTAAGAGCTCAAAAGGCTTCTTTACGGCGTACCTGTCCTAAATGTTTGCAATCCAATACATCCTTGGGACATATGTTTTATACTTGTCTTAAGATCACATCAAGTGTGTCTGCACATCTGTCATCTTTGGAATACATATTGCATGTTGACACCAAAGTTACTATTTTGTAAAGATTTCCATTTATGTTACCAATGCCTAGAGGCATGAAGGCATTCTTGTATAAAGCATCTCTGTTGGGGAAAAAAGTCAATCTTGTGTGGTGGCTAGAAGTGCCATAGCCACAAACATTGTTCCACTGGAGAGTGGCTATGATTCTCATCTTCTACAAATGGAAAATCAGGCAGATCTTTGGAAGGAAAAAAGCTACAATTCGTCTGAGAACCTTTTCGGAACTCACTATCATATACGGCACGAAGTTGCCTGTTGAATTTACAATATGTCACCTTGTTATTCTTTTGGATGTTACCAGCTATTTGGAGTTATGGTTGATAATGAGAAGGGAGTGGGATATAATTGGTTTTGAATTTTACCAAATGTGTCACCTGAGAATCCTAAGAGCATGTTATATTTTGGGGCTCATTTTCAAAGCACTTAGATAAAGTATCATAGTAACCTGTGGAATTGTGGGTGTGTAAGGCCCTCTTTTACTGAGCCATGATACAGGTTTATACCACAGCCTGGAATACTAAGGGCTCCTTTTATCAAGCCGTGCTAGCGGGGTTAAAGCGCGTGACGTTTCATCACGCGTTAACCCCTGCGATGGCCTAAAAACTACCGCCTGCTCAAGGGAGGCGGTAGCGGCTAGCGCGGACGGCGGTTTAGCGTTCGGTATTACGCACGTTAAACCGCTAGCATGGCTTGATAAAAGGAGCCCTAAATGTTTCAATGTTGCTCCAATGCTCATAGGAATTCTATGAGCATCAGATCAGCATCGGAGCATTTAGGCCCTGATTCTATAAAGTCCACTTAAAGTTCGGCACCAATATAGACACCGATTCTATAAAACGTAAGCACCCTTTATAGAATCACACTCGGCACCGCATAAGCATGCTTAGGTGCTCAGCATCCGAACATTAGGCATCCCTAATTTATGCCAGGGTTTACTTTGCCTAAAGTTAGGGGCCATCAGAGCCAAGAGGCACCTAACTCGAAAAGACGCCCATGATCTGACCCTAACCACACCTACTTTTAGTGCAGGTGCTTTGAGATAGGTGCCTAAGTTTAAATTAAGTCCAATTAAAGCTGATTATGAGGTGTTGAGTGCCAGTATCAGAAATGATTAAGCCTATTCATCAATTAAGTTAGACGCTGATATTGGTGACTAGCTTTAGGTGACCTTTATAGAAATTTGGGCACCCTATATAAAATCTGAGTTTTAGCACTCCAGGCTGCGGTAGAAACCTCTATCAAGGCTTAGTAAAGGGGGGGAGGGTAAGTGCTTTGAAAATAAGACCCTTTATGTGTTTTGTTTTCTATGTATATTATTGTGCTACTTTTGGAACAAATTGCAGCTCTATACTCTCGAGGAGCGTAGGGAGAGGGGAGACATGATTGAGACATTTAAGTACATCACGGGACGGGACAAGGTGGAAGATGATATCTTTCTTCTCAAAGGACCCTCGAACACAAGAGGACATCCGCTCAAACTCAGGGGAGGGATGTTTCGTGGAGACGTCAGGAAGTACTTCTTCACGGAACGAGTGATAGAGCATTGGAACAAGCTTCCAGTACAGGTGATCGAGGCCCGCAGTATCCCAGACTTCAAGAATAAATGGGATACCTATGTGGGATCACTGCGAGGGTCATACCAATGAATAGGGTTGCTAGGATATTGACTTAATAGAGCAGGTCAGTAGAGTTAAGAGGGCCAGTAGAATTATAAGGGTGGGTCAATGGTGTGGGCAGACTTGATGGGCTGTAGCCCTTATCTGCCGTCATCTTTCTATGTTTCCAATAAACATTTCTAAAAAAATAAATAAAATGTAATGGCCATAAACACACAAGACACCCCCATTCCCCCATATAGAAGCCATTTTATGACTGCAGTAAAAAAATGACTTTAGCGCGCAGAAAAAATCCACATAAGAGTACACTAGGGTCATTTTTTGTGCAACTTAATAAAAAGAACCTTTATGAGGGGCCACTGAAAAGTTCTCAGCCCAACCAATAAAGTTGGGGCAGTCTCCGTCGAGAGTTATACATGTGGAGCGGCATAATTAAAAAAAAAAAAAAAGTCCACGTCCATTTTGGGCCTAAGTCACTAGTCATCCAAAGTCCATTCTCAAAATATACGTCCCAATTTTTTTTTTTTTTAAATCCGCCTCCGACATCCAGCCGTTTGATCGTCCAGACCACTAAGTCATCTATCTTTATACCCCATTCTTGTCCAAAAAATCATCCAAGATTAAAATGCCTAGAAAAAGATCTTTTAGACATAGAAACATAGAAAGATGACGGCAGAAAAGGGCCACAGCCCATCAAGTCTGCCCACTCTATTGACCCACCCCATTAAGTCTGAGTGCTAGTGACCTGGTTTCTTAACTCGACCCTCGAAGGGATCCCACGTGGGTGTCCCATTTTTTCTAAAAGTCGAGCACGCTGGTGGCCTTGATCACCTGCACTGGTAGTTTGTTCCAGTGATCTACCACCCTTTCTATGAAGAAATACTTCCTGGTGTCACCACTAAATTTCCCTCCTCTGAGTTTGAGCGGGTGCCCCCTTGTGACCGAGGGTCCCTTGGGAAAGAATATCGTTTTCCACCTCGACACGACCTGTGACGTACTTAAACGTCTCAATCATGTCACCCCTTTCCCTGCGCTCCTCTAGGGTATAGAGTTTGCCCAGTCTTTCTTCGTATGAGAGACCCTTGAGTCCGGTGACCATCCTAGTGGCCATCCGCTGGACCGACTCAGCTCGAAGCACATCTTTCCGGTAATGTGGCCTCCAGAATTGCACACAGTATTCCAGATGAGGTCTCACCATGGTTCTGTAGAGTGGCATTATGACTTCAGGTTTGCGGCTGACAAAGCTTCTATTGATACATCCCATAATTTGCCTTGCCTTAGATGAGGCCTTCTCTACTTGTTTGGCAGCCTTCATGTCTGCACTGATGATTACCCCCAAGTCCCGTTCCTCTGAAGTCCTAGCTAGTGTTTCTCCATTCAAGGAGTATGTTCTGTATGGATTTCTGCTGCCGAGATGCATGACTTTACATTTTTTAGCGTTGAAGCCCAGCTGCCATGTCGAGGACCAGTTTTCCAACTTGATCAGATCCTGCGTCATACTGTCCTTGAGGTTGCTTTCACTTACTATGTTACACAGTTTGGCGTCATCAGCGAACATTGCTACTTTACCCTGAAGCCCCCGGGTCAAGTCAGTTATGAATATGTTGAAAAGGGATGGTCCCAGGACTGAGCCCTGCGGTACTCCGCTAGTCACCTCCGATGTCTCAGAGAGGGTGCCGTTGACCACCACCCTCTGAAGTCTACCACTGCAGGGACATTACTTTGTCCCTGCAGTGGTTATCTGGATACTTTCTGGACACTTAGACCTGTTCTTAAATCGCCTAAGTCACAATGTATAAGTTCCGTCTAGGAAATGTCGTTGAAGTTTTGATTATCGCTGCATAACATCTAAGTCTAGGTCGGCCCACATCCCGCCTACCTCCTGCTTTAACTACTCCTTCAAAAATGCCCCTTTTCATCCTGGGCATACAGCGACACTAAAAATACTTGTTTTTAGATACGTCTAAAACCCGTTTTGATTATCGGCACTTGGACGACCTGTCTTATAGGTTGTCCAAGTACTGATTTAGGCGGGTTTTTAGACATATTTCTGTTTCGATTATGAACCCCTTAGTCTAGCGATTTTCCACTTTTTTCATTCAGTGTTTTTCTGACGGAACAAAAAAGGTGGAAAATCACTGGACTAGGTGTATGGCCCTCGATGGAAACTGCCCCAACTTTGTGGGTTGGGCTGAAAACTTTTCAGCGGCCCCTCATAATGAGTTACAGTAATCTCAGCAAGAGTTCATCAAAGCAAGATTGAGGATTTGAAGGGAGAGAAAATGTAGAAGTGAATGAATCAAACATATCCACTCTAGGTAGTTAGATTAGTTAGTTGACTAGATTGTAAGCTCTGATGAGCAGGAACTGTCTCTTGAATGTTTTAATGTACTGTGCTGTGTACATCTAACAGTGCTATAGAAATGATAAGTAGTAATAGTTATTAAGGTGTGTTAGAGCCATAATATGTTATTTGCCACTTAATGCATTTTAAACATCAAGAACGTGCATTATATTACCATAGTGCACATTAATATTAGTTACCATGAGAAACAGAATAATGAGAAGCAAAGCATGAAAAAAAAAGATTACTATGTAAACTAACATAGCTTGCTGTAAGCACTACAAGCTGCATTATTCCTAGAAAAGCTGGCATTTTTTTTTTCTGACTGGTCGTATCAGGCCTCAAACATGTGGCTTAATATTCCTGGGCCACATCATTAATCTTTTCCTTCCCCAAAACCCACTCTCAAAATTTCCGTCTTCCCCAAAGTGCATCCATGATCATGCTCCCTCTGAAGACCACCTATCATAAACCTTCCTCCTTAAGAACCCCTCTTTTCCAAAGTTTCTCCTCCTCCAGACCAGCCTTTGCAAATTCCTGGGATCTAGTGGGGTAGGGGGTCCCCAGGCAGTCCTGTCCCTAGCAGTGCTAGACTCAAAATAACCCCTAGCATTAGTACCGCAAGACAATCGCTAAGGTTTACTGGCAGGAGCGATTGATGTTGATCCTACCATGACCCCAGCAGATCCCAGGGATTTGTAAAGGTAGGAGGGAAGCTGACAGGAAATTAAGAGGGAAGCTGTGGAAGAGAAGGACCCTTTCAAGGGGGTTTGTTGTGGGGGATCTCAGGGGGGTATGATAAGGGCTCTTCAGGTAGAGAAAGTGATGAGGGGTTAGCTTCGTTAGGGCAACTAGTGTAGGGGGGGCTTTGCAGGGAAGTACTGTGGGGGAGGGCTGGAGGGGGCAAATTAATGCTAGAGCCCCTTTAAAGATGCTCTCTGGGAGCACTGGGCTCTGGGGTAGTGGCCTGATGCTTCTAAACAATATGAATAAAGGGGTCCTTTTTGTTAAGGCGCGCTAAATGCTAAGAGAAAACCAAAAAAACTCTGTGGAGTGACAATGTTCCTAAATGGACTTTATTTGAAAGTGTCAAAGTTCCAAAGGTACACTAAAATCATCCACATAAAATAATTCCATCCACATAAAAGTAAATCATCCACATAAGAGCCTTAAAGGACCTAGTCCGCTAGGGATACAGGACCCAACACAGTCCACGTTTCGACAAAAAGTCTTCTTCAGGGGTCCCTGGGGGTCCTATAAAGGTGAATACGTGGGAAACAATTATGTTGTGAGCCGGAAGTGAGTTTTTTACGCTAAATGCTAAGACATCCATTATATTCTATGGGCGCCTTAGCATACACTAATCTTTAGCGCGCCTTAATAAAAGGACCCCAAAGTTGTTTGCAAAGTTAATTGCAAATAGCATTATTCAAGTACCATGGCAGTCACTAACCTGTGGCACTGAGCATCCATAAATTAGTGACCCCTTCAATGAATTGCCCTTGCAAAATTGTCTTAGAAAAGCTGCAGAGACTGTGGCTAAAATGAACCTGTGACCATTTATGCATGCTTATAAATATACATTTTTATATGTTAAGATTGCCCAAACTTATTTCTACATCAGGGCCAGATTCATACATCAGTAGCCACATTCTTGTCACCATGTATACTTTTTTATACTGTAATTATCTTTAGTGAAAATCACTGAATCACAATCTCAAAAGATAATATAAGAAACATTAGCCACCTATACAGTGAAAGTGATTTGGCTATTGCAGAATCGTTAAGATCAAGTTTTTGTCATAGGAACATAATCCCACCTACTTTACCAAGGTTTTCAGGATAACTCTAATGAATATGCATGGGGCATATTTACATGCCTGTCACTTCCATTATATGAAAATCTCTCATGCATATTCATTAGGGCTAGCCTGAAAACCCAATTGGCCTGGTGGTCCTCCAGGACAGGGTTGGGAACCACTGGTTTTTAATACATGCAAAAATAAAAGTAAGCCGTTTAGAGCAGGGATCTCAAAGTCCCTCCTTGAGGGCCACAATCCAGTCAGGTTTTCAGGATTTCCCCAATGAATATGCATGAGATCTATGTGCATTCACTGCTTTCAATGCATATTCATTGGGGAAATCCTGAAAACCCGACTGGATTGCGGCCCTCAAGGAGGGACTTTGAGATCCCTGGTTTAGAGCCACCTGCACGATCTCATAAGTTCTTCTGCAGGATTTGGGGTGGGGAACGAGGGCCATAATCCAGTCGGGTTTTCAGGATTTCTCCCAACGAATATGCATAAGGTCGATTTGCATGCACTGCCTCCATCGAGTGCAAACAGACCTCATGCATATTCCTTACGGAAATCCTGAAAACCCGACTGGATTGCGGCCCTATTAGGAGCAGTGAAGCTGAGTAGCAAACCACACTGCGGTGATAACGTTTGCTAAAGAACAAAAATAAAATAAAACAGCACACGTCTTCGTCTAACGTTAATGCGAAGAAGCCCCAGGTTACACTACGAAAGGGACCATATATGCGGTCTGCTTATTGCGGTAGTCCGGAAAAGCAGCGGACAAGCGCATTTTGCTCTTTCATCTTTTTTTTTTTTCAAGAGAAACTCCTGTAAAGCAGTAATACAACGGCAACCTCAAACTTCTGGAGCCAGCGGCCTCAGTGGGCCGGGGGCGCGCGCTCAGTTTCTCTCGCGCCCGCGCACGTGCCATTTAGCTCGGAGGCGGCTTGCTTGCCTCCGATTGGCCGCGCTTCTTTGCCGGTGACGTCACCCTGTTGCTGGGCGAAAAACTTCGCTGCAGTTGTTGCCGGGGAGCTGCTGTTTTCGGCGACTTGAGGAAATAACTGGGCAGAGCTGCACGTAGATGCTGAGCAACGGGCCTTGGCTGTTTACAGAAAGGGTGGATGATGTTTTCCAAAAAATACTTTTTTTAAAAAAGTCTTCCCCGTCGCTAAGCTTAAAGTCTGTGCCTTCGGTAGCCAGCGCAGCGGCCCTCTGCAACTTAAATTCTCTGAACAGTAAATTAAGTTTTATTCAAATCAAAGAGGTTTGGTTTTATTAATCATACTCCTTCAAGTTCTTTCACTCCGAACCTGATTCATTCTTTACATCCCAACTTGGATGCTAAGTGACCTATGGTGCAAAAAGCTCTCTGTTTTTTCGAATCAGACTTTAATGCCTACTTTGAGAAAATCCGGGTCTAGAGTTGCGAAGAAAAAAATAAAATTAGCAAGTCAAATTATTCTTGCTCGTTTTAAAACCAATCCATTATATCCCCCCATGGTTTTAATTTCTTGCCGCTTTTACAAGATACCTTTTGCAAGCATAAACTTATGCAAAACATTGTTGCAGGGCTTGTGCCCTAAAGCAGTGGTGTGCAAACTTAAGTAGCACGAAATATAAAAGGCTGCGTGTGAGGAGGTCAGGAACAGCAGCAATAGCCCATGTGGGTTAGGAAATAAGTGGCAAGTCTGGAGGGGGTAGATTTCCTATTAGGATGCTAGGCATTCCCTGCAGGGCAGATACTGAGCAGCAGCTGAGTGAGTACTTCAAGTTCACCCTCTGATTTGTGGGCCTATGGCACTAGTACCATCATTGCCCCTGTGCTTTAAGGATTGCCCCTGTGCTGAGATGTGTGTGTCTCTGGCAGCAATTGAAATTTAGCAGTCAGATGCCATAGTGCTGGCAGGCATGAACATACAGATATTAAGGGTGAATCATTCTAAAAAGTGAGATTTAGTGCCCCAGAGTAAGATCTTCAGATGTTACGTGAATTTGCGTCCAGGGTATAAAGCAGTGGTCTCAAACCCGCGGCCCGGGGGCCACATGCGGCCCGCCAGGTACTATTTTGAGGCCCACGATATGTTTATCATAATCACAAAAGTAAAATAAAACAGTTTCTTGATCATATGTCTCTTTAGCTAAAAATTACAATATTATTATTAAGACTTAACCAAGAGGAAAGATTTATTAACTATAAAGAGTTTTACCTCATGCAAAATTGTCATTTCTTTAATAAGACATTAACTATTTTTTCTGAGGCCCTCCAAGTACCTACAAATCCAAAATGTGGCCCTGCAAAGGATTTGAGTTTGAGACCACTGGTATAAAGCTAGAAAGAAAGTGTCATGTTGCCTTGCAAATGAAGCAACATAAAGTAATGGGGAGGGAGGAGAGAAAATCCTTCCCCCATCCCCCTAACCAGGCAGCCCAGACTGCACCTCTCAACTATAAGCTTGGGACACACATCCATTACTCCTAAAGGGTTTGTAACAAGGACAAGAGAAATAAGCAGCTAATTTTTTGACTGGGATTGTTGACTTTGCTTCAAAATGCTGATGTTCTAAAATTATCTGGCCTGCATTCTGCTTTACTGAAATTTCTTTTGGCTCCCTGCTACATCAGTGTCTTATCACCACAAGAAGCAACTGTTTGTTTTTAAACAAGATTCAGCAGTTGAAAGCTGCATAAAGAGGGATATTTTCAATATAATGTCTAACTCTGGGGTTAATACAACTAAATATATCAAAAGGTACAATCGTATTTAGTCACAAAAAACTTCGATTCAACACGTATTGTAAATGCTGTTAGGTAGAAGGAATTCATTCATACCAAAACGGACAGAAAAAGACTGTAGACAAAATCATAAAACACAACGGAGAAAAATAAACCTCAATTGAGAGCAGCCGGGACTACACAAGTGCCCTAAGCCGCTCTCATCATCACGGGTTTATAAAAAAACTCCGTACAATTATAGATAGCTTTCATACATCAAAGTATTAGATTTTTTTCAAAATTTTTTCAGTCTTTTATCGTTTTCTTCAATATTTTTAATATAATTCAAGATATCAGTTATTAGATCTGTCCAAAACACAAAGGAGGATTCATTCCCAAACACCTACAATGTGGCAATCAGCTCAGCTATAAGCATGTAAACTTCGTGAAGCTGCGTGACTTTTGAAAAACCGAAATATCAAATATCACTCATCTGACAATGTGAACCTTCATAGTCCCGACAGAAAAGACTTTCTGTTTCGCCCGAAAACGGCTACTTCAGGGGATCCATATAATTCGGAATACTCCACGCTTCTTAACAAGACAAAAAATTCAAGCTTTTAAGAATCTGATGATTCAGGATCTTCAGCAGATTGATAACACAGCTAAGTCCCAAAGGAGTTTTAGTAATCTTTCTCCTATAGAATGGACAGCTTTACAACAATTGAGAAATGATCCCACAATTGTCATTAGGTGGGCCGATAAAGGTGGCGCTGTAGTGGTATGGGGCTTAGATTTATATATTGCGGAAGCGAATCTACAACTTAATAATACAGATACTTATCTGAGATTAACTTATGATCCATCTTTAGAAATTTTTGAGAACATTGCACAAATTAGTTCTGAAGCAATGAAACATGGATTCTTAACAAAAAAAGAATTCAAGTTCCTTACTCCCCAACACTTTAAGGTCCCCATTTTTTATTTATTACCAAAAGTCCACAAAAATATTCAACAACCTCCAGGACGCCCGATTGTATCGGCCCGTGATTCTTTGTTAGAGAGAACAAGTAAATATATTGATAAGAAACTAATTTGTTTTCTGAAAAACATTAAATCGTATATTCAAGACACCACTCAGTTCCTTAAAATGCTGAATGATTTGGAACCTGAGATCCCTAATGATTGTATATTTGTCACATTTGACGTATGCTCTTTATATACGAGCATACCACAAGAGGAAGCACTTCTAGTCTTAGAAAGGTTATGGAATTCTCAGCTGAATGTAGATAATATCTCTACACAATTCTTAAAAGAGTTATGTGCTATAGCTTTGAGAAATAATTACTTTATTTTTAATGGTGAGTTCTTTAAACAACTTTCAGGCATTGCTATGGGTGCGTCATTTGCGCCTACCATAGCTAATTTATACATGGCTTGGTTTGAGGAATCATTTATTTACAAGTTATCAGGATTTCAGCGTTTTATAGACAACATATTTGTCATATGGACAGGCACTTTACAACAACTTCAAGAATTTTCTGTGATAATAAACCAGTGCCATGAATCTATTAAGTTCACCATGTCATAAAGTACAAGTAAAATCAGTTTTCTAGATGTACTAATACAATGGAATGGCAATAATCTTGTAACCTCTATCTATCGCAAAGATACTGATAGAAACACCTTACTGAGATTTGATAGTATGCATCCGGCACATTTGAAGACCAGCATTCCTTTCGCTCAATTTTTAAGATATAGGCAAATATGCAATACAAAAGAGAAATTTCTCCAAGAAGCTAAAGTTTTGGAACAAAGATTGGTAGCAAGAAATTATCCATATACCATAGTTAAAAAAGCGAAAAAACGTGCTCTTCATAATCCTAGAGAGATGTTATTAGATTATAAGAAATCTCAAGAAGAAATAGATTTGATTCCATGTACTGTATAATCAAACAAACTCGAACATCTCCTCAAATTATCAAAAAATATAAAAGACATCTTCCACTATTGAAAACTCTCCCGTGCTTTGAGCATAAAAAATTCATTTTTTCTCAATCTAGAAATAGAAATTTGAGTGATTTGTTATGCCATACATCCAAAGAAAAATTTGATAACTATGGAACGGAAATTATCTCAGGACATAGCCCTTGTGGACACTGTTCAAATTGTAATGTAAGGGCCGTGATTTTGAGTTTTATTAATCCATATGATGGGAAGAATTATGTTTTACGACATACGTCTACATGTCAATCTGTCAACGTTGTTTATGTCATTCAATGCCCATGTGAGCTGTTATATGTGGGTCAGACATCTCGCAGTTTGACCATAAGACTAACAGCACAAAAGTTGTTTAAAAACACAGAAACTCACGGCTCCCATAGTCACTCATTGTACACAGCTTGAACACAAATTTGAACACCTGAAGTGCTGGGTTATTGAAAAACTAGTTCCTTCTTTGCGAAGAGGTGATACAAGGAATTTGCTATGGCAAAAAGAACAACAGTGGATAAACCGGTTACATACCATTGAACCTTATGGTTTGAACACAGTACATGAATGGCAGCCTTTTTTGTGAATATGAAGTTCTTTTGGAATGTATGCTTATTCTAGCCTATTGACCTATTATTTTGGACATTCTGGTGTTTAGCCTATCCGACATCACTTTGCCGTGATGACGTCATGACGCCCGACTCCTTCGTCTTTTTGAACGAGCCGGGCGCGTCTCGCAGTCCTTCGTCCATTTTGTGAGGAGCCAGCTGTAATTTTGTCTTGTTAAGAAGCGTGGAGTATTCCAAATTATATGGATCCCCTGAAGTAGCCGTTTTCGGGCGAAACAGAAAGTCTTTTCTGTCGGGACTATGAAGTTTCACATTGTCAGATGAGTGATATTTGATATTTCGGTTTTTCAAAAGTCACGCAGCTTCACGAAGTTTACATGCTTATAGCTGATCTGATTGCCACATTGTAGGTGTTTGGGAATTAATTCTCCTTTGTGTTTTGGACAGATCTAATAAGTGATATCTTGAATTATATTAAAAATATTGAAGAAAACGATAAAAGACTGAAAAAATTTTGAAAAAAATCTAATACTTTGATGTATGAAAGTTATCTATAATTGTACGGAGTTTTTTTATAAACCCGTGATGATGAGAGCGGCTTAGGGCACTTGTGTAGTCCCGGCTGCTCTCAATTGAGGTTTATTTTTCTCCGTTGTGTTTTATGATTTTGTCTACAGTCTTTTTCTGTCCGTTTTGGTATGAATGAATTCCTTCTACCTAACAGCATTTACAATACGTGTTGAATCGAAGTTTTTTGTAACTCGGGGGTTAAACATTTTCAGAAGTGCATCCAGAAATTAGATAGAGAATATGGTCATTATTTAAAAAGGTATCATAAAAGAAAAGGATTAACAAGTGCACAAACAAAAGTAAATCATGCAAACACACAGTACATGGGTCTACAGAAGGGAAGGGGTAAAATATGGACCTTACAGACCTCACGGTTCTAAAACCGCACATCTTTAAAAATCTGAGGTCTGCGCCACTTGTAGTTTCTGGCTCTGACAGACCTCTATGACAATTTAGCTCTGATAGATCCTAATGCTTTTCCCTCCCTATGTTGAGACTAGCAGCAAAACTTTTGCCCTGGGGTCTGTGCCACTTTTAGTCTCAGCATAGAGAGGGAAAAGCATTAGGATCCATCAGCGCTAAAATGTCATAGAGGTTTGTCAGAGCCAGAGACTAAAAGTGGCACGGACCTCAGATTTTTAAGGATGTGCAGTTATCCCAGGACAAGCAGGCATGATATTCTCACATGTGGGTGACGTCATCTACGGAGCCCCAGCGCGGACAGCTTTTCAAGCAAACTTGATTGAAGTTTCAAGTTTGCACACTGCACCACGCATGTGCTAGCCTTCTTGCCCACTAGAGGGCGCATCCCCACCTCGTGGTCCTCAGTTCATTTTCATCCGCGGAGCCAGAAGCCCTGTGGAGAATTTGTGCTAAATTGTGCCTTCTGTCGCCGCGGCTGTGTAGGGATTTTCGCGCGGTCGCTGCGTTTTTTTGTCTTCTTCTTTCTTTATTTTCTTTCTTTTTCAAAAAAAAAACAAAAAACTTTTCGTTTTCGTAGCTACCAGGGGCTCCCGGTAGCCGTGGCTGAGGAACCTCGCCTGTTCCCGGCTCTCTTTTGGGCCCATGTCCCGGCCCGTAACGGGCTTTAAAAAGTGCGGGCGCTGTGAACGGCTTCTATCAATTACTGATCCGCACGGGTGCTGCTTGCGGTGTTTGGGGCCCCAACACCCGACAGCGTCCTGCGAGAAGTGTGCCACTTTCCAGAAGCGGGCACTTAAACGCCGCAAAGCCCGCATGGCAGAACTTTTCTCGGTCGAGTCCCCTCCGGGGAAGGCCTCGAGTTCGGCCTCGGCTTCGGCCCCGGCCTTGACCTCGGCCTCGACATCGGCCTCGACCTCAGCCTCGGGACCGTCGGCTTCGCCTCGGGCCTCGATGCCTTCGAAGCAGCTGGCCTCTTCCAAGGCCTCGGGTAAGTCTCCGCTTCCCTCCTCAGCTCCAGGATCGTCCAAAAAGCCATCCTCGGGCTCGTCGGCGGGTGGGTCCGCCTCCGTTAAGCCCAAGATGCCCGCGTCCGCCGCCCCGAGGGAATACTCGAGACCGAGGTCGCCCTCTGAGGAGCAGCGGCAGGTCTTGCCACAGGGAATGTCAATCCCCGTGTTTCAAGACTTGCTCCGGGCGTTAATCGCCTCGGAGCTCACCGGGGCCATTGAACATCTGCAGCAGGCTTCGGCCTCGGCTGCTTCGGCCTCGGCTGCTTCGGCCTCGGTGGCCCCGCAGTTGGCGACCTCGGCCTCGGGTACCGGGGCTTCGGCCCCCGAGGCGCCCACGGCCTCGACCTCGGCGGTACCTTCTGACCCGGCTTCGCGGGATCCGCCGGAGCGTAGCGTGCGCCCAAAGGACAAGGTGCGCCGGGTGCGAAGAATCTCGTCTTCGTCCTCGAGGTCCTCGCGAGGTTCATCGCCCTCGGGCAGGTCTTGGGCGAGGCGCCGTCCGAGGAAGGCCAAGCGGTCTCGGACCTCGCCTCGGCGGCGTGGTCGCTCGTCGCCGGCCGGGGCCGATGCCTTGCAGGTGCGGGACCTGCGGGTCGATAACCCCATTTTGTTCCGGTCTCCGGCCAGGGAGAGCTCCCGGGCTTCCTCGCCGGGGCCGAAGGGTCGGGCTTCGGTGCCTCGGACCCCGGGGGGATCCCCGAAGGGTTCCTTCAGACGCACACGGTCTCCGACTCCGTCGAGGTCACAGGAATGTGCCTCGTTGGGGTCGGGGTCAGGTAGGGAGCCCAGATACTCCCACGAGGCCTCTCCCTTCGGCTCCGCCGGGAAGTCTCGGTCTCCCTCTCCTCCTGCTAAACCCTCATCCTTTACGAGGTTTGTGCAGGATATGGCGGCGGCTTTGGGTGTTGACTTGTCTGAAGGGTCCACTTACACCAAGGAGTTCTTGGAGGAGCAGGATCTTCCTGCCCCCCCTAGGGAGTCCCCGCGCCTTCCGATTAACAAGGTCCTCTGTCAGACCTTCCTGAGGAATCTTGAGGCTCCATTGACGGTCGCTGTGGTCCCCTCCAAAATGGAGTCTAAGTATCGCACCCTCCCCATCAAGGGGTTCGAGAAGGGCCAACTTTCCCATACTTCGCTCCTAGTGGAATCGGCGGTCAAGAAATCGCAGCCCTCCAGGGTCTCGGCGACGGTCCCGCCGAGTAGGGAGGGCCGGACCCTAGACAAATTTGGGCGTCGTCTCTATGCGAACTCTCTGATGGCTACAAGGGTCCTGAACTACGCATTTTCGTACTCTTCCTTCCTCCGTACGATGGTGAAGGACCTCCCCTCTTTTCGTGAGGTGATGCCTGAGTCGCATAGGGACCGGTTCGCCACCTTTAGTTCGAATCTGGCCCAGCTGCGCCTATATTTGTTCCACGCAGTTTATGATGCGTTTGAACTCGCCTCGAGGGTGTCAGCCTGTGCGGTGGCCATGCGCCGGCTGGCGTGGCTTCGTACCCTCGAGATGGAGTCAAATTTGCAGGAACGCCTGGCAAACTTGCCTTGCGTTGGGGTGGAATTATTTGATGACTCTTTGGATGCGGCGACGGAGCGACTGTCCAAACAGGAACGCTCCCTGGCCTCTCTGGTACGGCCGAAGCCTAAGGCTCCTGCCCAGCGTCCTTTCCGGCAGCCCCCGAGGAGGTACCCTCAGAAGTCGACGCCGGCCTTCTCCAGACCGCCGCCACGGCGACAGCCCCAACAGAGTAGGGGTGGCCCCTCTAAACCTGCCGCGCAGGGAGCCGCCAAGGCCGCGCCGTCCTTTTGACGGGATAGGCGGTTGGGGGCGGGCCCTCACCGCAATATCGCACCATCCCCTCCCCATCGGGGGTCGGCTGACGACCTTTGCCGGGGCCTGGTCGGCCATCACGTCGGATGCATGGGTGCTCCGGACAATCTCAGAGGGCTATTCGCTCAACTTCTCCAGTCAGCCTCCAGACTTGCCACCCGGGGCTTGCCCTCCCAATCGGAACCAGTTGGCCCTTCTCCAGGAAGAAGCCAGGGCCTTGTTGACCCTCCGGGCGGTCGAAGTGGTTCCTCCCGATCAGAGGGGACGGGGGTTTTACTCCCGCTACTTTTTGGTCCCAAAAAAGACCGGGGACTTGCGCCCCATTTTGGACCTACGGAAGCTCAACAAGTTCCTGGTCCGGGAGAAGTTCCGTATGTTATCGCTTCCGGTTCTCTATCCGCTGTTGGAGGAGGGGGATTGGATGTGCTCCCTGGACTTGAAGGAAGCATACACCCATGTTCCGGTGCATCCCGCTTACCGCAGGTTCTTGCGCTTTCAAGTGGGGGATTTGCACCTGCAGTATCGGGTTCTTCCTTTCGGTCTGGCGTCATCCCCTCGGGTGTTCACCAAGTGTATGGTAGTGGTGGCGGCGGCCCTGCGCACGCGGGGTCTACAGGTCTTTCCCTACCTGGACGATTGGCTAATCAAGGCCCCGTCCAGGGAGGGGGTTATCTTAGCGACCCGACAGACTATCAATCTTCTACAAGACCTGGGGTTCGAAGTGAACTTTCTCAAGTCTCAATTGTGCCCGGCACAGTCTCTCCAGTTTATCGGAGCCGTGCTGGACACGGTTCGCCTCCGCGCTTTTCTCCCCCCTCTTCGGCGGGATACCCTGCTTCGGTGGTGCCGCCACTGTCAGGGGCAGCGGGAGGTGTCGGCCCAGCACTTGATGGTTTTGCTGGGTCACATGGCGTCGACGGTTCACGTCACGCCTTTCGCTCGCTTGCACCTGAGGCTCGCGCAGTGGACTCTGGCGTCGCAATGGCGACAGGATCGCGACCCGGTGTCTTCCCGGATATCGGTGACCCCTTGCTTACGTCGATCGCTCCGTTGGTGGACCGACTCTTCCAACTTGTCAGGGGGTTTGCTGTTTCTCGTTCCTCCTCACACCAAGGTCTTGACGACGGACTCCTCCGAGTACGCGTGGGGAGCTCACCTGGACGGTCTGAGGACGCAGGCTCTGTGGTCGGCCGAGGACCGTCGTTGTCACATCAATGTGCTGGAGCTTCGCGCCATTTTTCTAGCTGCGCGAGCTTTTGTCCACCTACTGCACGACCAGGTGGTACTCGTGCGGACGGACAACCAGGTAGCGATGTACTATGTCAACAAACAGGGGGGTACGGGCTCTTGGCCTCTGTGTCACGAGGCTCTCCGCCTTTGGGACTGGGCGATCTCGCAGAACATATTCCTGCGGGCAGTTTACATTCAGGGAGAGCAAAACCGGCTGGCGGACAAGCTCAGTCGTCTTCTCCAGCCGCACGAGTGGTCTCTGAATTCCCGGGTCCTTCGCATGGTCTTCGACCGCTGGGGAACTCCTCAGGTGGATCTGTTTGCCTCACCGGAGACCCACAAACTGCCCCTCTATTGTTCTCGGATTTACTCTCAGGATCGTATCGAGGCGGATGCCTTCCTTCTCGATTGGGAGGGGAAGTTCCTTTATGCGTTTCCGCCGTTTCCGCTGATTTTGAGAACGTTGGTTCATCTCAGATCGACCGGAGCCTCCATGATCCTCATTGCGCCTCGTTGGGCCAGGCAGCCCTGGTTCTCCCTACTTCTTCAACTCAGTACCAGGGAACCTCTGCTTCTGCCGGTGTTTCCCTCTCTGCTGTCTCAGAGTCGGGGTTCGCTGTTGCATCCCAATCTTCAGTCTTTACATCTGACTGCTTGGTTTCTCTCCCCCTGACTTCGATTCCGGTGTCTCGGGCCGTGAGGGACATTTTAGAGGCCTCGCGTAAGGTCTCGACTCGGCTTTGCTATGCTCAGAAATGGACCAGGTTTACATCCTGGTGTTCTTTGAATCGTCTGGAACCGGATTCGGTGCCTGTGGCTTCGGTTCTGGAGTATCTTTTGCATTTGTCTGAGTCTGGCCTGAAAACGACTTCCATTCGGGTACATCTCAGTGCCATTGCAGCATTCCATCGGCATCTTGAGGGTCGTTCTCTCTCTCTTCATCCTCTGGTGACTCGTTTCATGAAGGGGCTAGTGAATATCCATCCTCCTCTGAAACCTCCTCCGGTGGTGTGGGATCTTAATGTGGTCTTGGCTCAGCTGATGAAGCCTCCCTTTGAGCCCATCGACAAGTCGCATCTTAAGTTTCTTACTTGGAAAGTAGTCTTTTTGATTGCACTCACGTCTGCTCGTCGGATCAGTGAACTACAGTCCTTGGTGGCGGATCCTCCTTTCACGGTGTTTCATCATGATAAGGTGGTTCTTCGCACCCATCCAAAATTTTTACCTAAAGTTGTGTCTGATTTCCACCTCAATCAGTCTATTGTCCTTCCGGTGTTTTTTCCGAAGCCCCATTCTCATCCTGGTGAGGCGGCGCTTCATACCCTTGACTGTAAGAGGGCGTTGGCCTTTTATCTCCAACGCTCCAAGTCTTATCGGAAGGTTCCTCAATTATTTTTGTCCTTTGATCCTAATCGTTTGGGACACCCGGTTTCAAAGCGCACCTTGTCAAACTGGTTAGCTGCTTGTATTTCTTTTTGCTACGCTCAGGCTGGTCTCCCGCTTGCGGGTCGTGTTACGGGTCATAAAGTCCGAGCGATGGCAGCTTCTGTGGCTTTCCTCCGATCTACACCTATGGAGGACATTTGTAAAGCTGCCACTTGGTCTTCGGTTCATACGTTCACCTCCCACTACTGTCTGGACACTTTGTCCAGAAGCGACGGCCGGTTTGGCCAGTCGGTGTTACGTAACCTGTTTTCATAATTTGCCATCCTCCCACCTGCCCTTTTTTGGTTGGCTTGGAGGTCACCCACATGTGAGAATATCATGCCTGCTTGTCCTGGGATAAAGCACAGTTACTTACCGTAACAGGTGTTATCCAGGGACAGCAGGCATATATTCTCACAACCCGCCCACCTCTCCGGGGATGGCTTCTTTGCTATGATATGGAACTGAGGACCACGAGGTGGGGATGCGCCCTCTAGTGGGCAAGAAGGCTAGCACATGCGTGGTGCAGTGTGCAAACTTGAAACTTCAATCAAGTTTGCTTGAAAAGCTGTCCGCGCTGGGGCTCCGTAGATGACGTCACCCACATGTGAGAATATATGCCTGCTGTCCCTGGATAACACCTGTTACGGTAAGTAACTGTGCTTTCAGGTCCGCGAGGTCAAATGCACTGCAGACCTTTGCACATATTTTTTACCCCCCCCCCCACCCAGCTATTTGCCATCCAGTGTCATATCGCGGGGGTTCTCGGAATCAGCAAGGAGGGAAAGATCTAGAGGAAGGGACGATCAGGCTAATTAGAAAAAGCCACGGTGCGCCTCTTCCCTCCTTAGCCATTAGGGAAGGCAGGGCCTGAGCTGAGCATGCAGGGAAAGCGGTGGAATAAGCTAAAAGATAGACTTGTCAATGCACGGACCTCAGATTTTTAAGGGCATGCGGTTTTAGATACGTGAGGTCCACGTTTTACCCCTTCTGGGACTAAAATATTCTTTATTTACAAAGACCAGACACTGCCAGTGTTTCTGCGGAAGGCCTGCATTAGGGTTCTGTGAAGTAAAGGTAGTCCGGAATCGATCAAACTGGTTGAAAAACAGAAATTCTAGCTGCGTTCTTTAAACTTCAATAGTTTGAAGTTTGAAATTACTGAAAAAGCAAAACGTCTATCGGGTTCTTCTCTGTTATTTTTTTTTTAAGTCATTTTCGGGGGGGGGGAAGGAACCCCCAAACCAAGCAAACAAGTGAAAAGTGCACATAACACCACCATTAGCAGACTGGCCACACAGACATCCTAGCAGATCTTTGGGGTACTGCAGTGATCTTCACAGAAGGTGTCCCAGGTACACATGTCACCAGAACCCTCTTACATTATATGAGGAGCCTTCTAAAACACCTCCACAGCTACTGTACCCAACTGAATACCACCTCAATAGCCCTTATACCTGCAGGTGTCACCTATATTTATTTAATTGGTTTTCTAGCCCATTGTCCCCAAAGAGCTCAGAATAGGTTACAGGTTTAACATATATAATTTCTTTACAAGATTTTTCCTAACTTGATACATGCTAGGGACTAATGATAATATACAGTTTACTGGTTACAATTTGCTATGGTTGTCCTTATGATGCAAGGTTTCCAGTACAAGTTATACCTAATTCGACACCCAGAAAGTAGATTTTTGGGGCATGTTGGTGGGATCACACTGTCCACCACAAGTGTACTAGTTAAGGTAACATATGGGCCTGGGTCCCCCTCTCTGGAATCCACTGCACTGACCATCAGGCTACTCCAGAGACTTTTTTGCTGCTCTCATTGGACTAGCCATTACATCTGATGCTGTCATACAGACTAGTATGCACTGTTACTGCCACATCTTTGGGGAGTGGGAGGGTGTCAGTGACCACGGTGAGAGTAAGGGGGACCATTCTTTCAGCCCTCCAGTGGTCATCTGGTCAGTTTGGGCACCTTTTTGCCTCCTATTCGTTACTGAAACAGGTCTAGCCTCGAAATGTTCAATTATTGTTGAAAAACATCCAAATTATAAGCACACCCTAGTCCCACCCCAGTGGCGTACCTAACATATGTGACACCTGGGGCCCATCATTTTTTGACATTCCCCTCCATCTATATGAAAAATATGATTTTTAGTAACAATCCACATATCGCACAAGAGTGTACCTAGGAAAAGGCAGCATTTTAAACACTGCAGTGAGCACTAGAACACCAACACATACATTGTAAAACTAAACAAGCCAGATCCTGTACAGTCAATTGATCCTGTACAGTCGATGCTATCAGAAAGCCATGTCCCTTTCATAAACACAGACAGATACACCTTCGCCCAACATGGAATAATCACAAACTAAAAATAGAAATATGTAGACAAAAGTTAAACTGAACCGCCAAGAAACCAGACTCTGCATACAATGCAACACTACAACACCACAAAAACAGTAATACATGTCCTCTAATACTGTGCAAAATATAAAGACAGCAGATGTAAATTTGAAAAACTGATACATAACAATCACCATTTTACAAATTAACAAATAAAAATAAAACAAATAACGAGAAATAAGAAAATACCATTTTATTGGACTAATCCCCGTAAGCTCGGTCCCCATCCCTGCAAACCACCTGATTCCATCCACACAAGCCTTGAATTGTTTTATATTGTACTTATTATATTAAAGTATAAAAAGAAACAATATTCTGTACAATTGTCAATTTATAAATCAGCATCTTCTCCCCACTCTCTCTTCCCCATTTCCCTTCAGCATCCTCAGCCCACTCTCTCTCCACTTTCCTTCAGCGCACGCACACAAAAACAAGCAAGTAATTTTATATCATTCTATTTATTCATAGAAATTAAAGTCTAAATAATGCCAGTCACATAACAAAACATGATTTTACAAAAATAATTCCCTGCACAGTCAAGCCTGCAAGGATTACTAGATGTCTTTCAGCAGCTCCCCTCCCTCCCTCCCTCCCCCTTACCTTTGTGGCCAAGTCAAAATGATCTACCAACAATAAAATTTAAAAAACACAAAGCACACTGTACGCAGAGAAAATGTTAATTATCATTTATATTCCGTGGGTTTTCAAAGAGGTCAAGGCAGATGACTTTATGCAATGTCACCTCAGTAACAACTATACAAAAATAGACAAATATACCCCCTCCCTTTTTACTAAACTGCGATAGCGGTTTTTAGCGCAGGGAGCTGCGCTGAATGCCCCACGCTGCCCTCAACGCTCATAGGCTCCCTGCGCTAAAAACCTCTTGCGGTTTAGTAAAAAGAGAGGGGGTATATTTGTCTATTTTTGTATAGTTGTTACTGAGGTGACATTGCATAAAGTCATAGTGCAAAATATAGACAGCATATATAAATTCTCAAAACGGACACATTTTGATCACTAAATTGAAAATAAAATACTTTTTCCTACCTTTGTTTGGTAATTTCATCAGTCTCTGGTTGCACTTTATTCTTCTGACTGTGCATCCAATATTTCTTCCCTTCTTTCAGCCTCCTGTATGCTTCCTCTCCTCCAGACCTCTTTCCCTCTCCAAACTTTTTCTTTATTTCACCCTGCCCCCTTCTTTCTTTCTCTCTCCATGCCCTCTTTCTTTCTCTGTGTCTATCTTTCTCTCTCTCTCTGTGCCCCATTTTTTCTTTTTCTTTGTTTCACCCTGCCCCCTTTCTTTATGGCTCCCTGTCGTCGTCCCCCCGTTTCTTTCTTTCTCCCTCCCCTCCCCCATGCCACCGCCATTGGGAAAATGCTGCCACCGGCGCTGGGGAATAGGCTGCCACTGCCGCCATTGAGGCCGGCTCCGAGTTCGCCCTGCTTCTCTTCCCCGTGGGGCCGACCAACTCTCGCTGCCCGACATCAATTCTAACGTCGGAGAGGACGTTCCGGACCAGCCAGGCAGCGATTGGCATAAATAAAACCCAACATGGCCATGTTTTGCCCTTATAAATGCTGTATTAGGGGCTGTAAAAAAACAAAAGGTGTTGTCCAATAAATATCACCTAATGGTAAAAGCTTCTCTTCCTCAGCATGTGCCGATTAGCTGAGATTGACAATTATGACTTGTAGCTCATTGATACATGGGATCACTGTGGGCAGATGTAGTTAGGAACTGGAAGAACCTGGGGCCATTTTCAAAACAAGGTTTTCATAGAAGACTGTGGAATATTTACCTTGTGAGTAAAATTACAACTCTTTAAGTAAGTCTGAGGATATGTGGCTCTCTAAGATAAATGGCTCTCTACATGAAGTGGAAAGGGGAAGATCCAGAATATGGTAGGTTTATTTTTGATATGATGGGCCTGATTCTATAAACGGTACCTAACTTATAAGTGCCACTCTGCATGGTTGTCAATCAATCACTAGGCGTCCTTTATAGAATCATGACTAGCGATGCCTAGGTGTGCTTAGGCATCACTAGGCGTCCTTATGGTAGGTGCCAGTATATAGACCAGGGTTTTCCTGGCCTAATTTACCCGTGTCTAACTACAATTCCTAGAGATGCCTAAGTTAACCATGCCTATTCTCTGCCGCTAACCATGCCTACTTTTCAAGTAGGCATCATTAGGTATTGGAGGGTGTCTCAATTTAGGCATTGTTAGGAGCAGCGCTGATGTCCACGCCCAATCTAAATTGCCAAAATAATTTTTAATCATTTTTTACATGGCATGGTCAATTACCGTGCCATTTAAACTAATTAAAGACAACTTAGTTGCGCCCGGAACCAAGGCATCGCAAGGCATCATCCATGATTAGGGTACCTAGCAGCGCCTAATTTAGGTGCCATTTAAAGAATCAGGCCCCCAATGTACGAGAGGGCATTCGTAAAAATTAAGAGGGGACAGATTCAGAACCAATGCTAGGAAGTTCTTCTTCACCCAAAGGGTGGTGGACACCTGGAATGCGCTTCCAGAGGGTGTGATAGGACAGAGTACAGTTTTGGGGCATCAAGAAGGGATTAGACAATTTCCTGAAGGAAAAGGGGATAGAAGGGTATAGATAGAGGATTACTATACAGGTCCTGGACCTGATGGGCCACCGCGGGAGCGGACTGCTGGGCATGATGGACCTTTGGTCTGACCCAGCAGAGGCACTGCTTATGTTCTTATGTATGTTTATATAGTTACTTGGAGTTGTCATTCATTGAAAAATAATCTAAACATTAAAGGCTCCTTTTACAAAGCTGCGCTGGCGGTTTAACGCGTTTAATAGCGCACACCAAACCGCTAGCCACTACCGCCTCCTCTTGAGCAGGTAGTAGTTTGTCGGCCAGCGCAGGGGTTAGCGCGTGATGAAAAGTCACGCTCGTTAAATCCACTAGCGCGGCTTTGTAAAAGGAGCCTCAAAAAATTTGAAAAAGAAAAAAATGTTTATATTTTATAGGAGGAAGGAGAATATGATAAATTAGTTGCTTTTTCTTTCAAAATTTCTAATTTTATTGACTCCACAAATGCTGCCTCTCCATGGCTGGCTAGATGACATCTTTGATGAAATGAAGTGAGTTCTTGAGTTCAAGTAAGCTTTGTCAAGTAGTTCTGCAATCACTGCACATTGAGAAATATGTAAACCAGCTTTTTTTTTTTTTTTTATCTGTTCCATCAAATTGCTACGGCCACCGCATACCTGATCGGCTTACCAGCATGACTAACATTTGGAAACCAAAGCAAATCAAGAGCTTAAGGGTTTAGCAACTTTCCTTACCTGTCTTCGTTTGACATGCAGCCAGTTTTGTGTCAGGACGAAGTGCTCCTTGATCCCTCTTGATGGGTTCAAGCAGGTTGCTTTATTTTGTCTGTACATTTAAGAAGTAGTTTTATGAAGCCATTCCTGCCCTTATAAAATACCAACTGGTATTTAACTATGCCCACTGTCATAATGACAGGCACTTTGCTGCTGGGCAAGCACAAGGGCAGGATTTGGTCAGAGCACGGGTGGAATTATCACATTTCTGGGTCCATTATGAAATACATTAACCTACAACAAAAATACAAGGGGTTGAAAGACTGAAGGAACTGTAACAACCAACAATAAAGTGAACCACTCCAGTATTAAACCAACATATACACCCAACAGCTATAATAAAGGAAAACTTCAGGTGGCTTTATATATCTCACTGACTGTTGATTTATACATGTTATTAATGAAGGTTTTTTTTAATGCCAGTGATGGTTTGTTCAGAGTAGAGCTAATTTGCTGCTGTGCTCATTCCATGTGTGTGCCTGAAATTTTCCATTGGCCGCCTGAGGCTTTTTTTTTTTTCTTCATTATGAATAGCAGTTGGGATGTATATATTGGTTTAATAATACTGGAGTGGTTCACTTTATTGTTGGTTGATACAGTAGTCTACATGCATATGTGTGAAAAGTATACACACCTTCATTTACACCAGCTGCTCAGCAGGTATAAGTAATCATGTCTACATTCAAGGCATAAAAACATAAGAATTTCCATACTGGGATAGACCGAAGGTCCATCAAGCCCAGTATCCTTTTTCAAACAGTCCCAAGTACCTAGCAAGATCCCAAGTAGTAAAACAGATATTATGCTGCTTATCTTAGGAATAAACTGAACCCATGGCTAGCCCAAATGGTGCTCGAGGCCCCCACCTACCTCGACTTCAGAAAGCTACTCAAAACTCACCTTTTCCATGGACACAACCCCTGATACCCTGTCCCCCACTACTCCCCCCCCCTCTACAATGCACTGAAATCCCCTCTCTCTCCTTACTGTAATATCCCTTCCCACTACCCTCAACCTTTACTTCCCTTCTCCAGTTAACCTCAACAACATCATTCTATGTCAATTGTTCATTATTGTTCGTGTACTATTTGTAATCTCTGATATGTTTATAACTTTGATAAATTGCTGTGAACCGCCTAGAACTCCCTGGGTATGGCGGTATACAAGAATAAAGTTATTATTATTATTATTATTATTAATAAAGAGTAGATTTCCCCAAGTCATCTCAATAATGGCCTATGGACTTCTCTTTTAGGAAATTATCTAACCTTTTTTTAAACCCTGCTAAGCTAACTGATTTTACCACATTCTCCGGCAACAAAGAGTTTAATTGCACATTGTGTGAAGAAATATTTTCTCCGATTTGTTTAAAATCTACTACTTAGGAGCTTCATCACGTGTCCCTTAGTCCTAGTATTTTTGCAAAGAGTGAACAAACGATTCACATCCACCCTTTCCACTCCACTCATTATTTTATAGACCTCTATCATATCATCCCTGAGCCGTCTCTTCTCCAAGCTGAAGAGCCCTAGCCGCTTTAGCCTTTCCTCATAAGGAAGTCATCTCATCCCTTTTATCATTTTTGTTGCCTTTCTCTGTACTTTTTCTAATTCTGCCATATCTTTTTTGAGATATGGCAACCAGAACTGCACACAGAATTCTAGGTATGGCTGTACCATAGAACGATACAAGGGCATTATAACATTTTCATCTTTGGTTTCCATTACTTTCCTGATAATTCCTAACATTCTATTTGCTTTCTTAGCAGCCGCCACACAATGAGCTGAGGATTTCAACGTATCCCTCAACAATGACGCCTAGATCCTTTTCCTGGGCAGTGACTCCTAACACAGAACCCAGCATCACATAGCTATAGTTCAGGTTCCTCTTTCCCACATGCATCACTCTGCACTTGCTCACATTAAACGTCATCTGCCATTTTGATGCCCAGTCTTCCAGTCTCACAAGGCACGTTCTCTGCCATGTGCTAGGATTTTATAAAGGCAAGTAGGCATCTAATTGTCTTTATAAAATAGTACCTACCCATGGCACCCTGTTATAAGTTACCCTTTTACTGAGCCAATAGGAGTTTAGTGAAAATGATGACTGGTCTCCTCAAGGGCTTATAACTTGTATATAATTAATATGTAGATGAATAGGGGAGAGTGTGGCGCAGTGGTTAAAGCTACAGCCTCCGCACCCTGAGGTTGTGGGTTCAAACCCATGCTGCTCCTTGTGACCCTGGGCAAGTCACTTAATCCCCTCTTTTCCCCCCCCCCCCATTGCCCCAGGTGAGCCAGGCGGGGACAGACAGGGAAAACTGCTTGAGCACCTGAATAAATGCATGTAAACCGTTCTAAGCTTCCCTGGGAGAAAATTGAATTAAATAAACACATTTGGTAACTTAATCAGGGTATTTAGGGGGTCTATGCAAAATGAAGCAAGTCATCGATTGTTTCAATATAGTACACTTCCAGTTTTATTGCATCTTAATGTTCCTCTATAAACTTGCACAGTTTATTGTTTTTCATAATCTACTAGATTAATGTTTCAGTATTGCTTATATTCAAAGGTTCTTGTTTGCAAACAATTTGCACATCGAGGCTGTTGTATGACTCCCAGACAGATCCCAGAATACACAGATATCTGTTTAAGATACAAAGCAAATATTTCATCATACCAGGGCTGTATGGACAGGGTGCAAAGTAGAGAGGGGCGTCAAAATCCATTGTCTCCCTTGCAGTGACTTGTGGCACAGTGGAGAAGGTGAGGCAGTAGGGGCGGGTTACATAGGTGTGATTCTGGGTCAGGAAGATCCTGCCTCAAACATTGTTTTTCCACTGAACTCCAAGCACACTTTTACAGTCTTGTATTCTCTGTCTGTAAATGCAGAGAATGTCAATATTCACCATATGCATTGGTGATGGCTCCTGTTAATTTTTAGATTCACCCAATCTTAAAGGGAAGTAATAATAGCAATATTTTTTAGATTTCTCAATCAGTTTACAATATTGTTCCTCAAGTACAATAAAGTCCGTTCCTGAAAGAGCTTATAGTCTAAGTGGGTACCTAAGTTTACTTATCTGTTTTAAATACTTAATTCTAGTAGATGGTTCAAGCCTCTTTGCAAAGCTTTACAAGTGCTATAACTGGCTTCAGGCAGTGTTAACCTTCTGTGAAGGCATTTCAACCATCTCCTCTTTCAGTAAGAGTTTGTGCAGTGCGGTAATTCAGCCATGTAAGCTCTTGAAATTTTATGGCAAGAAATACAATTACTAAGTTAAGCTTCCCTTTTAATACTGTGATGAAACTGCTAGATTTCATAGTAGCATAAGTAAGGCATTTTTCTCTTTTCCAATCATCCCTCTGTTCCTGCAGAACTTAACCGAAGTTGCTAGAACTGATTTTGGGCCTAGTGGCACTGGCAAGAAACTGCAAACTGAGTATGGTGTCAAAAGTATCAGAGAAAAGAAGAGAAGTAACTTGCCTTAATGGGGAGAACAAAACCAAATGAAAAGGCAAGCTAGATGTCTAAACCAACAAAGCTAATTTTATTGTGTGAGTAAAAATACATCTCAACAAGAATTCTAGTTTTGACATAAAAACATACATAGTAACATAGTAGATGACGGCAGATAAAGACCCAAATGGTCCATCCAGTCTGCCCAACAAATACCTTCCTCAGGGGAAGCTAAAAACAAAAACATTAAAACCATAAATATACACTTCTCCCTCCATATTTGTGGTGGATGCGTTCTGGCTATAGGCGCAAATATGAAAAAACCGCGAATAACTTTTTTTATATGTTATTCACTGTTTTAGGAAAATGCCATTGTTTTTACTATTGAAACCACAAATAAGGTATCAGCTGTTATTCACGGTTTTTGAGGAAGAAGAGGAGAAGGCATCGGATGCATGAGTGGAGGGAGTCTCCAAGGCAAATGCTGGTGCTACGGTTGGAACCGGCACTATTTTGGGTTGCAGCCTGCTCGCTTCCAAGTGCCGGTCTCATTGTGCGGCAAGCTGCGAGAAGAGCCGGAGTTAAAGGCTATGGGCTGGCACTAGGACACAGCTTCTACCAGCTTCCTGGGGTGTCCTCGTGGGCCAGGAAGCATCTGAGAAAATTCTCTTTCCCCTTTCTCCATCACGACGAACAGAGCAGTCTGCTCCCGGGCTTCGGTCAAAAACTGCAAACTCGCTCCCAGGGAGCTCAGCTGCTTGGGGATTTGCCTTCTTGCCGCGGAACTGCGTTTCATTTTTATTTTATTTTAACAAGTTATTATTTGTGTTTTGAGGTGTGTGGGCTGGTTTTCTCAGCGATTTCATGCATGCTGGGAAGAAGCTTTTCTAGGGATGCTGGGAAGCAGCGTTTTTCTCAGTGCACACTGGGAAACATGGAAGCAGTGAATTTGTGGGAGAAAGCATGGAAACTGCAATTTTCAGAGTTACAGTACAGTAAATGGTAAGTGATAAACTTTTTTATTGGTACTGTACATTAAAAGGAAAAAAACTTTAGTGATGACTTTTTGGGGGGGCAGAGTCAGCGGCCGAAAAATCGCGAATATTCGAACCGTAGATACGGAAACCGCGAATACGGAGGGAGAAGTGTAGATTTTAAATATATGTTAAAAATATAAATAGCTACAAATAAATTGAGAAATAAATTGCTTAGACATATTAAAAATTATGGAACCAAATATATAATCTAAAACTAAAAAAATAGGAGTGGTAAGAGTGGATAGCGTAGCTGGTTTTAAGAAAGGCTTGGACAATTTCCTGGAGGAAAAGTCCATAATCTGTTATTAAGAAAGATATGGGGGAAGCCACTGCTTGCCCTGGATCAGTAGCATGGAATGTTGCTACCCTTTGGGTTTTTCCAGATACTAGTGACCTGGATGGGCCACCGTGAGAACAGGCCACTGGACTTGATGGACCATTGGCCTGACCCAGTAAGGCTATTCTTATGTTTTTATGTTCGTGAAGGTGCAGAGTCTGAATGTATGCAGACAGGGAGGCAGAAAATAGCCACAGCATCAGGAAGCTGAGAAGTGTACAAGAGGAAGTGGTAAGAGGGAACAGGATCCACTCAGTTGGAGAAATAAACAACAAAAGTACAAAAGAAATATTGGGCCCAATATTCACTCTGCAGCCATTAGTAGCTTGTAAGCTGCTGACAGCTGTGAGCTGAATTAACCCCAGATATTCAATGATGGGACATGTGTGGCCTCCAGCACTGAATAACCTGGCTAGTGTGGTTAACTCGGTGGATAAAGTTAAGATAGCCTTTATGCTTTCCTAATTTTATCTGCTTACTCAGTTGGTTAACAGACTGACTATCACCACTAACTGGCTAAGTAGTGACTCTGTCCAAACTCCAAACCCAGCACGCCACTAACCTAGCCAGCTAGGGAATGGTCAAGTAGAGCTGATATTCAGTGGCACCACCCAGTTAAGTACAGGCAGTCCCTGTTTTATGAGCATCCGACTTACAGGGGTCCTACTCTACCTTCGGTGTCTCAATGTGCCCCTCTCTTTCTCTATCCATCCCACCCTCCCTCCCTCCATTCTGTGCCCCAAGTACGTGCCTTCCTCCAGCGGGTGTTTACATTCAGGCTGGCTTCCTCCTTCTTCCAGCCGCAGTCGATTCTCTGCACAAAGCCGTGGGAAGCGGCTCCTATATATATCCTGTGCTGAGCCGGAAGCCTTCCCTCTGACATGGGAGGAGCTTCCTCTGACATCAGAGGAAAGACTTCCGGCTCAGCTGCGGGATGCACGTAGGAGCCGCTGCTGGCAGCTTTGTGCAGAGAAACTACCACGGCTGGAAGGAGGAGAGAGCTGGCCAGAAGGTAAACACCCGCTGGAGGGAGGTGCATAATTGGGGCACAGAATGGATGGAGGGAGAGAAAGGGGTGCATTGGGATACGGGAGGGAGGGAGAAGGGCGTGTTGGGACTTGGGAGGGGGGAGCCCAAACTTCAGACAAAGGATGGAAGGAAGGAGCTCACGGCAGCCATTTCCTATGAGTGATTTGCACGAGGCAGGAGTGTAGGAAGATCACTCCTGCCCCGAAAACCCGCTAGACCACCAGATAAGGCTTAAGGGATTCCAGGGAAAGCGGGAGGGAGACAGGGAAGGTCCGTAATACAGCTTTAATTCTGGGGAAAAGTGGGGGGGAGGTCAGAACCAGCCTAAATATTATTTGTGTTTTTTAATATTTGCGGGCTGGCTCTGTCCCTAACCCCCGTGAATATTAAGGGAGAAGTGTATATACTAAATCATAGTAAATGACAGCAGAAAAAGAACAGTGTGTTCTATCTAGTTTGCTTAGTAAGGTGGTTATTTACTGTATTTATTAGGTTAATTTTATATCCCATCCCCCCCCATGCATACTTATTATCAGGAGTTCAAAATATTCAATACCAGTGTATGAATTAAACTTATTAAAATTGATCACTGGTTTATTTTTGTTATTTGTGTGTATTTATAAAACTTCTGCAAAAATAAATTTTTTTTTGTGAACATATATGTGATTTTATTATTAGGATTTTATTAGGATTTTATATACCGCCTATCAAGGTTATCTAAGCGGTTTTACAATCAGGTACTCAAGCATTTTCCCTATCTGTCCCGGTGGGCTCACAATCTATCTAACGTACGTATGTGATGTTATAATATTTCATAAGTGTTCAGTGCCCAATCTCCTGCATTGGAGCCACAGCAAGATTAATCACACTCGCTGTGGCTCGCTGTGGCTCCAGTGCAGGAGATTGGGCACTGAACACTTATGAAATATTATAACATCACATACAATCACATATAAGAACATAAGAACATAAGCAGTGCCTCCGCCGGGTCAGACCATAGGTCCATCCTGCCCGGCAGTCCGCTCCCGCGGCGGCCCAAACAGGTCACGACCTGTCTGAATCACCAGAAGGGGCTCCCTTGCCACCTTGGTTTCTCATTGAAGTCCTATCTTCCCATCGAAGTCCTAACCCTCTGGTCTTGCACATGCACGACCTGGTTGGGTTTCTATACTTATTACCTGGTTAGCTTTCTATACTTGTGTTACATCCCAGCTCCTCCCTCAGTATCCCACGATCCCTTTATCCCTCAGGAATCCGTCCAATCCCTGTTTGAATCCCTGTACCGTATTCTGCCTGATCACTTCCTCCGGTAGCGCATTCCAAGTGTCCACGACCCTTTGGGTGAAAAAAAACTTCCTTGCATTTGTTTTGAACCTATCTCCCTTCAGTTTCTCCGAATGCCCCCTCGTACTTGTTGTCCCCTTCAGTCTGAAGAATATATGTTCACACACACAAAAAAAAAAAATATATATATATATATATTTTTTTTTTTTGCAGAAGAATTTTGATAAATATACACAAATAAAAATAAACCAGTGATCAGTTTTAATACACGTGATGCATAGACATACAAATTATGAATTTACATGTGTACAGTAACTTTAGATATACAGAGCCAAGTTTAGCTTACAATATGGTCATTTTAAGTTGTATCTGCTACTCCATGGAGGTTACATTCCTGCATTATGATTTGTATAAAATGGGGAAAATTTTATAAATGGTGCCTAGTATAGGCACCATAATCGGAGACACCTAGCAATACCTAACTGAATTCTGCTTGAAACTTAGTTGTTTTCAATTGGTTTAATTGACGTGGTATTAAAAACCGATTTTAAAAATGAGTGATGCCTAAGTCAAGGGGTCTAACAACACCTACCCGAAAATTAGGCGTGGTGAGGTGGAGAATAGGCGTGGTTGAATTAGGCATCTGTAAATTAGGCCAGGAAAACCCAGTAGGACGCCTAGTGGGGTGACTTGTGAAACTACCACTAGGACGCCTAGTGATGCCTAAGCCTGCTTAGGAGCCACTAGGCGTGATTCTGGAAATGGTGCTGTGGGTTGACTGACAACCGCGTCGAATGGTGCCTACAAGTTAGGCACCATTTATAGAATCAGGTCCAATATGTATGTTCCAAAAGTGTCTCGTAGTGATACCGTCTCAGTATCACAAGGAGATGATACCACCATGGGATACCTTTGGTGCTTATCAAGCCCAAAACTTCTCCAAATCGTGGTACTCCATTTGGTTCATATCACTAGAGATAGAAGATCTTGGACCTCTGAGGAAGAAGTGTTTTTCAAAACACGGACCGTGTCGGGTCCAGGCTTCAGATCATTGTGAAAATGTGAACCATTCATTGGACAACAACATTTTATTGACTTTAATAAAGTTTCAGCATCTTGTACATTGGATCTGCAGTTTCTTTTGGTTTTTGTTGTTTGGCAAGCTCTTCAGACTTGTTGGATTTCTTTTCGTGTTGCCAATATGTGTATGTTACAATGACATTGAATTAAATTAAGATGTAATGGAAGTTATAGTGGGTGGCTAAAACTGGTTGAGGCTGAAATATAATCAGTAGTGGTCAATCAAATGAGAACTTTATGACCAGTTGGAGCAGCATGTGCATTTCCACTTTAGGAGCTGACTAATGTCCCACCTCAGTGGTGTAGCGCCCCTCCCCGCCCTCTTCTCTGCCTCCCTCATCCCCTTTTGCCACGTGTGCCCCCTTCCCCGTACCTCTTCAACGTTCCCGGCGTGAGCATCAAACCCAACCTGCTGCTCGCACAATCGTCAGCTCTTCCTCTGATGCCACCTTCTAGATGCGGGTCCAGGAAGTGACGTCAGAGGAAGAGCCGATGCTGGCGCAAGCAACACACTGGGATTGCTGATCACGCCACGAATGTTAAAGAGGTAAGAGGGAAGGGGCGTTCGCGGTAGTGGGGTGGCAGGGAAGGAGAGAGGGCGGAAAGGAAGACGGGTAACGGCGCCCCTACCAAGACCGCCCCCTCCTTACTGTGCCACTGCCCACATTGCTTGCTTTCTTCCTATTGGTTGTGTCTAGAGCCAGTCAGGAGCTACTACTAGACTCACTGTAGCTATGAGGAGAGTTCAGGAGGAAAGCTGCAGAGTCTGAGTGTGGGCTGACAGGGAGGAAGAACATGGCAGCAGCACCAGAAGCTGATAGAGTGTTTGTTTATGGAAGGGTTGGAGCTCTAATCATCATCTTCTTTCCAGTATGGGGCCATTCTCATGCTATGAGCCCTGACATCTGTATGGTTCATATCATAAGAATGGTTTTAATTCTTTACTTAAAATTTAATTTCTATGCTGCCCATCCACAATTCTAGGTGTCTCATAGTAAAACCTAAGAAATATCATCAAACACAAAAACCCCCCAAATAAAATAATACACATAATTGTACACCAAAATAATTTATGAATTTAAGACAAATCAGCATCATTCACGTGTTGGCTGTAAAATGCCTGTTGTAATAAATATGGGGACCTTTTACTAAAGCGTGCTAACCGATTTAGCACGCACTAAATGCTAAGGCACCCATAGAATATAACGGATGCCTTAGCATGTAGCAGGCGCTAAATTGCTTAGCGCGCCTTAGTAAAAGGACCCCTATGTTTTTACTAACTTTCGAAATCTCAATAAATCATTGTCAGACTGTGAATGAGCAGTTAGTGCATTCCATAATTTAACTGGAGCATCAGTTTCACCCCTCCAAAGAGCAGAGGAGTAGCCTAATGGTTAGAGCAGTGAGCAGAGGCCTAGGCAAGCTCCTTGGTTCAGTTCCAGCTGCAGTTCCTTGTGATCTTGGCAAATCGCTTAACCATTGCCTTAGAATGAAACGCTCTCCAGACCCAGAAAAATACCCTCTGTTTTCCTGACTGTAACTTGCCCTGAGCTACTACTGAAAAAGACACGCACAAAATCTAAAATCTCTACTGAAGGAATTGATGATACATTTGGACTCATGAAGAACAATAAGGGCTCCTTTTGCAAAGCTGCTCTAAAGATTAGCACATGCCAGATGCTAAGACGAAGCTCATAGGAATAAAATGGGCTTCTTGGCATTTAGTGCACCTTAATAGAAGGAGCCTTAAGAATGAAAGACTGTTTTTATTTACGCAGAAGCCAAGCCAAGTAAAATTTTAAATTCCACTTATTGAAATTTATATTCTATTCTATACATACAAATCTTAATTAGATTACAATTAAACACACATAATTTGAGAAATAAATACAAAATTTTAAAAAACCAACAACCCCCCCCCTTTTTACAAAGCTGCGGTAGCAGCTGGCAAACGATCCAACGCCCATTAAATTCTTTTGGGTATTGGAGCAATTACCGCTGCAGCGGCACCTACTGCAGCTTTGTAAAAGGAGGCCCAAAATATGCAAATTGAATGCTATCATCAGCATCTTAAATTTCATCTGCCGTTCCACCAGCAACTAGTGAGGTTGTACAAGGTGTGGGATAAAATGCTCCCTCCTTCTAAGATACCCAGGATAAGTCTTGCAGCCACGTCATGAACAACTGCAATGATTGAACATAAGCACATGGGAGGCCCACATACAGAGAATTACTATAATCAAAACAAGATGACAAAAACATCTGTAAAGACAATCCAAACATCAGTAGAAGCTAGGAAAGGCTTTAGACATTTCAGCAAGTGCAGCTTATAAGGCAGCCTTAACAACATGATGTAACTACTTCAAGCCAATTATCTAGATTATTTATTAACCCCCCCCCCCTTTTTATGAAACCGCATTAGGCTTTTTTATTGCTGGCCAAAAGCTCTGACGCTCATAGAATTCAGAGATTTTACCACTGCAGCTGGCGATAAAAAAAAGCCTAATGTGGCTTCATAAAAGGGGGGTTATTTATTTAATTAATTTCTATTGTGCTCTATCAAAACATTTCTAAGCAGATTCCAATTCAACATGCACAATTTTAAGACCATACATTCTCTTCTAAAACCATAAACAGTATTACATTTATTCAAAAATAAAACAGATCTTCAAAAATCTTCATAATTCAAAAGAAATGTATAAAAAACAGACCTGATTAAATAGATCCACAGTTAAGAACCTCTTTAAACAGAAATGTTTTTAAGGAACTTTTAAAACTTTTCACATCTTACAACACCTTAATCTGTTGGGGAAACTGGTTCCAGAATTGAGTTACTTTTCCTTAAAAAATGGAACTCCCTTTTTTCCATTCCTCCCCTCCCCTCCCCCCCCCCGAGAAACTACTCCCTGGGAGAAAAAATGCAGGAGGGCCTTAGAATGAAAGTTAGCAGAGGACTGCTCTGAGATAAGGACACCCCCTTTACAATTGTATTATAACCCCCCCAAAAAAATCCTGTGGCTCTATGGTAGCATATAGGGATGTGGACATGAAAATACAATTTTCTATATGGTCAGGCAAACATACAGTTGAGTCTTTCAACTTGCACATCCTTGGGTCTTAATGATTTTATACCATTTCAAAGCTGAATAAAAGGCAAACCATTCTGTAACAGTCATTTTCAAAATATACTCATTATCAGTGTGTAGATTGCACTAGCACAAAACATCTCACTCTTATCTTGAGCTGTTCCAAACTCCAAGGCCTTTTTGCAAGATACTTTATAGGTTCGTAACTCCTCTCATTGCACTCCCCCCCAGCACACTAGAATATAGCACCAAAAGAAAAGAGAACCCACACAACAAAGTTAAAATGATCATACATTTTACAAAACATGCTTTATGACAGTTTGCTCGTAGAGAAAACCAAGAAATCCCTTCTGTAAAATGCGAGACAATTTTCAAAGCTGTTCACTCACACTTTAGTAAATCACAAATCAAAAAAACCCAAAATGTTATAAATGGTGAGTGAGGGTCCTCGGTTCGCAGTGCCCATGCAAAGACTTATGCCCTCAAAAGAGCATTACTTATAGACCTTAACCCCAACAGGTATGGTCACTTGGAACATCTCTGGACCTCTCACTGTGTAATAGTGTTTTCCATCAGCACTACATTGCAGAAATGTACATAAAGCATATCAATAATACAATACTACAATAGATTAAGCTGCGTACTCTTAAAGCTTAATAGGGCCAATTAACGTTATCATTGAAGTCCTTACAGAACTCAGCTAGAGGGGCCCACGTTCTAGTAAAATTAGCAATATTATTTTGCTTAATTGCTATTATTTCCTCCTATTTCCTTGTAACACAGAGATGGTTCCACCATTCAAGGAAGTTAAGCTTAGAGTTATCTTTCCAATTGCAGATAATATGATGAATGGCTAGCGCAATCATAGAATCAAAGATTTTATTGAATGATGCTGGTAACGAAATATCTGGGTTTGTGGAATGCAGTATGATAGATTTATATGACAAAGGTAACACATTATTATTCATATGCATTATCGTTTGAATTCTGGACCAAATACCTGACCAATAAATTTGCATATTAGAGCATATATAAAGAAGGTGCAAGAGAGTTCCAGGTTGCTGATGACAAGACCAATACACATCCGAAGACGAATGTAATGCTCTAGCCATTTTAGTGGGGGTCCAATAAGCTTTATGTAAAGTAAAATAGGTGGATTGGCAAAAACTTTAATACAAAATACCGTATTTTCACATAGATAACGCGCACCCGTGTAAAACGCGCACACGGGTATAGCGCGCAAAAAACACATATTTATGTACATAAATTTTTATATACCGCGCACACCCGTATACCGCGCATGCTGCCCGACTCTCCTTTTGCCCGCCCCGACTCTCCTCTGGAGACCCCGACTCTGTTTTCGCCCGCCCCGACTCTCCTTTCTTCCTTGAAGTCCTGTCCCAAGCCTGATGCCCCCCCCCCGATTCACCCCCCCACAGGACCGCTCGCACCCCCACCCCGAAGGACCGCTCGCACGCATCCGCACCCCCACCCTGAAGGACCGCTCGCACCCCCACCCCGAAGGAGCGCTCGCACTCCCACCCCGAAGGACCGCTCGCACCCCCACCCGAAGAACCACTCGCACCCCCACAGCCTCACCCCCCTCCCCCATGGAGAAGCTGTCTACCTTGTTTCCGGATGCCAGCGAGCCCAACTGTTTCCTCTGCCGGCGGTCCCGCCCCTTCTCTGAGCCCTGCTGCGCTGCTTTTTCTTCCGGCGGTCCCGCCCTTTCTCTGACATCAGAGAAAGGGCGGGACCGCCTGAAGAGGAAGCAGCGCAGCACAGGGCTCTGAGAAGGGGCTGGATCGCCGGCAGAGGAAGAAGCTGGGCTGGCATCCGGAAACAAGGTAGACAGTTTCTCCATGGGGGAGGGGGTGAGGCTGTGGGGGTGCGAGCGGTCCTTCGGGTGGGGGTGCGAGCGGTCCTTCGGGGTGGGAGTGCAAGCGCTCCTTCCGGGTGATGAATCGGGCGTCGGGGGGGAACTATGTAAAAAAAAATTTGTACAACGCGCTCACGCGTATAACGCGCAAGGGTATGCGCGGTTTGTAAAAACCACGTATAACGCGCACGTTATATGCGAGAAAATACGGTACTATACGTTCTTGTATTGCAAGACATCACTCATTTAGAACAGTCACTACACTCCTGCAGCGTCAGAGAGAGAAGAACCAGCGGCTCAGTTGTGATGCGTGTATACTATATGTACTCGTATTGCAAGACTTTGCTTGTTTAGAACAGTCACTACACTCTTGCAGCATCAGAGAGAGAACCATCGGCTCAGTTGTGATTATGTGATGCGTGTATACTGTATGTACTCATATTGCAAGACTTTGCTTGTTTAGAACAGTCACTACACTCCTGCAGCATCAGAGAGAGAAGAACCAGTGGCTCAGTTGTGATGCGTGTATACTATATGTACTCATATTGCAAGACTTTGCTTGTTTAGAACAGTCACTACACTCTTGCAGCTTCAGAGAGAGAACCATCGGCTCAGTTGTGATATACTGTATGTACTCGTATTGCAAGACTTTGCTTGTATATCAAGTTAAAATTTAATCAAATGTTTTGCTTGTCTTGCAAAACACTTGCAAACCAAGCTTTTACTGTATTTCTGTTTCAATTATGAACCTCATAGTGTCATTTTTATCTGTAATGCATTTTAAATGCTTAATGTTTGAGGTCAAAATCAAAAGCAATTTAAATGGCTTGAAATGGCACCTGGTTGTTTAAATCGCTAGTCCGGGGTTAATGGATCATATTCACCAGCACTTACTACTTTTACTACTTATCACTTATATAGCGCTGGAAGGTGTACACAGCATTGTACATTTTGACATTTATAGACAGTCCCTGCTCGGAAGAGCTTACAATCTAACTTGGACAGACAGACACGACATGTAGGTTTTGGGAATGCAGAACCTAAGGTGAGAGGAGTTAGGAGTAGAAAGCACTCTCAAAGAGATAGGCTTTTAGCTCGGCCTTGAACACTGCCAGAAACAGAGCCTGTCATAGGGATTCAGGTAGCTTGTTCCAAGCATACGGAGCAGCAAGGCAGAAGGGACAGAGTCTGGAGTTGGCTGTTGAAGTGAAGGGCACAGATAGGAGGAACTCATGGGGGGGGGGCCTAAGAGATCCGGCCAATTGGAATCTTAGGCCACTCCCAGTGCATTCCAGAATGCACTGCGAATGGGGCCTAAGATTCCAGTTGGCCCAAGTGCCTAAGGCCCCTCCTAAGGGAGGGGCCTTAAGCACCTTTGCCAATCAGGGCCTAAGGCCCCTCCCCGGTGCATCCCAAGATGTAAGGGTTAGGCCCACAATTCAAGAGAAGGCAGGCCAGCCAGCTGGAGGCAGGAAGGATGCCTCTGGCCAGCCAAAATTTTAAGTTGAGGGGGCTGAGTGGAGGGTGTGTCCAGCGGGGGGGATGCCTGCAATGTTTGGGGGGTGAGGGGGCTCTGGCATGGGGGACTGGGAATCCCTCCTGCCGACAATCTTTGGAGGGGACGGGCAGCCACTACATTTATCGCGGCAGGGAAATCCCTTGCCATGATAAGCTCAGCAGCTGGCCTACATTGTACAGGTCTACCACGGGCCTAGGGAGATGCGTAGGGCCGCCTACGCCCATCTAAGGCTTCTTCCAGGCCAAGGCACGCCCATGCCTAGCCTTAGGCGAGCTTAGGCAGGCCTACACATCTCCCTAGGCTCCCGGAGGTGCCTACAAAGTAGGCGGCCTGCCTCAGAAGAGTTTTGTTGGGTTTTTTTTAGAAATGTGCATTCCAATTGGCTGGTTAGGCAGCAGTTGGTTGCCTACAATTGGGATGCTGTTTTAGAATTTGGCCCGAAGTGTCTGAAATGTGGTAATGCTAATGCTACTCTTAGTCATATGTTTTATTTACGCTGTCCAGTATTTTTGGAAGAGGATCTTGCAACATATTTCTGTTCTATGGAAAGAACACTGTTCACTAACACCCATGCTCATTTTTTTCCAATGTCCAATAACTACCCTGGTTCCTAAGGGTGTGCGAGACTTTCTTAAGGTGTCTCTTCTCTTGGGCGTCAAGACTATATTGCTGTATTGGTTAACCCCAGAGACTCCCACTTTGGCAGAGTAGAGGGCACTCCTTATACAGCATTTACAGATGGAACGGCAGAGAATGTCCATTTAGACACTCCTTGAGGAAGATGGATACAGTTCACTTGGGAACCATTTTGGAACTCATTAACACCAACTGCCCGAAGCAGATTACTCAACCTGTGACCAGTTTATATTGTTCTGTCTTTTCTTTTAGAGCAAGCTTGATCATTCTTTTGAATCTTATGGGTGGGGTGGGGAGTGGAAGGGAGGGAAAAAACATGAAAATGTGATTGTATCTGCTCATTTTCTTATACAATGCGGTTGTTTTCAATGACTGTATTATTTCTATGCCTGGTTATCTGCATTGCTTTCAATAAAATACATTTTTAAAAAAGCAAATTAAAACAGAATATCTATAGCTCATTTTTGACTGTTGGAAAACTGATAATCTTTCATTTTATTCTTTCTTTTTAGTACTTTTCCGTACAACTCTGAAAAGTATCACTGCGGTGATTTCAATTTGTCCATCCGCCTGGAAGTATGACCCATAATCAGGATCAAAATTGGCATGAAAGCCATCCCTGCGCTGTTTTAGAAATGATCCCAACCTGATAATGCTAAACTATGCTGGAAAACCCATTCATATGCACGATCTTCACTTCCTTCCTGGTTAGAATTTGGAATTATTTAAGGTCGGGTTAACTCAAATCACACACGCACAGCATATTTCATGATAAACAAGGCAACTTCTATCAGGAACCTCGGCCCCATCACGAGCTTCAAATAAGCCTGGACCCTGCAGAAACGAAATCTTTACAAAAATAAACAAGAACTGGGGAGATACAGTAGATTGGCTAATTTCAGCGCTGTTAAGAGTAAGAAAGCTGATGCAGCAATTTCCCATGCATTACTGCCAGCTGGCCTTCAGTATCCCCCTTCCCCCATCCTACTGCTTGCCTTTTTTTGTTTATTTTGTACTCTGCTGTAGGCTTCGTCTGACATTACAGCAAAAAAATAGAGAGAAAGGAAAGATGAGCCTGACCGACTGACTGCTTCTATATATAATTGTCAGCCAAACTTAAGGACTGAAGGAGAAAGCATCCGCAGGCAGAGGTGTGCGATTAGCAAGAAGTTCTTTTTTTTTAGCATCAACATTTTATTGAAAGTTTTCAAGAAGTATACAACAAAATTATAAAAGCAAAAAACAATATCAATACATTGTTACGCTGCAAGCTCATAAATCAGAGATATAGGGCTCCTTTTACAAAGGTGCGCTAACGTTTTTAGTGCACGCACCGGATTAGCGTGCGCTAGCCGAAAAATTACCACCTGCTTAAAAGGAGGCGGTTGCGGCTAGCTCGCGCGGCAATTTAGGCCCTAACGCACCTTTGTAAAAGCAGCCCATAGAAACCAGACTTTTAAAGTCTTACAGAATGCATCAAGAGGCGCCCAAGGCCTAGTAAATCTGGAGACGTTATTCTGTTTAAACACTATTATTTCTTCATATTTTTCTGATGGCACAAAGATGATTCCACCACTCGTGGAAATTGAGTTTGGAATTGTCTTTCCAATTGGGGAGCTAAAGCTATCATAATGTCAAAAATACTTTTGAATGTTGGTAGTATAGAAATATCAGGTAGTGTGCCAGATTTTAAGAAAAAATGGGATAGGCAAGTGGGATCTCTTCATGGAGGAAGTTAAGGGGTGGGGCATTAGAGTGGGCAGACTAGATGGGCCGTGGCCCTTTTCTGCCGTCATTTTCTATGCTTCTATGAAGAACGCAATATAATGGACTAGTCTTATAGCCCGTTACATTAACGGGTGCTAGAATATATGTGTGTGTGTCTGTCTTTTTTTTTTCTCTCTCCTTAGCCGCTTTCTGTATTTCTGTCTGTCTGTCTTTTTTTTTTTTTTTCATTGGCTGTCACTACCACCCCTTGCCTGCTCCCCCTGTCCATTCTCCCTTCCTTTTACCTCCCCTGTGTCCTCCACCACCCCATCATTGCGTTTTATTATATTAGAAGATTTATATGACATCGGCAGGTTGTTGTCCAAGTGAATTACAGAAAGAATTCATAACCATATGGCCGACCAGAAAATTGGAAGATTAGGACATGTAAAAAGGAGATGTGAGAGAGTGCCAGGATTCTGAAGGCTAGAAGAAATTTACTGCCAGGTTTGAGAATGTGTCAAAGCTTTGCTTGCCCTTCTGTAGCAGTTGCACTGGGGAAGAAAAGCTAATAGCCTTGTTGCAATTCTTTCCTCTTATCTATCCTGAACCCACCCCTTCCTCAAAATATAAAAATATCCCTGGTGAAGTGGTTCTCAACTAGGTGTGTCAAGACACCTTCAGTCTCGAAGTCTCCATGCTGAAAGTTTGCACATCACTTCTTCGTTGTGGAGTATGATGGGTTTTTGTCACTCAGTGTTTGCATCATACATTCATGGATTTCCTTTGGAGTTTTCTTCTGCAGGAATAGGAATTTCACGATGGCTTGGAGTTCCACACTTGAAAATTCCATACTTTTTCATTGACACGGTTCAAGCAATGTTGATTCTGCAAATGGCACTTTGCAAAATAAAATAACACTCTTTTCAATTACCGTGGCAAAATAACACTTGGAATTTAGGAAGTGGGTTGGGCTGAGAACTTTTCAGCACCCCCTCGTATCTAAGTAAGTGGCACCAAATTTCTGGGTATGACATGGTGAGTGGGACTTTCTGAGTAGGAGCCACTCCCACTTATGCTTCTAATGTTAAGCACCACCCCCTTTTTTGTAAAAACAAGTTTTTCATCTTTAGGCATAAGCCAGACACCACAGAACTTCCCACATCATTGTGGCTATCTCCTTTTCCAAGACAGAGCCAATCCAGAAGGGGATAATTTTATACCAGGGCACCAGTGTGAACTGTCCAAAAAGCTGACCTTTTTTAAAAGCATAGGTGCTTATGTGCCTGTCAATACAAGGAGCAGTACTGTGGAATGTGCTACCAATTGAAATGATGTTTCGTGCACACAACAGGGATATTATATCTTATATTGAAAGTCAGTAAAATCGCTTTGACAAAATAGAAGAAACTGACTAAGTCATTACAGACTAAGAACATTACTGACTAAGAACATTACAGATTAATGTTCAGGGATGTAAAAGTTATGCTGGTTTTCAACTGACGAATGAATGTTACAAGATCATTTGGTGGGCTCTCCTGAAGCAGACATTGAAATGGGGCCTCATCGGGACCCCGGGACCCTATTGTATTACCTTATACAAGATAAGTGAGGTTCTACTTACGTTCCAGTGACAACTGAATGCAAAAATATATATATAGAAATAAGAAAATTGAAAAACAGTATTTTTGACGAGACATAAGGAATATTTATAAATATTTATCACACCTCAGAGAGTGACCTATTTTCAATCAAGTACGCTATGACTGGAAGGTAAACTCTTTTCCTAAGAGGGGATTACTCTCCCCCTTCAGAGTTTCATTTCTCTGAGCGCATCTCAATTTAGGTTCACTCTCTGGAGGTGTAGACCAATTGAAATTAAGCCGTCTTCAGATGTGATGTAATTTAGAAAATGCATAAAAACTATCCCCCTCTTTTACTAACACGGAGCGTCGGAGCAGTTACCCCCGCTGCCGGCGCTAAAACCCGCGCTACTTGTTAGTAAAGGAGGGGGTATGTTATTTGAGAGGGAATATAAATGAATTGATTTTTTTGTACTTTTTGGCAGGCAAGCCTGTTTTTAAAAAATAAGTTTCTATACATATCGTAAACACAAGAAAAAGTGTACATTTTTAGTATGTTTTCATTGCCCCCCTTCCTTTACAAAGCCACACTAGTGTTTTTAGCGCCGGCCATGGTGGTAAGTCCTCCAACGCTCATAGGAATTCTATGAGCGTTGGAGTTCTTACTGCCGTGGCCGGCGCTAAAAATGCTAGCGCGGCTTTGTAAAAGGGGGGTGTATGTTGAATATTTTTTTGATATTAGTTACGAGGGTCATTTCATAAATAATGCACACTATTTTTTTTTTTTTTTTTTTTAATTTACATGTTTTATTTTTATTTTTCAAGTATTTCTTTACAATCCTTCCTTTACGTCTCCCTTCTTTGCAATGACTGAGTCCCAACGTCCAGAAAGCTTCATTATTCCATCCAAGACACCGTTTTTGTTCAGTTGCCGAATGGCTTGGGATTCTGGCGGAAGAAAGCAAAGATGCAAAATGATGTCTGACCCAGTAAGGCTATTCCAAGTTTCCAAGTTTATTAGGTATTTTTGATTTATCGCCAATTCAAAATTCAAGGCGATGTACAAATAAAATCGTTGGTGACACACTTGCAATTATTAAATTAAACATACAATTATCTAAAATACACATAACACAAATAACGTTACATTTAAAAGTAATTTAAATAGGTTATAGTGAAACAAAAGGAAAAATATTTAATGGTCTTATGTTCTTATGTGCAACATGCTACACAAGCAGAAAACGATTTATAAAATTACCTCCAGATTGTGAAAATATGAAGACACGTTACACGCCACAAGAACTGTTTTATGAAAATACAGAACTATTCCTAATGCAGGTAACAATACTGACCACATATATTACACAAAATCAGCCTTTATATATTTGTGTTTCCTTCATCAGCTTCCAGCTGTAACCAGGACCGGGTTAAAACCACAGTGGTTTTCTCCTTGTGTTATTCCCAATGGTTGCTTTACAAACGCTAAAATATACAGATACGCCTTAAGAGCTTTACTGATTGTGACCTTGTAGCTGCCAGAGAGATAGGCATGTTTTCATTTGGCTGCTGCATTAAAATGATGGATGTTTGTCTACTTTGGGAATCTGATAAGCTATCTGTGCTACATTACCAATTTCTTAAGGAGTTAAGGCAGTTACTGCTGACACAAAGAGATTCTGAGAGGTAATACAGCTGCTGGCAGGTACATACAGACAGATAGCAGGGTTCATTCAGCCAGCAGAGGCCTGGATGCAGTAAATGGTGCAGCTCTGCTAAGCTTCAGTACACTGCGTTTCAGGCATGCAATAAAAAAACATGTTTACTCCCATTGCAGTAAATCAACTGCATACAAATTAGTGCAAAGTTTAAAAAGGGTGCCGCATCATGAGTAGAATGTCTACATTCTGTCATAAGTGGAGAGAAAGGACACTGATAGGAAGGAAAACACTGGGGGGAAAAACCCCGGGCCTGCTGGCAATGTTCTTTCTAATTTTTGCTGGCCAATGCGTTCATGAAAATCATTTTGTGTACAAATTGTCTGGCTTGACCCAAGGTGCGTGCAAGTATAACCTTGTTCACAATAAAGAAAGGCAGCAAAACTTTTGCACAGGCAGTTGCAAGGCGTAAGCGCTCCATTTCTGAACCATATGTGCAGGCACACACCCACAAGCAGCTGAGTGCCGAATATCGCAGTTACCCCCCTCCCTCTTTTACAAAAACCACAGTGCAGTTTTATAACGCCAGCTGTGGCTAAAAACCGCTCTATGGTTTGTAACAGTAAGGGTTAACCGGCTATATTTAGCCGGTGTCAGGTCAAAAGCGCGCCGGGACAAAGGTGCGTGCAGACAACTGAGCGCAACGCAGAGATGCGCGCCAAAGAAAATGACTGTTTTAAAGGGCTCCGACGGGGGGTGTGGGGGGGAACCCCCCACTTTACTTTATACAGATCGCGCCGCGTTGTGGGGGTTTGGGGGTTGTAACCCCCCACATTTTACTGAAAACTTCACTTTTTCCCTAAAAAACAGGGAAACAGTTAAGTTTCCAGTATAATGAGGGTGGTTACAACCCCCCAAACCCCCCACAACGCCGCTGCGAACTGTATTAAGTAAAGTGGGGGGGTTCCCCAACAAAACCCCCCGTCGGATCCCCTATAAACACTCTTTTTCTTCGGCACGCGCTTCCGTCTTGCGCTCAGTTGTTGGCGCGCGCCTTTGTCTTCGGCGGTTTTGTCTATGAACCTAGCGTGCGCGGCAATAATGCCCAAACGCAGCTTAGTAAAAAGGAGCCCTAAAGGTCCAATATTCAGCTGACAGCGATCAGCATTTCGCTGACCACTGCCAGCATTAGACTCAGAAGTTCAATGCCAAGCCATGTCCTTGCACAGACATTGAATTTTTGGGTTTGTGAAGGTGGCTAAATAGTTCTAGCCGCGTAGCGTGCAGTGTAGCGCGCGATAATATCCTGCGTGCGCTAAAAACGCTAGCGCACCTTAATAAAAGGAGCGCCTAGTTTACAGAAGACTGGAATTTACATGCTTAAATGTTGCATGTTGCATGTAAATGTTGCATGTTGCATGTAAATGTTGCATATTCCTGTTATAAATGCATGTGGCTGAGTTTAAGTGCGTTGATACAGGTTTATGCTAGTATTTTATGAGAACACTCAAAGTCCACAATAGAGGCCTAGTAAATTCATAGCAACGCAGGCACAAAAATAAGCGTATGGATAAAATATTTTATTCAATCTTAAACTGTGGCGTACAGTGACATTTAGGGCTCCTTTTACTAAGCTGTGATAGCGTTTTTAGCGCGTGCAGAATTGCTGTGCGTGCTATGCGGCTAGAGCTAGCGCCAGCTCAATGCTGGCGTTAGCGTCCAGCGCGCGTGGCAATTCTGCGCGCGCTAAAACCGCTATCGCAGCTTAGTAAAAGAAGCCCTTAATAGTGAATCAATCGCTGTTTCAAAATGGGCCAACAGCAATTGAATCGTTATCTTTAGTGAATCTGGGCCTAAGGAACTTTGCATCGCTCGGAGAAATGTCACCATGAATGAGGTGCCAACTCGGTAGCAAAGCAAATTGTTTATCTTTAGTGAAGGCTCTGGCCTTCAGCATTCAGTTTGTTCAGGCTGCTGCTTCTCTCTCTGTTTCCCACTCACTATGTTAACCTTGTTGCTTCTTCACGGTTGTTTGCACAGGCCACCATGGTAGGATTTTAATAGAAATGAGCTGGCAGTCATCTTGAAATAGGGACACTGGATCATCTGTTGTTCTATTGTCCTTTGATACTCAATTTTTGGAAGTTGATATGGGGGACATATCAATAACATACTGGAATCATCGATTCCATTAACCTATGATGTAGTCATATGTGAGACACTATTGCATATTAAACCCCAATTGGACCGGTATAAATGCCGGCTTTTCATTATCATGACCGAGATTGCCATGCAAAATGGTTACTCACAATTGGAAAAATTGGGATCGGCTTAGTTTTACCTTTTGGTGGGCGACTTTATGATTGTGTTGTAAGTATGAGAAAATGAACGTTGGGGCATAATAATTTATTCAGATTAGTTTGGGGTCCATTAACGACTTTTGTTACTTCGGTATAGTTGTCTTTTATCTTTAATTTCCTTTAGATTTATACACACATCCAGGGAAGGGGGAGGGGGGTTATCTCCTTTGTTTTATTCCTTGATTGAATGTACTGGAAGGGAGGGGGGGGAGGATAATTCATTTTGTATTGTTACTGATGGATGGTAAGTGCTGATTCTGATTATTAATGTATGTATAATTTTATGCACTTTGTATTAGCCTTGAAAATTTAATAAAGATTTAAAAAAAAAGAAATGAGCTGGCAGTAAAATCGTTAACTAATACAGGGCGGGAATCACTGTGGTTTTGAAACACCAAACAGCATACATGTGAAAGGCTATTATATAACAGGACACCCAGATTTACATGTCACACGAGAGCGTAAGAGTCACTTTCACAGGTAAGTGTACAGACACATATGAGTGGCAACAAAACACCTAAGGCAGTGGTTCTCAAACTTTTTTTGGTTCATGACACACTGTTAAACATATAATAATTTTTCTAGTGCACAAGATTTAAAAAATATTAACTAAACTATGAATAAAAGTAACAATCTTCAGAAAGCTATTAATAACTTTGTTTTAATAAATTAAGCATGGTTGTGTGAAACACATGAACTTGATGTTTTGGCGACGTTTTCAATGTTGGGACGTATATAAGATAAACATCCTAATTTCTTCTTCAGTGCATTGAAGTCTTTCTCTTTGTTTTGCATTTCATGTTAGTGAAGAAAACCCTAATTCACATAGGTATAGTTCAGTCAGTCACAGTGAAACACTCACAGGTGTGTCTCAGGGAGGCATAAGAAGAAAACAGTAACTGGGAGAAACGCAAAGTCAGGCTTGTGAAAGAAGGCCCGCCTCCTTGCTCCTAAGTGTAACTGCCGTGCATTGCATGGTCCTCTCTCTGAGAGGGCGACCTGGAGCCGACTGGTGATACTCGGGTGCTTGCCGCCTCACACTCCTGTCCGCCGGTTCACCTTTTGCCTTTTGCACGCTCCCTCCCCTCGCTCGTCTTGCCACTCTTGCACATGCTCCCCAGCCTCGCTGCTATTTCACTCACGCGTTCCCGAGCTTTGCCAACCTCTCTTGCACACTCCCCAAGCTTTGCCTCTAAAATTCTCACAACGGTTTGCAACCATTTGAGAACCACTAATGTAAGGACACATATAAGTGATATAAGAGGCATTCCGTAAATCAGTGTCTCTTAAACAGCGGTGTGCCCGGAAGAGATTCCAGAATTGTACTTTATTTTTAAAAAATTCCCTTCATAAGTATGTACTAGAATACATGACATATACATCACGTATGCAAGAGTCTGCCAATGTTATGAGCGTCTATGTGCATAAGGATACAACCACCCAGACAAGCATCATTCTTTGACGTGATTGGTCCTTGAAAACTAACAGCACATAATTCTAGTTTTACTTTTATGTTTTATGCAGTAGTTATCCTAACTTGAGCAACAAAGTGTGGGAGAGTGTGGTGCAGTGGTTAAAGCTACAGCCTGAGGTTGTGGGTTCAAATCCAAGCTGCTACTTGCGTCCCTTGGCAAGTCACTTAATCCCCCCCCCATTGCCCCACGTACATCAGATAGATCGTGAGCCCACCAGGACAGAGAGGGAAAAATTAATGTAAACCATTCTGAGCTCCCCTGGGAAAACAGTATAGAAAATTTAATAAATAAAGCTATCAAAGCTTTGTTACTGTTTGTATTTTCTTACCTTTGCGAACTTGGATTTTCAGCTCTGACAGAAATTAAATTGAAAAAAAAAGAACAACTGCAAATGGTGGATGATGAAATGCGTGTTTGCTTGTCAACTATCGAGACACATTTTGAGTTCATTTGCACTCAAAAACAAGCACATCCATCGCAATTCTATTCTGTCTACTTTAGTCTCATCACTGTTACATACTTTAGTTTCACACTGTTATACCCATACATAGCTTAAAGAACTTTAAATAAATAACTCTTAAATTACATTTTTTGTTGGTTTTGCGATTTTATTAATTTCAATTATGTACCGTGAAAAACATTTGCTCTGTTTAATGTGCCGAAGCTAAAAGGTTTTTAGATACATGGTGCTATAAATGGTGCTAAGATTTTGGTGCGGGAAAAAAATCAGTATGGAGCTTACAGAATAGCCTTTAAAGCCCATTCCCATGCCAAAGGTCAATTACTTGTATTTATACCACCTGACAATGCCAGGGCCTAACTCTGTCAAAAAAGGAATTATTCCAGTCTTGTAATAATCTCCAAATTCATAAGGAGAAGTTAGATACTCGGTCCTCAGAGGGTCAAATTACCCAATGGTTCAAATGAGCGGAAGCTCACAGAACCCGATCTTCATAGGATCCAAATATATCTTTTATCCATATATACTTTTTTTGTATCAATTTTTTCTTTTGTCCATAAATTATTAGTAAAAATGGTTTTTACTTAGCTTTTATCTAGTTTTTAAAGGGGAGCGCTCCCCTTTAAAAACTAGATAAAAGCTAAGTAAAAACCATTTTTACTAATAATTTATGGACAAAAGAAATATTGATACAAAAAAAAGTATATATGGATAAAAGATATATTTGGATCCTATGAAGATCGGGTTCTGTGAGCTTCCGCTCATTTGAACCATTGGGTAATTTGACCCTCTGAGGACCGAGTATCTAACTTCTCCTTATGAATTTGGAGATTATTACATATTGATTCCAGTTTCTAGTATAGCCATTTATTGTAGGGCCTAACTGGGCATTTTTGGCATGGAAATAGAGCTATTCTATTAATTCCGCATGTAACATTCAGGAACACCTCTGCCACTCCCTTGGCTGTGCCCTGTTTTGAGATGCGCACTAGGGGATTTAGGTGCATATTTCTTTATTTAAAAATTTATATACTGTATATTAGCTATACGGTTTACAAAAATTACGATCATAACAAGTTAAATACCACATACAGACGCAATTGCAGAACAGCTCTCATAAATAAAAGCTAACACAGGAAAGCGCTAACAAACAATTGATTTTTCACCATTTTCTTAAAATTCATCCTCCCAGCACAGTATCGCAAAATTCCAGGCAACGCATTCCAAAGCTTAACACCTGCCACAGACAGTATCGCTGCACCGATCCTAACATGTGAGATGGACACCTTACTCTCTAAGCTCAGTTTCATACTATTTTCTGATCTCAGACATCTTCTAGGCACAGGGAGAGGCAAACACATAGATTGCACTAATTGTTAACACCAATTAATTGCAATTAATTGGCTCATAAGGTAACAAATATGCAAGATCCACGCACAAATTTCACTGCTGAAACCTTGGCACCATACACAGAATCTGGCTGGGTAGTGTGCAAATGCAAGGGAATGTTCACATAGGCGGGGTTGCCACTTATGCATGCAGGCCCGGATTCTCTATAGGGTGCTGATATCGGCAGCTGCCAATTCTGTGTCAACGGCGCCCTACAGAGAATCATGCCTTCACGAAAGATAGTCACCGGAAATTCAGGCCAGGGTTTTTACGGGCCTACATTTCTGGGGCCTATCTGTGTTGTGACTCGCATCTACGTAGGTGCTTTAGGTCACCTAACACCACTTCTACACAGGCGCAATTCCAGCACATATTATTTAGGTGCTGGTAAGTGCTTTAACGATGCCTTTTTTAACGATGCATTTGTTAATTAATGTAGGCATTACAATGTACAGAATACTGTAAGTTACACCTGCTCTTTCTACATTCGGTCTATGGTTGGTGTTGCTCTAGGCACCTAAACGTGAATTGTGCAACATCACCGCATGACATCGGGACATCTAAAATGAGGCATCCACTTATAGATCTGCCCTCATGGTGCAACACTTGTAAAAAAAAAAAAGTGAATTAAGAAAGGAAGCATGAAAAAGGCATCAATATTGTATTCTGAGTCTCTCAATGAAGGCTCACTTTAGAGAAAATTTAATCCTAAACCCAGTGGGAAAACCCTAATATAATTCCTTTTCCATTCATTTTAATAATGTAAGGATTTAAAAAAAAAAAAAAAAAATTCCACACAAAAATCTATTTGTTGTGGTGGATGGATAAAAGTTGAGTTTGAAAAAAAAAAAAAAAGCTGCAAAGGGGCAAACTCTATTATACAGGTCTTCACCATCCCATTAGGATTTCATGAAATAATTCAGATCTTTCAGAACTTAGCAGGCAGACTGCATATTAGATATATCTTAAGATCCTCAGTCCTTTTTCTACTGTGCTGTGGAAATAGCAGAACAGATGAATGCTACAAATCAAGTTCTTACTTCCATAGAGACAAAAAGGCCTGCAAAAGCTCAGCCCCTCGAGAGCTAATTATTGCTTTCATTAATCAGAACCTTGGTCATCCTTAGACCTAAAGAAATGAGTATGAATTGTTCCCCTTCAGTTCTCATGGAAAAGGATGGGGATGGGACTTAATATTCTGCTTTTTCTGTGTGGGTTTACATGGGACAATGAAGTGTTATGTGACTTGCACACAGTCACAAAAAGCTGTGGTGGAAAGCGAACTCACAATCTCAGGGGGTGACAGGTCAAAAGCGCGCGAGACAATGGCGCTCACAGACAATTGCGCGCCACAATATCTCCGCGCAAGACAATTGAGTGCAGCGACAACTCAGCGCAAGACAATTTAGCGCTAGATGACTCAGCGCAATTGTCTATGAACCATCTCAGGGTGCTGAGGCAGCTGCTCAACCACTAGGCCACGCCTTCACTCATAGGAATGGTCCCTCCTTCATTGGTCCCACCTGGAGTAAGTGGCCTTCAACCACCTTAGAAACCTAGAAACCTAGAAATAGACGGCAGATAAGGGCCACGGCCCATCTAGTCTGCCCACCCCAATGACCCTCCCCTACCTTTCTCTTGGACTGCAAGCAACTTGGTGTGCAAGTATTTTGCAAGACAAGCAAAACATTTTATTACATTTTAACTTGATAAACAAGCAATGTCTTGCGATAAAAGTACATACAGTATTTTGTATTAAAGTTTTTGGGTTGTGGAACGAATCGTCTGAGTTTCCATTATTTCTTATGGGGAAATCTGTTTTGATATACGAGTGTTTTGGACTATAAGCATGTTTTCAGAACGAATTATGCTCGCAAACCAAGGTTTTACAGTATACTAATAGTTTATTTTTGTTTGTGTGTGTGGTGGGGGGGGGGGGGGGTGGTGCCTACTTCATTGGTCCCAGTCCCTGGAGTAAGTGACCTTCAACAACCTTGTATACTAATAGTGTTTTTGGGGGGATGGGGGGAGCAGTAGAGGTGACCTGGATTGGTTGGGAGCAGCAATCACAAAGCTGAAAAGCAGACCTAAAGTAAACAGAGAATTGCCAGCATAATCATTGCTTGCATGTATAAGTTATTCATATAGTCAGCAGTACTATTTAAACAGATAATTCCACTGAATATACATATTACATTAAGTACCTAAAAATTAGGCTCTTCGCCCCAATTCTGTATATGGCATCATACGTTGTCTATGCAAATCAGTGCACACAGCCAAATTGTGCACACAACTTTATTGTTTAAGCCTAGTTGGCTCTAATAATTGGCATTTAGCATCTCATAAAATGGTGTCAGGTCAAAGGCGCGCGCAGACAATTGAGCGCAGTGCGGAGGTGCGCGCCGCAGAAAATTACTATTTTTAGGGCTCTGACGGGGGGGGTTGGGGGGAATCCCCCCACTTAACTTAATAGTGATCGCGCCGCATTGTGGGGGCGTTGTGGGGGGGTTTGGGGGGTTGTAACCCCCACATTTTACTGAAAACTTCACTTTTTCCCTGTTTTTAGGGAAAAAGTTAAGTTTACAGTAAAATGTGTAGGGTTACAACCCCCCAAACCCCCCACAACGCCGGCGCGATCTCTATTAAGTAAACTGGGGGGGCTCCCCAACAAAACCCCCCGTCGGAGCCACTAAAAACTGTAATTTTCTTCGGCACGCACCTCCGTCTTGCGCTCAGTTGTCGGCGCGCACCTTTGTCTTTCGCGGGGTTGTCTATGAACCCATAAAATAACATACTCCCTCTTTTACTAACGCATAGGGCGGGTTTTAGTGCTGGCAGCGGCGGTAACTGCTCCAATGCTCATAGGAATTCTATGAGCAGTTACTGCCACTGCCAGCGCTAAAACCCGCGCTCGGCGTTTGTAAAAGAGGGGGATAGTAAATTATGGCAGATAAAGACCTGCATCCATCCAGTTTGCCCAGCAGTCACGTTCATTATCAAGGCAATGTTGAACCAACAATCCAGTATATTAAGGGCTCCTTTTACTAAGCTGCGATAGTGTTTTTAGCTCACGCAGGATTTTAGCGCTCGCTAAACCTGCGCTACGCGGCTAGAACTTAACGCCAGCTCAATGCTGGCGTTAAGGTCTAGCACGTGCGCTAAAACCGCTGTCGCAGCTGAGTAAAAGGAGCCCTAAGTTTCACTGTAAGACGTCTTCCCCTCCCCCCCAAGATATGAAATGTGGTATAAAATTCACATACTTGTTCCTGATCCATCCTTGCCATTTTCAGGGCTCAGAACGTAAGAAAATGTCTGCCCTGCACTGGCCCTGCTTCCCAGCTAACTGAGGCGCTGACAAAACCTACTCCAGCAACACAGCAAAAGAGGGAAGTGAGATATCTTAAACAACCACCAATTACATTTGTTGAAGCTGAATAAACAATTGTGGAATGAAATTTATTCCAGCCCACCTCGATCTGTCTTGCCATATATGGGACACAGACTGTAGAAATCCATCCAGCGCTGCCACTGACGCTAATCTTATATAATAAAACCCTAGCCGCGCATGCGCACTCCTACCTGCGTGTTCCGTTTTCCCTGATCCGTGAGATGTAAGTCTGTGGCGGCAGGAGTGCGCATGCACGAGTCTCCAGCCTTACAGCACCTAACTACACTCGCGGCAGGACTGGCCGCCAGCGCTGGACTCCCTGTTCTCTCGCGGCAAAAAAACAGTAAGTTTTTTGTGGTCTGACCCTCCCATCCCTTCCTGACGTCTGACCGGCCCCCCTTCCCTTCCCGCGGTCCAGACTCCAAACCTGTCTGCAGCACGCTGCTTCGGGGCCTTCTACTGCCCTGATTTGCTCTGCCGCATCTCTGATGATGTCATCAGGGACGTGCCAGAGTAAATCAGGACAGTAGAAGGCCACGAAGCAGCATGTGTAGAGTGCTGCAGATGCTACTAGAATCGGCAGATTTGTCGGGACCGCAGGAAGGGAAGGAGGGGGTGGGGAAAGGGACTAAGGAAGCCGGATAGACTTCTAGCACCCGTTAATGTAACGGGCTAAAATACTAGTTGCACTAATAAAAGGTCATGTGCACAACCTGGTAGGCATATGCTATAAAGTGCCGTGTGCCAGCTCTGGTGCGCAAACCCGAAAGGGTCATGAGCAGTCCATGGGCGTTCCTAGAATTTATGCGCACTGTTGCAGAATATGCCTGAAGTGCGTGCAAGTTGCGCGCAGGGTTCTCCTCGGCCCAAATGGGTGTGCTTAAAAGTTGCGATGTACCGAGGCACTTTGCACGATTCTACAAGGCATGCGTACATTTTGCACAATCACACTAAGCTCTGTTCTAGTCAGCACCGATTTTCCCCAAAATATATAGAATATGGCCCTTTATGTAGAATTCTGCATCCTTTCCATGTCTACTAGGCACATTTGAGAGCAGTTCTATAAATTTCAATAGTTCAGGTATGGGCCATTCTAATGGCCCTTAAATGTGATGTACTTTGAGGATTGGTGTACACATGGAGTTGGAAACAGAAATAAGGAATGCCGACCTGGATGTGGTGGCGATATCTGAGACCTGGCTCACAGACTCCCATGGGTGGGACATGGTCATACAGGGTTACAACTTGCTTCGCCGGGACAGAGAAGGCAGATTGGGAGGAGGTGTAGCATTATATACTAAAGATGACATTAAGGTCACAAGAATCTCAGATGTCCAATACACTGGAGAATCCCTTTGGGTTAATTTGGCCAGAGGGAAGGACAAATGCTTGTATCTTGGCGTAATTTACAGACCCCCAAGACAACAGGTTGACCTGGATATGGAAATAATCGGGGATATAGAAAATATCACCTTGCGTGGGGACACAGTATTGTTAGGTGACTTCAACATGCCTGATGTGGATTGGGATACACTAACCTCCGATTCTGGCAGCAACAGGAGGCTATTAAACTCTATGAAAGGAGCTGGTCTGAAGCAACTGGTGTTAGACCCAACAAGGGATCAGGCAATACTGGACCTATTACTTACCAACGGAGAAAGTGTCACAGAGGTCTCGGTGGGCGACACATTGGCCTCCAGTGACCACAACATGGTATGGTTCAATCTTAGGAAAGGTTTCACTAAATCTAACACGCTGACCAAGGTCCTCAAATTCAAGGACACAAACTTCCAAGACATGGGTTCCTTTGTTCACCAGGAGCTACAAAGCCAAGCAAAAACCGATAGCATGGAAGAAATGTGGTCGACTTTGAAAGCCACCATACAAGAAGCGACAAACCGCTATGTTAAATTAGTAAGTAAGCGGCGAAGAAACAACAAGCCGCAATGGTTCACTGAGGAGATCTCGGACCTCATCAAGGAAAAGAAAAAAGCTTTCATCTCTTACAAACAATCGGGGAAACAAGACTCTAGGGCAGACTACCTGACCAAGTCAAAAGCAGTCAAAACAGCAGTCAGGGAGGCTAAATTTCACATGGAGGAGTCTCTGGCAAAGAACATCCAGAAGAGAGATAAATCCTTCTTCAGGTATATCAGTGATAGAAGTAAAAACTCTGGCGGGATTGTACGTCTAAGGAAACCAAACGGAGACTATGTGGAAAAGGATTCCGAAAAAGCCCAGCTATTAAATGAATACTTCAGCTCAGTTTTCACCCGTGAAGCGCCGGGGCTTGGCCCTCAACTACAGACAAGGGCAGACTCAGTTGACCCATTTAGTAACTTCGAATTCACGCCCAGCAGTGTCTACGATGAGCTGTCAAAACTCAAGGTTAACAAGGCAATGGGGCCTGACAACCTACACCCCAGGGTGCTTAGGGAGTTGAGTGATGTCTTGGCAGAGCCACTGTCGGCACTCTTCAACCTCTCCCTTAGTACGGGAAGCGTCCCGTTGGACTGGAGGACGGCTAACGTCATTCCACTCCACAAGAAAGGCTCAAAGATGGAGACAGCAAACTACAGACCAGTGAGTCTAACATCTATAGTGAGCAAACTTATGGAAACTCTGATCAAACGACAATTGGATAAGATCCTGGATGAGGAAAATCTACGGGACCCCCGTCAACATGGATTTACTAAGGGAAGATCATGTCAATCCAACCTGATCAGCTTCTTTGACTGGGTGACGGGGAAGCTGGATGTTGGGGAGTCCCTGGACATCGTGTACCTGGACTTTAGCAAAGCATTCGATAGCGTACCACACCGCAGGTTGCTGAACAAGATGAGTTCTATAGGATTAGGTGACACATTGACGAAATGGGTTAGGAACTGGCTTGGTGGTAGGCTTCAAAGGGTAGTGGTGAACGGCACCCCCTCAGAAATGACGGAGGTGATCAGTGGAGTGCCACAGGGTTCGGTCTTGGGACCGACCCTATTCAACATCTTTATAAGAGACTTGGCAGAAGGGCTTCGAGGTAAAATAGCATTATTCGCCGATGACGCCAAACTAAGTAATGTAGTGGGAAAATGCACAATGGACGAAGATTCAATGCCCGACAACATGATGCACGACCTACTCCTACTGGAGCGCTGGTCTAGGACCTGGCAACTCAGCTTCAATGCCAAAAAATGCAAAGTCATGCACCTAGGCAACCACAATCCATACAAGACTTATACTCTTAATGGTGAGATCCTAACAAGAACGGTTGCAGAACGGGACTTGGGGGTGATCGTCAGTGAGGACATGAAGGCTGCCAGCCAGGTAGAGCAGGCCTCATCCAAGGCAAGACAGATCCTAGGTTGCATTCGCAGGGGTTTCGTCAGCCGTAAGCCGGAAGTCATTATGCCATTGTACAGATCCATGGTGAGGCCCCACCTGGAATATTGTGTGCAATTCTGGAGACCACATTATCGCAAAGATGTGCTGAGATTGGAGTCGGTTCAGAGACTGGCCACCCGGATGGTCTCGGGACTCAAAGATCTCCCGTACGAAGAGAGGTTAGACAAACTGCGGCTATACTCGCTTGAGGAGCGCAGAGAGAGGGGGGACATGATCGAGACGTTCAAGTATCTCACGGGCCGCATCGTAGCGGAAGAAGATATCTTCTTTTTCAAGGGACCCACGGCAACAAGAGGGCATCCGTGGAAAATCAGAGGCGGGAAACTACGAGGTGACACCAGGAAATTCTTTTTCACTGAAAGGGTGGTTGATCGCTGGAATAGTCTTCCACTGCAGGTGATTGAGGCCAGCAGCGTGCCTGATTTTAAGGCCAAATGGGATCGACACGTGGGCTCTATTCACTAGGCAAAGGTAGGGGAGGGTCATTAGGGTGGGCAGACTAGATGGGCCGTGGCCCTTATCTGCCGTCTATTTCTATGTTTCTATGTTTCTATGGGTGGAGTCTGGGCAGAGTGCAGAGTGATGCACATAAATCATTGATTTACAAAAGTTTTTCAACAATCTAGGCACAAGTATTTAGGTTAAGGTGTAAGTGCTTATGCCTAACTACATAACACATGAATTTTTCCTAATATGCTAGTACAGGTACAAGATCCTTTATCCGAAATTCTAAAAACCGAAAAGCTCCAAAACTTGATTTTTTAAATTTACTTTGTTGCTTTAATAAATTGTACAAAAAAGCTTACTTTTAGCATCAAAAGTAAAACCTTGACCCACTTTAAAGACTAACTTCTACGCTGATAGTAGTTCAGTTTTTCCATCTTACCTCACACTGGTGTACCTCTGAGGGGTTGCCTCTGGGGTGCAGTAATCCATATTTGTTATCTGTTGCAGCCAGGAAGGAAAGAGGAAGTGATGTCAGCAAGGCAGGAGGTGGCAGAGAGAAGCCTGCAGGGCTGCAGCAGGTTAACGAAAATGAATTGCTACGGCCACTGATGACACATCACTCCAAAACCCCAAAAATTCTAAAATCCAAAATGTCTCTAGTCCTGAATATTTCAGATAAAGGATGGTGAACCTATATTCTATAAAACACAGTAGGCTCCTAATAGTCACTGTCTAGGGGGCAATTCCGTAACTTTGTTCCCTCTTTGAGACACCCCAATGCTGCATGGGGGTGCCTATTCTATAACAGTATCTGAGTGCCTAAATTCCAATATAGAATACATAGAAACATGGTGGCCGCTATATCGGTCGATGGTGTGCCCACATCTGGAATACTGCGTCCAATATTGGTCGCCGTACCTTAAGAAGGATATGGCGTTACTCGAGAGGGTTCAGAGGAGAGCGACACGTCTGATAAAAGGGATGGAAAACCTTTCATATGCTGAGAGATGGAGAAACTGGGTCTCTTTTCCCTGGAGAAGAGGAGACTTAGAGGGGATATGATAGAGACTTACAAGATCATGAAGGGCATAGAGAGAGTAGAGAGGGACAGATTCTTCAAACTTTCAAAACATAAAAGAACAAAAGGGCATTTGGAAAAGTTGAAAGGGGACAGATTCAAAACAAATGCTAGGAAGTTCTTCTTTACCCAACGTGTAAAGTTCTTCTTTACCCAACGCTTCCAGAGGACGTAATAGGGCAGAGTACGGTTTAAGAAAGTATTGGACAATTTCCTGCTGGAAAGGGGATAGAAGGGTATAAATAGAGGATTACTGCACAGGTCCTGGACCTGTTGGGCCGCCACGTGAGTGGACTGCTGGGCACGATGAACCTCAGGTTTGACCCAGCGGAGGCATTGCTTAAGTTCTTATGTTCTTAAATGGCCCATCCAGTCTGCCCATTTGCAGCATGCAATATCTCCTCCTCTCCCTAAGACATTTCATGTGCCTGCCCCACGTGTTCTTGAATTCAGATACAGCCTTGGTCTTCACCACCTCTACCGGGAGACTATTCCATGTGTCTACCACTGTTTCTTTAAAAAAGTATTTCCTTAGATTATTCCGGAGCCTATCACCTCTTAACTGTTCTATGCCCTCTCATTCTGGAGCTTCCTTTCAAATGAAAGAGACTTGAATCATGCACATTTATGCCACGTAGGTATTTAAATGTCTCTATCATATCTCCCCTCTCTCACCTTTCCTTCAAAGTATACATATTGAAGACCACCAACCATTTTATTGATGGGACATCTCTGAGTTCAGTTAAACTAGTTGCTTTATTCTTCTTTATATATTACCTATTAATCTCGCTTTTTTGTTATATTTTTGATCCGAAAAGTGAAGACTTGAGTTGAAATTTAAGCATATTGTCTTAGTATTTGGTTAAATGTTCTTTTATATTGGTGATAAGTTCTTGGCTTAAAATTATGCTTTCTGTACAAGTTTATACTTGCTATTTAAATGTAATAATAAAATAATTTAAAAAAATTAAAAAGGTTAGGGCTCTTCAGCTTGGAAAAGAGATGGTTGAAGGGAGATACGATTGAAGTCTACAAAATCCTGAGTGGAGCAGAATGGGTACAAGTGGATCGAGTTTTCACTCCGTCAAAAATTAGAAAGACTAGGGAGACACTCGATGAAGTTACAGGGGAATACTTTTAAAACCAATAGGAAGAAATATTTTGTTCACAGAGAATAGTTAAGCTCCTGAAACGCGTTGCCAGAGGTTGTGGTAAGAGCGGATAGCGTAGCTGGCTTTAAGAAAGGTTTGGGCAATTTCCTGGAGGAAAAGTCCATAGTCTCTTATTGAGAAAGACATGGGGGAAGCCACTGCTTGCCCTGGATCAGTAGCATGGAATGTTGCTACTCTCTGGGATTCTAGAATCTTGCGACTCTTTGGGGATTCTGTATGGAATGTTGTTATTTGCGGTTCCGTAATCTTGCTTACTCTGAGATAATGGAATGTTGCTACTCTTTGGGTTTTGGCCAGGTACGAGGGACCTGGATTGGCCACGGTGAGAACAGGCTACTTGGCTTGATGGACGTTTGGTCTTACCCAATAATGCTCCATGTGCAATTTTGAGCACCACATATAGAATTAGGCTATTTATGTCTTCAGAATCTTGTCTCAGCCCTCTTGTTGTCTACTAGATGCAAGACTATAGCTAGAGGTTGCAGCTGCCTTTATTAAGCTGAAGCTGCCAGGGGCAAGAGCGAATAGGTTTCTCTCCTGCTCTACTTGTATTACTGCTACAACTAGAGTCTGCGGCCACCGCTAATAAGCTGGAGCTGCCAGGGGCAGGACGGAGTGGGATTCGTGTCACAGACTTCTAATGTTTCCTATTAACTACTGTACCATGTCACTTAAGGCATGCCCTGTCCTCACCTACTCCATAATGGGAAATCTGCTTTGGAGTGGGAAGAAATATGGCAGGCAGTGCATGCAAGTTTTGGTTTTAATTTATGTTTCAAAATCAAAACTCGGGATAAACTTTTGTACAGCATGGCCTTAAATGAAGGTAACAATTTTTATAAATAAGGCATTAAAGAAAAAAAAAAGAATTCCAAGGCTTCAAAGATAAAGATAAGCTACGTGACAGAGATGCAATGTAAACCTGGAGAATAAACTAAACAAAAGGATATTTTAAAAATGTAGGAAAGGGCTATATGTGCTAGCAGCCGCCCTGGAGGAAAACATAATTCTTTTGTCACCTTCACTAAACTAACTGGTAATCAGAGGGTTGAAGTCTAATACCCTATTGGAAACTAGAAATGAAGTTAGATGTCTAGGCTCCCCAAAAACATATTTATGAGACTGCAATTGAATTATACATTTACAGCAGGGATCTCAAAGTCCCTCCTTGAGGGCCACAATCCAGTCAGGTTTTCAGGATTTCCCCAATGAATATGCATTGAAAGCAGTGGATGCACATAGATCTCATGCATATTCATTGGGGAAATCCTGAAAACCCGACTGGATTGCGGCCCTCAAGGAGGGACTTTGAAACCCCTGATTTACAGGGATACAAAGGCAAAGGAAAAATGAAAGGCAATTGTTAAGTTACACGATAACCGGAACAGAGCTAGCAAAATGCAACAAATGTACTTGTACGCACAATACAGTACTCAGCCTTTAGTCTTGTGGTCACAAAGTCAGAAACATAGACACTCCATCACAAGATTGCACCATTGAAGAACTTTGCTTTCTTTGGGCAGAGGGAGTGGAAACCTGTGGAAATTCACTCAATATGGACTCATATTGACTCAATATGGACATAGCACCATGAAATCAACGAAAAGTTTATGAGTGGGTAAAAAGGTTTAAACCGGGAAGAACAGATGGAACCGATGACGGTCGTTCTGGTCGCCCATCAACATCGCGCACACAAGAGCACATTGACAGGGTGGATGCCTTGATTAGAGAAGACCAACGGATAACAGTGTCTCAGTTGGCTGCAAATCTGGATATCAGTATTGGATCTGCATTTGCCATAACGCATGATGGCTTGGGATACAAGAAAGTATCAGGAAGGCCGTGAAAACCTTCCTTTTTACTAACCCAGCGCCTCACTGACTCAGTACCTCCACTCCTGACTGATGGAACTCAATAACATCTCCTAGTACAAATGGACTCCTACTGTAACTCAAATACCACCCCAAGTGCAACTTAAATAGCTACCTAACTTAATGGACACTCCTGGTATAACTTAAATGTATAAACAGATATATAGGGCAGTAGTATGTATCTTTATAAGGCAAAAAAAATCTAGAAACTTTCAAAGCATATAGCCTTATTTAGAGCTTAAATACATTCATTTATGACCTCAGCAGTACAAACTGTGAGAGGAGTTTCATTCACAGTATACTTTGCACTAAAGTCGTCATCGGTCAGAGGTTTCTATCAAATCTTATTAGTTGGTTCATTTTAGTTTATTATTCTTTATTTTTCAAGATAAATTAAGACAAAATACTCATCTCTTTATCAGAGCATAGCAGGGGTACTTCACCGACATAGGCTATGTTTCGCCTCCTAGGGCTTTATCAAGGTAATCCCCTGATAAAAAAGAGAGAGAGATATATCGTAGTTAATATCTTAGAACATATATTCTACAGTTCATATCAACCACTCTTAGAGGTAACATTTCTAACTCATATAAAGTAGTTGAGAGTAAAAATATAAGAATTAAATCTTAAAGCAATAATTTGTTAGATACCTTTAGTATGCCGATTCCATATGCGCTGCCGTCAATAGGGTTTGGTTCAGGCAGAGCAACATGGCCGCGGCGTTTTTTATACAAATTAAGAGCGTCATGATCTCATAGTTACGCATCCTATCAGCATCCAGAATCGGTCCCGGGAGTATTTTAAACCAGTGTCATCCATTCGACTTCCGCATTCAAGCCATTAGGTTTAACAGTATTAAGAGTATATATCATTCTTTGTTCCTTAAAATTCAGACGTTCGATATAATTTCCTCCCTCCCACCCCACATTAGTATGGTCAATAATTCTCCATTTTAGATCGGTAATTTTATGTTTCTGAGTTTGCCAGTGTTGTACAAGAGGTGCTTCTAGACTCCCGGTATTTATTTTAGATTTATGTTCGGTAAGTCTTATCATAATTTTTCGACTTGTTCTTCCCACGTATACTAAATCGCATGGACATTGGATCACATAGATTACATGAGTACTACTACAAGAGGTATTCATCTTAGATTTAAACTTCCTATTAGTACCTGGGTGAGTCCATTCAGGGCCCACTAGCGCTTGAGCACACCATTGGCATTGCCCGCAGATTTCGTGAGTAAACTGTTGGTCAGTTTCAATAGTTTTATTTTTGTCTTCAAATTTATATAGGGACAAAAATTCCCCTATAGTTTGTCCTCTTTTATATGACACAATAGGGTGTTCAGCAAAACAGGAATGGAGCTGGACTATTGGCCAATGTAATTTTAAAGTTTGAAAAAATCTATTGCTAAGATCATTAAAGGGAAGCACACATATCAAAGTTTCATCTACCTCATTAGCTATCTTTTCTTTAATCAGTAGGGATCTCTGAGCGTATTTTGCACGGAGGTATGCTTTCTTAACAGATTTTTTAGGATAAAGCCTTTCGTAAAACCTCTGAGACAATATGTGGGCTTGCTTATTAAATTCTTCATGATCTGAGCAAATCCGTCGGATCCTTAAGAACTGACTCACAGGGATGTTGAATTTCAAAAAGTATGGATGATAGCTTGCAAAGTGTAAAAAGTTATTCCGTTCAACATCTTTTCTATATAGAGTAGTTCTAATAGATTGATCTTTCGTTATCAGCAGGTCCAAATATGCTATTCTAGTAGGGTGGGCTGACATCGTGAAAATAAGATAAGGGTCCAAAGTATTAATCCATTTAAGGAAATTCTCTAAATCTTCATATGATCCGCCCCAGAAAAACAGAATGTCATCCAAGTACCGCTTCCACAGTTTAACATTCTGGAAGTATGTTGATGAATATATATAATCTATTTCAAACTTCGAAACATATAAATTGGCTACAGAGGGGGCCATTGTTGCCCCCATCGCAACTCCTTGAGTTTGGTAATAATAATCACCATGATACCAGAAATAATTGGATTTAACTACAAGAGTAGCAAGTTTCATAAGCCAGTCTTTTTTAAATCTACCTAAATCTCTGTTCTTTAGGATTTCCTCTACTATTTGTAGCGCAGCAGTTTGAGGGATTTGGGTATAAAGGGAGGTAATATCAAGAGTTACTAGATATGTAATTTCAGAAGCATTAGTTAAAGTATCAAGAATTCTCAGCAGATGCGCTGAGTCTTTTAAGTAGGAGGGAGCTTTCTGTACCTCTGGCCTCAGAAAATAATCTACAAATTTAGATAGTGGTTCTAAGATGGAATGTTTTGTAGAAACAATTGGGCGTCCTGGTGGTTTACATAGATCTTTATGGATTTTAGGGAGAAGGTACAGCTTCGGAGTAGAAGGATACGGTTCAATAAGAAACTGAGCTTCTTTCTTCGTAATCATTTTTCTTTCTAGACCTTCCTCCACTATCTCTTTAATCTCCATTTTCAAGTGATTCACTGGATTCTCATTGGTTTTTAGATAAGCTATAGTATCACTCAATTGTCTCATAGCTTCTCTATGGTAATCAGATCTATCCCAGAGAGTAATAGCACCCCCTTTATCTGCTCGTAATATCAGTATATCAGAATAACTTAAATGTGCCACCTACTAAAACTCAAATGACGTTCTTAGTATAACTTAAGTGTGCTACCCACTGAAACGCAAATGCTATACTATCAACCATGTTTAGACCTATAACATATAAGCTACCTTTATGTTATGTCTGTACTGGAAATGCTGCATTGTCTGCCATGTCTGTATTATCACTTAAGCCATGTCCCATCTACATTGTGAATGCACTTTTGTAACCCGTTCTGGGCTCCTTTGGGAGGACAAGCTAAATAAATAAATAAATAAAGTCTGTGCACGATGGGTTCCCAAACATCTTACTGATCTGTACAAGCAACAGCGTGTGGAGGTTGTGAGATGGCATGAAGAAGATCCTAGTATTCGGGAGAGAATTGTCACAGGTGCATCACTGTGACCTGGAGAACAAAAGACAAAGCATGATGAAGTAAAGGAGGTGGGAGCAGCTGAAAAACTTGTTCTCTGCCTTACTTTTTGATTTACCCTTGTATTTCAGGAAGAAGGTAGCTCCTAATTGCAAAAACACCAGGCTAGATAGTAGAAATTGCTTTTGCTTCTTCTGTGTGTTACGAGTAATATCTGGAAATTTTCCAGATCTTTTTTTTTTTTGTATACTCGTGTTTATTGAGCAAATGGTGAACAGCATGCCAAACATCACAAAACATTGCCTTGTACGAAATTAGGAGTAAATACAAATAATACAGATGATACAAATAATACAAATAGAGTAAGCTGAGCAAAGCAAAGCAGAAAATGCATGTCATAGCAATCCAGGCTCGAAAGATCCATCACAATACGAAAGAGAGAGCAACAATATCACATTGGGTGGATGTAATAAGAGGCGAGGATGCCATAAATTCCAGATCTTATTCTTATCTAATATAATAAAATGATAGGCGGCGCATGCGCACTATAAAAAACGTGTTCCCTGGTCCCGTCGCGAAAATACGAGTGCGCATGAGCGCCTACAATGTCAACACAGCCTGCTCTCCGTCTCCACCTCGTGCCGCTGCAGGCCCCACACTCGCAACTCACACATCCGCTGCAGCCTAGCAACTCCGACCAGAACCTTCCACCCTCAACCGCCTATGCCGGCTCAGGCTGGCGCGTTGAGGAGTCGGAATGCAGACCCGGAAGAGCGAAGGAAGCCTCACACTGAGCAACTGTATTTACACTGTGCAACGAGCCTCTGCCACGGTCCCGGGTTCCTCTCAGCCCACCCTTCTCGCGGTCTGGCAGGCTACCTTAGTCCTTTGCCGCCGCCGCCACCCCCTTCCCTTCCCTTCCCGCAGTCGACAAAACTCTTGCCTCCAGCAGCCGCCGCAGCACTGTAAACACGCTGCTTCGCGGCCTCTACTGCCTTCATTTGCTCTTCCGTTTCTCTGATGACGTCATCAGGGACACGGAAGAGCAAATCGGGGCGGTAGAGGCCGCGAAGCAGCGTGTTTACAGTGTTGCGGCGGCTGCTGGAGGCAAGAGGTTTGTCGACCGCGGGAAGGGAAGGGGGTGGCGGCGGCAAGGGACTAGGGGAGCTGGCCAGACCGCGAGAAGAGAAAATCGCGTGGGCCACGAAGAGACAGGGAGGAACTGGGAAGAGGGAAAGGGGCCTGCTTTGGGGTAAGGGTGTGCTTGGAGGCACACAGCTTTGCTTGGGGGGGAGACAGAAGGGGGGCCACAGAGAGACAGGGAGGAACTGGAGCTGGAGAGGGAAAGGGGCCTGCTTTGGGGAAGGGCTGTGCTTGGAGGCAGACAGCTTTGCTTGGGGGGGGAGACAGAAGGGGGACCACAGAGAGACAGGGAGGAGAGGGAAAGGGGCCTGCTTTGGGGGAGGGGTGTGCTTGGAGGCAGACAGCTTTGCTTGGGGGGGGGGGAGACAGAAGGGGGGGCCACGGAGACACAGTCAGGGAGGAACTGGAGGGCCAGAGGGAAAGGGGTCTGCTTTGGGGGAGGGGTGTGCTGGGAGGTAGATAGCTTTGCTTGGGGGGGGAGAAAAAATGGGGGGCCAAGGAGAGACAGTCAGGGAGGAATTGGAGGGGTAGAGGGAAAGGGAGCTGCTTCGGGGGGAGGGGTGTGCTGGGAGGCAGATCATTTTGCTTAGGGGGGGAAGACAGAAGGGGGGCTACGGAGAGACAGGGAGGAACTGGAGGGGGAGAGGGAAAGGGGGCTGCTTTCTAGCACCCGTTAATGTAACGGGCTTAAAGACTAGTTTAAAATATACTCCTTAGATCTGAAATAATAAGATAGTAATGAGTCTCTGTCTTGACTTGTCAACAAATTCACTATCACAGTGTGTTTAATACTGGTCACACCAGGACTCGCTACCACTTGTTTCTACAAGAGGCCCAAAATGCCCAGCCAACAAAGATAGAAAAAAGATAGTTTTGTTTTCTTCTTTTTTTAAGGATTAGAATGAGTTAGTTTTGGGAAGTCCATATCTTCTTTTCGTATTTTGCACAATAAAGAAGGAAATACAAGTATGTTTCTCTTTTTGTCAGAATTCAGCTTTTTGGAGTTTCTATTTTTAGTTTGTGGTTCTTCATTCTGTACTAGGTGAATGTCTGTTCATCTTCTACATTTGTGACCGAGGTGAAGGATTCTGTTAGCATATAGTTTATTATTTATTGGAAGCTTCTATAATGTACTTGAGCTTCAGTAAAGGTTTTACAATACATAAGAACATAAGCCGTGCCTCTGCTGGGTCAGACCAGGGGCCCATCGTGCCCAGCAGTCTGCTCACGCGGCGGCCCATCAGGTCCAGGACCTGTATAGTAGCCTTCTACCTATACCCTTTTATCCCCTTTTCCTTCAGAAAATTGTCCAATTCCTTCTTGAACTCCAATACCATACTCTGCCCTATCACACCCTCTGGAAGCGCGTTCCAGGTGTCCACCACTCTTTGAGTGAAGAAGAACTTCCTAGCATTGGTTCTGAATCTGTCCCCTCTTAATTTTTCCAAATGCCCTCTCGTTCTTGTAGTTGTCGAACGTTTGAAGAATCTGTCCCTCTCCACTTTCTCTATGCCCTTCATGATCTTGTAAGTCTATATCATATCCCCTCTAAGCCTCCGCTTCTCCAGCGAAAAAAGCCCCAGTCTCTCTAATCTTTCAGCGTATGAAAGGTTTTCCATACCATCTATCTACATATACGATAATTATAGTTTCTGTATTATCATATCCATCATATAGTTCCTGTGCAGGGAATCTATATAAATCCTCTTTGTTTATTTCCACTAGAGGAGGAGTTTGGGTATTCTAGGACCCAGGCGGAACGTGATTTGGGGGTGATCATTAGTGAAGACATGAAGACTGCCAATCAAGTGGAGAAGGCTTCATCAAAGGCAAGACAAATGATGGGTTGCATCCGAAGAAGTTTTATCAGCCGGAAGCCCGAAGTTATAATGCCATTGTACAGATCCATGGTGAGGCCTCATCTGGAGTATTGTGTACAATTCTGGAGGCCACATTACCAAAAGGATGTGCTGAGAGTTGAGTCGGTTCAAAGAATGGCCACCAAAATGGTCTCGGGACTCAAAGACCTCCCGTATGAAGAAAGGCTGAATAAATTGCAGCTATATTCACTCGAAGAACGTAGAGAGAGAGGAGACATGATAGAGACGTTTAAATATATCACCGGCCGTATTGAGGTGGAGGATGATATCTTCTTTTTTAAAGGTCCCTCTGCCACAAGAGGCCATCTGCTGAAAATCAGGGGTGGGAAATTTCATGGCGACACCAGGAAGTTCTTCTTCACCGAAAGGGTGGTCGATCGTTGGAATGAACTTCCACCTCAGGTGATTCAGGCCAGCAGCGTGAAGGATTTTAAAAGGAAATGGGATACACATGTGGGATCTCTAGGGGGGTAAATTCAAGGGGGTAGGGTTGTTGGAGTGGGCAGACTTGATGGGCTGTGGCCCTTTTCTGCCGTCATCTTCTATGTTTCTATGTTAATGTAATATTTGCAATATTGTTTTTTCCATAGGTAGGGTTGTGGTAGTTTGAGTCCCAGGAGTTAAAGCTGTTTTGGAATGGTATTTACTGTGTAGGTTCTAGCTATCTTTTTGTCAGAGTTGTATCTTCGCAAAGTGTCTTGCCATGGAACTTGTGTTATTCCAGGGAAAATACCAGAGTATAGTATAGTATCTATATATTTTTGTATGGCGAGTTATAAGGAAAAATGTCCTAGTTTAATTTTGGGTAGAATCAGGGCAGGATTAACCAATAGGCCAAGTAGGTACGTGCCTAGGGTCCGAAACGGTCATGGGGGCCCGATGAAGGAGGGCATCAACATTGTTTTTTCCAAACGGCAATGGGCCCCTCCAGCATCGATTGGCAACGCAGGCCCTTCCCCCCGATCGGCAACATGGGCCCCCCCATCGACGGAAAGTAAGACAAGAAAGCAACACGGGTAAGAAAGGCAACGGGAACTGTAATTGTGAAAGTGGTGCTGCTTGCCCAAAGCTTCACTCTGACGCAGCTTCCTGTTTTCACCTGGGCGCATGGTGGGGTGGGGCGGGGCAGGGGGGCCCAGTGTACTTGGGTGCCTAGGGGCCCTCGACGAATTAATCCTGCCCTGGGTAGAACGTGGAGAACTGAGATTTATGGGGCTTATATTGATATTTTGTCCCATTCACTCACAGATAAAAGATAATATTAATTGTTTTACTGGGTGGCTGAAACTGACTGGGGGGGGCCTTCTTTATACATCAAATACTTTTGTAATTTTTTTGTACTATCTGTTATAGCTAATTTAAATGTGGGGTGGGGGTGAAAAGAGGAAAGTTATGATGTACGGAAATATCACTTTGGTTCCCCCCCTCCACCTCTGTTACCTCCTCAAATATTTCTGTCTAGAGCAGGGGTAGGGAACTCCGGTCCTCGAGAGCTGTATTCCAGTCGGGTTTTCAGGATTTCCCCAATGAATATGCATTGAAAGCAGTGCATGCAAATAGATCTCATGCATATTCATTGAGGAAATCCTGAAAACCCGACTGGTTTGCAGCCCTCGAGGAGGGACTTTGACACCCCTGGCTTAAAGCATGACTTAAGTCAGGGATCTCAAAGTCCTTCCTTGAGGGCCGCAATCCAGTCGGGTTTTCAGGATTTCCACAATGAATATGCATTGAAAGCAATGCATGCACATAGATCTCATGCATATTCATTGGGGAAATCCTGAAAACCCGACTAGATTGCGGCCCTCGAGGAGGGACTTTGAGACCCCTGACTTAAGTCCATTCCCTGGTTCCCAACATTCCTAGATCCCAACTTTTCAAAAGGGAAATGAGTGATAACCCAAGACACAATAAATCTGGGTTGCAAACTGCCCCCCAGAGCTGACTCTATTATTTCTCCCCAAGTTTTGTACCCCCCCCCCGCAGTTTTTTTTTTTTTTTAGACAGAAGCTTATTAATAACTAATGCAGGTTTTTACAAAGCCTTGCAGTGGAGGTTTCTTTCTACCACGGGCCAGCGAGGTAAAGGCTTCGCCCGAGCAAGCAGCAGTATTTTCCTCTCCGGCCCCAGATAAAGGATTCGACAGCTGCCTGATAAAACGAGAGGGGTGTGACATCACCAGCCATAACTCCCTCCTCTTGCCTCCTGATTGGCGATTGGGCGAAACGATCGCTTAGCGAAGGGAAAGGCGTGGCGCAGTTGTTGGGACCCGGCCTTGAGATTGGCCGCCTTGTGGTCAACAAGCAAAGCGCGGCCAGTGGGCAGTTGCGGGGGGCGGGGCTAGGCCTTGTGATTGGCCGTTTGATGGATCGTGGGCGTGGAACGGAGCTTGAGAGACCAGCTCTGAACTGTCTCTCGAGCTGTCGGCCGCGAGCGCTCTTTGTGTGCGGGGCTGGGGGAATGGGGTAGAGCGGAAGACCGGGCCCGTGAGCGGAGGAGCCGCGCGGTGCAGCCCCCTCCTCCCCCTTCGACTCACGCAGGAACTCGGAGCAGCCCCGCACCCGATGCGCTGAAGCCAGCGGCGTCGGACACCCCGTTGCTGTCTCTCCCCCCCCACCCACCCAGCACCCTCAACCCCGGCTCGCTGCGGAGGTGGCCGGAGGGTGGGCGGGCGCGGACTCGCCCGGCGAAGGCAGAATGAACCGGGGTAGCCCCAGTACCGACTACACGATGTGCAGTAACTGTCAGAAACTTCTCCGCAAGGGCAAGGTATCTTTCTCCTGGGAACTTTGGGGGTGGGGTGGAATGGGGTGCACAGAAGTTCACCTCTGGGGTGGTGGTGGAATGGGGTGCTCCGGGGGGTGGGGGTGGAATGGGGTGTACCGGAGTTTCAGCTCTGGGGGGAGGGTGGAATGGGGTGCACCGGAGTTTCAGCTCTGGGGGGAGGGTGGAATAGAGTGCACTGAAGTTCCCGCTCCAGGGGGGGGAGGGGAGAGTGGAATGGGGTGCACCGGAGTTCCAGCTACGGGGGGGGGGGGCGGGGAGAGTGGAATGGGGTGCACCGGAGTTCCAGCTCGGGGGGGGGGAAGGGAGAGTGGAATGGGGTGCACCGGAGTTCCAGCTCAGGGAGGGTAGGGGAGAGTGGAATGGGGTGCACCGAGGTTCCAGCTACGGGGGGGGGGGGGGCGGGGAGAGTGGAATGGGGTGCATCGGAGTTCCAGCTCCGAGGGGGGAGGGGAGAGTGGAATGGGGTGCATCGGAGTTCCAGCTCCGGGGGGGGAGGGGAGAGTGGAATGGGGTGTACCGGAGTTCCAGTTCCGGGAGGGGAGGGGAGAGGAGAGTGGAATGGGGTGCACCGAGGTTCCAGGTCTGGGTGAGGGGAAAATGGAATGGGGTGCACCGGAGTTTCAGCTCCGGGGGGGGGGGAGAGGGAAGGTGGAATGGAGTGCACCGGAGTTTCAGCTCCGGGGGGGGGGGGGGGGAGGGAAGGTGGAATGGAGTGCACCGGAGTTCCAGCTCCTCCTCCCTGCTCCTCCGGGGTCCGCATAGAGGCAGCGTAGGCTGGCCATTCTCGCGGAAAAGTTGAACGGCAACATTAGATGTCAAGATAGGCATGAACGTCTACATTGCCACACGCAATAGGGTCTTGCAAACCGTACAAGACCGTGATAAGAGCTGTATACGTAGACCGTTGCATGATTTTTAGAGCCTTATAAACAACATTTGCAGAGACTATTACAGATAATTGCTACTGTTTTGTGTGTGGGGGGGGTGTCACATTTAAGTGCAGTCTCTGATTTTGGGGTTCATTTCATACTTGTAACTCTAGCTATAATGAGAGGTTTGAGCTCTCTCTGCTTATTAGCGAGCAGTAACCCTGATTTCTTAAGTAGAATACGGTTTGCGGTATGAGGTCGGATCGTGGTGTCCTCGACGTTTTTCTTGGGTTATCTCTTTGCAGAATGCAAAAAAAAAAAAAAAATCTACTTTGTGACAATAAATACTGCAATATATTTTAAGAAAGTAGTTAAGTGCCTCTCGGAATTCCCCTATTAATAAAAAACTAGTCGTCAAACTGTTTTCTTCTCCCTGAATAATAACTTCGCCCGAGCAATGGAAAATAACTGGTTAAGTGCCGCTTTGTCTTCAGTTTGTCTGTGGTTTGGATTGGAGCTATAGCTGTTTTGAATTCGTTTTTGCAACGCACACGGCACCCGTACACTTTAGATTGAAGCCCCTCTTTTCATATTTGAATTTGGAAGATTTTAGGTGCGAATGAATCAAATGAGTTTGTGAATGCACAACTTATTCGTTATATTCGTCTATTTTACTTATTGAATCTGTTGGTATAGTAATGCTGCAAGAAAAAAAAAAGCTCTCCTTAATTCTCTTGTGCTTTGTCCAAAAAATTGTTTTTCTTCTCTGGGTCAGGGTAAGTGAAGTGCCAATCAAAGTTGTTGTTGAAGCCTCTTTCTCCTGCAATTGACTGCCAGATTTTTCTTCCTGTTTCTTTCCCATTTCTTAAGACCTTTTTCTTTTTTTTTTTTCTTGCCTTTATCAGAGAATATTACAGTCTTTAAAAAGAATATATTAAAGCATTTCACAATGGTGACAAAATTTCTTGCAGAGACCTTGAATGCTAGGAACAAGTTATTTTTCTCCCAGCCCTGGCATCGGGTTTCATTTGAGACTTGCAGCTCAGCTCATTGTAGCAAGACTTGGGAGGCATAAACTGGAGCAGGAAAAAAAAAAAAAAAGTTCATTTGGAGTTAACCATTTCATTGCCAAATGAATGGGCTGTCTGTTTTGTTTTCTAATCGCGGTGAAAATATAGTTTAATAAATAATTTGAAAGAAAAATCAACTCGTTATAACTAAAATGCAGTGTATTTGTGATGAGCTTAGGCAAAACTGCCACCTTTGTTAAGTCAGTGTGATCAGGCTATACAAATCTCACTCTGCTTCAGGATGTAAAGTTCAAAACCAGGACTGACCAAAAAGTCAGTAACTGGGTAACTTAGCAACCCTGCTGTAAAATAGAATGACTGGCCTGTCCCCTATTCGCCAATCCTTTTTCTTATAACTCAAGATGCCACAAACCAGACTTGGCTTTCAGGATATCCCTAACGAATAGGTATCTCCAAGCACTGTCTCAACATTTCCTACGGCAGGGTGGGCAAACATATTCCTTGAGGACCACAACCCCATTGGAATTTCAAGGTTTCCACAATGAATATGCATGAGATAATTAGATTGCATACAATGGAAGCGTACTTCTCCCTCGGTATTCGTGGGGGATAGGGGCAGAGCCGGACCGCGAATTGAGAAAAACCACGAATAACTTCTCGGCTGGCTCTGACCCAGCCCCGCCTCCCTCCCGCCTTCCCCCCCAGCATCCCGGCCTTACCTGGTGGTCTAGCAGGCTTTCGGGGCAGGAGCGATCTTCCTACGCTCCTGCCCCGTGTAGATCGCCAATAGGAAATGACTGCTATGAGTTCCCGTAGTCTCTCAAGGCTACGACCTGAGCTCACGGTCTATTTGTACTGGTGCTCCTCCGATGCCGAAACCTGGCTACGCTTCTGGTTCTCAGAACTGCCGAGTATAGTGAGATCGCCTTGTGTCTTGGTACTCCATTCTTGCCTTCTTTGCTACTTCTGCTTGGAAGCCCATTGTATGTACAAAGGATCAGTGTTGGGAGTGGTTCATGGATTCGATACTACCCAAATTAGTTTAAATTTTAATATATATGGGTACTTTTGTCTCTTGAGGGCTTACAATCTAAGTTCTTGTAACTGGGGCAGGGGAGGGCTAAGTGACTTGTCCGGGATCACAAGGAGCCATAATGGGAAACCAACATAGTTTTTTGGGTTCTCAGTCCACTATACTAACTGTTTAGTCTACTCCTCAACTCAACAAAGACCGACATTGCCGTAAGACACGCTACCAATTCACAGTCCAGTGTAGTAAGTTTTAGAGAGAAGGCTGACATTAGGGGAGTGTGGAGGGCCCACTGGCCCCAAAGATTGAAGAGGCTGTTGTACCTCCTGGTTAGTGCTGAATTGATTCAAAGTGAGTTGCTTTAAAAATAAAACAAAAAATCAGATTTATCAATTTGGGCCGCGCAGCTGGAGGGGTCAAGACCAGCACCATCTTCCTCCCATACCACTCTCCCACATTCTGCAGATGCTTTCCTGAAGCAGCAGTGACGACAAACTGAAACAGAAGGGCTGTGGGACCTTTCTGTATGTTCCCTCCCTCTCCGATGTCAATTCTTCCGGGGTAGAGTCTTCAGCCGTAGATATGTATGGGAAGGTCCTGCAGCCAGTCTGAGTTTGTGACTGTTGCTGCTGGATGTGGGCTAGGGGAGAGAAAGGGGCAGAGACTGGTGGGGTGTGGCAGATAATATTGGAAGATAGGGAGAGCGAAAGAGTAGACACTAGTAAAAGTGGGGTGGGAGGCAGAAGCTGGTGGAAATTATTTGGTGCAGGTAGGAGAGAGAGAGGGCAGATTATAGAAATGGGAAGATACTGGATGGAAGGTGAGGGTAAATAAGCTGTATAGAAGGAGGGAGACAAGTCTGTATTAGAGAATGACTCGGGGACAAATTTTTCCCTGTCCCCATGAGAACTCATTTTCTTGTCGTGTCCCCGCAAGTTCTTTTCCTGTCCCTGCCCCATTCCCGCAAGCTACATCTTCATCTGCACAAGCCTTGACACTTTAAAATCAAAAGTGTTTGAGGTTTGTGAGGTTAAGGCAGAGCTTACAAGAATGGGGCAGGGACAGTGACAAAACTCTCCGTATCTTTCTCTAGCCTAGATGGAAGATGGGGAGATAGGAGGGAGATGATGGAAAGGGGAAGAGAGACACTGGTGGAAGAATAAATAGTGTGGAGATGCTGGATGGAAAGAGGGAGGGGGAGGCAGACACTGTTTAGAAGGGGGCAGCTGCTGGATGGAAAGAGGGGAGAAAAATGAACTCCAAGCTATCAAGAAGTTCCTATTCTGCAGAAGAAACCTCCAAAGGAAATCCATGAATGTATGATACAAACATTGAGTGACAAATGCTCATCATACTCCACAGTGAAGAAGTGGTGTGCAAACTTTCAGTGTGGAGACTTTGAGACCGAAGATGCAGCAAGGTCTGGGAGGCCTCAAACTCCTGAAATCGTTGACCTTGTCCATGACCAGATTTTGGCAGATTGGCGAATATAGGCTAAAATAATTGCTGAGCGCTACAGATATCCAGGGAACGTGTTGACTGTATAATCCACGAGCACCTAGGTATGCAGAAGCAGTCGGCCAAGTGGGTGCCCAAATGTTTGAATGCTCATGAGAAACGACATCAAATGGACGCTTCCAAGTTGATTTTGCAGCATTTTCAGCAAGCTGGTGCCAGCTTTTTTGAATGATTAGCTTCTTGGAATGACTAGTTACCATTGACAAAACAATCTATGCAATGGCAGCACTCGGGTTCTTCAAGACCAAGGAAATTCAAGACCCAGAAGTCAGCAGGAAAGGTCAAGGCCGCAGTGTTTTGGGATCAGGAATGTGTTGTAACGATTTCCTATCTTCTAAGGAGCCAAACGGTTAAGGCAGAATACTACTGTAACTTGCTGTGCTGATTTAAAGGAGGTTCTCGCCAAGGCTGGCAAAACGATAGATGTTTTGACACTGCTGGGGTTTCGGCGCATAGACAATCCACCCTACTCACCAGATCTTGCGCTATCTGACTATTTTCTGTTTCCAAACCTTAAAAAAGAGTTTGAAAGGGCGACAATTTTTGAGTGATTTTCAGAGGGGATTGCAGCAGTGGAGCAGTGACCAGATGTCGGAGTATTGTTTTGGAAAGGTTACATCAAACTTCAGATACAATGTGCTAAGTGTGTTGAACTTTGGGGTGACTATGTGGAATAACTGTAAGCTTCATGTCGCCGTGTCATTTCTTTCTTTGGCCTGCAAACTTTTCAGCACCCCCCTCATACAGGGGGCAAACTCTGTCGAGAAGAGAAAGAGGGCAGAGTTAGTGAGAGACTGGGAATAAGGAGAAGTAAAATAGAGCCAGGGAGAGGGGAAGAGATGGAAAACTGCCAGTAGATCATAAAAAGAGGAACTTGAAAAGTCTAGATAGTAAGAATGAGTTAAATCTGGACACTGAGGTAGAAAAATAAATTGAAGAAAGCTGAAGGGATAAAGAGGAGAGAAAAATCCTGGCAAGAGACTTAAGATGGAGGAAAGCAAAAACCAGAGAAGTAAATGGCCAGAAATAAAGGTAGAATTTTTTTTTATTTTTTTTTTAATTCAGGATAAAGTAGTTTGGTGCCAGTATTTATAAAGGTTAATAAATATAAATAGAATTAAGATGATATATTTTCATTGAACTAATTTTAATACATTTTTGACAGCTATCAGAGACCAAAACTTCTTTCTCAGGTCTGGACAGCTTACTGTCTTGACCCGGGGAAGGAGGTAACAAAGTAAATGACAGCAGATAAAAGACCTGAATGGTCCATCGAGTTTCCCCAATAGGTACATGCATTACAGATCCATGATTAAGTTCAATTGTCTTTGTTCACTGGGTCATAGACCATAGAAATCTGCCAAGTAATGTGCTTAGGTTCCAACTAGTGGAGTTACCATCGAAGCTCACTCCAGTAATTTGAGATGGTCTAGGTAGGATGGAGTTCCTATCAAAGCTCTCCCCAGCCCATCCTAAGCCAAATAGCCATATACAGGTCTCAAACTGTTCCAAGTCTGCCCAGTACCGGCCTTAATTCTTCCAATTATACCCTTCATTTTCTGATTAGAGATCCTTTGTGTTCATCCCAAGCTTTTTTGAATTCTGCCACTGTTTTCTTCTCCACTACCTCTCTCAGTAGGGCATTCCAGGCATCCACCACCCTCTCCATGAAAAAGAATTTCCTAATATTACTCCTTAAGTCTACCACCCCACAACCTCAATTTATTTCCTCTAGCTTTATCATTTTCCTTTCTCCAGAAAAGATTTGGTTCCATATTAATATCTTTTTAAGTATTTAAACATCTATATCATATCTCGCCTGTCCTTCCTGTCCTCTAGATCAGTGGTAGGCAAACTCATTAGTCAAAAGAGCCAAAGATCAGCAGTACAACGATTAAGATTTCTTTTGAGAGCCAAATTTCTTTTCAAGAACCATGTTGTTAGGAGTCGGTTTAAACTAGCTACTAACGTTAAAATAAAACCAGATATCATAATAATAATCTTACTTATTGACAAAAAAAATCTTTCTACCTTTTGTCATTTCTGCTTTAATCATTTTGTCTTCACTTATTTCTTTCTAGCCAACATTTGTCCTCTCTGTCTTCCATGCAGCATCAGTCCCTTCCATGTCTGCCCCTGCCATCCACTGTCCGTCCTCTCCCCATTCCATATGGCATCTTCCTTCTTTCTATGCGCCTTCCATAAACTGTCTATCTTGTGCCCCTTCTCTCCTTTGTACATGATTCATTTTTCTCTGTCACTACCCCCTCCCCATCCATGCTCTGACATCTCCTCCTTCCTTTTCCCTTGGTCTGGCATACCTTCCTCCTTCCCTCCATGTCTTGCTGACACTAAGGCCTGGATTCTGTATAGGACGCCGGTCCAGGAGTCATATGCAGAATTGGGCCTACATCCGCCCAAAGTTAACCCGATTCAGTAACCGACATCCATGTTGCAGACGCCGGTTACAGAATCGGGTTTAACATGCCCAACCCCCCTCCCCCCCACCAGTGGCCCCCTTAAGATCACCGGCAGGAAGGTGCTCAGCCCTTCCTGCTGACAAAACCCGCCCCCCTGACGATCGCAGCAGGAGGGTACCCAACCCCTCCTGCTGGCCCCCCCAACGGCTTCCCCTAAGATCGCCGGCAGGAGAGTGCTGAACCCCTCATTCCGGACCCCCCCCCCAAACCCTCCCCACACCGGAACCCCCCCTTAGACTTACTTTCTCAAGTTGGACCGGACGGCTCTTCGCACATCCGGCCAGCAGGCCCGCCTCCATCCAAAAGAGGCGGGCCCACCCCTCCCCTGCCCAACCCACAGGATCCTAGGGCCTGATTGGTCCAGGCGCCTAAGGCCCCTCCCGCTATAGGAGGCATCTTTCCCTGTCTGTCCCATGGGCTCAAAATCTATCTAATAGTGCTTCCTGATTCAGTGAAAAATATTTTGATTCGATTTACCCTGTTGAATCGATTTTCCGATTTGATTCATTTTCAATGACGCAGCTTTTTAAGTTTAAACATTTTATTTAAACAAGGCAATATCAAGGAAATCAGGCAGCACTATCATATTCCCCCTTCCCAGCCCCCCGCCCCAATTCTCAGCTTCCGCAGAGTATCCCCAGAGCATGACAAAAATTGCTGGATTCACAAAGAGGAATAAATCAAAAATTGTGTATCCTGATTGCCCTCATGACTCGGAAAATCCAGTTCCAATTCCTCCTTCCACATCTGCAGCACAGTGTTCCAAAAGTTCAGATGAAGAATGTGCCTATGCTGCTGTGGAGGAGTTGTATGAACCTGAAGTGGATGAAAAACAACCTCGCCTGCTAACTCAGGAAGATCTTAATGATCTGGCTAGAGACTTGTCACTGTCAAAGGGGAAAGCAGAATTGTTGGGTTTAAGGCTGAAGTAATGGAAATCTTAAGGCAGGACACCAAAATATCTTTTTTTTCCGTGATTGTCGCACCATCCTGGCTTCCTTTTACCAAATGGAATGAAACATTTGTTTCTGTACTGATATTAATGGTCTCGTGCGTGAACTGGGATGTGAACATGTTTCTGACGAATGGAGACTACTCATTTATTCAAGCAAAGCAAGCCTTAAAGCGGTACTTTTACACTATGGAAACCAGAAGCCATCTGTTCCTGTTGCTCATGCAGTTGGTGGAGACACTTTTAAAACTGACATGCTATGCAGATCGCCAGTGGAACTTCTGTGGTGATCTCAGTTGTCACTCCTGGGTCTGCAACTGGGGTACACCAAATACAGAACATGTGCTTCTTGTGTCTTTGGAACTGTTCTGATGATGCCAACCACTACAGGCAGAAACAATGGCCAAACCGAGATGAATCCGTACCTGGCAGGTGTTTCACATTTTATCTGCCGTTAGTACATTGTGAGAAAATCTATCTTCCAGCACTTCACATTAAACTGGGTCTGCTGAAAAATTTTGTCAAGGCAATGAACAGGAATGGTGTGATGCGTTTCAGCACCTAAGAAGTACGTTTGGTTTCAAGAAAAGTGAAGCCAAAATCAAAGAAGGTGTTTGTTGTTTTTTGGGGTTTTTTTTTTCTGGACCCGAAATCCGTGAACTGATCCTTGATGAGTCATTCAAACAGAAGCTGAACCCAGCTGAATCAGAAGCATGGGAAGCATTCATGCTGGTTCAGAATTTTCTTGGTAATCACAGATCAGAGAAGTATGCTGAGCTTGTGGAGAACATGCTGACAGCATATCAGCTAATGGATGCCTGAATGTCACTTAAAATGCTCTTCTTACAGTCTGACCTCGACTTCTTCCTACCCAATCTTGGTGATGTCAGCGATGAGCATGGGGAAAGATTTCATCAAGAGCACTGGTCGCCATACATGATAAAGGACATAGTACTACTCAAAAGGGTCCAGAGAAGAGCAACTAAAATGGTTAAGGGGCTGGAGGAGTTGCCGTACAGTGAGAGAGATTGGAGAAACTGGACCTCTTCTCCCTTGAAAAGAGGAGACTGAGAGGGGACATGATCGAAACATTCAAAATACTGAAGGGAATAGACCTTGTAGATAAAGACAGACTGTTCACACTCTCCAAGGTAGGGAGAACGAGAGCGCATTCTCTAAAGTTGAAAGGGGATAGGTTCTGTACAAACGTGAGGAAGTTCTTCTTCACACAGAGTGGTGGAGAGCTGGAACGCTCTTCCGGAGTCTGTTGTAGGGGAAAACACCCTCCAGGGTTTCAAGACAAAGTTAGACATGTTCCTGCTGAACCAGAATGTACACAGGTAGGGCTAGTCTCAGTTAGGGCGCTGGTCTTTGACCAAGGGTCGCCGCATGAGCGGACTGCTGGGCAGGATGGACCAACTGGTCTGACCCAGCAGCGGCAATTCTTATGTAAGATGATAGAAAGCAGGTATCGGGGAAAGTTCAATCCCAGTATGAATGGTGACTATTGTTGGTTCTTGCGAAGAGGGACAAATGTGCAGTACAAGCGTAAAAGCAAGTGTCTCAAAACATTTCTGAACATGCTGACATCACTTTTGTGTGAGTTAAGAGAGGCGTAAATATGTGGTATAACATGTCTCCTTATTGTCTTCGTGTTTATTTTGAGAGTAAACTCCTTAACACAAGTTTGATGGGACACAGTTCATACTCGCAATATTGTGCCGATATGGCAAACTGGCTAAAAATAAAAAAAAAAAATCAGTGATGTGTATCTCAGAAACCTGACGTGCTAGCTGAATTTCAATTAGAAATCTGAAATCAGCGTCATTAAATTAACTAAGAACACTTCTTAAGTTCTCAGTAGCAAAGAGAAACTTTTTTTTTTTTGTTGACCAGTGTTTTACATAGAAAGCCCCAGGACTTTCTTGTAGAGTGGAAGGGTGAAGTTAAGAGAAATAAAGGAAAGGGGATCTAAGAGTGACAATAGCAAGATGAGAAGTAGCAGAAGGGCAAACATCAAGAGGTCAGAATGGGAAGAATGTCGGATGTGAGAGGAAATGTAGATAAGGAAAGGGATTGGGACTTGTGTAACCATAGAAAAGCAGCATATTTTTACAAACCGTGCATAACCGAGCGCGTTTTACAACTTTTTTTTTCATTCCGATCCGGCATCCCTCCCGCTCGCGTTACCCCCCCCTCCCCCGCGATCCTACAACCCCCCTCAGCACCGCAAAACATCTCTTACCCGATTGGGCACCAGCACCAATGCACAGGACGTGCCAGTGCCCGAAGATCCTCCCTCGTTGGGCTGGGCTGGCCTGGGCTGGGCTGGGCTGTGCGGTGCAGGGAGATCCTCCTTCTTCCCTGTGCCGGGCTGGACTGGGCTTTGAGCATTTGCACATGCTCAAAGCCTTCTGATCTCGCTCTCTCCGAGATTCTCAAATCTGAGAATCTCGGAGAGAGTGAGATCAGAAGGCTTTGAGCATGTGCAAATGCTCAAAGCCCAGTCCAGCCCGGCACAGGGAAGAAGGAGGATCTCCCTGCACAGCCCAGCACAACGAGGGAGGATTTTTGGGCACTGGCACGTCCTGTGCATTGGTGCTGGTGCCGGTGCCCAATCAGGTAAGAGATGTTTTGCGGTGCTGGGGGGGTTGTAGGATCACGGGGGAGGGGGGGTGACGCGAGCGGGGGGGTGGAGGCTGGTTCGCAGGCCAGAACAGTAAGCGGGAGTGGGAGGAGGTTATAGCAGCATGCGCGGTATGCGTGTATGCGTGCTATATAAAAAATTTTTTTACAGACATGCTTTGGACCCGCGCGCTATACGCGTATGCGTGTTATACACGCATGCGTGTTATATGTGTGGAAATACGCTACTTACTATGTACCTGGGGCAATGGAGGATTAACCCCCCCCTTTACAAAAGCACGTAAGAGGTTTTTAGTGCCAGCTGGCGCGATAAATGCTCTGCGCTGCTCCAATGCTCTTGGGAATTCTATGACCGTCAGAGCAGCGCAGAACATTTAGCGTGCCGGCCAGCGCTAAAAACTTCTGCGCTTTTGTGTAAAAAAAAAAAAATTGGGGGGTAAGTAGCTTGCCCAGGATCACAAGGAGCAGCGCTGGGATTTGATTCCATAACTTTAGGGTGCTGAGGCAGCAGCAGCTCTACCACTAGGCCACTCCCTCACCTCCAGATAAAATAACAATGAAGGATCAGGAAAGGAGCAAATAAAAAAAAAAAATGAAGATAAGGATAATAAAAGGTCAGGAACTACTACAAAAGTTCACTTATTTTTAAGATTTACATTTACAACATATATCAGCGCATATTGACTAAGATTAATATCCCCTGAATGGAATAAAGAGTATTTTAGATGGTGTCTATCATGTATTTGCATTTCTATAAAAATAGAATCCAAATATATTACAAATGCTGTGTCATAAACTAGAATATATTCAGTAGAAGAATAGTGCAGGGCTCTAGTAACTGTTTGATCCTGAGACTGGACTAGCTTAACTGTTTAGGCAAACTAGGCAGCTGTCTAGGTGGCACCTTCTGGGGGATACTGGAATAGATGTACAGTAGTCAAAGAAAAATAGTTCTCGGACACTCAAAGAGCCATAAGCTTGTGCATTTTAGAGGGATTGTTCTTTCAGATTTGGATGATTTTGGTTTGTTTTAATTTTCAGGATCTCCAAGTAGGGGCCTATGAACACAAGACTGAAAACTGACCTAGTGCACCTAACTTTACGCTAGCTTTAATGTTAAACCTTTTTTTTCTGATCTTGAAAAGATTTTATGAGAGACTTTTTAATATCTGACTTAAGGGGCTTGCCACGTACGTGAGGGTTTTTTTTTTTAAATTTTAAATTGTGTAGAGTTTTCACCCCCGTCTTCTAAATGGGAACACGGTGCTGGGTGTGTAGAAATGCTTTTAGATGGCTTTGCTATAAGTGGGGATAGGGGAAGTTGGCGCTGGCTTATGGTGCCCTGGAAATCCTCCATGGTGTGTTTCAAGTTTCAAGTTTAATTACATTTGATGAATCGCTTATTACAATATCTAAGCGAAGTACAGTTTAAAAACCAACAGATTGTGGTAATACATATAGTTTAAATGGGCTAGACAATAGACAGACATTTTGGACAGACACGAATGAGTAGGAAAGAGGGGGAAAGTTACAATTACGATATTTGTTAAAATTCACATAAAAAGGTAAACATGGGGTGAGGTAAGGTAGAAATTTTATTAATTATTAGTAGAATGCGAGAATTTAGAAAAGATCTATCATAAATCAAATGCGTCTTGAAATAAATATGTTTTTAAATTTTTTTTAAAAGAGATAAGGTCTTTTTCGTTTTTAATAAAATTTGGAAGGGCGTTCCACAATGAAGGGGCCACCACGGAGAACATATCATTTCGTCTTGTGCCGATAATTCTCAACGAGGGGATTGAAAGCAAGTTCGATGAGGATGATCTTAGAGAGCGAGAAGAGTTGTATGGGACAATCATTTTTGATATAAATTGGGGTTCGTTAAAGATTAATGTTTTATAAACCAGAAATATAACTTTGAAGGTGATTCGATGAGAGATGGGGAGCCAATGTGATTTAATAAATAATGGGGTAACATGATCATATTTTTTTGCTTTGTGAATTAGTTTAATTGCAGTGTTTTGGATAATTTGGAGCCGTCTCTTTTCTTTCTGGGTTATGTTGATTAAAAGGGAATTACGGTAGTCTAATTTTGAGATGATTAGAGAATGAACTAGAATATTAATTGATTTGGGATCTAAGAGGGAGGAAATTGAACGAAGAAGCCGTAGTCTGTAAAAGCAAGATTTAACTATTTCACTAATATGGCTATGAAATGAAAGATCTACATCAATTATTACTCCAAGAATTTTCAATTGGGGGACAGATTCAAGAGGAGTATTGTCTAATATGAATGGTGTTTTTGAAGTTATGTTTCCTTTCCAAGTAAAAAGCATTGTTTTTGATTTTTGAGTATTCAGGGCTAGTTTATTATTGCTTAGCCAATTTTTTATCAGTTCTAGTTTGTCATTGATAATTTTTATTTCTTCCGCGTTTTCTGGGTTGAGAGGGTGCATGAGTTGAATATCATCTGCGTAGGAAAAGGCTGTAAAACCTAGTGACTGTGAGATAGTTATAAGAGGGGATAAAAAAATATTGAATAGAAGAGGAGATTTATGTTCAGTAGACCTAATCACTTGGCTATAGATCCCAAGTTGCTTGGCTGCAACTCTACATGATGGGACATTTTGGGAGCCATGCTCGGTATATTAATCAGTAGAGAATGACACGGTGACAAAATTCATCACCGTCCCCGCGGATAACCGCGGGAAATAAACCCATGTCATTTTCTAGTGTTTATTTCATTCTCTGTCCTTCTACACCAGCATTCTTCAAAGCAAAGCTTGTGGGTCAGTGGTTGTGGCCATTCATGCTCTGATTCTTCCCTCTTTCCTTAAAGAATGACATGAAGATGGTTTCCCGCGGTTATCCGCAGGGACGGGAACGGTGATGAATTTTGTCACCGTGTCATTCTCTATTAATCAGTTTGAAAGGTACCTTCAGCTCGGGAGTGTGGTACAGTTATTAAAGATAACCTGGCTCTAAGCACTCGAATTTAAATTTTATAGTTTTATTTCTTGAAGGAATAATCTTCCTACAGTTATTAATTTTTTGGGTGTGCTGAACAAAATACATGACTTGAAAATGAGATCTTGGATGTATACTTGCGCCCTAAAAATTGACAAGACATATTCTGAGTGACTGTAGCATTAGACCTTGCAGAAGTGCTGTCTCCTTAGATAATTCAGATGTCGCTGTTGTGTTGGAAGGGATGAGAGGAATAAATATTTTAGGGTGTCACTGGCTGCAACGTTTGCTCAAACCGGAATGAAACTGGATGCTCATTTTTCCCAGAATTATTCTGCAGTAGAACATTTTATGTTTCCTGCTGTCTCTAGGTCTAGTACTGGTGTGTAGTGGTGGGAGAAATCTTTCCTGGCTATGTGTCAGGAAATTTCCTTCAGGATGTTATCCTTCCTTGTAAAATGTACTAAATTTAATGTATGTTTCTGCTTATCTCTTGAGAGCCTTTTTAGGTGTAAAGTTGGAATAATCAACAAAAGAAAGTTAGGGCTTTGTTTAATCTTTACATTTTTTAGAATGGTGGGGGATATGTTTTAATTGGACTTTAGATGGTATATAGTAGTGGTCTCAAACGCAAACCCTTTGCAGGGCCACATTTTGGATTTGTAGGTACTTGGAGGGCCTCAGAAAAAAATAGTTAATGTCTTATTAAAGAAATGACAATTTTGCATGAGGTAAAACTCTTTAGTTTTATTTTACTTTTGTGATTATGATAAACATACCGAGAGCCTCAAAATAGTACCCGGTGGGCCACATGTGGCCCCAGGGCCGTGAGTTTGAGAGCACTGCTATTCAGCTATATATTTCTGTATTTTCCTGCTTTCTTGTAGTGTATTTAGTTTGTACCTAATTTTGGGTGTGTTGCAGCCACTACCACAAAGTCATAAAATCAATCAAAATAAGTTTTATAGGCAATAAGTAATACTTATCTAAATGAACTAATTAGGGATGCACTTTAATTTAGTTGCACAAGATTGAAATGTGTAATAACCTACAAATGTACAACTGATGTTGCATGTGTTTAATTTTTAATATACATTGCTAGCCCGATTGTTCACAGTTCGGATAATTGGCATTGCGGCTGCTGATAATCAGCGACAGCCAATATTCAGTGGCGCTGCCTGGTTAGCAGTCTGTAAATAGAGGTGCAGAAGAGCCAGCAGTTATCTTATTCTTTGTGATTCTGTACAGCGCTGTGTACGTCTGGTAGCGCTATACAAATTAATAGTAGCAATGAGCACAAGCGCAGAAAAAACACATGAAGGAACCCCCCCATAAAAACACAATAGCGGGAGAGATGTTCAGCCAACAATTCCCCCCCCCCCCAAGCAGTGGGAGAGATGTCCACACTCTCGCTGCCTTAAAATTCAGCCGCACGCACCCCACCCCCTGCAGCAGGAGAGATGCCCCCTCCCCCTTACCTCAAAATAGATGACCCGGAGGAACACGGACTCTCTCCCCTAGCGTTGTCTAAAATGGGCCTTCCCCTCCCCGGTGCATCTTAGGATGAACTGGGGAGGGGCCTGAGGCCTGCCGTTTCAGATGTTCATTTGCCTGCTTACTGCCTCAAAGTTGTCGGAGAAACTGGACATCTTGTTTCTTTTCTTTATCCAGCCTTGACAAGAATAGAGGCTGTGACTGCTGTGTTGAAGAAGTTAGGGGGCATCTGTGAAATCTCCCACACTTAGTGCAGGTGGTGCTCAAGTTGGTGACTTGTTTTGTTTACACCTTATGCATTGCAAAAGGTTAAGTTTTGTTTATCTGTTGTCTATTCTGCTCATATCATTAAACATATGCTTCTCAGGGAGTGTCCCTGTACCCCTCCCTCTTCTGTTTCCTCTTCAGTGCTGACCACCTGCTTTGGTATGAACTGAGGAATTGGACAGCCAAGAAGGATGGGAGGCTGAGTCAAAGAATGCTAATGAAGCTCCTTACAAGAATTCTCGCAATAAGGGATTGATTTTCAACATGTTCAGGAATGGAGTGTCTTATCTACTAAAAAAGATTATCAAGGTAAGAAACAATCTTTCCCTCATGCCTTTTCTCCTATATACATGTATGTATATGCGTCTGAAGTCTCGCTACAGCATGATAACATATGCAGGGGTGTTGCCCCATATGCATTTGTGCCTTGTTGTTTTGGCGATTTCATGCAGTAAAAATGACAACGATGAGGAAATTCTCTTTCCACTCCTCAGCCTTCCAAAAAGGAAAGAAAAGCCATAGATCTGGACACCAAAATGATGATGATAAAACAGTATGAAGGAGGAAAGAAAGTGAATGTGATCGCATGTGATATAAAGTTATCACACTCTACTGTGTTGACTACTATAAAGAACAAAAATAGAATTCGTGAAGCTGTGAAAGGTTCTGCACCTTTGCAGTCAACAGTGATTACAAAGCAACGTACTGGGCCCATCCATGAAATGGAGAAATTGTTAAACATTTGGATGGAACATAAGCATCGCCTCTGCTGAGTCAGACCATGGGTCCATCATGCCCAGCAATCCGCTCCGTGGCGGCCCCCCCAGGTCCATGACCTGTAAGTGATCTTTTACCTAAAACATTTTATTCCCTAATCATTTGATATTCTGTATAGTAACCCTCTAACTATACCCTTCAATCCCCTTTTCCTTCAGGAAATCATCCAATCCCATTTTGAAACCCAAAATCGTATTCTACCCTACCACCTCCTCTGGAAGCGTATTCCAGGTATCCACCACCCTCTGAGTGAAGAAGAACTTCCTAGCATTTGTTCTGAATCTTGTCTCCTTTCAATTTTTTTGAATGCCCTCTTGTTTTTGTTGCCCCCGCTAGTCTGAAGAATCTGTCCCTCTCTACCTTCTCTCTACCTTTCATGATCTTATAAGTTTCTATCATGTCCCCTCTAAGTCTCTGCTTTTCCAGGGAGAAGAGCCCTAGCTTCTCTAGCCTTTCAGCATATGAAAGGTTTTCCATGCCTTTTATTATCCTTGTTGCTCTTCTCTGGGCCCTCAGATTCAAAAGCGGACGCCCTTAAGCCTCTTTACAGTACAGTCAAAGGCTAGAAGTCCGTTTGGGACTTTAAGGAACGCGCTGGAGAAGACTACAGTCAAGAATTTGTGACAAGTACTGGTTGGTTTAAGAGGTTTAAAAATAGATTCCAGTTGCATAATGACTGGAGAAGCAGCGAGTGCAGATGAGGAAGGAGCTAAAAAGTTTGGTAGTTTAGAAGAAATAATCAAGGTTGAGGGTTACCTCGCAGAGCAAATTTTTAATGTGGATGAAACGGGGTTATATTGGAAGCAGATGCCAGGACGCACTTACATCCACAAAGAAGCCAAAAGCATGCCACGATTTAAAGCACACCAGGATAGACTCACTCTACTGTTTGGAGGGAATATCAATGGGTTCAAGCTGAAGCCCTTATTAATTTACCATTCTGAAAATCCATGTACATTTAAGAATGTTCACACACCCGCCAACCAAAAATGTCAAATGAAGAAAAATGTATGACAACCTACTGGCCACCAGAGCAGCGAAAATAGACCGACAACTCACCAATTTGCTGACTTCGACCACACACTACAAAACCTTCAAAAAAGAAACAAAAATCCTACTCTTCAAAAAATACATAAAACCAATATAATACAACCAAACATACTCTGAACACCTCCTTGCAATATCAACTACTCATCAGCAAACCAGAAAATGTTCAAACTATTCCCTAAATACTTCTTACTACCTTAACAATATGTATTTCTTAATACCTTACTCAATTCTTATGTAATCCGCCTTGAACCGCAAGGTAAAGGCGGAATAGAAATCACTAGTGTAATGTAATGTGAACAAGCACACTTTTCCAGTTTATTATAGATCAAGCCATAATGCCTGGATGAACCAGGCTTTATTTGAGGATTGGTACAGTAATTGTTTTATTTCTCAAGTGTGTGAGTACTGTTTGGAGAAAGGAATCCCCTTCAAAATTTTACTGTTGCTTGATAATGTGCCTGGACATCCACATCACTTAGCTGATCTCTTTCCCAATGGGAAAGTGTTATTTTTGCCCCTGAACACTACACCACTTATCCAAGTAATGGACCAAGGGGGAATTGCTCAGAACCACTTTCGCCCAAGCCATAGCTTCTATACATGCCGACCCTGAACTATCACTACGTGACTATTGGAAACATGATGGGACGGGAAAGTGTATGAATGGTGTGTGGAAGAAGAATGTTAAGCGCTAAGTGAATATCTTTGCTGGATTTAACAGGGAACAAGAATTTGATAAGATTTGTGAAGAAATAGTGAAACTGTCATAGTAACATAGTAGATGACGGCAGATAAAGACCCGAATGGTCCATTCAGTTTCCCCAACCTGATTCAATTTAAATTTTTTTAATTTTTTCTTCTTAGCTATTTCTGGGCAAGAATCCAAAGCTTTACCCGGTACTGTGCTTGGGTTCCAACTGCCGAAATCTCTGTTAAGACTTACTCCAGCCCATCTACACCCTCCCAGCCATTGAAGCCCTCCCCAGCTCATCCTCCACCAAACGGCCATACACAGACACAGACTTTGCAAGTCTGCCTAGTACTGGCCTTAGTTCAATATTTAATATTATTTTCTGATTCTAAATCTTCTGTGTTCATCCCACGCTTCTTTGAACTCAGTCACAGTTTTACTCTCCACCACCTCTCTCGGGAGCGCATTCCAGGCATCCACCACCCTCTCCGTAAAGTAGAATTTCCTAACATTGCCCCTGAATCTACCACCCCTCAACCTCAAATTATGTCCTCTGGTTTTACCATTTTCCTTCCTCTGGAAAAGATTTTGTTCCACATTAATACCCTTTAAGTATTTGAACGTCTGAATCGTATCTCCCCTGTCTCTCCTTTCCTCTAGGGTATACATATTCAGGGCTTCCAGTCTCTCCTCATACGTCTTCTGGCGCAAGCCTCCTATCATTTTCGTCGCCCTCCTCTGGACAGCCTCAAGTCTTCTTACGTCTTTCGCCAGATACGGTCTCCAAAACTGAACACAATACTCCAAGTGGGGCCTCACCAATGACCTGTACAGGGGCATCAACACCTTCTACTGACTACGCCTCTCTTTATACAGCCCAGCATCCTTCTGGCAGCAGCCACTGCCTTGTCGCACTGTTTTTTCGCCTTTAGATCTTCGGACACTATCACCCCAAGGTCCCTCTCCCCGTCCGTGCATATCAGCTTCTCTCCTCCCAGCATATACGGTTCCTTCCTATTATTAATCCCCAAATGCATTACTCTGCATTTCTTTGCATTGAATTTTAGTTGCCAGGCATTAGACCATTCCTCTAACTTTTGCAGATCCTTTTTCATATTTTCCACTCCCTCTTCGGTGTCTACTCTGTTACAAATCTTGGTATCATCTGCAAAAAAGCACACTTTTCCTTCTAATCCTTCAGCAATGTCACTCAAAAACATATTGAACAGGATTGGCCCCAGCACCGATCCCTGAGGGACTCCACTACTCACCTTCCTTCGAGCGACTTCCATTAACCACCACCCTCTGGCATCTGTCCGACAACCAGTTTCTGACCCAGTTCACCACTTTGGATCCTAACTTCAGTCCTTCAAGTTTGTTCAACAGCAAAAGACCTTTCATTGGAATGTGAAATGGAAGATGTTGAGAGGAGTTGCTAGACCAGGAATCAGGGGAACTTACGAATGAAGAGCTGATAGAATTAGAAGAAGAAAGAGTGGCGGAAGAAAAAAAATAAGAGAGTTAGAGAAAGACCAAGAGGATGAGGCGCCACAGCGAATGTTTATGTAGGTCAATTTTAGTTGCTTTCCTCTGGACTGACTCCATCCTGTTTACCTTTTTGAAAGTGTGGTCTCCAGAATTGTACACAATATTCTAAATGAGGTCTCGGCAGAGTCTTGCTACAGGGGCATCAATGCTTTCTTTTTCCCACTTGTCGTTCCTCTCCCTTTGCAATCAAGCATCCTTCTAACTTTTCCCTTGCCTTTTCAACCTGTTTGGTCACATTGCCTGCGATCTTAAGTTGCACTCCTCTTTTTGTGTACTCTTCTCTAGGGTTTTTGCAGCCTAAATACATGAACTTGCATTTCTTAGCTGCCAAATTTCAGACCATTCCTCAAGCTTCATTAGGTTCTTCCTCGTGTTTTCCACACCGTCAGGGGTGTCTACTCTTTTTTGCAGAATTTGGCATCGTCCGCAAAGAGACAAATCTTACCAGTCAGTCCTTTAGCAATATCACTTGCAAAAATGTTAAAAAAGAACGGTCCTAAGAACCGAACCTTTGAGACACACCACTGGTAACATTCCTTTCCTCAGCGCGATCTCCATTGACCACTATCCTCAAGTCACCTTCCACTCAACCAGTTCCTAACCCAGTCCATCACTTTGGGGCCCATCCCGAAGGCACTCAGTTTATTTATTAGATGCCTGTGTGGAACATTCTCAGAGGTTTCCCTAAAATTTAAATTCACCACATCTAGCGCTCTCCCTTTATCTAATTCTCTGGTCACCCAGACAAAGAAATTGATGGGATTTGTCCGACAAGACCTACCTCTAATGAATCCATGTTGTCTCGGGTCCTGTAATCCATTGGATTCCAGAAACGGCACTATTTTCTGGTTTTAAAAGCATTTCCATTAATTTACTTACTGGCCTGTAGCTCCCTATGCGCTCCTGCCCCACTGCTGAGCCGGTCGCTGCTGCGAGTTCTGGTAGTTCAGCTGTACCGAGCAGGAACGCTGCTGCTCGGTGCTGAGCAACTTCCTGAATGGTTGCGGCATGACAGGGTTCAGAGCCTGGGGAGGGAGGGGGGGACAGAGGAGAGCCTGACAGGGAAGGGAGGGAAGAAGGCTGGGAGCAGTGCCTGGCAAGGAGGGGGCTGGGTGCAGATCCTTATATTCAGGTCAACCATTTTTCCTCCTTTTTTGTGGAGGGGAAATGGGTGTTTGTCATGTACATTATTCATTACTTTTGCACTGAATTGTGGGTTGGTAGTTTATAAATAATTCCACACACCATGCTCCCTGTGCTTTCCCCGCATATCTTTTGTTTAAGCTAGTAAGGTGGGGGGAGGGGGGAATTATTGATGTGGACAATTATTTTGCTGTTAACTTGTTGTTTGTAACTAGGTCTCAATGCATAAAGTGGGATCTGTGTTAAAATGGCATGTTGGGGGTAATATAATCCGTCTTAATGGTAGCCCATTTTAACTCCCCCCACCCCCACCCCCCCAAAAAAAAACAACAAAAAACCATTGTGGCTAAATCCTGAAAATAGACGGGCAGGGTAGAGTTGGTTTAAACCAGTGGTCTCAAACATGCGGCCCGGGGGCCACATGCGGCCCGCCAGGTACTATTTTGAGGCCCTCAGTATGTTTTTCATAATCACAAAAGTAAAATAAAACCTTTTCTTGATCATATGTCTCTTTAGCTATAAATTACAATATTATTATTTAGACTTAGCCAAAAGGAAAGATTTATAAACTATAAGTTTTTTACCTTATGCAAAATTCTTATTTCTTTAATAAGACATTAACTATTTTTTCTGTGGCCCTTCAAGTACCTACAAATCCAAAATGTGGCCCTACAAAGGGTTTGAGTTTGAGACCACTGGTTTAAACTGGTTTATTTGCCTTATTTTTATAGTTTTACTTTTTAACTACATTAAAATTAGAGATCTTACTAGTATTTACTGCGAAATGGGCAGATAAGGTGGGCCTGGAAATCCTTTCTTTAAAAGTAATGTGTGAAGTAGATTCCTTGACACCCCCCCCTCCACCCCACAATACACCCTCTAGTTTTAATGCTTGCCCTGCCAGAATTAGTAGCAAACACTTGATTGGGGGGGGGGGGGAGCAACTAGGTCAGTAGCCCTGACTCCTGTGTCACTAAAGGCCTCAAGCTTTCCTGCTGCTAAAGACATAACCTGCAAATGAGCTTTGGGTCCCCAGTGTGTAACACGGAACATAGGAATAGCTTTACTGGGTCAGACCAATGGTCCAACAATCCCAGTAGCCCATTCTCATGGTGGCCAATCCAGGTCACTAATACCTGGCCAAAACCCAAGGAGTAGCAATATTCCATTATCTCAGAGTAAGCAAGATTCCGGAACCCCAAAAAGTAGCAACATTCCATACAGAATCCCCAAAGAGTAGCAAGATTCTAGAATCCCAGAGAGTATCAACATTCCATGCTACCGATCCAGGGCAAGCAGTGGCTTCCCCCATGTCTTTCTCAATAGCAGACTTCAATCCTGAGAAAAGTGGGAGTAAATTATTGGATAGGACAAAACCTTTTAATGCCGTCTATACAATTTGACCCAAAACTGAGCATGTTGCATAGCTAGTTTATAACTATTGACTTGTGCAGAAAAGACCTAAAAAGTGATAATGCTACCAAAGGCATATCAATATTTGTCAGCACATTCGCTCACAATTTTGAGTTATCAATCTTGATTTTGTCACAGCTCATCCTTTTATTGGCATTAAAAAGCTGGCCGGAGTGCTTTAAAATACTATGATTCCTGCTCTTTGAGATTGCCAAGGCATTTTATTTACCCTTTATTACTGTTCCAAAAAAAGTGGTGTGAGAGAACCCTTCCACCGGGAATGTTAGGGTGTGTGGTTTCCTTACAAATTGCTGTATGAAATAACTCCGGGCGTTTTTTTCTGACAGTTGATGCAACAGTTGGCAGCTTTAGAGGGGTGTGATCTGAAACTGGAGCTTGGTTTGACCTCTGTTTACCTGTCTTACTATACAGGTTTGGTCAACTTCCAGAGACGGTCGGCCTCGGGATTCAATTTGCAAACTTGACACTTTTGTACACAAATTTTGGAGAACTTGTAATATTTGAAGAAAAAAGGCGCAAAAAATTTTTAAAATCCTTTTTTTTTAAATTAATATGTAATTATACTTGAAGCACGAATGATAATTGATGTATTAGGTGGGCAAACAAAAAGCCAGATTGGAAAGTTTGAATAGAGAAGGAGTTCGAGATCTGCTCTCATGAATTGCTGAAAATAGTTCAATCAACGATTGGGACAAAAGAAACGGAAAAGTTGTATGATTGCTTAAAAGACCTCCGAGGCAGACTAAGAGCTGAAACACTGACAGTGTCGGGTCTCTTTCTTTGGGAATAAAGAAAAATATGTCCCAGCTCTTCAAGCGTCTACACCAGGGCTGCCCAAGTCCGATCCTCGAGATCTTCTGGCAGGCCAGGTTTTCAGGATATCCACAATGAATATGCATGAGAGAAAGATTTGCATAGCAAGAAGGCAGTGCAGGCAAATCTCTCTCATACATATTTAAGGTGAGATGACAGAGTGCTTAGAGCAAAAAGCAGACCCTCCAAGGAAATCGGGTGGGGCCAGAGCTTTTAAGCAAAGTATATAGGGGGGGAAGAGGGGTGCCTGGAAGCATAGGGGGCAGAACATAAGACAATAGGGAGGGGAGCACAGTCACTTGGAATAGAGGTGCTAGAGATAGAGGGATCGTGTATTGGAGGGGGGGAGCGGAATGGAGATTCCTGGAAATGATGGGGAGAAGCAAAGAGGTAGCCCTGAGAGGGAAGAGGAGCATGTTGGAAGGGGAGAGAAAAGTACAGCTCTCCCTCCGTATTTGCAGGGGGTTAGGTGCAGAGCCAGCCCGCGAATAGTAAAAAAAAAATCACAAATAAGTTTTTGGGCCGGCTCTTGACCCACCCCCCTCCTGCGTCCTTGGACCTTACCTGATGGTCTAGCGGTGACACGGGCAGGAGCAATCTTCTGCTCCTGCCCCGTGCAGAGTTGTCGTCAAAATGGCTACCGTGAGTTCCTGTTGTAGACTCGAGACTATAACGGGAACTCATGGCAGACATTTTGATGACAGCTCTGCATGGAGCAGGAGCATAGGAAGATCGCTCCTACCCCGCGTCACTGCTAGACCACCAGGTAAGGTCCGGGGAGGTTCGGACAGCCTAAAAATAGACAAAATCACAAATAATCGAATTCGCAAATATGGAAACCGCGAATCCGGAGGGAGAGCTGTAAAGGGTGGAATAGAAATCACTAATGTAAAGTAATGTAATGTAAAACCATTTTTTAAAAAAGATAAAAGGCAAAAACTAAATAGTAAAATAAGAAAAACAATCAACATAACAGAATTTAAAATATGCATCAGCCAAAAGGAACCAGGGCATAAAAGTTTGACTATTTTCAGTTGGCTTTTTTTTTTTTTTTTTTCCTTATTCTACCTCATCGCCACCTCCATTTGCAGGTTGGACATGCTTGAAATTGAGCTGCTTTTCAGGTCTGAAAACACCAGCAGGAAAAGAGGCGTTTGCTACAGGCATGTGGGGCTAACTTTATAAACCTCTATGTATAAAACACTGATTCAAGCATGCCTCCATTCTTTCTCCTTGGACCTGCCTTAATGATGCACTTGTGGTCTAAGGTAGGATGAGCTGGAATGATCCCCCAATCGTTCCGGCTCCTAAATGGCTGCAGTAACTTCTAGGGATGGTATTGTGCTCCGCAGGGGCGACTGGGAATCATTCCTGCCCATCCTACTTCTAGACCACCAGTGTACCATTTAAAGTAGGCCCGGGAGGGGCCTACAGGGGGATGTGACCTCTTCAGAAGGAACCTCATGTGGGGACCTCAAGAGCAACACTCATGTGACTCTACAAGGATCTTCTGTACTACTGCTAGGGGGTCAGACTATCAAATTTTTATGGGTTAATAACTTGAGTGCTAAGGTAGGTATTAGTATTACGTCTTTTTTTTTTTTTCCTTCAATAAACCTCAGCTGCTAAAATCTAGATCCAAAGTTTAGCGACTGTCCAAGCTTATTTTGAATGGTAGATAAACAACATTGCAAACCAGCACCAAGAAGCCCAGTGCAGTTTCTGAAATTTTTAAGTCTGAGACACATTTCTCTGTGCGACAGCCTGTCCTTAGGTTGGTTTGGAGGCAGTAACGGGAACCCACGGCTGCAGACAACTTCTAAGAGTTCAAGTTTCAAGTTTATTGATTTTTAATATACCGACCATCAACAAGTATCTGGCCGGTTTACAATAAAATTTAAAAAGAGATAAATAATTAAAAAATAATGAAAGTGCACACCAAGGACGTTAACTGGACAGACTTGAAAGTGAGGGTAAAAGGGAAAAGGGGGGGAAGTTACATGTTTAGAAGAAGAAAGGAGAAAGAGGGAAGAGGGTAAAACATATGGGGTGGGATTGCTTTATAAAAGCGGTTGGTTGAATAAGAAAAGAAGGAAAAGAAAGAAAGAGAAAAGAAAAAAGAAAAAAATGCTCTAAGCACAGGAAAAGGTGTCGCTAAATAAAAAAGTCTTCAGGCTTATCTTAAATTTATCAAGTTGTTGTTCGAATCGGAGTCGCTGTGGCAGAGCATTCCACCGGGCAAGTACACAAAATTTTCCACCGACTCAAAGCCCCCTTGCCTTGGCTTTGCACCTACTGTCTTAAGACACCACGTATAGAAACGCTCTTTGTTAACACTATTATTATTATTTATTTATTTAAAAATTTATATACCGCATGCAACTTTGCGGTTTCCATATTGCATACATAAAATCTTGTTTCCCTTCGATTATCACATATAACATAGACATGTCTAAATAACATCGTTAATCGTCCCTGTTATAAAAAAGGATAGAGCGCAAATTCAATCGATTCAGAAATACAAGCAAGCTTTAAAATCATACATTGGTGTAAAAAAGAAATTCTAAAAGGCGATTTATCAACTTAAATATACCTTAAACATAAGAAGGTGTTGGCAAAGAATTGAGTGTTCAGCATTTTCTTAAAATTCATCCTCTCCATACAAAACCGCAGGATAGTAGGACAATAGAAATTAGGGCTTGCAGTCTCCATATATTTTTCCCAATAAATATGGATGGACGGAAGGATCAGTTTCATCTGTAATTTATTTTTCTGTCCATCATTCATAATCCAGTTATGTTTTAACCGAGGGGAGCGTTGATATCTTAAGTAGGCATTTGTTTTCTGTTTTAAATGTATAATCCGCCTTGAACTGCAAGGTATAGGCGGAATAGAAGTCCCTAATGTAATGTAAAGCAGAATTCTTCTCTTAAAAAACATTCCTGTACATGTTGTGTGTTTTTTTTTTTTTTTTGTTTTGTTTTGTGTGTTTTATTTTTTTTTTTTGTTAATACAAACATCCATCCAAAAGCACCAAGGAAAAGAAGAAAGATGTTTAAGAATCCAAATCTCTAAACTTGGATTCTTGAACATGAAAAAAAGAGAGTGAAAAACAAACAAGCGTAAATTACTGTGGCGCTAGAAGCCTGGTGGTGTCTTCAGTCTTAAAGTAAAGTAGTGATTTTCTTTAACTACCACAAATGAAGCAAAAGGTCAAAGAGTTTCTAACTTCAGGTAGCTAGCTGTCTCCTATCAGATTTGTAATCACTTAAGAACATAAGAATTGCCGCTGCTGGGTCAGACTAGTGGTCCATTGTGCCCAGCAGTCTACTCACGTGGAGGCCCTTAGCTCAAAGACCAGTGACCTTACTTGCGTATGTTCTGTTCCAGTAGGAACTTATCTAACCTCTTCTTGAATCCCTGAAGGGTGCTTTCCCCTATAACAGCCTCCGGGGGAGCATTCCAAATTTCTACCACTCTCTGGGTGAAGAAGAACTTCCTTACGTTTGTACGGAATCTTTTCCCTTCTAACTTTAGCGAGCGCCCTCTCATTCTCTTCACCCTGGAGAGGGTGAACAATCTCTCTTTCTCTACTAAGTCAGTTCCCTTCAATATCTTGAATGTTCCGATCATGTCCCCTCTCAGTCTTCTCTTTTTGAGGGAGAAGAGGCCCAGTTTCTCTAGCCTCTTGTTTTACGGCAACTCCCCCAGTCCCTTAACCATTTTTGTCCCTCTTCTCTGGCCCCTTTCGAGTAGTACTATGTACCTTTTTCATGTACGGCGACCAGTGTTGGACGCAGTATTCCAGGTGGGGGGAGCGTACCTTGGCCCGGTATAACGGCATGATAATCTTTTCAGATCTGTTTGTGATCCCCTTCTTAATCATTCCTAGCATTACTGTGGGGTCCTTTTACTAAGTGCTAACCAATTTAGCATATGCTAAATGCTGAGGCGCCCATTATATTCTCTCTTTTTTTTTTTAAACATGTTTATTGAAAATTGCTTGGCTTTGTTGTACATGATTGTTTCTGTGTTTTCTTTACTGCCTTGGATTGTGCTCTCTGACCATTGTATTCTATGGGTGCCTTAGCATTTAGCGTGTGCTAAATCGGTTAGTAAAAGGACCCCTGTACTGTATTTGTTACCTTTTTTTTTTTTGTTAAAGTGTATGGAAGACCTTTCATACGCAGACAGGTTAGAAAGGCTGGGGCTCTTCTCCCTGGAGAAGCGGAAACTCAGAGGAGACATGATAGACTTTCAAGATCCTGAAAGGCATAGAGAAGGTAGAGAGGGCCAGATTCTTCAGCCTATTGGGACCCGCAAGAACGAGGGAGCACTCTGAGAAATTGAAAGGGGACAGGTTTAGAACCAATGCTAGGAAATTCTTTTTCACTCAGAGGGTGGTGGGCACCTGGAATGCGTTTCCGGAGGTTGTGATAGGACAGAGTACATTACGGGGTTTCAAAGAAGGATTGGATAAATTCCTGAAGGATACGGGGATTGAGGGTTACAGATGGAGGTAGAGATAGGATTATGAAAAGATATAGATAGAAGGATAAAGGGGACTGAAGGGTTTTAGGTAAATGATCAACTTACAGGTCATGGACTTGATGGGCAGCCGCGGGAGCGGACTGCTGGGCGAGATGGACCTCTTATGTTATGTATATCTGCCCAATAATCGAGCATTCTGCTCTTAATGTGGCTTTTTTTTTTTTTTTGTCACTATCTTAAGCAGTGATTTTATAAAATGATGCAGGTTTCACTTTTTTTTAATAGACATTCATTATACAAGCATTAGCTTTGTTCACTGCTGTAATGTTTCTTAAAAGCCAGATTTACTGGGCTCTGTTCCATATTAATGTTAGTACTTGGCTTTAATAAATCGAGTCACTGGGACTCAAAAATGAATCGATGGCACCTAGCAGGGAGAGTACTCCATGATCATAGTAACATAGTAGATGACGGCAGATAAAGACCCGAATGGTCCGTCTAGTCTGCCCAACCTGATTCAATCTAAAAATTTGTTGGGTTTTTTCTTCATTTTCTTATCTATTTCTGGGCAAGAATTCAAAGCTCTGCCCAGTACTGTTCTTGGGTTCCAACTACTGAAGTCTCCATCAAAGCTCACTCCAGTCCATCTACACCCTCCCAGCCCATCCTCCACCAAATGGCCATATACAGACACAGACCGTGCAAATCTGCCCAGTACTGGCCTTAGTTCTTCAATATTTACTATTTTCTGAACACAGAGGATCTCGAATCAGAAAATAGTAAATATTGAAGAATTAAGGCTGGTACTGGGCAGACTTGCATGGTCTGTCTGTATAATGCCGTTTGGTGAAGGATGGGCTGGGGAGGGCTTCAACGGCTGGGAGGGTGTAGATGGACTGGAATGAGCTTTGACGGAGACTTTCAGTAATTAGAACCTAAGAACAGTACAGGGCAGAGCTTTGGATTCTTGCCCAGAAATAGCTAAGAAGAAGAACCCCCCCACCCCCAATTAATTTTTAGATTGAATTAGGTTGGGCAGACTAGATGGACCATTCGGGTCTTTATCTGCTGTCATCTGTTACTATGATCATGGAGTACTCTCCCTGCTGACTTGAACATGTTTTCATGGCAGAATACAGAAGTAGATTGCCAGGCCTTGTCTTCTGAGCAGTATAAATTCGATGTTTCCACTGTCGCATCAAAACGATCCTCCGCTTCCAGCACTGCCAACCTGCTGCTGCCCAGATGGGTGGTACATCATTAGTCTGACATATCCACTGAAACTTGTCCGCCTTGGGAGGCCCTGCTGGTAGTGAAACAGACGGCATAGCTTTCAGCTTCTCAGATGCTCATAAGCTCAAGTGGCACGACAAGCCTTTAGCCACTTTATTTCAGGATCATCACAACAAATGTGCCCAAGATGGGATTTGTAGGTACTGCCTTGTTTTCATTGTAGACATTCTAGACAAGTGGGTAGTGTCCCCATGGCCGTGTGCCATCTGCAGGAGGAATCCAGTTCAGATTTTTCTCTGTGCCTCTTCTGTACTTCACTGAGCTCCTTAGCTACACCTACAATTTATCCCTTCTGCATGTGCCTACAGGAGTGTGTTCGTTCTGCTCTCTACATTTTATTACTTTATTCAGTTTTTTAGTCCTTTTTTTCTTTGGGATTCTTGTGCTTGGTGTATTTATTTCGCTTTGCCTGCATTGAGAACACACAGACTTCTGACTGTAGCTGATGGGCCAATCCCACTAGGTACCTGTTAGCCAGCCTGCTTAGTTTCTTCCCTGAAGATGTCTCGCGTACTGTTAAAAAGGGTTGAGCACAGGCTATTAGGCCCCCTTAGGAAGATGGTTTCAGCTTTTCATCAGGAAGTACTGTATAGACTCAAATATAAGTCAATCTGAACGTCGATACCCCCATTTTCCCCCCCAAAAGGAGGAAAAACGGTTGACTCAAACACAAGTCGGGTGGCTTAATATTCAAGTGCCCTGCCCTGTCAGGCTCTGCACCCAGCCCCCTTCCTTCCCTCCCTCCCTCTCTCCCCTGTCAGGCTCTATCCAGCCCCTTTATCTCACTCCCTTGTCAGGGTCTGCACCCAACCCCTTCTTCCTCCCCTCCCCTGTCAGACTCTGCATCCTGCCCCTCCTCCCTGCCCTGTCCATCGTACCTTCTCTGCCAATCCCTGGTGGTCCAGAGATGCAGCGGGCAGCAGCGAGCTTTCCACGCTCCTGCTCTGCTGCTAACCCAGTCAGTGGCTGCCGTGAGTTGTGGTTTCTTCAGCCGCTGAGTGGCACCGGAGCACTGAGCAGCTTTCTGACTAGTTCTCACGAAATTCAGCGGGAGTAGTTTCTGAGCTCCCTTGAGGTTTTGCTGGCTGTTTGCAGCTGATGTTCTTATGTTACTCCTTTGAGCAGAACAGTTATTTATGACCTTGATTGGTATGGGTGTCTCTACATTGATTTGGTGGCCCTTTGTGCTTGGGTACTAACTAAAGGTGACACTAAGGAGCTCGGTGAAGTACAAAAGAGGCACAGTGAAAATTCAAGGCAAGCGGTGGCTTCCCCTATGTCTGTCTCAACAACTGACTATGGACTTTTCTTCCAGGAACTTGTCCGAACCTTTTTAAAAACCAGCTACATTAACCGCTCTTACCACATCCTCTGGCAATGCATTCCAGAGCTTAGCTATTTTCCTGTTGTTGGTTTTAAAAGTATTACTTTGTAAATTTGAGTGTCCCCTAGTGTTTGAAGTCTACAAAATCCTGAGTGGTGTTGGAACAGGTACAAGTGGATTGGTTTTGTTTTGTTTTTTAACTGCAACAAGGTTCACAATCGTATCTCCCCCTCAGCCGTCTCTTTTCCAAGCTGAAGAGCCCTAACCTCTCTAGTTTTTCCTCATACGAGAGGAGCTCCATCCCCTTTATCCTCTTGGTCACTGTTCTTTGAACTTTTTCTAGTGTTGCTATATCTTTCTTGAGTTGAGACCAGAATTGAATGCAATACTGACGGTGAGGTCACACCATTGAGCGATACAGAGGCATTATAACATTCTTAGTCATCTTTTTTTTATTTATTTATTTATTTATTTATTTATATACCACTTAAGTGGTTTGCATTCAGGTACTTTATCATATTTCCCTATCTGTCCCAGTGGGCTCAAATTCTATCTAGTGTACCTGGGGCAGAGGGGATTAAGTGACTTGCCCAGGGTCACAAGGAGCAGTGAGGGATTTGAACCCACAGCCTCAGCTCTAACCCCTGTGCCACACACTCCCATCCCTTTTCTAATAATTCCTAGCATCCTGTCTGCCTTCTTGGTTGCTGCCGCACATTGGGCGGAAGGCTTCAGCATATTGTCTATGATGACACCCAGATCCTTTTCTTGAGTGCTGACCCCCAAGGTGGTCGCTAACGTCCGATAACTACGATTTGGAGGATTCTTCCCAGTGTACATTACTTTGCATTTGTCCTCATTAAATTTCATCTGCCATTTGTACGGTTAGCCTTCAGTTTCCTAAGGTCTTCCTGCAGTTTTTCCACAGTCCACATACATTTTAACAATTTTGAACAGTTGTGCACAGTAATCCATGCAGCTCTCTTGCATGCTCATTATGGGTATTGCTTGGAAGCTTGGAAAAGACCACGGTGAGCCATTCTGATAATTGGCTGGTAAAATATTGGCACGTTAAACTGGCTGAAACCAGTTTAGCATTAAGTGCACAATAGGTTTTGAGAATCTGTTCATCAGTGGAGTAAAGGGAATTGTAAAGCTCCATAGTTTACTGAATATGGTTGGACAGATTAGTTGGAATCCCTGCAGAGCTGCTCAAACCAGTCCCAAGAGCCACACTGACAGCACTATGCCAGAAGATCTGGAGTAGAGAATGACACGGTGACAAAATTCATCACCATTCCCGTCCCCGCGGGAAACCATCTTCATGTCATTCTTTAAAGAGAGGGAAGAATCAGTATGAATGGCCACAACCACTGACCCGCAAGCTTTGCTCTGAAGAATGCTGGTGTAGAAGGACTGAAACAGACACTACAGAATGACAGTCTCTGGTATCCAGAGCAGATATTGTGATGTCATAATGCCTCATTCCACCAGTGCCTAACAACCAATCACATCAGTGATGTCACAATGGCTTCATTATCCTTGGCTCACATAAGCACAGCCACTGACCCATAAGCTTTGCTTTGAAGAATGCTGGTGTAGAAGGACCGAGGTTGAAATAGACACTAGAAAATGACAAGGGATTATTTCCCGCGGTTATCCGTGGGGACGGGAACGGTGATGAATTTTGTCACCGTGTCATTCTCTAATCTGGAGGACCTGCAAATGGCCAAAGGATTGAAAAAGATCAGTTTTTATCCCACTGCTGAAGAAAGGTGATGTTTGGGACTGTATCAAATATAGAACAATTGCCCTGATCCCCCAGGCCAACAATGTACTTCTAAAGATCATCCAGAGGCGCTTGTGCAACATCCTCAATCAAGAACTTCCTGATGCCCAAGCTGGATTCCGTAAGGGCAGAGGGACCTGTGATCACATCACAAACTTGAGGTGGATCATAGAAAAGGTGAGGGAGTACCAGAAGAAGCTCTACCTGGGTGTGGAGAAAGGATTGAGTTGAGAACCCTCGATTTGGAATCTGCTGCTGTTGAAATTTAAACGGAGGTGTTGGGAAGCCTTTTAATCCTCAGTTTGAAGTGGGTGGGGGGCAAAGGATGGATTCTGTAAGATCTGGAAAGGATGCATAGAATCCCCCATTCATTGAGTGCTGATGGCTAATAGGCATAATTTCTTAGTGAGGAGCTATGGTACTTGGGGTCATATCTGATCTGGCCCTAGCACGGTCGTGAAAATATTGGGGATCCCAACAGAGCACCATCGTGAATACCAGAATCTCCTTGCCCCCCCCCCCCCAAAGGGAAAAAGTGTTCTGTTTATATGGCAATGACACTGCGATATTGTTTAGCTCTTTAATTGGCAGATGGTGAAACAGCTGCTTTACATAACTTTATGTCGGGGGAGAGTGTGGCGCAGTGGTTAAAGCTATAGCCTTAACACCCTCAGGTTGGATGTTCAAACCCTGCACTGCTCCTTGTGACCCTGGGCAAGTCACTTAATCCCTCCATTGCCCCAGTTTCATTAGATAGTGCGAGTACCTGAATAAATTCATGTAAACCATTCTGAACTCCCCTAGGAGAATGGTATAGAAAATTGAATGAATAAATAGTGAGAAGTTTCAGCCTCTGATAACCAGAGCTGGTATTGTGATGTCATAATGCCTCATTCCACCAATGATGTCACAATGGCTTCATTGTACTAGAAAATAAACAGTGCCTCTGCTGGGTCAGACCAGGGGTCCATCATGCCCACCAGTCTGCTCACGCGGCGGCCCATCAGGTCCAGGACCTGTTAGTAACCCTCTATCTATACCCTTCTATCCCCTTTTCCTTCAGGAAATTGTCCAATCCCTTCTTGAACTCCAAAACCGTACCCTGTCCTATCACGCCATCTGGAAGCGCATTCCAGGTGTCCACCACTCGTTGGGTGAAGAACTCCCTAGCATTGGTTCTGAATCTGTCCCCTTAATTTTTCCAAATGCCCTCTCATTCTTGTAGTTTTAGAAAGCTTGAAGAATCTGTCCTTCTCCACTTTCTCTATGCCCTTCATGATTTTGTAAGTCTCTATCATATCCCTTCTAAGTCTCCGCTTCTCTAGGGAAAAGAGCCCCAGTTTCCCTAGCAACAGCAGCAGATGAATCCAGAGACCAATGGGATAGCTCACATCTACCAGCAGGCGGAGATAGAGAAACTGATTAACAGGTGGTCCTATTGGCTGGCACTCCTCCTGTTTATCCAGTATTCTCTATCTCCCAGCAGGAAAAGGTCGCTATTCAACTAGCTCCTTAATTCTGGCTGTGGCTGGAACTTTATTTTCTCCTGTTGAGGTTTCTCTTCAGTGAGACTGCCATTCTGTTTCTCCTGTTGAGATTTTCTCTTCAGTGAGACAGGGTTGTCCGGCTGAACGGTGCCAGCTTTAGTGGTTACACCTGGGCCCCCCCCCAGGTCCCTGCCTCACCCTCCCTCCAGTGATAGAAGGTCTGACTGGGTCTCAATATTTTTCTTCTTTCCCTTCTCTGTAAAAAAAAAAAAAAAAAGAGACCACAGTTCCTCCATTCTGCCTGGTTACTGCTGATCAACCAGATTTAACTGGCTTCAACCGGCCCTAACAACAAGCCTGTGAGTATGTCTGGCTCTTACAGTTGTTTGAACTTCAGGTTCTGTTTGGGAGTTTTAGTATTGTGGGTTCGGTCATCGTACATTTAAGGTATGGATATTTTATTGAGGCTAAGTTTTATGACTAGAAATCCTTGGAGGGAGCCGGGACTTCCCGCCCTTTGCATGCACGCACTTTGTTTCCTTGTTGGTTACAGCGCGGCAGTAGCGATGTGATTTTATGCTCGTACTTGTTCTCATTGTTGGGTTTCCGTGCAGCAGTAGTCCTGTTTATTCTGAGGCTCTCTTTCATCGGTGTTTGTCACGGCCATGTGCAGCTGATTGTGCAGGTGCCGGTTTATAGCAGCGCGCATGAGATGGGACATGTTTTTTCCGGCGCTGTGGGCCATTCTTCTGGTTATTCCCCGAGTCTGATTTTCTTTCTATGCAAGCCGCGGCAGGGTAAATTTTGCGGGGCTCGAATCCGACTATGTTTCTAGGAGCATTGATGCAGCGACCACGTGTCAGCGAGAATCAGGCATGCGCTTGGGTCTCCGGCGATGGCGGGAGAGCTGCAGCGTTCCGGTAGTTTGTTTCCAGCTGACTTTGGTCAGGGTATGCCGGGGCTTCTCTCCTTTCCGGTTCAGACAAGTTGTATGTGTTTCACCAGCTTTGGGACAAGCTTGGGCAGATTTATATGTCTATGTCTGTGTTCCTGCTGTACTCCCTTGAATTAAGCTGCTTGTTTAATTGGACTCTGGGGTTAGCACTCAAGGGGTTTACCAGAGAGACTCTGACCTGGGCTAGGTCACCCAGTCTCGGTTTGTCTCCGGACATACGGCAACTCACGGCACAGTGAGATCAGCAGTAAGATAGTGCCCTGTATTTCACACAGGTATCTCATTGTCTCTTTTGGGGTCCCTGCGGATTGAGCCTTTGTCTACCCTTTCTGGATATTGTCTCTCGGTTTTTTCTTTTGCAACTTTCGCAGTTTGTTATTATGGCAGGTTGTTTTCTGTATTATTGCAGTTTGAGATTTGTTATGGGAAAGAAGTTTTTTACATGCTATGCCTATTGATGGTTACGGATGCGTGGGCAAGGAGCTATACTGGATAAACAGGAGGAGTGCCAGCCAATAGGACCACCTGTTAATCAGTTTCTCTATCTCCGCCTGCTGGTAGATGTGAGCTATCCCATTGGTCTCTGGATTCATCTGCTGCGTCTAAGGGAAAGAAAATTAACAGGTAAGAACATAATTTTTCCTTCTCCAATCTTCCAGCGTATGAAAGGTTTTAGCAAACATGTTGCTATCTTCTGAACCCTCTCGAGTATCGCCATATCCTTTAGGTACGGCGACCAATATTGGACACAGTACTCCAGATGCGGGCACACCATCGCCCGATACAACGAGAGGATAACTTCTTTCGTTCTGGTTGTAATACCCTTCTTGATTATACCTAGCATTTTATTTGCTTTCTTAGCAGCCGCTGGGCACTGTGCCGACTGCTTCATGGTCTTGTCCACTATTACCCCCAAGTCCCTTTCTTGGGGTACTGTCACTCAATAACAGCCCTCCCATCATGTAGCTGTACCTCGGGGGTTTCTGTTCCCTACGTGCAAGACTTTACATTTCTCTACATTAAACTTCATCTGCCATCTCGTCGCCCACTCCCCTAGCTTGTTCAGGTCCCTTTGTAAATCTTCGCAGTCCTCTTTAGTCCTAGCCCCACGACTTGCTTTTAAATAGACTAGAAGAAAAAGGTTTAAGCGGCACAGTTCTAGATTGGTTTAAGTCTTATCTTAACAATCGCACTTCATCTGTGAAATTTAACAACGAAGACTCCACTACTTTTACCTTAACATTCGGAATCCCACAAGGATCCATTTTATCTCCATTATTATTTAATATTTTTTTATCACCATTATTAGAAACTTGTCAGGCCACAGGTTTTATTCCATACGCTTACGCGGATGATATTCAACTAATCCATCCTTTAGATCCCGGAAGTGTCACTGACATTGCCTCCATAAACCATAAACTAGAACAAATACATAATTGGTTGAATTCAAATAAATTATCATTAAATATCAATAAGACCAAATCCATTCTATTCAACTGGAAAAAAGACATTTGTCTCGTAAAACCATTTTTTCTTAATAACTTTCCTATCAGTACTGAAACTTCAATTAAAATTCTCGGGGTTATACTTGATGACAGTTTATCTTATGAACATATCTCTTCTATCGTCAAAAACTGTTTCTTCAAACTACGTCAGATAAGAGCCATTTCCAAATTTCTAAACCCTTCTTCTTTAAAAATCCTAATACATTCATTTATCATTGCAAAAACCGACTACTGCAATGCTTTATTTTTAAACATCACTCAGAAGGAAAGAAGGCGACTTCAAATTATCCAGAATACGGCTATCAAACTTATCTACAACGCCAAAAAATTTGACCATGTATCCCCACTGATGATAGACGCGCATTGGTTACCAATTAACCACAGGATAATGTACAAAATAATGTTTTTAATCTTTAAGACTCTAATATCTAGCGAACCACAATTCATATCAAAATCACTGATCCCTTACAAACCACAACAATCTTTACGTTCATCCGAATCAAATTTACTATCTATCCCTTCTCTAAAAATCATCGGTACGAGAAGAGCAGATATTTTTACTGTAGCAGGTCCACAATGGTGGAACTCCCTTCCCCAGTACATTAGAATGGAACAAGATTTCTCAGCTTTTAAAAATTTTTTAAAATCTTATTTGTTTAGGGACGCCTATGACCTTTAAAAATTCTAATTTATCTACTTTGTTTAAATTAACATTCACAAAGAGTGCCTTGTAATTATTTACCCAACCTTTTGTTTTTCCCTTTTTTCCTACGCCCCTATTGTAACTTTACCCCCTTTTCCTCGCTTTCTTGTTAGTCAATATTGAAAATTGCTGTTTTTAAGTTTATATTAATGTTTTTATGTGTTATTATATTATGTACATCGCTTAGAATATTCAAAATAGGCGATACATCAAGAGTTAAATAAACTTGAAACTTGGTATCGTCTGCAAATTTTATTACTTCGCACTTCATCCCTGTTTCCAGATCATTTATAAATACTTTGAACAGCAGTGGTCCGAGCACCACTCGTAACCCTCCTCCAGTCAGAGTAGTGGCTTTCACTCCTACCCTCTGCTTCCTACCCGCCAACCAATTTCAGATCCATCTGTGTACGTCTCCTTCCACCCCATGGTACTTCAGTTTCCGAAGTAAGCGTTCATGGGGTACCTTGTCAAAGGCTTTTTGGAAGTCTAAATATACAATGTCTATGGGGTCCCCTTTGTCCATCCGTTTGTTAATTTCTTCAAAGAAGTGCAATAAGTTTGTCGGGCACAATCTTCCCTTGCAGAAGCCATGTTGGCTTGTTATCATAAGTTTATTCCTTTCTAGATGCCCCTTGATGCTTTCTTTTATCAGCACTTCCGCCATTTTCCCCGGAACCGAGGTCAGACTTAACGGTCTGTAGTTCCCCGGGTCACCTCTTGATCCCTTTTTAAAGATGGGTGTAACATTGGCTATCTTCCAATCCTCCGGGATCACACCTGTTTTTAGGGATAAATTACAGACTTGCTGTAGTAGTGCCGCTATCTCCTCCTTCAGTATCCTAGGGTGGATTCCGACTGGGCCTGGTGATTTGTCAGGTTTTAGTTTTTCTATCTGCCTGTGAACGTCTTCGAGGCTTACTTCCATGGATGTTAATTTTTCTGCTTGGTCTCCTTTGAAGATTTGTTCAGGTTCCGATACGTTGGATGTGTCCTCTTTTGTAAATACTGACGAAAAGAACATGTTTAGTCTCTCCACCACTTCTTTCTCCTCCTTCACCACTCCCACTCCCTTCCTATCTCCGTCATCCAGTGGTCCCACCTCCTCCCTGGCTGGCTGCTTCCCTTTAACATATCTGAAGAACGGTTTGAAATTTTGTGCTTCCCTGGCTAGCCTCGCTTCATATTCTCTTTTTGCTTTTCTAACCACGAAGTGACATTCTTTTTGATGCTTCCTGTGTTCTTTCAAGTTCTCCTCAATTTTGCCCTTTTTCCATTTCTTTAGTTATCCACGCTGGGTCCTTTGTTCTGTTATTTTTGCACCCTTTTCTGAATCTGGGGATATACAGATTTTGCGCCTCGCTCACCCTGTCCTTGAATAAAGACCCAGGCTTGCTCTACAGTCTGCCATTTCTTCGAGCTGCTCCTAAGTTTCTTCCTTACTTGGCTCACTTTTACTACATTTTGATTCTAGAGTGGCGAGTGGTTAAAGCTAAAGCCTCATCACCACCCTTAGGTTGTGGGTTCAAACCCACGCCATTCCTTGTGACCCTGGAAAAGTCACACAATCCCCCCCCCATTGCCCCAGGTACATTAGATAGATTGTGAGCCCACCGGGACAGACGGGGAAAAATGCTTGAGCACCTGAATAAATTCATGTAAAACCATTCTGAGCTCCCCTGGGAGAATGGTATACAAAATTAAATGACTACCATATTTTCACGAATATAACGCGCGCTATACACGATTTTACAAACCGTGCATAACCATGCGCGTTATACGCGTGAGCGCGTTTTACAACTTTTTTTTTACATAGTTCCCCCCCCCCGACGTCCGATTCACCCCGAAGGACTGCTCGCACCCCCACAGCCTCCCGACCCCCCCCCCCCATCATGAAGAAGCTCCTACCGTTGTCCTGCTGCTTCTTCTGCCAGCGGTCCCGGCCCTTCTGTGAGCCCTGCGTCTGTGCTGCTTCCTCTTCAAGCGGTCCCGCCCTTTCTCTGACGCAGGGCTCACAGAAGGGCCGGGACCGCCGGCAGAGGAAGCAGCAGGACAACGGTAGGAGCTTCTACATGATGGGGGGGGGGGTCGAGAGGCTGTGGGGTGCGAGCGGTCCTTCGGGGTGCGGGTGTGAGTGCGTGCGAGCGGTCCTTCTGGGTGGGGGTGTGAGCGGTCCTGCAGGGGGGGTGAATCGGACGTCAGGGGGGGGCATCAGGCTTTCAGGGTGGGGACAGGACTTCAAGGGGGAGAGGAGAGTCGGGGTGGCCAGAGGAGAGTCGGGGCGGGCGAAAGGAGAGTCGGGGCGGTGTGCGCGGTATATGAGTGAAAATACAGTAAATAAATGTTGAACGAGAGTAATAGTGCCAAGTAACAGGCATTTGGAGATGCTTGTAGATCTCCCACGAAAGCCATAGAAGACACATGTTGCTTCTGAGCAACAATGCCAAATAAAGGGTTAACCTTTATTGGCAGAGGGTTTCTTTGCTTATTTTCTTCCTCAAGTTCTTTTCTTGATAGCTGTGATCCTGTTCGTTTTAAAATCCCAAATGTAGCACTATTATTTGACGGTGTTCTATTTAAAATTTACTCGTGATTTGCTTATATTCTGTATGTAAATGTGTTTTTCTTTGTCCAGCCTAGGTGAAGGCTGACACATTTGGCTGAACTAGATACCCGTGCAGCTGTGATTATACTTTGATATGTGGGGTCATTATCTTTGACCTAGCAAGATATCATCACTTCTGACCTAAGTTAATATAAGATGTTACAACAGCCTTCCAGTAAGAGCCGTCTTCTGCCAGTTTTCATGCTTTCATCTGTTTTTTGTTAAAACGTTACAGGCCTTTTGTATGGTTCCATTTCTCTTATCACCTCCTTTTTTTCATTCTTTGGAGCAGTGAAGAAACTCATTTATTCTAAGACTGAAAAATGGTGGTCAGTTAACGTGAAACAGAGAGTAGGTGCTTAAAGGAAATGCCAGGCAGTGATTTTAAAAAGTGTTGTCTTTTTAGATGACCCCCATGGAAGGGCTAAACGGGAAAATGTACTTACCGTATTTTCACGCATATAACGCGTGTTATACATGATTTTACAAACCGAGTATAACCATGCGCGTTATATTCGTGAGCGCGTTGTACACTTTTTTTTTTTTTACATAGTTCCCCCCCTTCCCCCCCCGACATCCGATTCACCCCGCAGGACCGCTCGCACCCCCACCCCGAAGGACCACTCGCACCCGCACCCCCACCCCAAAGGACCGCTTGCACCCCCACAGCCTCCCCACCCACCCACCCCCATCATGGAGAAGCTGCCTACCGTTGTCCTGCTGCTTCCTCTGCCGGAGGTCAGAGAAAGGGCAGGACCGCCGGAAAAGGAAGCAGCGCAGACGCAGGGCTCAGAAGGGGCGGGACCGCCGGCAGAGGAAGCAGCAGGACAATGGTAGGCAGCTTCTCCATGATGGGGGGGGGGTTGGGGAGGCTGTGGGGGTGCAAGCAGTCCTTCGGGGTGGGGGTGCGAGCGGTCCTGCTGGGGGGGGGTGAATCGGACGTCGGGGGGGCATCAGGCTTTCAGGGTGGGGACAGGACTTCAAAGGGGAGAGGAGAGTCGGGCGGCGAAAGGAGAGTCGGGGCGGTATACTGGTGTGCGCGGTATATACAAATTTCTTTACATAAATTACAGTTTCCCACGCGCTATACCCGTGTGCGCGTTTTACACGGGTGCGCGGTATATGAGTGAAAATACGGTACTCAGGATAAATGAATGGTAGCTTAAATGGGAAGACTTATCAGTCCACCCGTTATCAATTTAAAAAAAAAGTGCTGTGCAAAACCCTTGACCAATGTTCTGGGCCGTCAGGTGTTTAGGGGTCCATGTCTGGATTTTCAGAAGGTGTTCGACAAGGTTCCGAATGAACGACTTACTTCGGAAAATTGCAAGCCATGGAATCGAGGGTGAAATACTCACGTGGATTAAAAACTGGCTGGAGCATAGGAAACGGAGAGGTAAATGGACAATACTCGGATTGGAAGAGCGTCGCCAGTGGGATGCCGCAGGGCTCGGTGCTTGGACCCATGCTCTTCAACATCTTTATAAACGATCTGGACATAGGTACGACGATTGAAGTGATTAAATTTGCAGACGATACGAAGTTATTCAGAGTAGTGAAGACACAGGGGGATTGCGAAGATCTGCAACATGACGAAATCAAGCTTGAGAAATGGGCATCAACATGGCAAATGAGGTCATCGTGGATAAGTGTAAAGTGATGCATGTCGGTAACAAAAAATCTCTTGCACAAATACAGGATGTCTGGGGCGGTACTTGGAGAGGCCTCCCAGGAAAGAGATTTGGGAGTTCTGATAGACAAATCGATGAAGTCGTTCTTGCAATGTGCGGTGGCGGCGAAAAGGGCGAACAGAATGCTAAGAATGATAAAGAAGGGGCTCACAAACAAATTGGAGAAGGTTATCGTGCCACTGTACCGGGCCATGGTGCGCCCTCATCTGGAGTACTGCATCCAGCACTGGTCGCTGTACATGAATAAAGGCACGGTACTACTCGAAAGGATTCGGAGAATGGACCACTGGTCTGACCCAGAAGCGGCAACTCTTATGGTCTTATGTTCCCTTATTGCCTATTAAGTGATTTAATTAGATGGAAATTAGGGGAGCATAGGGACTCCCTTACCGCTGTGGGCCCTTGGACACTGCCCTATTGTTCCTCTGGTCAGTTTGCCCTGATAAATCATGCACTTGGGATACATAAAAATATTTTTTTAATCCAAATAGATCCCAAACAGTGGGCTTGGCCTGGTAAAGCTAGCTTCCCACTAGTGATATATTTGCTGTAATCATAGGGTTACCATATGGCTCCAGAAAAAAATAGGACTGATCGAGACATCCGGGTTTTACTTCCATTGCTTTCATTGGAAGTAAAACCCAGATGTCTCTTAATCGGGGTTCATAGACAAAACTGCCGAAGACAAAGGCGCGCGCCGACCACTGAGCGCAAGACTGAAGCGCGCGCCGAAGAAAAAGTATTTTTAGGGGCTCCGACGGGGGGGGGGGTTGTTGGGGAACCCCACTTTACTTAATACAGATCGCGGCGGCGTTGTGGGAGGTTTGGGGGTTGTAACCGTCCTCTATACTGGAAACTTAACTGTTTCCCTGTTTTTTAGGGAAAAAGTGAAGTTTTCAGTAAAATGGGGGGGTTACAACCCCCCAAACCCCCCACAACGCGGCGCGATCTGTATAAAGTAAAGTGGGTGGGTTCCTCCCCACACCCCCGTCGGAGCCCTTTAAAACAGTCATTTTCTTTGGTGCACGCCTCCACGTTGCGCTCAGTTGTCTGCGCGCGCCTTTATCCCGGCGCACTTTTGACCTGACACCCTTAATCAGTCCTTCTTACTTCCATTGCTTTCAATGGGAGTAAAACCTGGATGTCTCAATCCGTCCTCTCTTTTTTTTTTTTTTTTCTGGAGTCATATGGTAACCCTTTAGGAATCTTATTTTTAAAAACACTGAACTTTGCCTCCTTGAAATGGTTCATAACCCTTATGTGAAAAGAACAAAAAAGTAAATATTTAGACATGGTACAAACATCCGATACATTGAGTTTCTAGAAAAGTAGTCTGTCTTCCCCACCCCACCCCTCAGTTGTATGAGGAATTCAAGGACAAGATTTTATTATATACATTTGAAGGCCAGAACACTCAAAAGGAATGTAAAACTTCACACTGAATGGGAAAACTGGGCCAGACTTCAAGCCGGAGAAAAACAGTCCAGAGCTAAAATAAATTTGGGTAATTTGGGGTAGATGCTATAGCTGGAGCCCAGGGCAGAAATGGAGGAGGTGGTTCAAAGCTCATCTTGGAAGGCTGTATGTTGAGCTTTAGGTAGGTTTGGGGGGGGTGTCTACACCCCTCTCACCAATGTCCACTCTGCCATAATGAGGAGGTCAGACATGAAAATGCATTCTGCTCATCTGTGATAAGAGTAGACCTATAATTCTTATGTATTGAGGCTGCCTCTTCTTGTCTTCTGTGCTCTTAGAATCTTTTTCCTTCTAGGTCACATTCCTCTTTTTACTGGTGATATGAATGCACCTGTAAAAAAGGACCCAAGGTTTTAAAGATGCACAGAGTACTCGGTAACTTTCTAACAGCAATAGCCTGGTTACGCAAACAAGAGTCGCACAAACGCTAGCAAGCAGTCTGGGAAGGTAGGAGAATACACTTTTATTTACACAGAATTAGGGGTCTGATTTCCTCACAGAAACCAGCCGCTTTTCCAAAATACACTGCCCCTCTCAGTTTAGTTTAGTCAGTCCAGAGTTCTGGGTGACAGTCCTTAGAGTCAAGCCAGAATCACAGTTCATGCAACCCCGCCTCTGAGAGAAAGTTTTAAAATGCAGCCTTTTTACTTATTCCTGTGTAAGCAAAAAAAAAACAACTTCAGTTCAGCGGGTTCCTACCTCAGTTGGGAATAAATTATAATTCTCTCCTGGTCTTCCACATCCTGCCTTCACTCTGGGACCCCTCTTTCTTATCCTGGCTCTTCCTTTTAAACTCTCTGCCTCTACTTCCTGGTTTGACACTTTCCTCTCCTGCCCCTCTTCTGAAGCTGTTTCCTTCTGAGCTGTCCTTGCCTTTCTTCCAGCTGGCCAGGAGGGGGAGTGCTGGAGGTTCCTCCAGGAAACCTTCAGACTGAGGAGCTGAAATAATCTGAGGAAGGGGCAGGGTTTCATAGCCTCCGTCACACTGCTGGATCTTTTTGGAGAGCTAAACAGAAAAAAAGACAGCATTCAAATTTAGAGGAAAGTTTGTGTTGGATGGGCCTTCTTGGAAATGTGGCATTTAAGTCATTTAATATACCACTTTTTTTTTTAATACACAACTTGACTATTTTACTGTAATATCTCAAGGGACAACAAAATATTTGAAATAAAAAAAAATCCTGTTAATAAACACAAGATCATACAAAATACTATACAGTATACCCCCGCTAATTCGTGGTTCACGAATTGCGAACTCAGTCATTTGCGATATTTTCTGACTGCCTTTTCCGGGAACTAAAATCAGGCTCCACCAATCAGGAGCTGCTTTGAATTTCCAGATAGCTTGCCAAAGCAGCTCCTGATTGGTGTAGCCTGACTTTAGTTCCTGCGGTCAGAACATTCCGTGAATGACCGACCAATGGAAAATTCACAACCCATCAGTGTGTCGCCAAAACTGCCAACTCCGAGCAAACCCCACCGAGTCTCCAGACTGGCTGTTTACCTAGCAGAAGAGAAGCACAGTTGAGGCATTAAGAACGATCCCATAAGACATCAGCCTTTTTTTTTCCAGCACCCGCTGCCCCTGCAGCCCTCTCCTGCCTCCAATCACTCCTAAACTTCATGAGTGCTCCTGAAACAGAACCCCTGCGAATTTCGGGGGAGTACTGTATATCAAAACAAATAGTCAAAATATAGCAAGAATGCTAAATCTAGAGTATTCTGTTATGCTGCGATCAGTCTAGTACCCTGTGTTTCTGGAATCTGGCAAGCATGAGCAAGGGAGAAGGATACCTGTATATTTGCAGATCTTATTAAGTTGCTGGGCAGCTAACTTTTCACACATCAGAGTGCTAAATACTTCTTCTGCTTGCAAATCTGGCTTGTTGCCAGAATCTGCACAACCTCCAAATGCAACCTTTTTAGCTACCAGCAAAACCTTTTTGAGACGTTTTATTCCCTGATAAGAGTACACTTTTTGATTTCTCTAAAAGCGACCACTCGGATTGAAAATTGTGCAGTGCAGCCTGCAGTCATAGTGATAGATTTTCTCATTTATGAAATGTCATCTTGTTGGATATCAGTATGAATGGTTGCGGCCCTCTGTCCTCCAGAAACACTCCCCTTGTAAGCAGAAATTGCTATAATCCCAAGGACATTGGATAAATAAAATAGAAATAGAAATTTCTTCATTGAAGAATACAGAATTGATGCTCTCTTCCCCCCTCTTCCTACACCGTTACTTATCAAGAATTTCTTTCAGGTGGCAATTCTTGTGATCCGTCTTTTGCATGATTCCTATAAGGTTTCTGGGACCCACTGACACTTCTGCAACCTGGTTTTCTCCTTTTATATTGATACTTCATGCCACTTGAATTCTTATTCTAGCAAGCATAAGTCATACAGCATCAGATCGAGGTTCATTGAATGCAGTATTGGCATCCCCAACCCTATACGTCATGTTTGTCTGTCCAAGTTATATTGTAATCTTTTCCGAGCAGGGACCATCTATAAATGTCAAAATGTACAGCACTGCGTACTCCTTTCATTTCTAAATAAGTGGTAAATAGTAATAGTAAAGGGCTGGTGCCCCAGGCACCCCCTTGGTTGGGGTACCGGCATCTCTTCATCCCCTCACGCCACACTTGCCTTCCCCCGATACCTCTTTAATCTTCACCAGCGCAAGCAACTACTCTGGCCCGCTGCTCGTGACAGCCTGGCTCCCTCTGAAATCACTTCCGGGTCGCAGGGCAAGGAAGTGATGGGGAGGGGGGGGGGGGAAACCGGCATGAGCAGCAGGCCAGTGAAGCTGCTCACACTGGCGAAGATTTAATGGGGTGGTAAGGGAGGGCGCGAGTGTGGCCTGTGGGGCATGGAAGGAGCGGAGGGGTGTTGCAGAGATAGCTGGTGGGGTGGCGTTTCCTACCCTCACTATGCCAGTGGCCTGAGAATAAAGATTTAGGGAAAGGGATTGGGACTTGTATACTACCTTTTTGTAGTTTTACGACCACACTCAGTGGTTTATATATAACAGGTACTTCAGGCATTTTCCCTACAATCTATTTAATATACCTGGGGCAGTGGAGGATTACCATATACACTCGAATATAAGATAAGATTTTGGGGCCAAAAATAGGGGTCTCATCTTATATTCGGGTTAGCGTCCACCTGCCCCCCCCCCCCTCCCAGACTTGTTGCAGGCCTCCGCTGGCTTGTCGTTTGACCAGGTAGGCCAGGACAGGAGGGATTCCTCCAGTCTCCTGTCCTGGCCAACTCTTTTTTTTTTTTTTTCTGCCTCCCCCTGCATACCTTTTTTTTTTTTTTTTGCTTTTTGAATCCCTGGTGGTCCAGCGGTGTATCGGGCAAGAGCGAGCTTTCCACGCTCCTACCCCGTGCTGAACCCTTCCCTCCATGAATGGCTGCCCAGGTTCTCGCGGCCCAGTGATGTACCGGGCAGGAGCAAGCTTTTTGTGCTTCTGCCCGGCCCTGAGCTGCTTCCTGAATGGCTGCCGCCAGTTCTCGCAGGACTGAGGGTGCTGAGGCTGTAGCTCTAACCACTGTGCCACACTTACATTAAACCCCTTCTGCCTTTTAAAATTGTGTGCATACTCAGTTAAAAAAAAAGTTTCCATTGCTTCCAAAAATTCATACTAAAGTTTGACATTTAAGATGCCAGGAATTAGTGTTTTTAATGCCTGGCGTGAAACTGCAAAAGTGGATGTGATCTGTTTCTGGGGGTCACTTTGCATGGTCATAAACACCAATGTTTTCTGCACTGAGAACATTCATCTTCATTGACGTCTATCTGTAATAAATTGATCACTCTCATATGTTTAAATCATGTTTTGCTTTGCATTTTCCAAATTATGGATTTATTGTGAGTTATCTTAGGTGCACATATTGGTGGTTATCCAGTCACCTCGTATCCAATTATCTGAAATAAAAGTAATTTTAGTTGAGAGAGAAAATAACCCTGGAGGAAAGGCTGGAAGGGGAAGATGGGATAAAGACATTAAGTACCTGCAAGTAGACCACCTTAATGGAAGGAAGGCTCTGGAGTTTGAGGGGTCATGTGATGAGTGAAAAGGGATTGATTCTGATAATTAAGGAAATGTTAATTAAGGAAGGGTGGTAGATATATGTAAACCTCGGTTTAATCAGTCATGCTGACCACAAGGATGAATTTTATGCTTGGGAGGATTTTTTTCCCCCCCCAGTCAATTACCATTTTAAAAACATTTTTGTAGAAGAGCACCATAAGACATGGTTTTTTCCACAAAATATTCCAAAGACAGACTTCACTCTTGTCTTACTGTTCTGTTGTTGAAGGCGAAAGCGTTTATCAAACTAAGGCGCGCTAGCCGATTTTTAGCGAACACATCCATAGAATATAATGAATACGCTAACGTGCCTTAGTAAGAGGACCCGCTAAGCTATCTGCTCTTCATGGAGAGAGATCACTAAAGCTTGATCTGCCATAGCTTGTTACCGATACTGAAAAGGCCAGAATAGTCCATTTAAGTTAATGGCAGTGTGGTTATCTCAGAACTGCGATGGCCGGTGCACAGATGGTTTGTTCTGTTTATTTGCTTCCTAGGTTTTTCCCGGGAAACGGAGGAGACCTGTTTAACTGATAAACCACATGGAGAAGGTGAAATGTCATAAGCCTTGACTTCTCAGCGGATTTCTTTAGAATGAAAACTGCACAATAAATCGGGCCCCTTTTTTTGTTTTGAAAACCATAGATACCCTATTGAATTCATGCTGCTAAAGAGCAGAAGACACATTTTTCAAATATTGCCTTTTTACTTTAGCGCAGTGGAATTACTACAGATAAATCTATTCTAGGACACGGTTGTTGTATAAAAGTCCTCTGTGAATGTCTCGACTTGGGAGTCCTTTTTATGACCTAATTTGCCAAGTATTTTCTAAAAGATTCTTTGAACAAGGAGTCTTTGCGTTGCCACTGTCTGCAAGGGATAGAGACTATCCATTTCTCAAACTACTTGAACTGAAAATATGAAGTTGACAGAGAGAGGAAACTAGAACTTTCAGGGATGCACGTAAATAGATAATATTTAGTTCAAATGGCCAACCTCCGTAAGAGTTGTGAAAAAAAAGTGTATAGAGCAGGGCTGCCCAAGTCCGTTCCTCGAGATCTACTGGCAGGCCTGGTTTTCAGGATAGCCACAATGCATATGCATGAGAAAGAGATTTGCATATCAAGAAGGCAGTGCAGGCAAATCTCTCTCATGCATATGCATTGTGGCTATCCTGAAAACCAGGCCTGCCAGTAGATCTCGAGGACCGGACTTGGGCAGCCCTGGTATAGAGTATTGAGCTGCAATAGTAAACCTAGTATTACATGTGTATATACATAGGGTAATTGATTTGGTATGAACATGTGCATATAACTCTGTAACACCACCACAGAGCTCCATCTATTTCAGTATAGAGCCCATGTCTTGAAACGCCTCACAACTCTTTATGGCAGGGGTAGGGAACTCCGGTCCTCGAGAGCCGTATTCCAGTCGGGTTTTCAGGATTTCCCCAATGAATATGCATTGAAATCAGTGAACTCTTCCCCCCATGCAATCTGCTAAGAAGATCGACTGTCGGCTCCGGGTGGCTTTCCCGCAGAGGAGAGAATCCTGCATTCACCGTGGGCCTCATCTGGGGCAGCTTCCTTGGAGCAGCTGGGGCACGGGCAGTGTGTCTGGGAGGGAATGCATGGATGGGAGAACATCGCAGGGGAGGAGACATAGGCATCCTGGGACTGTCTGCCAAGTCTCTTCCCTGAAGAAGCCCTTTCTGGAAACGTCAATCGCTCCTCCTAAACTTACTTGCTCCACTTCATCACTGACGCTGAAACTGTGGATTGAAGACAAAGTTTTATTATATTTTTCTTTCCAGCTTATGATTTATCTTTAATCTTATCTATTGTTTTGCCTTTTGTCTTTGTTTTGTTCTATTTCTATCATTTAAATTTCTCCAGAATTCTACTGTTCAACGGCTCCCCCTTCTGCTTCTATTCCTTTCTCTCCTCTCTTCTACCTTCCAAAGTATTTAGATCAATGCTGTCTTGTTAAAATGTTTATTTTATTTTTATTTTTCCTCTCACTCTACTTTTCACTTCTCTATTACCCTCCAGGTACTTTAGTTAGATTGTGAGCCTTCGGGACAGTAAGGGAATTTTTCAAGTACCTTTCTTATTTCTAATCTTAATGTATATTTTCTGTAAACCGCTTAGAACCTAACGGATGTAGCGGTATATAAGAAATAAATTACATTACATTACATTCATTGGGGGAAATCCTGAAAACCCGACTGGAATATGGCTCTCGAGGACCAGAGTTCCTACCCCTGCCTTATGGTAACATCTCTACAGAAGCTAATGCATCATAACACTTTTACAGAAGCTCACGTATCTCGAGAGCCATATTCTAGTCGGGTTTTCAGGATTTCCCCCAATGAATATGCATGAGATTTATTTGCATGCACTGCTTTCAATGCATATTCATTGGGGAAACCCTGGAATACGGCTCTCGAGGACCGGAGTTCCCTACCCCTGCCTTATGGTAACATCTCTACAGAAGCTAATGCATCATAACACTTTTACAGAAGCTCACGTATTGTAGTGCCTTTGCGGAGGCTCATGTAGACCACTCTGAATTGACCCCCCCAGTCAGTAGTGATATAGAAGCTCTCGATAAACAATGTGCATTTGCCATCGTGCGAGATCAGCCACATCATAAAAAGACCAGCCCAGGGCTTTGCACGTGTAAATAGCAGCCGATTTTACAAAACTACATTTCCCAGGGAGGGCAGTTAATGGTGCTGAGCTGATCCCCCCCCCCTCACCATAAACGAGTAGCCAGCGAACGCGTGTAACTGGGAGAAGGTGTAAATGCAGGGAGAGGGGAAGTTTTTAGAAGCATATATCTTTCTGTTATAAAATAATATTTTTTCAGGTCCACCCAGAAAATGCCCCTTTTCAAAACTTCACACACTGAACTAAATTCTATATAATGGCGAAAAAGAACTGTTCTATAAGAATCGCTTAAAGTTAGGCGCAATTGATATTGCATATGCCCTGGAACCAAATTTATGTGCAGATGCCCTTATTTTATAATTACAAGCATAACTAAAAGTAATGCGTCCAACTCCCCCATTTCAACGCTTCCTTTTTTGACTTGCATGTAAAATTAGGCATGGATCCTGGGCCTAAATTTACGCACAATAATGTGTAATTGATTTTAATTAGCACCAATAATTGCTTGTTAAGCCAATTAGCAATAATTAATTTGTTCAATTTTTTAGCACACTTTATAGAAGTTGGGGGACTGTGGGTATATATATTTTTAGAAAAGCTGCTACTTAAAATACATGTGTTTAGATATTTTATTTACAGGTGTTGGCTTTATACTACAACCATTATTTATCATTTCTAAAGCACTGAAAGGCATACGCAGCACTGTACATATGCATTTAACATGTAATAGATGGGCCATGCTCAGAAGAGCTTACAATTAGAGAATGACACAGGGACAAATTTGTCCCCGCAGGGACTCAGTTTTCCCAACCCGTCCCCATGAGTTTTTCCCCTGTCTCTGCCTCATTCCTGTAAGCTCTATCTTAACCACGCAAGCCTCAAACAATTCTGATTTGAAAGTGTTTGAGGCTTGTGCAGATGAGGACAGAGCTTTCAGGAATGGGGCAGGGACAGGAAAAGAACTTGTGGGGATGGGACGGGAAAATGAGTTCCCATGGGGAAGGGGAAAAATTTGTCCCCGTGTCATTCTCTACTTACAATTTAATTAAGACAGACAAACAGGACCTATAGGAGTTGGGAAGTTTAACACAGAGAATGGTAAGATGGACATAGGTATCTTATGGGGCGTTAAGAGCAAACTCCAAAAAAGTGAGCTTTTAGCTTGCATTTGAATACTGTTAGAGATGGCGCGTGACATAATGACTTAGGCAGTCTGTTCCAGGCATATGGCGCAGCAAGATAGAAGGGATGGAGTCTGGCGGTGGGGGAGAAGAGTATTGATAGAAAGCACTTACCCCCGTGAATGGAGTTTGTGGGAGAGAGCATAGGGAGAGAGAAGTGAGGAGAGATATTGAGGGGCTGCCAAGTAAATGCACTTGTAGGTCAGTAAAAGGAGTTTGAACTGGATTCGGAAATGGATGGAGGAGCCAATGAAGTGAGTATGGTGGCTCTCAGCAGCAGAATTTTGGACAGATTGAAGAGGAGAGAGATGTTTTGAGCCGAAGACCGGAGAGAAGCAAGTTGCAGTAATCTAAGTGAGAACATAAGAATTGCTGCTGCTGGGTCAGACCAGTGGTCCATCATGCCCAGCAGTCCACTGATGCGGCGGCTCTCTGGTCAAAGACCAGCGCCCTAACTGAGACTAGCCCTACCTGCATACGTTCTGGTTCAGCAGGAACTTGTCTAACTTTGTCTTGAATCCCTGGAGGGTGTTTTCCCCTATGACAGACTCCGGAAGAGCGTTCCAGTTTTCTACCACTTCCTTATGTTCATATGGAATCTATCCCTTTCAATTTTAGAGAGTGCCCTCTCGTTCTCCCTACCTTGGAGAGGGTGAACAACCTGTCCTTATCTACTAAGTCTATTCCCTTCAGTACCTTGAATGTTTCAATCATGTCCCCTCTCAATCTCCTCTGTTCGAGGGAGAAGAGGCCCATTTTCTCTAATCTTTCACTGTACGACAACTCCTCCAGCCCCTTAACCATTTTAGTCGCTCTTCTCTGGACCCTTTCGAGTAGTACCATGTCCTTCTTCATGTACGGCAACCAGTGCTGGACGCAGTACTCCAGGTGAGGGCACACCATGGCCCGGTACAGCGGCATGATAACCTTCTCCGATCTGTTCCCCTTCTTTATCATTCCTAGCATTCTGTTTGCCCTTTTCGCTGCCGCCGCCGCCGCCGCCACACATTGTGTAGATGGCTTCATCGACTTGTCTCTTTCCTGGGAGGTCTCCAAGTACCGCCCCGGACATCCTGTATTCTTGCATGCATTTTTTGTTACCTACATGCATCACTTTACACTTATCCATGCTGAACTTCATCTGCCATGTTGATGCCCATTCCTCGAGCCTGATTATGTCACGTTGAGATTAAGGATAAGGGTTTTGGTAGTGTGCAAATGGCATCTAATGACTCTAAAATGACCTCTGATAAAGTAGAATTTTTACAAGGTAAAGGGTAAATGGTGTATGATTTTTACTTTCAAAAAGTAAAAGGATAAAAAAAGGGAGCATGAGGTAGAGGCATCACATGCTATGGAGGTGGTTAGTTTCTCTTAATGACCAGGTTATAATAGAGTGACATGGGGACAAAATTTTTTCCCATCCCTGCGAGAACTAATTTCCCCATCCCTTCCCATCCCCATGAGTTCTTTTCCTGTCCCTGCCTCATTCCTGCAAGCTCCGTCGTCCTCAGCACAAGCCTCAAACACATTAAAGTCATAAGTAGCAACATTCTAGAGCTCAGATTATGTTGTCATAATGCTTCATTCCACCAATGCCTAAGCTCCGTCCTCATCTGCACAAGCCTCAAACACTTTAAAATCTTGTGCGGTTAAGGCAGAGCTTGCAGGATTGGGACACAGACAGTAATGTTCATATTCCTCATTGCACTGTTTTGCCATTGGAGACTGTAGCACTGTAGGCCACTCCTGCACATCTAGTTATGCCTACAGGTGGGCAAATTTGGTGGATATCTACAGTATTGTACGTTGCTTCAGGATTTTTTTGGGAGGTGATTTAGTAGACTTGAGTAAGTAAATGACTACTTCAGAGTTTTTTGTTTTGGTTTGTTTTTTGTTTTTTTTTTGTACAAAATCTGCATCTTACATGTGTGATGCTGTTTTGTTTGAATGCATTTTCTTTTCTTTGGTTGGGGTGGCTCTTTGGCTGTGCATGTAGCTTTGTAAGTATTTTGCAACCAAAGTGCTGGGACTCTGTTCAGTGAGCTTTAAAAAAAAAATTATTTTCAATTATGTACTGATATGTTATGACTTTCTCGAACCCCCCCCCCCCCATCACCAAATAACCAAATTCTACCCCTTGATCAAATACTTCCATCCTGTAATTGATACTGGCTGCTTTTCTTGTCATTCACCACCCTACATCCTCGCCATATATGTAACTATCATTGCATAGTAAACCGCTTATTCTGTCCCTTGCATTGCATTTTGCTCTATAAGTCTCTCGCACTGCTTTTTTCCACTATATAAATATCTCTGCTGTATATGTACAGTCTCCTGCATGGTAAAACTGCATTGTTCTTTGCTGTATAAACACCTTTACTGAATATGTACAGTCCTCATTGTATCTTCGCTGTAAATGTATAGTCTTACACTGTAAACCGCTTTGAACTGTTTGTGGTACTGCGATATACAAAATAAAGTTATTATTATCTGTCTTTACATAGACGTTTTCTAAAAAAAGACTGCTAAGGGGAGATATGATTGAAATCTACAAAATCCTGAGTGGAGTCGAACGGGTACGAGTGGATTGATTTTTCACTCTGTCAAAAAGTAGACTAGGGGGACGCTCAATGAAGTTACAGGGAAATACTTTTAAAGCAATAGGAGGAAATTTTTTTTCTCTCAGAATAGTTAAGCTCTGGAACGTGTTGCCAGAAGTTGTGGTAAGAGTAGATAGTGTAGCTGGTTTTAAGAAAGTTTTGGACAATTTGCTGGAGGAAATGTCCATAGTCTGTTATTGAGAGAGACATAGAGGAAACCACTGCTTGTCCTGGATCGGTAGCATGGGATGTTGCTACTCGTTGGGTTTTGGCCAGGTACTAGTGACCTGGATTGGCCACCGTTAGAACGGACTACTGGGCTGACCCAGTAAGGCTATTCTTAATGTTCTTAGACAGTGTGTTCAGTATTGAGCTTTAAACACTTCCAACTTATCTATTAAAGATTAGAAAGGTCTGCCTTGGTACAAACACTAGACGTAGTTTATACATTTCTCTCCTCTGCATGAAAATAAAGAGATTTTACTTCAGTAACTGTCTGTTGCTCAAAATTGCTTTTTATAAGATGGCTCTAGTTTTTAGCTGTGACCTCTGATGACTTACATATCCTGATAGCCTCAAATCAAGGTCCAGATGGGTGGCTTTGTGTAATCCTGGTTTAAATTCCTACCTTTGTGTGTGTTCCAAAGTTAGTTCGTGGAGAAAATCTGCAGTATCCAGTTTTTATTTAAAACCACAAATATACTGCTGTGAATTAACACCATTAAGACATTTCAGGTCTCCTGATCTTCTGCCTCTGTCTATACCAGGCCAGTTAACCCTTTCAGGACCAAGGGACATATTTGTCCCATAACTTTAAAATCCTATAAATTTTGATATGTACGGATTCCATATGATACTGCCTTTATGTAAACAAACTGGTTCCGACATTCATTCATTAGCGTCGTTGCCAGATTGACGAGAAGATTCACTTGCCACACTGTCCATAAGCCAGAAGTTTGATTTTTTTAAAAAAAAAAATAATGATATTTCACAAAAAAAATCAATTTTTTGGCATCTGCAAGCCCTTTTTACCATAAAAATGTCGTCAAAACCACAAAAATTGGCCTACGATCCTTATGGTCCTGAAAGGGTTAAGTTTAATGCTGAAAGTTGCACTGGTTTATGTTTAAACGAGAAAAATAAACCTGAGCTCTGGGAATGAAGGAATCTGCTTTTTATGTACACACACTTCCTAGGCAAACTTTATACAAATTGACAGGCCATAGCTCTTTGCAATGAATACAAGGGTTAGTTTAGACATTTGAATGCCCGTCCCCTTCCTAATCGGATTGCTTGACTCGCTGTCCTGGCACACCCTTCTCTAACTGTTGATCTGCTGTCCGTGTACATTGGGGCAGTGGTTGAACTTGGCCCCACCGTGGGCCATGGGGGGAACCTTTTTCCCACAATGGTGTTTTGTTTTGGGGTTTTTGTTTTTTTATCAGTAAAATATTTGTACAGGGGTGGCAGAAAAGTTATTTTCTTATCCTCAACCCACACAAATATCTGTGGCCCTACCCATAAGTCTTTCTAGTTGCTGATCAGCCCACCCCATTCCGCTGCATATGTATTTATAAGTCCTCCTGGTATAACACTCTTGCCCAGTGAACAGCAGCTGGTGGTTTACTTTAAGCTACACACAGTTTTGTAGGGAGGTCAGGTCTGGGACTGACTTTCACCTGGAGAGCATTGATGCATATAGTCCACTCACTCAACATTCCTCTTGTACTCAATAAGTTGGTCCAGGCCAGAACTTTTAAGGTCTGAACCAAAGAGTGTATTTAAATTGGTTTAATCAGACAAACAAAAGGACAACTACTTACAGTAACAAGTAGAGAAATGGTTTCTAACACTTAGTTTCCAGCAAGTTTCTTTATGGAACCCTCTGTACTCTTCTCTGGGGGCCTCTTCTCTTTAAGTCTTATGGTTTCTTCTTGGTTCTTTGAGTCTTATGGTTCCTTCTCCAGTGGGAACTCAGCTGCTGGGGTTCTTTAATCCTTAATCTTTGGGGACTCTCCTCTGGGTCTCCTCCTATTCTTTGAGCACTTTTTTTCCCTTTTAATCCTTGGAAGGGCACGGTAGTGGGCCGGTTTCCCTGTTCCCAGCAATCCCTTGTGACAAGTGCAGCAGCTTTATAGGCTAAATTGTTCTCGCTCCTCTCTCCAGGTTCAGAAGCTGTTAGCCAGACTCTTTCCTTTATACTAGTGGTGCAATGGCCAAGGAAGCAGGAGCCAAAGATGAGGAATCGCAAAAAAGCAGTATAAGCCCCGTTCCCTTTCCCCTTAATTTTTACACAATTATGCCCTCGGTGTGTTGCAGAGGGATAAAATGCTTCTGTGACAGAGATAATACTCTAGAAATAAAAAGTGAGCTAATAAAGCTTGAGCAACGCTAGTGGTGTGATTTTCATTTATTTTTAACATGGAAAAATAATGCAAAGCTCGAATGGAGATGGAAGTACAGTTTGACCTAGGCTGTTACAGGAGGTACAGTCAGCAGGAAAAGGTGCCCCTAATACCATTATAAAGATCACTGGCAAGACCACTGGTGACGTGTTCTCCTGATGCAGCCTCCACAAAGAGATCAATATAAAATAGGTTAGGGAGAGGCCAATAGGGGATTAACAGCAATCAAAACCCTAAGATTTAAGGAACCAAAAACCTGGAGAGGTGGAAGTAGAACAGGAATTCAAATGTCTTTGTTTACAGTTATTTAAAAAAATATGAGAAGGATTTTTTTTTTTTTCCATTCGAATGGAGCTTTGGTACAAGAGGCTCATAAACTGGGGTTGGGGGAATATTCACCTGGAAATAACATGGGGATGTACAGATATGTAATAGAAAAGGGGGAGGAGGAGAGAGAAAGAAATGAGCTTGGAAAAAGCTATTTTTATTTATTTATTTTTCTTTAAAGTCTGTACTGAATTCAGGCCGCAAAGATCAAGGAACTCCAGGCCTGATAAATTTGCTTCAGTGTACACCAGGTGGGGCTCTAGGGAAAAGGCAGACCTAATAGGGCAGGCTTTCAAATTTGTACAGTAATTCATCAGCCATTCATCAGTAATTCATCTTTCTCTTTCTCTCTCTCCTCTTGGGGATTTCTGCCTGAGACTAGAATAGTTTTGTGAGAGAACATCAATCCACTTGGCATTCTAATCTAGTCTTCAGTTTATATACTGGGTTATAATCTCTTCGGAGCTCAACTCGCTTTACTAGAATATACATTACATTACATTAGTGATTTCTATTCCGCTTGTGCCTTGCGGTTCTAAGCGGATTACAAGTTAGAAGACTGGACATTTCCAGTAGCATTGCAATACATAAGGAGAGATAAAAGATAATAAAACTTAGTTTACTCTATCATAGAAGGAAATCTTGCAGGTAAGCTAATTAGATATTGTGAGAATAGCAGGGTTTAACCCTTTCAGGACCATAAGGATCGTAGGCCAATTTTTGTGGTTTTGACGACATTTTTATGGTAAAAAGGGCTTGCAGATGCCAAAAAATTGATTTTTTTTGTGAAATATTATTTTTTTTAAAAAAAATCAAACTTCTGGCTTATGGACAGTGTGGCAAGTGAATCTTCTCGTCAATCTGGCAACGACGCTAATGAATGAATGTCGGAACCAGTTTGTTTACATAAAGGCAGTATCAAATGGAATCCGTACATATCAAATTTAGAACTGTAGACTATCCCAATCAAAATTTATAGGATTTTAAAGTTATGGGACAAATATGTCCCTTGGTCCTGAAAGGGTTAAGGTTTTCCGAAATAATTGAAATTGGTCTATCAGTCTTTCATTCTAATAACACCAGGAAGTCCATTCCAAATATCTACCAACTTGAAAACATAGGACTAACAGTTTCAGAGCTGATTTAATTCCCTTGAGAGAGGGAAACGATGTGCTTCTGTGTGTTCCTCAAATAGCAGGTTCTATAGGCATTCCAATGTAAGGGAATTGGAAGATCATACACTGCTACTACTATTTATTATTTCTGTAGCGCTACCGGACGCATGCAGAGCTGTACATTAAACACGCAAGAGACAATCCCTGCTCAAAGGAGCTTACAATCTAATTATGACAAGGCATTTGGACTCATTTCTTCTCCTCTGGGAGAAGGTGCTTAGGCTTATCACTTTTCCAGAGTGGGGAGGCGTTTGGACCAGTCTCTCTTTTCTAGTGCGGGAAGGTGTTTGTAGTGGTTTCATCTCCAGTGAGGGGAAGGTGTTTGGACTGATCTTTTCGAGGAGGGGTTGGAACCAGTCCCCAATCTCTGGCACTGGACCTGTTCTTATACACTTAGGCCCATGTTCTGTAAACGGTGGTCGAGTTAGCCACCTAAATCAGGAGGTTCCTAGTTGTAAAGGTGCTGCGTTATGAAGATTAGCTGGTGTAGCTGAGCCTATGGCATATTCTCCCTCCTCCCCCACTTTGGCTGCTCTTCACAAACCTGAACAGCAAACAGTGGAGGTCAGTAGCGTCTATCAGGTTTATACGAAAAATGACCATAAGTGAATTCTTTAGTCCTCACTAATAAAAGGAGTAAATTTTTAATACTGGTTTTCATTTACTCGCACTTCAGTTTTTGTTTTAACTGTCCAGTGTAATGCATCGGGCATTGAAAAATTCACAGCAAAACATGAGTAAAAAGATGTATTAGACCGATACACGCTTTTACCTGCTTATGCATTAGACTAGTAGGAAAATTAAAAAATAACTATTTCTTGTTAGTTTGAAACGTGCACATTTAGGCCCTCTTTTACTAAGGTGCGCTAACCGAATTAACGCACGCTAAACGCTAATGCGTGCATGTTAGTCTATGGAAGCGTTGGCATTTAGCGTGCGTTAATTCGGTTAGCGCAGTGACACACTGGGCGCGTTTACCCTTTACTCTATTTAGTCTGTCATGTATGTGTGGCTTGGTGGGGGAGGTGCTAAGGAGCACAGTTGAAACCACTGTGGTAAAATATGTCTGGGGGGGGGGGCAGGGAATGTGAGTGTTTGAGTGGATGGGCATAAAGTGGGCAGTGACTGATGTCATATGAGATGCATGTATGTCTGAATCAATGGTAGGATGTGCTTGCCTCTTTCCATGAAGACACTTTGGCTGCAGTTCTGAAAGGATGTGGGATGTCAAAGTTAGGGGGAGTGGTGAATGTATTTGGGGGGTGTGGCAAAGACTTGTTGGAAGTGTGCGGCAAGGACTGGGAGAACGTGGAGGGGGGGCCTGTAGGCATCCCTTTTATCTTGCAATATTCCTCGCCCAATCCTGCACACACTTTCCTCTTCCACTCTCTCTAATTCTACCCCTTCCATTGTGCACTGCCCCCTTAACCAGCCATTTCCTTCTCTGAAGGCAGTTCAGCCTTTACAGGTGGGAGTTGAGACTCCTTCAACACTTTGCTCTGCTATTTGTGCTGGTATGGAGTCCTAGGCATCTGATGTGATTATGAGCAAAAAGATATACTGTACAGTGGTGCCTCGCATAACGGACGCCTCGCACAGCGAACGCTGCGCACAACGAACTTTATGTCTTGATCCATACAACGAACTTCGTTTCACACAACGAAGTCGCCCAAGCTGCATCCATGGACTAAAGTCAGCGGGCCGTTGCTTCGACTAATCAAGGCCCAAAGACAACGCACATTTGCTACATGAACAGAAATTGGCGTACCTATTTGTACAATAAGTTTTTGATAGAACATTGATATATCCATCCGTCTACTTCTCAGACTCTGCCCAGAAATAACAATCTACCCAGAAGTACCTTGCATAGGTCTTGCCTCTGCCTCGTCATTCTCTTGCCGCCGCCAGAGGAACCCGAGCGCTTTAGAAAATAGAACGAGCATGGTTGCTTTACAGCCGGCAGAAAAATCGACTAAGAGCACGCGCCAGCAACACACTCCGCACTACCAACTGCGCGCCGAGCAACAGAAACGTCAGGAGAAACTCCACCCACTCTGCGTGACCACGTATGACTCAAGACCCTCCCCCCCACCTTATCTTGGAAAATATCTCTCAACTCTTAGCGACGTTTCCTTTGAGCTGCGCACCATTTTTGAAGCTTTCCCATATCTTCACCTCCCACTGCCAGCCAAGACCTTATAGGTACGGGGGGGGGGGGGGGGGGGGGTCAGCAGGGAGTCACAGGTCGGCGGGCGGGTGGGATCCCTCCTGCCTGTATCATAGTCAGCGGGGGGGGGGGGGGGGGGGCTTTGGCAGAGGTGGGAGAAAGCAGTAAATGAGTGGAAGTTGGCAGGCCTGGGGATGGAAGGGCAGTCGAAATACGGTATGTTGGAGCAGGGGATGAGAGGGAGGGAGAGAAGGGGAAATATTGGACAAGGGCAGAAGGGATGCTAAATCATAGGGTGACAGGCAGAGAGAACAACAGGAAAAAGAGTGGAAGCAATCTTGAACCCTGAGGGTGAGGGAAGAGAGAGGTGGTGAGATGATTGATCATGGGGAGAGGGACAAAAGGGAATAGAGATGGGATAGGAAGATAGTGGAAGTAAAAGGACAGGGAGATGTATGTTTTTAGATGTATCTAAATAAAAATAATAACAAAAAATTTATCTTTTTTTATGTCATCTTAGCATATTTTATGCTACAGAACGAATTATTTTTTTTTACATGTATTGTTATGGGAAAACGCGTTTCACATAACGAACTTTTCGCATAACAAACTTGCTCCTGGAACCAATTAAGTTCGTTGTGTGAGGCACCACTGTTATATAGAAATAGATCACCCTCCAAAAAATGCTATCAAGTGAAACACACCTAAGGAATAGACCCCCTTCTAGCTTGGGTGGAAGCCCTCAAATTCCTGGTAACCCCAATGCGGCCTGGAAATTTATCTTTAGCAGCTGTGGAGACCACCGGAATTCATCCTCCCCACTCTTGTTCCACTTCAAGTCAAGAGTGTTTCCTCATTTCACAAACTAACCCCCTTATGGTGTGGTCCAATGTATTGAGCTCTGGAGCCATGGACCAAAAGGCCTTTTCTTACTAAAATAGTCCACAGGGACTTGTACCCATGAGTAAGTCTCAAGAGATTAGGTCCTGGAAGCCTGAGGCCACAAAAGTGTTTTTTTCTTAATGTCAAAAGTTTGTTTGTTTTTCTATCCTGTTTTTCCCAAAGAGCTCAGAACGCGTTACAGGTTTAAACATACATAATATAAGATCTAAAGGTGAAAAAACAGTGTGACAAGGCGGTGGCTGCTGCCAGAAGGATGCTGGGTTGTATAAAGAGGGGCGTAACCAGTAGAAGAATGATGGTGTTGATGCCCCTGTACAGGTCGTTGGTGAGGCCCTACTTGGAATATTGTGTTCAGTTTTGGAGAACCCTATCTGGCGAAGGACACAGAAAGGCTTGAAGCGGTCCAGAGGAGGGCGATGAAAATGATAGAAGGTTTGCGACAAAACACCTGCAAGGAGAGACTTGAAGCCCTGACTATGTAGAGGAAAGGAGGGACAGGGGAGATATGATTCAGGAGAGAGATGATTCAGATGTTCAAATACTTGAAAGGTATTAACGTAGAGCATATTCCTTAGCAACAGCAGCAGATGAATCCAGAGACCAATGGGATAGCACACATCTACAAGCAGGCGGAGATAGAGAAACTGATTAACAGGTGGTCTTATTGGCTGGCACTCCTCCTGTATCTTCAGTATGCTCTTATCTCCCAGCAGGTGATGGTAGCTATTCAACTAGCTCCTGAATTCTGGCTGCGACTGGAAAATTATTTTCTCCTGTTGAGGTTTCTCTTCAGTGAGATGGCAATTTTATTCTCCTCCTGTTGAGTTTTCTCTTCAGTGAGTCAGGGGTGTCCAGCTGAGCGGTGCCAGCTTTAGGAGTTACACCTGGGCCCTCCCTCCATTGCTAGAGAGTCTGACTGGGTCTCGGGTTTGTTTGTTTTTTTTCTTCTTCTTTCTCTTCTCTGTTTAAAAAAGAAAAAAAGGAGACTACAGTTGCTACATTTTGCCCTGTTAGTGCTGCACAACCAGCTCTTACTGGCTTCAACTGGCCCCAACAACAAACTTGTGAGTTTGTATATGTTTTTATTACTGTTTGAACTTCAGGTTCTGTTTGGGAGTCTTAGTACTGTGGGTTCGGTCAACATATGTTTAAGGAATGGATATTTTATTGAGGCTAAGGGAGCCGGGACTTTCCTGCCCTTTGCATGCACACGCTTGGTTTCCTTGTTGGTTACAGCGTGACAGTAGCGGTGCAATTTCATGCTCGCACTTGTTCTCCTCGTTGGGTTTCAGTGCAGCAGTAGTAGTCCTGTTTATTCAGAGGCTGTCTTTCATCAGTGTTTCTTTTGACACGCTCACTTTTCCTTCCTTCTTCCTGGGAGGAGAAATGGGGAGACGTGCTTTTATTTTTTGAAAGTGCGTAGCGTTCTCTGCGAGCTAGGTTTCTAACGACTTTTAGTTGTTTAGATCATCTTTTTGTATTCTCCAAGGGAAGCCTCAAACGTATGGCGGCGTCCAAAGCTTTCATCATTCGATGGGTCCAGGAGGACATTCTTTACGCTTGCTTGATGGCAGGGAAAGAACTTCATGACCATTCCGCCAAAGCAATGGCTACTTCTTGGACTCGGTCCAGAGTTTTTTTTCCTTGGAGGAGTTTTGTCTCGCGGCTACTTGGTCTTCTGAGAGTGCTTTATCTCAGCATTACCGGTTGTATGTGGGGGCGTATGTGGTGGATGCGTTTAGTGCTTTGGTTGTTGCGGAGGCGGCGTTTGCTTCCCACCCAGATTGAGGATTGCTTTGCTACATCCCATTGGTCTCTGGATTCATCTGCTGCTGTTGGTAAGGAAGGAAAAATTATGTTCTTACCTGTTAATTTTCTTTCCTTTTAGATGCAGCAGATGAATCCAGAGCCCCACCCTTTCTGGATATTGTCTGTCGGTTTTTTCTTTTGCAACTTTCAAAGTTTGTTATTATCCCAGGACAAGCAGGCATGATATTCTCACATGTGGGTGACGTCATCTACGGAGCCCCGATGCGGACAGCTTTTTCAAGCAAACTTGATTGAAGATTTAAGAAGATTGAAGATTGGAAAAAAGATATAACTTTGAGTTCTCCAATCGCTATTAATAACACTAACTTAGAACAGGTTACCTCTTTAAAAATATTGGGTGTTGTGATTGACGATAAGCTTTCTTATCACAACTACATAAACAATATCGTTAAATCATGTTTTTACAAACTTCGATTGATTCGCTCTCTTGCAAAATTCTTACAGCCAGAATCCATTAACATTCTCATTCACTCCCTAATAATGACTAAATTGGATTACTGCAATTCTCTTCTTATAAATGTAACACAAAAAGAAAAAAAAAGACTGCAACTTATACAAAATACCGCCGTGAAACTAATTTACAAAGCTAAAAAATACGATCACGTTTCCCCTCTGTTGATTAAATCTCATTGGCTTCCTATAAGCCATCGTATCACCTTTAAATTACTGTTTTTGGTGTTCAAAGCGTTAAATTTTAATGAACCCCAATTTATTAACAGATGGCTTATCCCATATAGCACAACACGTTCACTTCGTTCATCTTCTTTTAATCTTCTTACAGTGCCTTCTATTAAAATGATAGGAACTAGAAGACAAGACATGTTCTCAGTTATGGCCCCTCATTCTTGGAATCTTTTACCACAATATATTAGAGAACTAAAAGACCTAACAATGTTTTAAAAAATGTTAAAAACCTTTCTCTTTAAAGATGCGTATGGATCTTAGGACAAATAAAAAGTGATTAGTTTTTATCCATTACCGAGTTTTCTATTTTTTATTTTTTTATTTTTTTTTTAAAACAACAGCTATTATAACCCACCTTTTGTTCTTTCCTTTTATGTTTTTTTCTTCTCTTCTATCAAAAATTGTAACTATTCCCCCTCGTACCGCACAGGTCCTGTATGTTTTACCCACAAATTATTTTAAACTTATGTTTGCACCCAGTTTGTTAAATGTGTTAAATTTTAACTAACAAATTTGTTTTTTATGTCACCATTAATATTGTACTTGTTTCATCTATTATTACATGTTATTTTATTGTACATCGCCTAGCAATTTAAATAGGCGATTCATCAAGAACAAATAAACTTGAAACTCTGCTGCTCCACGCATGCGTGCCTTCCTGCTCCACTAGAGGGCGCATCTCCTCGTGGTCTCCAGTTCAAAATTTTCCGCTGAGCCTAGAAGTCGTTTTTTTCCAGGCTCTGCCCCAACTGCCTTCTAGCACCGCAATTTTTTCTTGCTTTCGATTAAGTCGCTGCGCGCAAATTTTTTTTTCTTCTGTTCCTGCTTCGTTTCGACCGACCCGGAGGCTTCCGGGCCGCCGTGGCCGCGTGGCTACCCGAGCTGCGGCCAGTTTCTTTTTCTATGTCCCGGCCCCTGACCAGCTTTAAAAAGTGCACCCGGTGCGAGCGGCTTCTTTCCATCACAGACCCGCATCGCCGGTGAATCCTCTGCCTGGGGGCCGCCCATCCAACCGACTCCTGCCCCCAGTGCGCTACTTTTCAGAACCGGGCCCTCCGTCGAAGAAAAGCCCGCATGGCGGATCTTTTCACCGCCGACCAACCCACTACCTCGGCCTCGAGGTCGGCCTCGGCCCTGGCCTTGACCTCGGCCCCGAATACCTCGGCACCACCTCGAGACTCGACCCCGAAGCCCTCGGGACAGCAAAACGCCTCGGCTCCGGGTAAGTCTCCTCTTCCTTCTTCAGGTTCCGCACCAGCGAAGAAGCCAGCCTCGGGGACACCGGCGACGCATGGTGGAAGCCCCATGCTTTAAGCCCCGGCGAAACCTTCCAAGCCTTCGGGCCGTGCCTCCACCACACGGGAATACTCTGATACGAGGTCACCCCCGGTGGAGTGCACCGAGGCATCGGACATGCCCTCGATGCTGTCCATGCCCGTTTTCCAGGACCTGCTCCGGGCGATGATCTCGTCGGAGCTGTCCGCTGCGCTGGCCCATCTACAACCGGCCCCGACCTCGACCTCGCGTGCGCCGGACCAGCCTGAGCCTCGCGTCGAGCCCCCTAGGGGCAAAGTGCGCCAGCTTCGCCGCATTCCATCCTCCTTGCCGAGGCGCCCAAGACGCTCTCCCTCCACGGACCGCCGCGGGGCAAAGCGTCGTGCTAAAACAACCGAGACCTCAAACTGCCGTACCTCTAAGAAGGCCCGGAGTTCTCCCACACTATGAGGCCGTTCACCGACGCCCCGTACAGGACCGCTGAAGGTGACTGAGTTATCACTCTCCAACCCTCACATCCTCCTAATTCCCCCTCGGACCGGGGCTCCGAGCCGAGGTCCCAGGCTTTCGCCGAGGGAGTCCGGGTCGAGGTCACCGATTCGACATCGATCGGTACCCCGTACCCCGGCATCGTCTCCGAGGGGCTCCTCGAGACGACTGCCACAGTGTTTCCCCGGTCTCGGAGCACGGGTCAGAGCATGAACCTCGATACTCGAGGGAAGCCTCCCCGTCCTTCTCCGCCCGACGGAGGTCTCGTTCACCGTCCCCACACGGGGCCCCGGGAACGTCTCGCCCCTCCTTCACTCGCTTTGTCCAGGACATGGGCCACGCTCTGGACTTAGACCTCCAGTCCGACTCGAGATACTCTAAAGAGTACCTGGCGGAACTAGATTTACCATCACCGCCCAGAGAGTCCCTTCGCTTACCGCCCAATCCGGTACTCCAACAGGCTTTCTTCAGGAATCTGGAGACCCCCTATATGGTAACAGCTGTCCCCTCCAAAATGAAGTCCAAGTACCGCACAGTACCATACCCCGGGTTTGAGCAACCACAGCTCTCCCACCAGTCGCTGTTGGTAGAATCTTCCCTGAAAAAGGCTCACCCCTCCCGGGTCTCAGCGGCGGTCCCCCCAGGTCGAGAGGGTCGGACCCTTGACAAGTTCGGCAGAAGACTGTACCAGTACTCTATGATGGCCTCCAGGGTACAAAGTTACACTTTCACCTTCACGTCCTACTTGAAACATCTCATTGGACTGTTGGGAGCCTTTGCGACCGACCTGCCGGCCTCATGCCAAGGAGCCTTTAACCTACTCCTGGAAGTTTTTTTCAACCTACGCCTCCATTTATTTCACGCGGCCTATGATGGCTTCGAACTTTCCTCCAGAGTGGCAGTCTTCCCTATCGCCATGCGCCGCCTAGCCTGGTTACGCCTCGTCGACATGGACCCCAACTTACAGGACCGGTTGGCTAACCTCCCCTGCGTGGGCAAATAACTTTTTGATGACACTATCGAGGCAGCTATGAAACGCCTTTCGGAGCACGAACGCTCGTTTGCCTCCCTCGTTTGGCAAAAGCCTAAACCGCCAGCGTCCAGGCCGTTCAGGGCCCCTCCACGCCGCTACCCTCAATCTACCCCTGCCTTCTCACAGCCTCCACCCCGACGCCCCCAAGCTCACCATCGGGCCCCGCCCAAGTCCCAGCCACCTGCGACCGCCAAACCATCCCCTTCCTTTTGACGGGATAAGCGGATGGGGGCTGGCCCCCTCCGCCACAGCCCCAGGCCTCCTCCCCATCGGGGGACGCCTCAGAGCCTTCTACCCGCGCTGGGAACAAGTCACGTCGGAAGCATGGGTCCTTGGCGTGATCTCATCAGGATACACTCTCAACTTTCGGGAAAACCCACCAGACAATCCTTCAAGGGTGTGCCCTCCCAACCGAACTCAGTTACCCCTCCTTCTCTCAGAAGCTCGAGAACTGCTTCGCCTACGGGCAGTGGAGGTGGTTCCCCCCGACCAACGGGGGAAAGGGTTCTACTCCCGTTACTTCCTGGTACCGAAGAAGACGGGAGACCTGCGCCCAATTCTAGACTTGAGGCGACTCAACAAATTTCTGGTGCGGGAAAAGTTCCGGATGCTTTCCCTACCGATTCTCTACCCTCTCATCGACGAGGGCGATTGGCTCTGGTCCCTCGATCTGAAGGAAGCCTACACACATGTTCCAGTGCACCCTGCTCACTGCAAGTTCCTGCGCTTTCAGGTGGGGGACCTGCACCTACAATACCGAGTCCTCCCCTTTGGCCTGGCGTCGTCACCCCGAATCTTCACGAAGTGCCTCGTGATGGTCGCAGCTGCCTTACGCTCTCAGGGCCTCCAGGTATTCCCCTACCTGGACGACTGGCTGATCAAAGCCCCATCCAGAGAGGGGGTTATCTCAGCGACCCGACAAAGACTATTATTTACCTTCAAGGTCTGGGGTTAGAGATAAACTTCCTAAAATCCCAGCTGCGCCCCTCTCAGTTCTTACAGTTCATCGGGGCCGTGCTGGACACGGTTCGCCTCCGCTCCTTCCATCCCCCTCCACGTCAAGAGGCGTTAGTAAATCTGAGTCGAAGGATTTCACTGCTGACCTCGGTATCAGCTCGGCAGATGATGACTCTTCTGGGCCACATGGCCTCTACCGTCCACGTCATACCCTTCACCCGCCTCCACCTGAGGATTCCTCAATGGACCCTGGCCTCCCAATGGCGTCAGGACCCGGGACCCAATCGACCGTCCCGTGACAGTGACTCCTTCCTTGCAACGATCGCTCCTCTGGTGGGCCGACTCTTCAAATCTGTCCAAAGGTTTACTTTTTCTCGCCCCTCCACACAGCAAGGTACTCACCACGGATTCGTCGGAGTACGCTTGGGGAGCTCACCTGGATGGCGTACGCACTCAGGGGATGTGGTCAACAGAGGACCGCCGCTGCCTCATCAACGTGCTGGAGCTTCGGGCCATCTATCTCGCCGCTGTGGCTTTTCAACATCTGCTCCACGACCGGGTGGTTCTCGTCCGAACCGACAACCAGGTAGCAATGTACTACGTAAACAAACAAGGGGGGACGGGGTCTCGGGCCCTCTGTCAGGAAGCCCTGCATCTCTGGAAGTGGGCAATCTCCAACAACATCTTCCTTCGAGCGGTGTACATACAAGGAGAGCGGAACTGTCTGGCAGACAGACTCAGCCGCCTCCTCCAGCCACACGAGTGGTCGCTGCACGCTCAAACCTTACGACAGGTGTTCGAGAAGTGGGGGACTCCTCAGATAGATCTGTTCGCCTCCCCCTCTCAACCATAAAACTCCCCCAATTCTGCTCCCGGATGTACTCCCCGGACCGCCTCAAGGCCGACGCCTTCCTCCTAGATTGGGAGGGAAGGTTTCTATACGCGTTTCCGCCTTTTCCTCTGATTCTGCGGATGCTGGTCCATCTCAAACCAGTGCGAGCCACTATGATCTTGATTGCTCCTCGGTGGCCACGCCAGCCTTGGTTTTCCCTTCTACTTCAACTCAGTACCAGAGATCCACTGCCTCTGCCTCTGTTTCCCTCTCTGCTATCACAGAGCCAGGGTTTGCTGTTGCATCCAAATCTTCAGTCTCTTCATCTGAATGCTTGGTTTCTCTCCCCCTGACTTCTCTCCCTGTGTCGCAATCAGTCAAGGAAATACTGGAAGCCTCGAGGAAGGCTTCGACTAGAACCTGCTATTCCCAAAAGTGGACCAGATTCTCGTCCTGGTGCTCCTCGCACGACCAGGACCCGGTGTCGGTCCCGGTCCCCTTGGTCCTGGAGTATTTGCTCCATCTATCTCACTCCAGCCTGAAGACCAACTCCATTCGGGTACATCTTAGTGCGATTGCTGCCTTCCATCAACCCCTGGAAGGAAAAGCCCTTTCACTCCATCCCTTAGTTTCTCGTTTCATGAAAGGTCTTTTGAATGTCCACCCTCCTCTCAAACCTCCCCCGGTGGTTTGGGACCTTAATGTGGTGCTGGCTCAACTCATGAAACCCCCATTTGAGCCGTTAGACAAATGCCATCTGAAATTCCTCACTTGGAAGGTGATTTTCCTGCTCGCACTCACTTCCGCTCGGCGAGTTAGCGAGCTACAGGCTCTGGGGGCGGACCCACCTTTCACCGTATTCCATCATGACAAGGTGGTCCTCCGCACTAACCCTAAGTTCTTGCCTAAAGTGGTGTCTGATTTTCATCTCAACCAGTCCATCGTCTTGCCAGTATTTTTCCCCAAGCCCCACTCTCACCCCGGAGAGACGGCACTACACACGCTTGACTGTAAGAGAGCGTTGGCCTTTTACCTCCAACGCACTCAGTCTCATCGGACAGTCCCACAATTGTTTTTGTCCTTCGACCCTAATCGGCTGGGTCGCCCAGTTTCCAAGCGCACCTTGTCCAACTGGTTGGCTGCTTGTATTTCTTTTTGCTACGCTCAGGCTGGTCTCGCGCTGCATGGTCGAGTAACGGGACATAAAGTCCAAGCGATGGCAGCCTCCGTAGCTTTCCTCCGGTCCACACCCATTGAGGAAATCTGAAAGGCTGCCACGTGGTCTTCGGTTCATACTTTCACCTCCCACTACTGCCTGGATACATTCTCCAGGAGCGATGGCCGTTTTGGCCAATCGGTATTGCGTAATCTCTTTGCTTAAAATTACCAACTTCCCTCCATCCCTTTTCAGTTAGCTTGGAGGTCACCCACATGTGAGAATATCATGCCTGCTTATCCTGGGATAAAGCACAGTTTTGCAGGCATATATTCTCACAACCCGCCCGCCTCCCCGAGGTTGGCTTCTTTGCTGGTTAAGTGAACTGGAGAATGCACAAAAGGGAGAAAGAAAATCCAACGTAGTCTGCAGTAAACAGCAACCAGAAAACAACAAACAGACTGCAGACAATGTACAAGATGCAGGCGTTGTTTATTAGTAAATGCAGTAACATATACAACCTTATAGCCAACCAAGGGACCCGACACGGTCCTTGTTTCGGATGACACGCCTTCCTCAGGGGTCCATGGTGGTTAAGGTATAAAGCAAACTGCGTAAAAGATAACAAACACACGCCAATCACGATCAAATGGGGTCAAGCAAGTCTTACACAATGGTAAAAAAGGCCTTACCATTGTGTAAGACTTGCTTGACCCCATTTGATCGTGATTGGCGTGTGTTTGTTATCTTTTACGCAGTTTGCTTTATACCTTAACCACCATGGACCCCTGAGGAAGGCGTGTCATCCGAAACACGGGCCGTGTCGGGTCCCTTGGTTGGCTATAAGGTTGTATATGTTACTGCATTTACTAATAAACAACGCCTGCATCTTGTACATTGTCTGCAGTCTGTTTGTTGTTTTCTAAGTGAACTGGAGACCACGAGGAGGAGATGCGCCCTCTAGTGGAGCAGGAAGGCACGCATGCGTGGAGCAGCAGAGCAAACTTAAATCTTCAATCAAGTTTGCTTGAAAAAGCTGTCCGCATCGGGGCTCCGTAGATGACGTCACCCACATGTGAGAATATATGCCTGCTGTCCCTGGATAACACCTGTTACGGTAAGTAACTGTGCTTTATTGATGGTTATATTCTATATTACCTTTTGAGATTTGTTATGGGAAAGAAGTTTTACGTGCTATGCCTATTGATGGTTACGGATGCTTGGACAAGGAGCTATACTGAAGATACAGAAGGAGTGCCAGCCAATAGAACCACCTGTTAATCAGTTTCTCTATCTCCGCCTGCTGGTAGATGTGTGCTATCTCATTGGTCTTTGAATTCATCTGCTGCGTCTAAAGGAAAGAAAATTAACAGGTAAGAACATAATTTTTCCATCTTTTCCAGAGAAAGGAAAATGGTAAAACCAGAGGGCATAATTTGAGGTTGAGGGGTGGTAGACTCAAGAGCAATGTAAGGAAATTCTTCTTTATGGAGAGGGTGGTGGATGCCTGGATTGTGCTCCCGAGAGAGGTGGTGGAGATGAAAACGGTGACAAGAGTTAAAAGCGTGGGGTGAACACAGAAGATCTAGAATCGGAAAATAATAGTAAATATTGAAGAACTAAGGCCAGTACTGGGCAGATTTGCACAGTATGTGTCTGTATATGGCCGTTTGGTGGAGGATGGGCTGGGAGGGTGTAGATGGACTGGAGTGAGCTTTGGTGGAGACTTCAGTAGTTGGAACCTAAGAACAGTACAAGGCAGAGCTTTGGATTCTTGCCCTGAAATAGCTAAGAAGAAGAACCCCCACCCCCAATGAATTTTTAGATTGAATTAGGTTGGGCAGACTAGATGGCAGATAAAAACCCAAATGGTCCGTCATCTACTTTGTTACAGGTTACAGTTTGCCATAGTTACAGTGCAAGATTTTTCAATACAAGTTTTCCTAACATATTCCAATAAGTTTTGATTTTGTAACCATTTAAAATCAAGGAGTGATGTTGTGGGCATCCTGTATATAAACTGCTTTAGTTATAGTATAGAAAGGCAGTATCTCAAATGCATTATCTTCTTTCCCCCAATCCCCACCCATTACCTCTTGAGTGTACACTATTGCTTTGGAGGCCCTTATACAGGGGTCTTGCATGCATGTGCACAGAATGCACATAAAGGCCCTCTTTTATAAAGGTGCGCTAAGCATTTTAGTGCGGATTTAGCGCGTGCTAAATCAACATATGTGCTAACCGCTAATGTGACCATAAGATAACATGCACGCGTTAGCGTTTAGCGTGTGTTTAGTGCACGCTAAAAAGCTTAGCACACCTTTTTAAAAGAGGGGGTAAACTTTAAAACATTTTTCTAAACATGCATTTTTTCCCCACACTAAAATAGGGTTAAATATAAGACAAAATGCATGCTAAAGCCAGCGTAAAAGTGCAATAATAAGGTTTGGTGTGCTATTACATTTAGGGCTCCTTTTACGAAGCCGTGTAAGCGGCTTTATCGCACGCACCTTTTAGGCGCGTGCTAATCCCTGCGTTAGCTGAAAAACTACCGCCTGCTCAAGAGGTGTAGTGTCTAGCGCGGCCAGCAAATTAGCGCATGCTATTTACGTGCGTTAAACTGCGAACGTGACTTCATAAAAGGAGCCCTTAGTGCTTTTAGTAGGCTGAAATGGGAGGCAGGCAAGGAGGTTGGGTCAGCAGAGGGACCTGAATTCATAACCCTAACTAAACATTGCTGAATTCTGCACTACAGAAACATTAATCAAAATGTCCTGTTCTCTCTGGCTCTTTTTTTTTTTTTTTTTTTTTTTTTTCTTGGGAGGTAAAGGGAACTTTTTATTCATAGCTGTAACATAGAGCATTCAGATAGTAAACTTGATTCAGATTACAAATAATGTATGCTGACTTTGGCATTTGGAAAGATGGATTAAAAATCTGAATAATTTTCTCTTCTCCTGGTTGTCTTCCCGTTTGGATAGATGAGTGTAGAAAGTCCAACACTTAAACCAGCGCCAACTGCATCAAGCCCAGTAGCCCATTCTCGCGGTGGCCAATCCAGGTCCCTAGTACCTGGCCAAAACCCAAAGAGTAGCAACATTCCATGCTACCGATCCAGGGCAAGCAGTGGCTCCCCCCATGTCCTTCTCAAGAACAGACTATGGACTTTTCCTCCAGGAAATTGTCCAAAGCTTTCTTAAAACCAACTATGTTAGCCGTTCTTACCACAACCTCTGGCAACGCAATGCACCCCAGAGCTTAACTATTCTCTGAGTGAAAAATAATTTCCTCCTATTGGTTTTAAAAGTATTTCCCTGCAACTTTGAGTGTCCCCTAGTCTTTTGTAATTTTTGACGGAGTGAAAAATCGATTCACTTGTATCCCTTACTGCAATAAGTGTGGCAGCCCGCATCTACAGTAACCCGGTTCTGTAATTGGCGCCTGTAACATGGACGTCTGTTACAGAATCGGGTTTATTTTGGGTGGGTGTAGGCACGATTCTGTATAATAATAATAATAACAACAGTTTATATACCGCAATACCGTTAAGTTCTGTGTGGTTTACAATAGATTAAGCGAGGTACAAATTGATTGAATTTAAGAGGGGGGAAGAGGAGAGTTAATAGGACCAGAAATGCGTTGTTGAGGAGAAAGAGATTAATAGGACCGAGGAATCACTATGGAGGAGAAAGAAGATGAGTGGGTCAGTTGTATAGGACGCCCGTCTAGGCCTGAGTGTCTGTATCGTGATCTATGTTCTTGTAGGTTAGGTTGTTTAATTTTATACCGTTGGCATTGAGGTATTTATTTGTCAGGAAGATAGATTTTATTTATTTTATTCAATTTTCTATATTATCCCAAGGGAGCTCAGAATGGTTTACATGAATTCAGGTATTCGTGCATTTTTCTCTGTCTGTCCCAGCGGGCTCACAGTCTAATGTACCGGAGGCATTGGGGAGATTAAATGACTTGCCCAGGGTCACAAGGAGCAGCATGGGTTTGAACCCACAACCTCAGGGTGCTGAGGCTGTAGCTTTTAACCACTGCACCTCTCAGGAAATTATAAAGGAAAAACTTATGTAATGATGATATTTTACTGTGATGTCTGTGGTATTATGAACGTTACATTAAATGTATATACTGTTGTAATCTGCTTTTGTATAAAGGCGGAATATAAGTAATACTGTAAATTAAAATGAGGAGTTCTCTGTCAATTGAACTTGTGAGTTGGGCCTAATTATAGGTATTACAAACATGTGTTGTCTTGTTCCGATGTGTTCAGTGAGACGTTTACAAATGAGCCCCTAAGAGCAAAAGTAGGCCAAGTCCAATTCAGTAACAAGAGCAAGGAATGGCTGAATTGGCTTTAATCTGTATTCATGTAGGTATGGGCATGGCCCAATTTTTTAAGGATATAAATACAAAAAATGGGCTCTGAAAGGCTCAAATTAGAACAGCTCTCTGAATATAAATATATGTATATTGTAAGATAGGGAGGTTAAGCTTTGGGGCTTTCTGTTTTTGCGTTTTTGAGGTATGTTAGACGCGCAAAAAATGGTGACACATTATGAGGTGAATGGAAAAGCATGTAGAGCAGGGGTGTCAATGTCCCGCCTCGAGGGCCACAATCCAGTCGGGTTTTCAGGATTTCCCCAATGAATATGCATGAGATCTATTTGCATGCACTGCTTTCAATGCATATTCATTGGGTAAATCCTGAAAACCCGACTGGATTGCGGCCCTCGAGGAGGGACTTTGACACCCATAATGTAGAGGCTGAGGAAAGAGGGGACTTAACTAATATTTCTGTTCACCGAGGAAGGGCTGGGAGCAGCCCATGGAAGGCAGACACAAATAGAAATGGAAATGAATGTTTTATTGGACATCGAGCAATTTTCAGAATAGTCTGTCCTGGTGGAGCTGACTAAACCAAAAAGTGCGTAAGGTGATGGGGCGAGGTGGGATGTGTAAGAGTGCGTGAAGGGAACTTACATTTTGGCAGCTCTGCTGTCTGACCTTTTTCATGTTGCTTTAGAATTGGAGGTCCCGGAGAACTAGATGTGGGTGGATAAGAGTTCCTCTTTTCAAAAGTGGAAGTAAGGAGGAAGTTGGAAATTGCAGGCCAGTTAGTCTGACCTTGGTGGTGAGAAATTTAATGGAAACATTGCTAAAATAGAGAAGAAAAACAGTTTTGGGAATCCAGCAGACTGCGGCATCTGAGGCATCGTGATTTTGCAAGGTATAGGTCTTGCCAGTCAAATCTGATCAGTTTTGGGGGTTTGGTTTTTGTTTTTTTACCAAGTGATCAGAGGTTTAGATCACAGGAGAGTGCTAATGTGGTTGTCTTATATTTGAGGAAGGTGCATGACACGGTTTCACATTGATGACCTATATAAACTGAGCAGTGCAGGTAGGTTTAGTCCCTAAAGTAAATAAGAGAATGACACGGTGACAAAATTCAACACCGTTCCCGTCCCCACGGATAACCGTGGGAAACAATCCCATGTCATTTTCTAGTGTCTATTTCAACCTCAGTCCTTCTTCACCAGCATTCTTCAAAGCAAAGCTTGCGGGTCAGTGGTTGTGGCCATTCATACTCTAATTCTTATGGGAGCCAAGGATAATGAAGCCATTATGACATCACTGATGTGATTGGTTGTTAGGCACTGGTGGAATGAGGCATGATGACATCACAATATCTGCTCTGGATACCAGAGACTGTCATTCTGTAGTGTCTGTTTCAACCTCGGTCCTTCTACACCAGCATTCTTCAAAGCAAAGCTTGCGGGTCAGTGGTTGTGGCCATTCATACTCTGATTCTTCCCTCTCTCCTTAAAGAATGACATGAAGATGGTTTCCCGCGGTTATCCGCGGGGACGGGAACGGTGATGAATTTTGTCACCGTGTCATCCTGTTACTGAGTGGCAGGTGACTTCAGGGTAGTGGTAAATGAGTTCATGCCAAAAAAAAGTGTTTCCAGTGTTGTGCTGGATGCATCTATTTTTGATCAGATTTTTTTTTTTTTTTAAATATATCATTTAGGCAGAAAGTTTAACAATGTGGGCACAACTTGTGGTAAAATAATCCATTTTATGGGTAGCACCCCCCAATGATATTGCAGAAAAACTATAAAGAGACTGTCCCCCTCCCCCCATGAGGTAAAATAACCCATCTTATGGGTAGCCCACATTGATAACTTCCCCCCCCCAAATGATATTGCAGAAAAACTATAAAGAGACTGTCCCCCTCCCTCCCCCTCCATGATTCCAAACATGTTTGACTCCTGAAAGATGTGGAAAAATATGGGGAATGTAAAAAGATAAGGACCTGTCCATTTGGGGTAGGCCTGGGGTGCTCCAAGCTAGTGCCTTACTGGCTCTCCCCATTAGTTCAATCCTTCACAGTGCCTGTTCTTCCCTCCTGCCGCTGTGTGGCTGCTCTTAGGCCGGCCTGCACATCTGAAATATGAGATGAGGTGCTTCGTTTTCATGTTTCAAGCCTGAAGAAGAGGAACAGCACAGCTGCAAGAGGGAAGAACGTGCTCCTGCTTATTGTGTCCACAGTGGCTGGAGCTAAGGGTTCAGGTAGGGTTACCAAATTAGTGAAGTTAAGAAAAGGACACGTGAACCCGCCCCACCCATAGTACCTTGCTCCACCCCGCTTTCCCACCAGTCTACCCATTACACCATCCCACATGTCCCCCCTTCCCATTCTCTATATCAGTGTTCTTTAACCGCCAGTCCATGGACCGGTGCCGGTCCACAGGGCCGGCATGTGCGTCAGGCCCAAAACTGTGTTCTTCAACTGCCGGTCCGCAGTGCGATCGATGCGTTGTTAATGAGATTATATTGTGTGTACATATAGAAAAAATAGTGTTACAATTAGGACTATGGGGGTGGGGTCTGGGGGTGGAGATTGGGTAGAGATGGGCGGGGTCTGGTCCACAACGTAGCCCAGTGTTCTTCAACCGCCGGTCCGCGGATCGATGCCGGTCCATAAAATAATTTTTTTATTTCTGCCGGTCCATAGGTGTAAAAAGGTTGAAGGACACTTTGCTTTGCTTCTCTCTCTCTTTGCCTTGGCTTCTCTCTCTCTCTTTTCCCACAGGTGGGATGGGGAGAGCCGTACTCAACTCCGGGATGGGAACTGAGTGGGAATGAACGAGTCCAAACCCAGACGATCTCTCTCTAGTCCAGGAAAATGTCAGGATACCCAGACAGTCCTCTAAAAAGAGGACATGAAATTTCATCTGACCATTAGATGTCCTCTTTTTAGAACATACAACATATTACCAGCAATTGGAAAGATTGCAGTAGATTTAAGTTATACATTCTGGTGGAATTCGCTATGCCATATTTATAAAATGGAAAGAGTTATTGCCACACAAAAGGGTAGTTATAATAATTTTAAAAGGGTTTGGGGGCCATTAACAAATTTTTGCAATGACTAGACACCTTTATTCATAGAAAATACATTTATGCATAGGGGGAAGGGGGTATCAAGTTATATTATGGATGATCAATTGTTAATATTGATATGAATCTTTTGATTATAATATTGGTGGGAAAGAGGGAGGGAGAGGAGGGTATAAATGTGTTTCTAGATGTGATTTAAAGAACTGTAAGAGATGTGTATATGATATCAATGTTACTATATTGTGATTTTAATATTGGATGGAGTGTTGAATAAAGATTTTTGTAATTCTTGGTGGGTAGGGGGGATGGGGAGAATAAATTTTTCTTGTTGAGATTTTAATTGAAAGTTGTTTGACATGTATAATTTTTAAATGTTGTAATATTGAACACTTTTTATAAGATGAAAAATGAATAAAGATATTGAAAAAAAAAATAAAAAGAGGACATGTCTGGGTAAATCTGGATGTCCCAGCCCTAGGTTCAGGACCAGGGCTGGGACTGGAGGCTGAAGACTAATTCTGGAGCAGAAAGAAGCTGGAAGTGAGGAGGGGGGAGCTGGAGGCTGACTCTGGGGGAGAAGCAAGGATCAATGCAGGGGACGATATTGGGTATGGTGGAAAAGGCAGTGGCAATAGATGGCTAGGAAAGTGTGTGTGTGTGTGTGTGGGGGGGGGGGGTTTGCAAGAGGGCTGTTCTGAGGACACTCTAGGACTGGATGGGAAGCCGGAAGAATAGCTGGGGATTGGGCGTATAAAGAGGGACATGGGTATTAGGTAGGATAGGAGAGTGGGGTCTTAATGACTAAAACTGAGCAGGGATTAGAGAGGATACTAGAAACTAAGGGGGCCAATATTGAGTCTACGGGGAGACTGGCTATATTTAGTGGTTAACAGTGTATCTGGATATTCAATGCCAGGCTGTTTCCAGTGACCAACATTGAATATCTGGTCTATTTTTGTCTGGCTCAAATTTAGCCAGCTAAGTTTTGTTTTAAGCACTGGCCGGTTAAGTTATAGCAACCAAAGATAGATTAGCAATTTTGGGTGGCCCAATTTGGCTGCTCAACTTGGTCAGTCAACATTTAAAATGAGCAATTGTGCAATATAGCCGATTAAGATTTATCTGTGAAGTGCTAATATTCAGCTGTTCCTAACTGGTTAAATAGGAATGAATATTGGGTGGTAAATGATTTGGCTGAGGATGGGAGACTGAATGTAGGAAAATGGGGAAGGGGCAGTATGAAGGACTTGGTGGGGTTGGAAGGTAGTTTCGAAAGGATAAAAAGGGCTAAAGAAAAGTTTTAGACCAGCATCTCTCAAACTGTGCCAAGACACAGTGATGTGTCCTGAGAGCTTCTAGAATTTTACTTTATTGGTAAAAATTGGGAAGGGGTAAAACACAGACCTGACGGACCTCGCGGAGCTAAAACCGCATGTCCTTAAAAATCAGAGGTCTTGCGTACATGTCATCTATTCTAGGACTCCTTTTACCAACCTGCGGTAGCGTTTTTAACGCACGCAGAATTTTAGCACGCACTAAACCCGTGCTACGCGGCTAGAACTAACGCCAGCTTAATGCTGGCATTAGTGTCTAGTATGTGTGGTAATTTAGCGCATGCTAAAACCTCTAGTGCAGCTTTGTATAAGGAGCCCCTAGTGTATACTTATGAAGGGAATTTTTAAGGGAAGGGGTAAAGCACGGACCTCGCGGATCTAAAACTGCACATCCTTAAAAATCTGAGGTCCGTGCCACTTGTAGTTAGTTTCTGGCTCTGACGGACCTCGATGATGATTTAGCGTTGACGGATCCGTCTCAGCATAGGGAGGGAAAAGTATTAGGATCCGTCGGCGCTAAAATGTCATCGAGGTCTGTCAGAGCCAGAGACTAATGTTGTGGGGATGGGAGAGCTTTGCCGTCCAGGAGTGACGTCTCCGGGCTTTGGTGCAGGTTAGAATTGGGGTTTGACACGTTGCAGCAGTCAGAGCTGACGCGCAGTGTGTAAGCGGAAAACAGTGGCAGGAATGAATCAGCCCAAACAGTTCTGCGGCATTTAATTGAAATATCCTCAGACATTGTAGCAGGCACACCTATTTCTGGTGATCTGTCTTCCCATCCCTGAATAACTTATACTGACTGATTACTTATTCTGGCAAGCCTCTGGTTCCTCGGGCGCAGGAAAGACACTTTAGCTTTGACGGATCCTAATACTTTTCCCTCCCTATGCTGAGACGGATCCGTCAGAGCTAAATTGTCCACCGAGGTCTGTCAGAGCCAGAAACTAACTACAAGTGGCACGGACCTCAGATTTTTAAGGATGTGCAGTTTTAGATCCGCGAGGTTTGTCGGGTCCGTGCTTTACCCCTTACCTTAAAAATTCCGTTCATAAGTATACACTAGGGCAGGGGTAGGGAACTCCAGTCCTCGAGAGCCGTATTCCAGTCGGGTTTTCAGGATTTCCTCAATGGAATATTCATTGGAGAAATCCTGAAAACCCACCTGGAATACGGCTCTCGAGGACCGGAGTTCCCTACCCCTGCACTAGGGGCTCCTTATACAAAGCTGCGCTAGCGGTTTTAGCATGCGCTAAATTGCCACGCACACTAGACACTAATGCCAGCATTGAGCTGGCGTTGGTTCTAGCCACGTAGCACAGGTTTAGTGCGCGCTAAAATTCTGCGTGCGTTAAAAACGCTATCGCAGCTTGGTAAAAGGAGCCCTGGAATAGATTGACATGTACGCAAGAGTCTGTCAATGTTATGAGCATCGGTGTGCATAAGGATACAACCTCCCAGGCTACCATTCTTTCATGCGATTGGTCCTTGAAAACTAACAGGAAGTAATTTATTTTTATTTTTTTATGTAGTAGTTATCCTAACTTGAGCAGCAAAGCAATCAAGCTTTTGTTACTATTTGGATCTTCTTATCTTTGTGAACTTGGATTTTCAGCTCTGACAGAAATTAAATAAAAAGAGAGCTGTAGATGATGGATGCACTCCAAAACCAACACATCCATCGCATTGATTTAGCAGTTCCATTCGATCTACTGTACTTGAGTTTCACCAATTCTGGAGCTTGTATTTTCAAACAGATATAAATGAAATAACATCGATCCACAAACAGCAAATAAAATAGTGAGCAGTCTGTCAAAGTACAGTACTCCCCTGAAATTCACAGGGGCTACATTCTGGGAGTGACCCCGAATTTTTAAAAACTGCAAATATTGGATGCGGTACAAAATAACGTTATCCCTTAAGGTGTGGCCTTGCAGGGAGAGCTGGGGGCTGTTGATCTTCTCCTAGGCACATTAGGAACAGCAGGAATCCCTCCCAAGCACGAGGAGAAGGCTCTCCTACAGCCCTAGAGCCAAGGGCAATTAACAGGGAGGGAAGAGAGAGGAAAGGTCTCCAGTCACAATTACCAGGCTTCGGTAACATGGTGCTTCCTGCTCTTGGCGCCCAACTGTCGAACACTTCCTGATTCTGATCACGTGACTAAGGGAAGCCAGCAGGCTCAAACCTGATGCCACTGCGGAAAGAGGCATGAGACGGAGAACGTGCAGTGGTAGAGATGAACTGCTCCCTTTGGAAGCTTTGTGCACTGAGGCTCAATATATGATAAAAGTTAAAAATTTGCGGAGGAAAAAAACCGTGAATGACTGGGGGCATGAATTCTGAACCGCAAATTCGCAGGGGAGTACTGTATTACTGTATGTTGACAGACTTAACCATGTAAATAAGGCAGTAAAGGAAGGTATATGGTTACAGAAATAAATACCACCAAAGCATGAATAAACAGGAAGCTGCTCTTTTAATGGCACGAAGATGTGGAATGCAGTGGCATAGCCACCAGGGAGAGGAGGGTGGGGAGAAGCAGCCTTAGGCCCAGGCCTCCTCCACAACTGCAACTCTTGTTGAAATACTGGCAGTGATGCCCCAAGCTTTGGCTGCCGAAGAGATCTGCTGCTTGAACTGCCCCCCCACCCCCACCCCACCATGTGCTCTAATGCTGGCACGTCCCACAGAGGCTCAATTCATATGTGACGACTTCACTGATGAGGAAGCATGGGGGTGGAAGGTTTGGGTAGTGTTATGCGAGGGGGGAAGAGGAAGGGATGGAGAGCAGAAAGGAAATACATGGCCCTCTTGGGCCCCTCCAAATATGGACTGCTGCCTATGGCCTTGGTGGAAAGAGAGGCCTTAGGATGAGGGTTGGCTGTGGTGGGAACAGGGAAGTTACCACAATGGATTTAATGTTAATAGGCTGAGAAGAGTGTTTGGTTTTTTTTCCATTATGTATGTATAACACTTAAATATTCAATATAACTGGGCCACTGCCCAATGTTTCATCTATTGTTGCCTTGAGCCCAATATCTTAGATGAGCCAAGTACACATTTAGATAAGGTAAGTAAATATTTAGAACGCGATTAAATGCTGTTTAAACATGCTTAAAATTCAGGGTAGTTTTGTCTAGCCAAATGGCAATCTCCCCCTCACATCTCCATTTGAGTTATACATTAAAAGCAAGCCAGTTTTGAGCAAGTTTACCATGAAAAGCACTTATTTTTGCTGTGGGCACAAAATGGATGCCCTCCACAGCCGTGTTATCCAAGTTTGGAAAACAGGGAAACCTTGTAATGTCTGTTGCCTACACACATGGATTCTTTCAGAAATGAAGAAACTTCTTCATGCACATTTGTTACTATTACATTCTACTTTCTATATAAAACATATATGGCAATACAAAGAATACGGATGAGTGGGCTTCCAAGCCAGCTTGAATCAGCCAGGGACATAGCTTAGGTTGAGCCTGGATGGGCACAGGCCTATCCATTCTGGCAGCCAATCAAGTGCTGCTGCTACTATTTATTATTTCTATAGCGCTGAAAGGAGTATGCAGCACTGTACATTTTAACATACAATAGGCATTCCCTTCTCAGAAGAGCTTACAATCTAATTTAGACAGGACATTCTCCCAGTTTTAGAGTTCAATTTAAATGTGCTTGTATTGTTTTTAAAATCCTATATGGTATCTTTACTCCTTTCCTTCGTTTATCTCAGAATGCTTACAGACTTTTTTTTTGCAAGAGGTAACCAACAATTTAAATTATTTCTTCATTCCTAAAAAGGGGTTAAAGGAATCAAGATTTTTAGTCAATCTCTGATCTTTAAGTTTTCTCAACTTTGGAATGATCTTCCATTTCTTGTACGGAGTTCCGGCTCACTTAAATTTTTTTGCAAATCTTTAAAAACTACTTTATTTGTTAAACACTTTGAAAATTAATTTCCCGAAATGTAATCTTATTTTTTATGGTTTTTATTTAAGTTAATTATTGTAAACCGAGTCAAGCTTTCTTAGAATGATGACTCGGTATATAAAGCCAAGCCTTAGATTAGATTAGGGTTGGGGAGGTAATAGTGGGTCTAGATATCTGACAGCAGTGAGGGGGGAGTTAAGAGTTGAAGGTAGTTTCAAAAAAGTGGGCCTTTAGCTTGGATTTGAACACTGCCAGGGACGGAGCATGACGTATTGATTCAGGCAGCCTGTTCCAGGCATATGGAGCCGCAAGAAAGAAGGGACAGAGTCTGGAGTTGGCAGCGGAAGAGAAGGGTGCAGATAAAGAGGGGCTTGCCCGACCCGACGAGCAGAGATCACAGGGGGGGGGGGCATAGGGGGAGATAAGTGAGGAGAGGTATCGTGGGGGGCTTCAGAGCGAACGCACTTGGAAGTCAGCAAGAGGAATTTGAACTATATTCAGAAATGGACAGGGAGCCAATGAAGCGACTTGAGGAAAGGGGTAATGTGAGAATAGCGGCTCTCGCGGAACATGAGTCGCGCAGCAGCATTTTGAACGGATTGAAGAGGTGAGAGGTGTGTGGGAGGTCGGAGAGAAGTATGTTGCAGTAGTCTAAGCGCAAAGTGATGAGAGAAGGGTTTTGGTTGTTTATTCAGAGAGGACGGATTTTGGTAATCTTAGAGGAGGAAGCGATGGGATTGGCAGTCTGTTGGCTGTCTGCTTTAGTTCTTTCCACCTCTTCCTATTCCACCCCCTCTCCTTTGTTTTTCTCCCTTGACCTTCAAACTCACAGCAGTGAAGCCACCAGCCTGCCTCTGACCACCCCAAGGCCCTTCCATCTGCCGTGACTTGCCTTCTCTGACGCAACTTTTGTTGCCGCTTGGATGGGATATGGCAGAGGAAAAGCAGTCTGGCTCCATTGCTGGATATGAAAATCATGCATTTGAAGGGTGAGGGATGGAAGGGTGGGGGGGAAGGAGAAGGAACAAACATGTTGGACCCACACCTTGGGGGGGGGTTAGGTCTGGATTCACTACTGGTGTCACTGATTCAACACTCAAGGGTTACCAGACGTCCGGATTCCCCAGACATGTCCTTCTTTTGAGGACATGTTCAGGGGCCCGGACGGCTTTTCAAAACCTGGCACGTCCAGGTTTTCCCTCAAAATCGCCATCGGGCAGGAGGGCAACGCAGTGTGCGCCTGTTATCATTGTCGCATGTGCGGGTGCCTTCCTGCCTGACCAAAGCAGGGGGCGGGACTGGGGCGGGTCTAAGGGGTCCGTATTTTCCGAACAGAAAATCTGGTAACCTTGAGGGTAACTCTTCGTAAAGGACATGCCGGTACCCAGATGACTGTTAAGAAGCGGCGGGGGGGATGCCCAATCGAGTCGGGGGGGGGGGGGTGCCAGATCGCGGGGGGAAAGGGTGCCGGATCACAGGGGGGGCCTTTGGGGGGAGCAATGCCGGTTCTCGTGGCGGGGGGGAACGTATCAAAGCAAGTTTCCATTATTTCCTATGGGGAAACTTGCTTTGATAAACGAGCACTTTGGATTACGAGCATGCTCCTGGAACGGATTATGCTTGTAATCCAAGGTACCACTGTACTTGTTTTCAAAAAGCTTCTAAAACTCTGCAAGCTTTACTGCATAATATATAATATACTGTATATCATAGAAATGATTACCGTATTTTCACTCATATACCGTGCACCCGTGTAAAATGCGCACACGGGTATAGCGCACGGGAAACTAATTTATGTAAAGAAATTTTTATATACCGCGCACACCCATATACCGCACATGCCGCCCCGACTCTCCTCTGGCTGCCCTGACTCTCCTCTCCCCCTTGAAGTCCTATCCCCACCCTGAAAGCCTGATCCCCCCCGACGTCCGATTCACCCCCCAGCAGGACTGCTCGCACCCCCACCCTGAAGGACCGCTTGCACCCCCACCCTGACGTCAGAGAAAGGGCGGGACCGCCGAAAGAGGAAGCAGCACAGACGCAGGGCTCAGAGATGGAGCGGGACCGCCGGCAGAGGAAGCAGCAGGACAATGGTAGGCAGCTTCTCCATGATGGGGGGGGGAGGTTGTGGGGGTGCGAGCGGTCCTTCGGGGTGGGGGTGCGAGCGGTTCTGCGGGGTGAATCGGAAGTCGGGGGGAGGGAACTATGTAAAAAAAAAATGTGTACAACGCGCTCACGAATATAACGCGCGCGTTATATGTGTGAAAATACGGTAGTAGTAGTATAATCCTGATCTATCACAATTTTTTTCCCTGTAAATGTGCCACTGGCTGCCAAATAACTTCATTATATACAAACCACTCCGTGTTTGACAGTGGGCAAGGTGTTCTCTTCAAACGCTTGACCTGATTTTCTTCAAATATGTGATGGTTTTGAACAGTTCAGTTTTCATGTCATCAGTCCAAAGCACTTTTGCTTCAAAAGCTGCAGGTTTATCGTGGTTTTCTTCTGCATACTTTAGACATGATTTCGGTAATGAGATCATAGAAACTGCTGCCGCTATATTGTGAACTTGTGAGAAAACTGCTCCAGTGTCGGCTAAACTTTCAGCAGATTGTTTGCAGAAGTTCTTTTGCAGATGGGACCCGTTTAGTTGTAAGATTTTTCTTAGTCTTCAGGTCTTGCCTTGTCTTGAACACCGCGGGAGACCATTAGAAGTACCCTGTTTACCCGACAATAAGATCTATCCCAAAAATAAGCCCTAGCATCATTTTTAAAGATGCTCATAATATAAGCCCTAGTTAAGATCAAGTCCCATTCCCTCCCCCCCCCCACAAATATCTGTGACTCAATCCCTGACACTAGTGCTGCCTGATTTGCTGAAAAAATGGACTCGTCAATTCAGCAAACCCCCCACCCCCCACCCCTGCTGCTTTAGGAGGCCTCGAGCGGAGGTATGTCAGTCTCACGGTGGGAGGTTTGGTGGGGTTCTGCTGCACGAGGGGATGAGTGAGAGGGGAGGAAAGGTGCTGCACATGGGGGGGGTGGGGGAGGAAGAAATGGGGTGGAGGCGAGGAAAGGATTGATGATTGTTGTACATGGAAAAAGTAAGACATCCCCTGAAAATAAGCCCTAATGCATTTTTTTGGACCCAAAATAATAATAATTTATTTTTGTATACTGTCACACCCAAGAAGTTCTAGGTGGTTCACATCCATTAATTAAGATCCGTGCTGACACACGGATTTACAAAATTTTGACATAGTTACAGCAACAGAGGGGAGCGTGGGAGCGCTTAACAGAGTTTTATCAAAAGTACAAGCAGCAATAAAGGAAGGGATGGAAGGTAAAGGAAAACAGGAGAGAGATCATGTGGGGGGAGGGGGGGAGCAAAGGGAGCGGGGGGAAAGTGGGAAAGGGGGGTTGCAGATGGAAGGGGGTTTAAAGGGCCTATTCTCGGAAAAGGTGCGTTTTGAGTAGTAGTATAATCCTGATCTATCACAACTGTCTTATTTTCGGGGAAACATGGTAGATTGCAGTAATCTAAGCGTGAGGTTGCAAGAGTGTGGGCAAGGGTCCAGGTAGTGTGCTCAAGAGAGGAAGGGACGAATGGGGAAAACATTCCTAGATTTTAAAGCAACAGTGGATTCCTAGAATACATCATCAGTTGGTTGGTTTGTTTGTTTTTTGGGGGGGTGGTTTGGGAATGTGGTAACTTGCCAGCTGCCCTGATTACGATGCTAGTGTTTAATCATGACGTGAAACGTGCACAGCGTGCCAGATACAACTCTGGACACCTTGATGTGCAGCCTGGATAGTTCATACGGGCCTTCATCTGCCAACATTTACTGTGTTCCAGTATTGGTGATTAGGGTTACCATATGGCAGGGGTGTCAAAGTCCCTCCTCAAGGGCCGCAATCCAGTCGGGTTTTCAGGATTTTCCAATGAATATGCATGAGATCTATTAGCATATAATGAAAGCAGTGCATGCAAATAGATCTCATGCATATTCATTGGGGAAATCCTGAAAACCCGACTAGATTGCGGCCCTCGAGGAGAGACTTTGACACCCCTGTCATATGGCTTCAAAAAAAATGGATTGAGACATCTGGCCTTTACTTCTATTGAAACTAATGGTAGTAAAACCCAGATGTCTCAATCCAGTCTCCTTTTTCTAGAGCCATGTGGTAACCCTATTGATAGCCTAAAAATAAGTCTGGTTTCTGTGCCCCAAAGTTTTATACACCTGTGAGAATTTAAGCTCTTATTGAATAAAGTGGGACCAGTACTTCATGTTAAAAGGATGTGACCGCCTAGTGACGGTTTTGTACTGATAGCAGTACTTCTGTTGGGGAATGGGGAGAGGGTAGTGGTATATAGTTAGATTATCTCTGTCCGCTTTAACAAAAAAATAAAAATAAAAAATAATTGCTTCTGCTTTTTCTTTATTTAAACACTTCATTACATTTCCTTTTTCTCTGCTCACATGTTGAGGGTGCATATCAGGGTGACACTATCAACTTCCTCTTTTTGGCTCTTGAGGAGACATCTGGAAGGAAAAAAAAATTTTAAATGCTGATTTAAACCAAAGTGAAGGGCAAAATTGTTATGGAACAATTTATTCGTACATTGAAGTTTTTGTGAACGGATTGTATCGGGACATACTGTGTACGAAAGCTTTTGATTTATTTTTTTACAATGTGTTCTGTACTTAGGATTTATCTGTGTGGATTCATTAGACCAAGGTTATCGCATTTATTTTACCTTAAAAAAAAAAACCCAACCCCTCTCATCTTGGTATTGCTGTCACTTGGAAGTTTTTAAAGGTCAAATTGTTTGTCCCAATTGTGTTGATAAATTTGTCCCCCCCCCTGCGACTTCAGAGAAAAATGCAGTTCTTTGTTGGCATTTGATAAAAATGTGACAGTCTTTGATCATTCAGGTTACTGTTGTGTGAGAACCCCTACTGTAATGTGTTGTAGGAAAGGACACATTGTTTAGTTCAGAAGTTTACTTTAGGCCTAATGATTTGACGATATCGATTTTTCTGATTTTGTTTAAGTATAAATTGTCTAGATATGTACGACAGCAGTGAGTGTTGTGTTTGGGGGTTTTTCCAGTGCAAATCGTATGCTATCCTATTTGTATAATATGGGCAAACTTGGAGTTATTTTATTTGATGGACTCCCAATCTTTGTCACACTGAAACCTATCCTCGCCACATCCCCCCTCCCCCCCTAAATTAAAAGAAAACCAAAGTCTTTTTGCTAAGTAGAAGCCCTCATATGGGAGCACATTTGTCATCTTTTCACTCTTGTGGCTGAAAAAGTACTTCCGTCACATCCCTTCCAGATTCAGTATACTAGGTGTTCAATCCCTTCCCGTAATCCGGGAGTTGCAGAAATCCAAAGTTTTCTGAGCATATGCTCCTCCCACCTTAGAAGAGAGAGTTGGATCCCTTGCAGTTTCAATTTCTGCAAGGAATCTGTGCAGAAGTCTTTTGGATTTGCTATGCATCTTTTTCTTATTTTTCGCTTAAAATTCATTTTTTTTCTGTGGCTCGAGTTCCTTGAGACCCCTTTGCAGTGGTCCTCTGTCTGAGGAAAGGATACAGTCCTACGGAGCCGGACTGCTACTTCACTGAGAAATTTTGGTGTATCTGTGAAGCCAGCCTGCTGTGTGCCACCCTTCCTGGACTTGGAGTCCATTCCCCTGGAAGCTCGCTTGCCCTCTGACTTTGTCAGGGGTTTAAGCACAGGCTGTATGCATCCTGAGTGGGGAAAAAAAAAATCCTCTGGGTTTCAGAGCGCAGGCTACGTTTCCCGCCCCCAGTTGCATGGATAGGATCTCTGGGAGCAGAGGTTACAGTATGTGTCCATCCAACTGGCAGTCCAAAGATCTTCAAGTCTGGTCATTTTGGAACTGTTCTGAGGCACCCGTGGCTGGAGTCGACAACATTTAGGCAGACTTCCTCAGTCATCAGGTCCTGGACCCGGAAGAATGGTCTCTCTCACGCAGAGCATTCCATCGGATCGTGCAGTGCTGAAGTCGGCCCCACATTGACTTAATGGCTTCAGCAGAGAACTTGAAGGTCAGGCGCTTCGGTCTAGTTGCTTCGGACTGGCCTCATCTGTGGTATGCGGATCTTGTTTGTCTTCAGCGGGACATGAAGCTCCAGCTCTCTATATTGCAACCTCAGTCAGGTTCGGTACCCTTGGAGACCCACAGCACTTTAGTCTTACTGCATGGTTCTTGAGAGCTCGGCCTTGATGAAGCACGGTTATTCTGATGTAGGCATCTTGACCCTTTTGAAGTCTTAAGAATCCCTCTACTATGATTTTTTATGCCAACGCCTGGAAGGCTTTCCAACTGTGTGTGTGTGCAAGTTCAGGTAGCAGGCGCTTCAGGGCACGCAGGGGTTCTAGTTTGTTTACTGTTCATCCAGATGTGACCAGGTTTCTAAGAAGGGCGCTTTATTTGCAGCCTCCCTTGCATCCTTTCCCTTTGTGGAATCTTGGCATCGTTCTCCAAGGTCTTGTGGAAGCCCCATTCGAGCCACTAAAGGATGCTACTCTTCTGAAATTGACGATTGAGACTGTTTTTCTGGTTGTTTTCATCTCGGCACGGTACGACTCTTTCATGCAGGGAACCCTTTGTATCACTCATGCTGAAGTTGTTCTACCCAAGGTAGTTTCTGCTTTCCATGTCCACCAGGAGATTCGTTTGCCTTCATTTCATTCCACAGGCTCAGAGCAACAGGATCAGATCTTACACCAGTTGGGTGTTGAGAGAGTCTTGCTTCACTATTTGGAGAGGACTAATGATTTTCAGCTGTCTGATCACCTCTTTGTCCTGCCTGATCCACCACAGCATGGTCGGCCGGCATCTAAGAGCTCGATTGCCCGATGGATTCGTATGGCCATTTTCGCAGCTTTTATCACCCAAGGCAAGTGCCGCTGGTTACCCTTAAGGCCTATTCAACTAGAAGTGTTGGTGCTTTGTGGGTGGAGTCTCACATGATTCATCCAGATGAAATTTGCAGGGCAGCTACTTGGTCCTCTCTTCATATCTTTACCCAATTGACTGAGTGGATGTAGTGGCTCACTCTGTTGCCATTTTTGGGACCTCTGTGTTGTGGGCAGGATCTTCTGTCTCTCCCTAGATGCTGCCATTGTGTTGGTACGTCACCTGGCATACTGAATCTGGAAGGGATGTAACAGAATGGAAGATTAGGTTTAACCTTCAATAATCTTCTTTCTGTTAGTTCCTGGAGGATTAAGTACGGCCCACCCTTTTAGTTCTGCATCACCTGCTTTTGGCCTTGGATATTCTCCTTACAAGCTTGAGGATCTTCCAGCCAGTAGATGGGTCCTGTGGAGAGTTTGCTCTTCTGTGAGTATGCATATTATCAAAAGCTGCTTCATGGGGGTGTTTAACACTCAGCAGGTTAGTTCTACAATGTTCCTCAATGTTTTTCTGGGTTGTCTTTTGCCTGTTTGACTTGTTTTTATGTTTAGCAGAGCAGACCAGTTCATAAATTGTTTGTCGCTGGGGAGTTTCCCCAGTACCCCCTTCCTTGACATGGATTTGTTAGGTATGTTGCTTGGCTTTGGGACTGAACTAGAGGGGGCTCTAACTCTCTCTAAGTTGGGAGGAGCACATGCTCAGAAAAGTGTTTGGATTTCTGCTACTCCTGGATTGTGGCAAGGGATTGAAAACCTAGCATATTGAATCCGCCTGGGATGAACAGAAAGAAGATTATCAAAGGTGAAAATCTAATCTTCCATTAAGATCTCCAAGATTTCTTTTTCTTGGGAAGGGATAGCAAGCAAACTTTAGGTCCTACTGGCTTATTTGAAAACTTAACCCTATGTATGTAACAGCATAGGAATGTCATCGGCTTTATGTATATTAATACAAGCACCCAGTTCTGTTAAATCATAGCAGCAGGTATAGATATCTTCGGCATAAAGATTGGGAATAGTTAAAAAAAAACTTGATGGAAAGTATTTATTTAGGTATTTCTATCTAGTATATATCTAGGTACAGAATTCTAAACTGATTCTACTAAAATATTTGTGCACTGTATTTAAAATATAGTTTTTTTTTGGGTTTGTTTTTTTTTTAAGATCCAGTGCATGACTTCCTCAATCACCATACAGATGCATATTTTTCATTCTTTAGGAGAAAAGCAGAGTTCTTCAGTCAACAAGAGGACCAAGTGCCTTTATTCCAGAAAAAGAGGTAAGGCCCTTTTTTAGTAATCTACTATTCAGTCATGGTACATGGGCTTGTCTTGCCACTGGGGCTTGTGCACATCTATGCCATTGGTAGTTTGACTACCAGCAGGGCCTCCCAAGGCGGACAGGTTTCAGCGAAGATGTCGGACTAACAATGTACCACCCATCTGGGCAGCGTTGAGGTGGAAGATCAAATTTATACTGTGCAGAAGAAAGACCCAGCAATCTACCATATTTTCACGTAGATAACGCGCACCCGTGTAAAACGCGCACATGGGTATAGCGCGCGGGGAACACAAATTTATGTAATAAAATGTTAATATAGTGCGCACACGCGTATACCGCACATGCTCCCGCCTACTCCGAACCGGCATCCTCCCCCCCCACTCGCGTCACCCCCCATCCCCCTCTGATCCGAGATAATCTGATCCGGCATTCCCCCTGCGAACCGGCATCCTCCTCCCCCCCCCGCTCGCGTCACCCCCCCTCCTCCGCGATCCTACATCCCCCCCCAGCACCGCAAATACAACTCTTACCCGATTGGGCACCGGCACCAGCACCAATGCACAGCATGTGCCAGTGCCCGAAGATCCTCCCTCGTTGGTTTGGGCTGGGCTGGGCTGGGCCGGGCGGTGCGAGAGAGATCCTCCTTCTTTCTCTGCCGGGCTGGACTAGGCTTTGAGCATTTGCGCATGCTCAAAGCCTTCTGGTCTCGCTCTCTCCGAGATATGCACGGTTTGTAAAATCGTGTATAACGCGCGCGTTATATGCGTGAAAATACGGTACTTCTGTATTCTTCCATGAAAACTTGATATCGCTATCAAGTCGCTAAGACTTGAACACGAGTTGAAGGCACCTAACCTAACTACCAGAGGTTGAAAAATCTTGGTTGCCTGACTAAAATGTAATTGTCAATGCCAGCATTGCGTGGGACTGCATGAACCAGGGGTGGCTACAGTGACTGATCTGCAGTAAGTGAGAATGCAAGAAAAGCATAAAAGAGCAACCCTCTCTACAATGCCACATACTGAAAACCCAGGGCAGGAATTTGTAAGGGGGGGGGGGGCAAAACACATTGGCACGCTGTTCGTATATTATTCAGTTTTTGAGCAGGCCTTGAGGGCCCAGGGTAATTATCCTGTTTGCACCTCCTTAACACTGGCTGTGCCCCCACACAATTTCCCCAAAGCACTGAAGTTTTAACTTGACACCCACATTTTTTTTTTCTTTTTCTTTAGATTGTCTAGAATTAATGTAGTGATACTATGCAAAAACCATACTCTGAATTCTTTATCTTGAAACAAATTTTCGTTTTTCTTTAGACTGATAGGGGCTTTTAGATATCTCAAATGACTAAATCTGCCAATTGGTTTTTTCAGACACCTCCCTTGCTTCCTCCAAAACTTCATCTTGGAGAGGAGGAGTGGCCAAGTGGTTAGATTGCTGCCTTGGCACCCTAAGGTTGAGAGTTCCATCCCAGCCTGCTCTCTGTGACTCTGGGCAAGTCACTTAATCCTCCGTTGCCCCGGGTACTACAGTTAGATTGTGGCTCTGCTGGGACAGATAGGGAAAATACTTGAGAGTAGCTGATTACTGTTCATTGTATTGTAAACCGCTTTGGGTGAAACTCTTCATGAAAAGTGGTTAATAAATAATAATAATAATTAAAAAAAAATCTTGAGTGGCATTCTTGGCAATTTTTCCATGCCCATGTGAAATGGATAATTTTCTGTGGCTTTGCATCACTGCTGATGCTAAATATGGGGCCCTCGCTAGGGAATCATTGACCACTGGTGTCATCTTAATTGATTTTAAGTGGCGCCACCAAGAGGTGAAGCAGAGGCTAGCATGGTGTTGCTTCTGTATTTTCCATCTCCCTGTATAATGTTGTATCCATAATCTTCAAAAAATGTGATCCCCAGTACTTGACCCTTTTAGCCTCCAACTGAAAGCATATCCTGGCTTCTATTGGGAGTCTTAGTTCATGCTTTTAAATGTGCTCCATATTGGCAGGCTTTCTTCCCTGTCTTGCTGAAATACAAAACTGTTACAGCTGTTTATCTGTAGTCTATTTCTCTCATTACCAACAGATATATACTCGACAAGCATCTCTGTAACCAAAAAGAGAGACTCGCTGATGTGTTTAGATTAGATTAACTCTTAGAAAAATCTTTATGGAATGCGTATTTTTAAAAGTCTTTGCTCTAGTTATAGATGTGAAAGGATGAACGCTGAGAACTTGGGGCATGGTAATATATCTAAATTGATATGAGGCCCATTGACATCATGTTACCTCATTATAATTGATTATTGAATGCGAGTCAATTTTTGTTATTTTGGTACATATCCAGGGGGGGGTTATTTCTGCTATAAATTGATTTTTAAATATTTATACTTGGGGTGGGTGGGAATATATCAGTATTTTGAATGGGGCAAGGTTTCTGCGGTAATATGTTTTTGTGTTTTATTGAATAATCAGTTGGTGGGTGGGGGGGGAAATGGTTGATTATGAACATGTGTAAGTTGAATGTGCCTTTATTGTATAATTATAAGTTACAGTTGTTGTATTGCACTATTGAAGGTTTGGAGATTAATAAAATTTAAATAAAAATCATAGCCTAGAATTAGTCTTGACCTGCCTTTACAGCCATCCAAGATGTCAGCAGTCCATTCCCTGGCTAACAATTTGCTTGTTTATTAAAGGAAACATCTGTTCCTCTCTTTTTGACGTTTGTTCCTTGCTCACTAGCTAATACAAGCTGATGTGGTGGCCGACTGTTCCAGCCTACTAGTGGAAGAATTCTGCACATCTGGCCGCCTGGACAATATAACCCAGGTCATGAGTTTACATCCACAGTACCTGGAGTCCTTCATCCGTACCCAGTTTTATATGCTGCGCATGGACGGACCCCTTCCTTTACACTACCGGCACTACATTGCCATAATGGTAGGTGGAGATGCTAGCGAAGCCTTGGTTTTCAACCCCTACAAAATTGCGTGAAAAAGTGTGGTGGCTGTGTTAGTCCACTTTCCAAGGTAATATATAGAAATAAAAAAAGAGGAAATAATTGGACTAGCTCAAATCATTTTATGAGCTTTCGAAGGCAACCGTTCTTCAGACTAGAAATAAGCAAATGTTGACAATATCAGTATATATAAGGAAAACATGAAAGCATTTCAGGGATAGGGAGAGGTGGGTAGGTGCAGTGGCATACCGGGGGGGGGGGGTGCACAGCCGTCCAGGTCCGGATCCTCCTGCCCTACTACCCGGGTCCTCCTGCCCTTCCTTTCCCCAGGTCCGCCCGCTGCAATCTTACCTCCCCGCTGCTGATGCTAATCGCCAACAAGAAGTCTTTCCGGCGTCAATTCTGACGTCTGAGAGGACGTTCCGGGCCAGCCAGGCAGTGATTGTCTGGCCCAGAACGTCCTGAAAGAAGACTTCTTGTCGGCGATTAGCAGCAGCAGCGGGGAGATAAGATTGCAGCGGCGCAGACCAGGGGAAAGGAAGGAGAGAGGCGCTTTGTTTTGTTTTGGGTTTTTTTCAGCGGCAGGGAGGTAAGGCTGTAGGCAGGCAAGCTGGCTGGCTTTAGCGCGGCAGGGAGGGAGGGAGATAGGCAGACTGGTTTTGGGTGTGGACAAAATCTGGAAGGTAGTGGGGGGACATAAGGGGGCACTGGGGGCACCATGGACACGGGACGGAGGCACTGGGGGCACCATGGACACGGGACGGAGGCACTGGGGGCACTAAGGACATGGGAAGGAAGGAGGGAGGGAATAGAAAGGGACAATTGTTGGGCCTGAGTGCAGAAAGAAAGAAAGGATACACAGTCAATTAATAGATGTCCCCTTTTGATGAAAAAAATAAATGGTCACGTTACCTCTGACTTACTTTTTCTGCAGCAGAGTCAGCAGCCATGCTGAGATGCAGGAAGGTCCCGCGATGACTCGTCTGCCGACTCTGCTCTGGAAGAAGTAAGTTACAACGGAGGGGGTGTACCCGGCAGACGCAGTCATTGCGGGACTTTGCCACAATTCCCTGCGTCTGCCGGATCCACCCCCTCCGACGTAACTTACTTTTTCCAGAACAGAGTCGGCAGACAAGTCATCACGGGACCTTCCAGCATGCGGCTGCTGAGTCCGCTCCAGAGCAAGTACGTCGGAGTGGGGTGGACTGGCAGCCGGCAGCTACAGTCATCGTGGGACCTTGCTGCATGAAGGGAGAGAAAGGAGTAGGATTGTTGGAATGGAAGAGTGGTGGAGGGAAAGAAAGGGGGCAGGCTGGTATGGAAGGATGGTGCTGATGGAATTGATGTACAGAGAAAGGGGAAAAACATAAGGGGGAAGGATATTGGAGGGAAAGAAAGGGGGCAGATGCTGATTGATTGAAGAGGGGTGGATGGCGAGAGAAAGGGCAGACATTGGATGGTAGTGGGGAGCCTATGCTGAATGGAAGTGTAGATGGGAGAGATAAGGGAGCAAATGCAGGAAGGAAATGGGAGGAGAGAAAGAGGGGAGCAGACGCTGGATGGAAGTAGACAGAGAGGAGAAGATACTAGATGGAAGGGTTGGAGAAAGAGGGTACATAATGGAAGGAGGGGATAAATGATGGGGAGAAAAGGATTGAGTTAGGGAAACACTGGAGGGGTGAGGGAAAGAGGTGGCGAGCTTTAGGTAGACAGTAAAAAAGGACATTGATGAGAGGGTAGTAAGAGCGTAATCTAGACAGATGCAGAAAATAAATTGAAAAGGAAAATGAGGGAAAAAAGGGGAAGGGATTGCAGAGGAGGTGTGGGAGAGGGAAGGAGAGGAGAGAGATGCCAGACCAATCGGGGTGAAATTAGAGATGGAAGGGGGAGGCATACAGTTTCTGGAAGGGGCATAGAAGGAGAGAAGATGCCATATAGGGGAAGAGAGACGGCAGACAGTGGATGGAAGGAAGAGTGTTACAAGAAGATGAGGAAAGCAGAAACCACAGAATACAAAGGTAGAAAAAAATTTTCTATTTATTGCTTTAGGAGACATATGTTACTGTTTCTGTGATGCACTGTATGCAGAGTCCAGCTTCTTATGGTTCAATTTAACCTTTGTCTATGTATTTCTATTTTATCCCCCCTTTTACAAAACTGTGGAGTGTTTTTTAGCACCAGCCATGGTGGTAGCAGCTCTGAGGCTCAGAATTCTATGAGCGTCAGAGCTGTTTCCACCGTGGCTAAAATCTACACTACAGTTTTGTAAAAGAGGGAGAGGTTAGTTTGTGATTACATATTCCATACTAGGCGAAGGTGTTTTCTGTGTTGTGTGTTCGAAAGACATGGTTTTTTGTTAGGATTGACTGCAGGATCGATCTGTACTAGTCTGGCTTGTTTAGTTTTACAATGGGTATATTGATGTGAGCATGTAAGATGCTGCCTTTTCCTAGGTACTCATGTGTGACATGTGGCTTGTTTCTAAAAATCATGTTTTTTGTACAGATGGGGGGGGGGTATCAAAAAATAATGGGCCCCGGGTGTCTCAGATGCTAGGTACGCCACTGGGTAGGTGAGTGGGCAGGAGACACGTATCAAAGCAGTTTTAAATGTCTTTGTAGTGGGAAAGGAAACCCAGATCTTTAAGTCTTGTCTGGTAGGTGTCAAAATATTTTATCATTGGTGCAGTGGTCAGTTTTTCCAAAGTGTTATCCTACAGAGGTAATATGCTGGTTGGTATTACAATTTTTAATATGATAGCTATGTAATTTGTCTCCCTCCCACCCACCCCTCCACTCCACCCACCCCTCCATTTTCCTATCCCTGAAATGTTTTCATGTTTTCCTTATATACACCGATATTGTCACCATTACCTTATTTCTTTTTTTTTTTTTTTTTTTATTTCTATATATAACCCCTACAAAAGAAATTTTTCAAAATCAAAACTGTCTCTTGATAAGATGAATGTACATCAGGGTTCTCAACTTGATCCTCAGGATACAAGTGGCCAGTCGGGCTTTTAGGATGCTCTTATTTATTTATTTGGCTTTATTATTATTATTTTTTTTATGTTTAAATGATTTTTATTATTCCAGCAGTAAGAAGCAAATACAAACAGTAGTACCATTCAGGAAATAACATTTTCAACAACATAATCAGTTCCCCTCCCCAAGAATCCAAGGCCAGTCCAACAGCTGAGAATGGGAATAAAATCTTAAAGATTCAAAAGTCTACTGCGAGCACGCGGTGTGAGGTCCTGCCAGAAGTGCTCCCACACCTGACAAAATTTGCGACCCGGGCCAAGAGTCAAGTCTCCCACCATGCGTCTCTCCAGTGTTGCGTGCACTATCATTAGGGATCTCCATTGTGCATATGACGGGAGAGCCAGTTGGTGAGGATGGCTTTTTTTCCCATCAAAAGGGCTCTGGAGATAAATGCTGACATTCCCCTGGGTTTGGGCGAGGCTATATTATAAAATCCAAATAACGCCCTCGGTTGCGGAAGCCATCGCCATCCTCAAAGCGATGTGGTATATAGGCCCAGATGTCTCCAAATCTGTTGGATTGCGGGGCAGGCCCAAAACATGTGACTCAAAGATGCGTGAGCCTGATTGCATTTCGGGCAAGAATGCGACTCAGTAATCCCCATCCGGGCTGCACGTTCCGGTGGAATGTAAAGTCTAAGAACAATTTTCAATTGCATTTCCCAGTGAGTAATAGTGAATTTCAGGACCCGTTGTAACTGTTGAGCAGTCAACTGGCAATGCAAGTCCTCAGCCCACGCTGTCGCTATTTATCCAGATTCGTACTTGGTTGGCAATCCCGGATCCCCACAATATGAAATCGTCGAGGAATCCTCTGTTGTGCTGAAAGGCTGAAGAGTTCCGAAAGCGCCTCCCTGCAGACTTCAGTAAGGGCAGCCACTGGGAGGGACTGAACATAGTGACGGATCTGGTAATAGGCGAAGAGATCATTGGCCTGTATGTCAAAAGTCCGTTGCAGCTCGGCAAATGTGACCAGGCTCCCCTCCTCCGAAAACAGGTGAAAAAGATATTGTAGACCTTGTGATTGCCACCTAAAGAAAGGTGGCATTTTGCATGCCTGGCTGGAAAGCTCCATTGCCTTGTATAGGCAAATATAAAGACACCCTAGAAGACAATTTGGCTGTTTTACAGACCCATCTCCATGTCCTTCTGGCTGGCGTAAAAATGGGGTAGTGAGACACCAAAGGACGCATCCTCGGATCCGCCACATGTAGAAAATAGCTCACATGGAACAGAGCCAGCAAAGATAACTCCAGTGGTGTAGCAGAAAAATCAGATGTTCCTCTAAACCAATCATTAATATGTCTCATCTGACAAGCCATAGCATACCAACGTACATTTAATAAACCATAGCCCCCCCTATCCCTGGGCAGACACATCCTTAGCAAGGGCTTACGTGGTCGCTTACCACCCCATAGAAAACGCTGTAGCTCTTTCGTTATTTGGCTTTATTAACTGCCTTTTTTATGAAAAGATTCACTCGAAGCGGTTTACGAGGTGAAAAGTTTGGTAAAAAAACAAATTTTCTGTCCCTACCTACTGTAATCAAGTCTCTGTTTTGATCTCAATCCCCTTATTTTTATTTTTGTTTTTTGTTATACATAATTTTAAATATTTTTTTACTTTTTTATCATTGTAAACCAACCAGATACTTGTGATGGTTGGTATATCGAAATATTAATAAACTTGAAGCTTAATAAACTTAAATTAAACAATCGAGGGCTATACAGTTGCAGGGTGTCAAAGTCCCTCCTCGAGGGCCGCAATCCAGTCGGGTTTTCAGGATTTCCCCAATGAATATGCATGAGATCTATTTGCATGCACTGCTTTCATTGTATGCTAATAGATCTCATGCATATTCACTGGGGGAAACCCTGAAAACCCGACTGGATTGTGGCCCTCGAGGAGGGACTTTGACACCACTGGTCTGGTGAGTTTCCATTTTTTTCATAAGCTATTTTTCCTATGATTCAAAAAAACTGGAAACTCGCTAGACTAAATGTGGAGCCCTCGAAAGAGACTACGTTGCTTAACTTGCTTTTTTACCAAACTTTTCAAATCACCCTTGTACAATACATTGAAAAGCAATCGGGTACTCTTTAAGTATTTCCGCTGTCTGTCCTGGCAGGCTTACAATCTAATTGATACCTGTGGCGGTAGAGGGTTAAGTGACTTGTCCAGAGTCATGAGGAGCAGGCTGAGATCAAACTTACATGAGAGATTTCATACAGTGGAGGCTGTACGTGTACAATTTCTTATGCAGGTTCATCGTGGATACCTTAAACTGCACTGGGTTGGTATCCTAAGAGCTGGGTTGAGAGCCCCCGATACGCGTGTAAAGAAAATACAGAAAATTGGTTTGAACAGGATGTGAAAGTCGTGAATCAGATTTTCCCAGGACATGTTTAGGGTAGGGCTGGAAAGCTGCATGTGGCTATGAAGTCAGTGTGTGTTGGCACTTGCCTTTTTGATGGAAAAAGTTTGTACACATGGCAGCTTCAAAGAGGAACTACCTGCGTGGTTTTCCTCTAAGTATCTGGTACAAAATTTCTATCCACTGGCTTTGCAGCCTAGGGGGACTGATGGAAAATTGTCCAGTTTAAAAAAAAAAAACAAAAAAAAAACCGAGTTTGTTCTGTCAGTGGCAAAAGTTCAAATGAAGGTCCCTCAAAGCTGAGGGATTATCGCCTAAGGATACAGGAATGGGATACACTGCCAGGGCTGCTTTTGGTGGTCTAATTTTCTATTGGCACAATACTTTTTTCACCATAGCTGTAAATAGAAGTGTGCTACTTATAATTCCCATTGCTACAGCCTGCGTTTCAGGTCACCATACCAGAGATACTAAATATAACAAGTCTTGAACTTAACACGTAAAGATCAGAGAGTGTTTTTGTTTATGCTCGAGTTTCTGGGATCGGTCCGTTTCCAACAGTCCCTCAAGAACGTGAGGACAGGATTACAGGCCAGGTTTGCAGGCAGCGTGTAGCTCATTTTGGATTACTCAGCTGGTGCTCTTCCTCTGTGCGGCGTTGACAGTCTCATCCCGACACTATGTTGAATACTTTCCAGAGCTATTTTGCTCCATATCATTTCTGCTTTGCTACAGGTGAAAATCAAAGGGATGTAATAATAACCTTTGAACATGAACAGAAATATATTTAGAGCATAGCTATTCAAAGGATATGTTTCTAACTTTCAGAGTTGTGACTCTATTTGCATCTTTGGAAATGGTCTAGGGCTGGAGGCCTAACTTTTTTTTTTCTATTCAAAATTTCACTTTAAACTTTTTTATATTTAGGAGCATAAAAAGTGGGTTGCAATAGATGGGTTTAGGAAAAGTAAAACCAAAAAAGTTGAAGGAAACAAAAAAAACAAAATATGGATTCCCAAATTCAGAACAGCAGCTCAAAAACTGACAGAACGACTTATCTGACAGTTTTTGAACTGCTGTTCTCCTGAATTTGGAAACACACATTTTGATTTTTGTCCTTGGTTACAGCTATGAGGATAAGTACATTACTGCACTATTTGAAGATTTGAACATTTATTTAAATATTTGATACTTTATTTTGTGAAGTTTTTTGAGACCAGTGACACTGTCTAGCCCCAGTGCAATGACGTATGTTATGCTGAGATATATGGGTGCAATATTCTCTGAATTGCACTGGTTGACAGTTGGAGGCTCGGATTAAGTTTTAAGTTTGGAGGTTTTTGCTATAAAACCAGATTTTGGTCTTACCCCTAGTTACTTCACAAATTCATTTTCACTTGCAACTAATAAACATACTAGACGTTCACATGCTACTTTCATTTTTCTGTCAGTAAAAGGATGTAAATTTAAAAAAATTCCACCGTCTCTTATCCTATCAAGCAGCGTCCTGGGACAAAGACTTAAATTTCTTAAATCATGACATCCAGCACTTATTTAGCTTTCAGGAGGCATTTGAAAACATCACCGGCAGCGGCGGTAACTGCTTCAATGCTCATAGGAATTCTGCGAGTGTCGGAGCAGTTACCGATGCTGCCGGCGCTAAAAACCCACGCTAGGCTTAGTAAAGAAGGGGGTAAATTATTCTATTCAATTGTAACAACTTTCTCTTTTTGTAAACCGCATAGAGCTTCATGGTCCTGCGGTATACAAGCAGAATGTTCTGTTATGTTTCTTCACATTTTTTTGAGTTGGTTTGTTTGAATATTAAGTTGCAAATGTCTTTAGCATAGGTGTCTTTAGCATAGGTGTCTTAACTATACGTTCGTATAACGATTTTGCTAGTATTTTATTTCCAAGTGCTTTTTTTTTTCTTTTCAGGCATCAGCCAGGCATCAGTGTTCCTATTTGATAAACATGCATGTTGATGGGTTCCTTAAAACGGGAGGGATTGCAGAATGGCTGAATGGCTTGGACTACATCCCACAACGACTGAGGAATCTAAATGAAATCAATAAGCTCCTTGCACACAGACCCTGGCTAATAAGAAAAGAGCACATTCAGGTACTAAAGTGGCCTTACAGAAGAGGGAGTAAGACTCTTCTCTAGGGGAAAGTTATACTTTGTGCAAATAGTAAAAAATAGCATGTATTAACAGAGTAAATGACGGCAGATAAAGATCTGTGTGGTCTATCCAGTCTGCCTCAACAGTCACATTCATTCTCAAGGCAACAAACCAGTAATTACTCAATTTACTTGCTTAGCAGTGGAAGGGAGTGGGCATCTTTCCTGCTGCCATGGGGGAAGGGGTGCTTGACTTCAGCAGTGGGAGGGAGTGGACATCTTTCCCTTAGGGGGGTGTTGCTTGACCGGTGGCAGGAGGAAGTGGGCATCTTTCCCACTGCTGTTTGTGTATGTGTGGGGGGGGGGGGGTTTGATTGATTTTGGCACAGGAAGGAGTGTGCAATCCTTCCTGCCAATCTTCAATTTGTTTTTTGGGATTTTTTGCGTTCTGCACATGTGTCCATCACCGTCACCTGTGATGTGCACATGCAAATGTATCGAATCTTCGCTACTCTCCGCCAACCTCATTTGCATGCGAGGTTTTTGGAGAATGACTCACCTTTCTGAAATTGCTACCATAACAGCTGTAATAGCGGCCCATCGGATTTTACCACAACGTTTTAAGAAGCTAGCCCTGAGAGGTGTGTCTCATGACAAGTTATTTTGGTTCTCATTTCAGGAACTGGTGAAAACAGGGGAAAACAACTGGTCTTTGGCTGAGCTGGTGCATGCCATGGTCCTGCTGGCACATTATCATGCATTGGCAAGCTTTGTGTTCGGTAGCGGTATTAATCCAGAGCAAGATCCAGAAACCTCCAATGGATTCAGACCGGAACTAATCAGTAATTTCTGTGACTGTGACCTTACCAATGACAACAACATTAAAAATACATCCCTTCTAAGAAGTAACTTTCAGGTTAGTACCAAAGCTGTTTATTAAGTCCTCCCCCCTCCCCCCCCGCAACACCTTTTCTTGGAAAGTACTCTGATTTTTAAATCCTTGAAAAACAAGAAGCAGGCATGGCATGTGATTCTTGAAACTCTTTCTAACCACTCTGCCTTTATGTGTGTTAATTTCAAAAGAGAAATACAGTCAAACCTCGGTTTGCGAGTAACCCGGTTTGCGAGTGTTTTGCAAGACGAGCAAAACATTCTCGCAAAACGTGTCTCGCAAACCGAGTGTTGACTCGATTCGCGAGCACCCCCCGATAACCGGCATTGCTCCCTCCGCTCGCAAAGAGCCCCCTCCCGCTCGAATCAGCACCCCCCCCCTCGAGAACAGGAATCCCCCGCCCAACCAACTTTAGCTCACACCCCCCTTTGGCACTGGCACGCAGCCCACAAGTGCCGGTGCCGCTTGAAGATCTTCTTCCCAGTCTCTGCCAGCTTTGAGCATGCATCTGCGCATGCTCAAGCCCTTCTAATTCTCCCTCTCGCCGAGATTCTCGGCGAGAGGGAGAATTAGAAGGGCTTGAGCATGCGCAGATGCATGCTCAAAGCCGGCAGAGACTGGGAAGAAGAAGATCTTCCACCGGCACTTGTGGGCTGCGTGCCGGTGCCAAAGGGGGGGTGAGTTAAAGTTGGTCGGGCGGGGGGTTCCTGTTCTCGCGGAACGAAACCCCCGTGAATTTCGGGGGAGTACTGTATATACTGTATAAATGACTGAAGAAATTCACTGTCTCCAGCTGGTTACCGGCATGTCGGGGCCAGCGGCGTACAAGCGCGCTGCTGCGTGGGTGCACGCCACTGCTGAATGGCTGCCTCAGTTCTCGTGAGGAGCTAGCGAGAACTGAGGAGCCATTCAGAAGTGGCGCAAGCCCATGCAGTAGCGCGCTTGTGCGCCGCTGACCCCAACATACCGGTAAACAGCAGGCAGCTGTCCAGCGAAGTACCAGCAACCGGCACAATTAGGAAGTGTCGCGGGCCCAGGCATTAGCGTGCTTGTGCGCCGCAGGCAGCAACAATCAGCAGGCAGCCATCCACCAACCTCCACAATTTATAGGTACCACCTGGGGGGAGGGGGGATGGTATATTTGCTTCATAAGACGTACCCTTATTTCCACCCACTTATGGGGGAGAAAAAAGTGCGTCTTATGGAGCGAAAAATACAGTAACTTATGTTGAGTCAATCAGTTTATCCATAACTTTGTTTTGCTGTAGCTTGATGATTCCTTAAGTGAATTGGAGAACTTAATGGAAAGAATGAAGAGGCTCCAGGAGGATCGTGAGGATGAGGAAACCTCACAGGAAGAAATGCTAACTCGCTTTGAGAAAGAAAAGAAGGAAAGTCTTCTAGTTATTTCTGGAGGTACTAAACTCTTGCATGGTCTAAAGATAATGTTCTCTACTATTTGGGTTTCTGATGGAATGACTTGGAGGTGTAGACCATCCCCTTCAGTCAACGACTTGTTCCTCCTCAAAATCAAGGAAGAAAAGCAACATATCCCAAAGTAAACTTGAGTGTTTTGCCAGGGTGTTTTGAGGTTCATGTAGCAAGGTTGACAGTACATGTTTTTCAGTAACACATGCACACAGGATCTTCTGGAGAAGCTTGTCACCAGTATTGGTTTTAGCTCCTCAGGCACCACAGGCATTCTCATCCCAGAGGACTTGCCAATTGTTTACACATGGAGGGTTAACTTTGCTACTAATGACTGGATAGTCAATTCTGAACGGTTTACATGAGCTTCTACAATGGCGTTTCTATGCATGAGCCATGGTGTTACATTACATAATGGAGTTACAATACATGAGCTATGATATATGAGCCTTAGTACCCAAGGTCACAGGGAATATCGGTGGGATTTGAACTGGGCTTCCCTGTTCTCATCCTACTGCTTTAACCACTAGATTACTCCTTCTCTTCTGCTACCCCCACCCCCACCATACACACACAATTCCACTCAAATCCCAGACAAGTTGTGGATGTAGGGCTAATTGGTGCAGAATACAATCCAATCTTGTATACCGGGCCATCCCAACTATGGGACTCTATCCGGTTCAGAGAAAGGAGAAGTCTAATTTCTGAAGGTAGATCCTTCCAGATTTTTACCAAGGCAAATGACAGTGATACAGCCTACCTAAGGTTTTAATTCCCCTTATAGAAGGGAATGCTAATTTAAATTTATGAATTCCCCTGGAGGAGAGGCTGTTTATAGCTCTTATTTTCAAATTTAATCTGTACTGCTTTTCAGCAATGTAAAAATCAAGTCTTTTTGCTCTTGAGGCCGTTTCCTCCCGCTCTTTACTAGAATCTGTACACCTTCCTGCTTATTTTCATCTAAAGATGAAACAAGAATGACTTGTTGGATATGGGGAAAATCCTCACCTAAGTCAACCAAAAACTACAAATGCCTAAGTGAAGGGAAAGGTCTTATAACATCACACCAAGGAACATGTATTGTAATGGTTGTAAAGTGGTGATAGGTATCTTTCATTGATCAAAAACCTTTACATATATTATGGCTGTAATCTCAGCCTTTTTTTTTATTTATTAAATAATCATTTAAACTTTTTTTTACTTTTTTTTTGTCTTATGTTTTAACACCAAAAAATAATTGATTACGAGCGTCTGTTAGCAGCAGGCAAAAGCATATGCTATTAGCATTACACGCTTGTTAGTAACGATCTCTGCCTCGGAATTTGTTTCATTTCACTTCACTTCTATGTCCCGTGAGTTGACATTTATTTTCCAGATATTTTACTTGGATATGGGACCGAGTGCAGATAATTTATTGTGAGGCCTTGTTTGCATCAGTTGGTCTGAAAAGCGGGCACTGTCCAGATAACAGTACTGGTAGTGAATATCTAATAATTTTTTTGACAAAACACAACTAAATTTAAATTTTTATAAATTGAAGCCGCGTTAGGGTTTTGTTTTATTTTTTATTGCAGGCCGCGGCTGCAAAAGCTCCAACACTCCTAGAATTCCTGTGAGTGTCGAAGCGTTTACCGCCACTGCCTGCGATTAAAAAAAAACAAACAAACAAACCCCTAACGCTGGGGTCATAAAAGGGATGGGAGGGGGTAAATAAATAGTGCTGGTCAGTATCGGCTGAATATCGAGGGTAAATACTTAGAGCAAGAACCTAATTAATATCATGCTGATGGTAGTTGCTTGGTTAACCCAACGAAAGAAAAATATCAGATAGTACTACAACTACCTATCACTTATATAGTGCTGAAAGGCGTTCACAGCACTGTATATTTTGACATTTAGAGAAGAACTTACAATCTAACTTGGACAGACATGACACATAGGGTTGGGGATGGGTGAGGTGAGAGAAGTTAGGAGTCGAAAGCAGTCTAAGAGGTGGGCTTTTAACTGGGCCTTGAACACTGCCAGAGAGGGAGCCCGCCGTAGAGATTTGGGCTGCTTGTTCCAAGCATACGGCGCAGCAAGGCAGAAGGGACGGAGTCTGGAGTTGGCAGCTGAAGAGAAGGGCACAGAAAGGAGGGATTTAACCAGCTGAGCGGAGTTGATAAAGCCCATGCAGTTGTCTCATCCTCACTTGCTCTTTAATGCAGTTTGTGAGAACCTGCCACTTTTAACAGTTCATTGCCTGAAAATTCTTAGTGCTCGTGGCTTTTAAAGTTTGTTACTGTTGAATTCTCGGTAGTAAGAACATTATAGCGCATGAATACACTGATCTTGTAATTTTTCTCGGTCTACTTGAGAGACAACCAATATTTATCAACCTGAGCAGGAATTTAGATGTCAAAATGTCTGGCAGTTGTTTTCATGGCTGATCAAGGACAGTTCAGACTAAAAAGAGGTAATCGTTTTCTGTTGCCTTCCACAAAAGTGAGACATTGACAAGGCTTAAAGATAACAAGATTTCAGCTGTCTGTGCCGAATCAGCTATAGGCAAATGCCACGATTCCTTCCCACGCTGAATTATGCTTTGTTTAATGAGGCAGAGAATAGATAAGTGTCGCCAGTGATTCAAGATAGGTTGTTAATCTAACAAAGTGCTAGCAAAGGCCATATGGCTCGCGTCTCCTCCGCCCTACAAAGCATGTGGGAAGTAAATGCCAAAAATGAACACCAAGGTTGGACGTAATCGGCTTTGCAATAATTAACTCCAGTGAGGGTAGTTATGTGGTCAAGCCACCTGATAGTACAAGGGTAAATAATTTGATTCTAGATAGAGAAGGTCTAACTGCTTAGTAACAGTGTTCAGTCTCTTCAGAAATGCTTAGTTACTGGAGCTTACAAACTACTATACATACACATCGATCTTAATATGACATTTCAGTGGCTCTCTTAAGGTGCCCTTGAACCTTTTTGATCTTTTTTACTAATTGTGATGTTAAGTAGCATAGAGGAGGGGTTAGTAAGGATGACTACGTTGGAAATAGCAATGCTGTTCCCCACCCCCCATAAGGGATACTTTTCCTAGGGTTACCCTATGACTCCAGAAAAAGGAGGATGGGTTGAGACATCGGGGTTTACATCCATTATTTTCATTTGAAGTAAAACCCAGATGCCTCAATCCGTCCTCCTTTTTCTGGAACAATGTGGTAACCCTAATTTTTCCACAGCAGAATCGGTAAGGCACACAAATGACTACATCACACAGAACTGCTTTCCCATAGCTCGAGCTTTACACTAGACAGCCTTTTAGCTACACAGGCAGCAAAAATTGACACTACCATTTCCAATCTACTGATCAAATCAATAGACATAAAAGAATTTGGAAAAGAAATCAAAACTCATCTCTTCAAAAAATACTTTCCATCATGTTAACCTCAACATAGCACTAGAAAATACACACACGATCACCCCACCATAACTATACCTAAACATTGTACAACTCTCTTCATCAACCTACTATTCATCTACTATGAGCTCTAAATTTCTCCTGGAAACTTCCAGACTAACAATTGCAACTTGATACATTCCTGATTCTATGTACTGTAATATTCCCGAGATTGTCCAGTCTCTTAATTTGTAATCCGCTTAGAACCGCAAGGCACAAGCGGAATAGAAATCTGTAATAGAAACATAGAAAAAAGCGGCAGAAAAGGGCTATAGCCCACCAAGTCTGCCCATTCCAAGTATCCTCCCCCCCTGAGTTTACTCCCTTAAAGATCCCACGTGAGTATCCCATTTTCTCTTAAAATCCGTCACGCTTCTGGCCTTTATCACCTGGAGTGGGAGTCTGTTCCAATGATCCACAACTCTCTCGGTGAAGAAATACTTCCTGAAGTCGCCATGAAACTTCCCTCCCCTGATTTTCAGCGGATGCCCTCTGGTGGTCGAGGGTCCCATGAGCCGGAAGATATCATCTTCTGACTCGATGTGCCCCGTGATATACTTATACGTTTCAATCATATCTCCCCGTTCCCTTCTTTCCTCAAGTGAGTACAGCCGCAATGTAATGTAATGTATTCGCAGCCCCTTCCCTGGCATAGTAGTTTCTTGAGCTCCTTCAGTTAGTTCCAGAGCGCGAAACAGGGGAACAATTCTTGGGGGAGGTGGGGAGTGATGGTATGTATGCCTTATCGATCCTACTCTCTTTGGAAAACACCCAGCTTTGCTCCTTCCGTTGGTGAGCAGTTTTGACTACAAGTGGGCTACTCCAAGCTTAGGTTGCTCTGTACTGAGTTGTCTTAATCCTTGGAGCAGCCTGCACAGTCAAGAGAGAGAAATGATGAGGATGGGGACAGCAGCACTTGACCAGAGGTGCATCGTCCTTTGCAAACCGTAATCAGTAGTGAAAATGGGAGGGCCTCTTTTTATTTATTTAAATTTATTCAGTTTTCTATACCGTTCTCCCAAGGGAGCTCGGGACAGTTTACATTAATTTATTCAGGTATTCAAGCATTTTTCCCTGTCTGTTCCAGCGGGCTCACAATCTATCTAATGTACCTGGGGTAATAGGGGAGATTAAGTGACTTGCCCAAGGTCACAAGGAGCAGCGCGGGTTTGAACCCGCAACCCCAGGGTGCTGAGGCTGTAGCTTTTAACCACTGCGCCACACTCTCTTACCCCATAAGGGGTATGTTGCCTATTTATTTAGATTTACTTACCCAGAGAGCTCAAAATGGTTTACAGGTTAACATTCACAGTGTTAACAGTATTAGATTATATAGGGTTACAATAATAGTAAATAGGCTTAGAACATAAGAATAGCCTTACTGGATCAACCCAATGGTCTATCTAGCCCAGTATCCTGTCTTCGCGGAGGCCAATCCAAGTCACAAGTACCTGGCAAAAACTCAAATAGTAGCAGCGTTCCATGGTACCAACCCATGTCTGTCTCAACATCAGACTCTGGACTTTTCCTCCAGGAACTTGTCCAAACTTTTTTTTAAAAACAGCTATATTAACTGCTGTTACCACATCCTCTGGCAACACGTTCCAGAGCTTAACTATTCTGAGTGAAAAAAATATTTCCTCCTATTAGTGCCTAGTGTCATGACTTTAGCGTATGCCTAGAATCTGCCTTAATGTCTGGGTGAGGCTTTAACTTGGAGCTGAGAAATACTGTATCTGCTTGTTCATAGTAGAATTGTACACTTCTCCCTCCGTACTCACTGTGATAGGGGAGTAACAGACCCTTGAATGCAGAAAAACCGCAAATAACTTTTTTTTCATATGATAATTTGCTGTTTTCTATTAAAAACCATCGTGAATATGGTGAAACCGCGAATAACGGGATAGTACGCCTTAGAACGCCAGACGGGAATTATGTGGAAACTGACTCCGATAAAGCCAAACTACTGAATGATTACTCCTGTTCAGTCTTTACCTGCGAGGCACGGGCCTCGGCTGGATGCAAAGCAAAGCATGGATGACCCGTTTCAGAAGTTTGAGTTCACACCAGCTGATGTTTACCAAGAACTGTCAAGACTCAAGGTGAACAAAGCCATGGGACCGGACAATCTGCACCCAAGAGTGCTCAGAGAGCTATGCGATGTTTTGGCGGAACCGTTAGCCATGCTCTTCAATCTCTCCCTAAGTACGGGGAGAGTCCCCCTGGACTGGAAAACTGCCAATGTTGTTCCTCTGCACAAAAAGGGTTGCAGAGCGGAGGCTGCGAATTACAGACCAGTAAGTCTCACATCAATAGTGTGTAAACTCATGGAAACTCTACTTAAAGGGAAATTGGACGCGATATTGGATGAGGGGAATCTGAGGGATCCCTGTCAACATGGATTCACTAGGGGCAGGTCATGCCAGTCCAATCTTATCAACTTCTTTGACTGGGTGACAGGAAAGCTAGACTCGGGAGAGTCTCTGGACATAGTGTACTTGGATTTCAGTAAAGCGTTTTGACAGTGTCCCACACCGTAGACTATTAAACAAGATGAAATCGATGAGGTTAGGTGAGAAACTAACGGCATGGGTCAATGATTGGCTGAGTGAGGGTGGTGGTCAATGGCACCCTCTCTAAGACATCGGAGGTAACTAGCGGAGTGCCGCAGGGCTCAGTCTTGGGACCATCCCTTTTTAACATATTCATAAGGGAGTTGACCCGAGGGCTTCAGGGAAAAGTAGCGCTGTTTGCCGACAACGCCAAACTGTGTAATATAGTAGGTGAAAGCGATCTCACGTATGGTATGGTGCAGGATCTGATCAAGTTGGAAAACTGGTCCTCGACATGGCAGCTGGGCTTCAACGCAAAGAAGTGTAAGGTGATGCATCTCGGCAGCAGAAATCCATGCAGAACATACACCTTGAATGGAGAAACACTAGTTACGACCTCAGAAGAACGGGACTTGGGAGTAATCATCAGTGCAGACATGAAGGCTGCCAAACAAGTAGAGAAGGCCTCATCCAAGGCAAGGCGGATGATGGGATGTATCAATAGAAGCTTCGTCAGCCGTAAACCTGAAGTCATAATGCCACTGTACAGAACCATGGTGAGACCTCATCTGGAGTACTGTGTGCAATTCTGGAGGCCACATTACCGTAAAGATGTACTTCGAGCTGAGTCAGTCCAGCGAATGGCCACTAGGATGGTCTCCGGACTCAAGGGTCTCTCATACGAGGAAAGACTGGGCAAGTTGCAGCTCTACTCTCTAGAGGAGTGCAGGGAGAGGGGTGACATGATTGAGACATTTAAGTACGTCACAGGTCGTGTCAAGGTGGAAAACGACATATTCTTTCCTAAGGGACCTTCAGTCACAAGGGGGCACCCGCTCAAACTCAGAGGAGGGAGATTTGGTGGTGACACCAGGAAGTATTTCTTTACAGAAAGGGTGGTAGATCACTGGAACAAACTACCGGTGCAGGTGATCAAGGCCACTAGCGTGCTCGACTTTAAGAATAAATGGGACATCCACGTGGGATCTCTACGTGGGTCGAGCAGCACTCTGACTTAATGGGGTGGGCCAGTGGAGTGGGCAGACTTGATGGGCTATAGCCCTTTTCTGCCGTCATCTTTCTATGTTTCTATAACATGGTGGGAGACCTGGCCTGTTCCTGAAGGAGAGGCAAAGCATGGTGAAAGAAAGTGCTGGGAATCAGCGATTTTCTCTGTAAACACTTGGAATCAGCGATTTCTGTATACAAGCTGACATAATTGGGGGGGGGGGGGAAGCCAGCAAGCAAGCTGAAAACGCGATTGTTGAAACCGCGAATACGGAATAAGAGGTGAAGTAGTTTGCTAGGGTTCTCTTATTGCATCTGACCCAACACTTATTTGGATTGAGCAAAGCAGTTTGAGTTGACATTCTCAGTGATGCAATTCTGTTTCAAGTAGCAAGTCAAGAGCCCGTTATTCTAGAGCAGAGGTTCTCAACCCAGTCCTCGGGATGCACCCAGCTAGTCAGGTTTTCACGATATCCCCAGTGAATATGCAAGAGTTGCATTTACATGCATTACGTCATTTCTATGCACATGTCATGCATATTCATTGTGGATATCCTGAAAACCTGACCTGGCTCCGGCTCTCGAGGACTGGAATTGCCTACCCCTGGCCAAGTGGAAGGCTTCCAAAGTAGAGATCAAGATGCGACATGCTAAGAGTAGAAGCTAGAACAGGGAAGGCAAATCCAGTCCTCGAGGGCTGGAATCCAGTCAGATTTTCAGGATATCCCCAGTGAATATGCGAGAGCTGCATTTACATGCATTATGTCCTTTCTATGCACATGTCATGCATATTCATTGGTGATATCCTGAAAAACTGACCTACCTGGGGGTGTCTCAAGGTGTGGGTTGAAGAACCTCTAGCGCAGGGCTGCCAAAGTCCGATCCTTGAGATCTACTGGCAGGCCAGATTTTCTGGATATCCACAATAAATATGCATGAGAGAGATTGCCTGCACTGCCTACTTGGTATGCAAATCTCTCTCACGTATATTCATTGTGGATATCCAGAAAACCTGGCCTGCCAGTAGATCTCAAGGACCGGACTTGGGCAGCCCTGCTTTAGAGTATGATGTACCTTCTGAACATTTGGATGAGGCTTGGACAAAAAATTGGAAACACTATTTTTTTTTCTTCAGATGGAAAAGTGTGATAGCCTTTAGTAAAAGCTTGGGGTATACACAGTATCTGAAGGATGAATTTGAGAATGGAACAGGGTATATGATTTGTACATTACAAATGCTTAAAATTCAATTTTCTCCAGCTGAAATGATAGTGTTTCTCAGATTCCTAACTTGTAGTGCTATTTCTAGAAGTTCAGAAGAAGACTTCATGAGTAAACTGAGGTCTGGATTCAAGTCTTAAAGCACAGGGGCCTTCTATAATATAATACAGGTTTTATTTAAAATAGGTCTCTCCACAAAGCATATAGCAAGCTGTGATTTGTGAAGCTGGAAGGTTATCTACTGGCATACCATGTGCTGGCAGTGCACCAAGATGTACTCCGATAGTAGAAGTTTGATGCTATTAAATCTGAAGGAATGTAATAACGTTATTGCAATTTGTAGAGCACCTAGACTGAAAATCTTTTCAACTTGAATCCATGTTTGCCTAGTGCAGGGGTAGGCAATTCCAGTCCTCGAGAGCCGGAGCCAGGTGAGGTTTTCAGGATATCCACAATAAATATGCATGAGATTTGCATCTCGGAGGCAGTGCATGCAAATCCATCTCATACAACTCAAAAGAGGAAGATAAGAATATCTACATAAGAACATAAGCAATGCCTCTGCTGGGTCAGACCTGAGGTCCATCGTGCCCAGCAGCCTGCTCACGTGGCGGCCCAACAGGTCCAGGACCTTTGTAGTAATTCTCTATCTATACCCTTCTATCCCCTTTTCCAGCAGGAAATTGTCCAATCCTTTCTTGAACCGCAATACCGTACTCTGCCCTATTACATTCTCACATTCCAGGCGTCCACCATACGTTGGGTAAAGAAGAACTTCATAGCATTTGTTTTGAATCTGTTTTCAACTTTTCCGAATGCCCTCTTGTTCTTTTATTATTCGAAAGTTTGAAGAATCTGTCCCTCTCTACTCTCTATGCCCTTCACGATCTTGTAAGTCTCTATCTGCACTGAAGGATCATTTGAGTTCAAAGCACCCTTCTGAGCTTGGCAATGGACTCTGCAGCTTGAGTGTATAAGGGTCATGTGTCTGAATGTGGTTAGTCGTCATAAAATCCCAGATTCTGGCTATTTCCCAATGGAGATGAAGAGAACCTGAGCTGCTTTGCTTTTTCATGTGGAACATCGCTACTTGGTTGACCCTCTTTAGATCTTATGCCAACACTAAATTATAGACCTATAGCAAACATTCCTATTTTGACTAAGTTGATGGAATCTGTACTAAACAACTAATGAAATATTTAGACTAGCATTCTCTTTTACAGTCTTACTAACATGGATTCCATCTGTCACATTTCACAGAAACTTCATTGGTTCTAACCATGAAGGTAAGGTATGTACTAAGTACTACTTTACGGAGAGGGTAGTGGATGCCTGGAATGCGCTCCCGAGAGAGGTGGTGGAGAGTAAAACTGTGACTGAGTTCAAAGAAGCGTGGGATGAACACAGAAGATTTAGAATCAGAAAATAATATTAAATATTGAACTAGGCCAGTTACTGGGCAGACTTGCACGGTCTGTGTCTGTGTATGGCCGTTTGGTGGAGGATGGGCAGGGGAGGGCTTCAATGGCTGGGAGGGTGTAGATGGGCTGGAGTAAGTCTTAACAGAGATTTTGGCAGTTGGAACCCAAGCACAGTACCGGGTAAAGCTTTGGATTCTTGCCCAGAAATAGCTAAGAAGAAAAATTACAAAATAAAAAATAAAAAGTTTAAATTGAATCAGGTTGGGCAGACTGGATGGACCATTCGGGTCTTTATCTGCCGTCATCTACTATGTTACTAAGTAGAGGCAAACGAGCAATATTACTACAGTTTGACCTCTCAGCTGCCTTTGATATGGTTGACCATAAATTGCTGTTTCCATATTGAGTGGGGTGGGTGGTATAATATTGAAGTGGCTTCAAGGTTTTCTGGAAAACTTTTCATATGCAGTTAGTCTGTGGTAAACTCTCGCACGCTTGGGTTCCAGGCTGTGGTGGTTCCTCAGGATTCCCCATTATCTCCTATGGTTTTCAATATCTTCATGGGAACTTTTGAGTTCAGTTAATTTAGAGGATGGTCAATTTGTATATTCTTGTGCTACTGATATCTTTGTGCTGTTGGAAGTTGACCCTGATTTCCAAAATAGTCAATTGAAATTGACTGCATTATGAAAATTCAACATTGAGCTGATAATTTTCATCTTAAGCTTATTCCTTCTAAAACAAAACTGCTCTGGTTTGGGGTTTTAAACCCTTCTTTTCCTTCTTTATCGGTGACAAAACCCAGCTTACCAAACTGGTCATACGATTAGATTTGAAAACACAAAAGTCCTGGAGAAAGAAGACCGCTGGTGGCTGAGAAGAATCAAAAAGGCAATAGAAATTGCAAGACTACCCCAATAACGTGAGTGCCGATAAAGAATTTTCCATAAACAAAGCATAGCAACCTCTCATCCAAAAGAAACGGCACAAAAAGGATTGTGGCCAAGTACAAAATGCCTTTTTCCTCCATCTAAAAAATTCCACCTCTTTTCTGACAATTTAAAAGTGGGACCACAAACTCTTGCCAAAATTTAAAATTGGGTCAACGAATGGTCCCGCCGATATTCAACATTCAGACTTGGATTTCCAATGAACTTTCCCGCCAAAATTCAAATTCATAACCAACAGACTTCCCTGTTCTTAATCAGGTCCTGCCAAAAAGTCAAATTTCTTGACCCACAGATTACCCTGTTCTCAATCGGGTTCGTGGGCCCACTATATATAAAGACACACTGCAGACCTCACAGCATATCCTGAAGAAAGCCACAGCATGATGGCTGAAACGTCGGTTCTACTTACCCAGATGTGGCGATACCCAGAAAACTACTACAATCAGCTTACCATTGATCACTCCTCTAAAGTTTTAGGGAGTATTATTGCACTCAGTGTTAACTTATCAACCCTATATCAATAATTTGACAAAGAAATGCATTTTTAAGCTTAGACAGTTGAGTTCAATTAGGTCTTTATTTGATTGCACTAATTTTTCAGTCTTAGCTCAGTGTAGTTTTTTTCTCATTTAGACTACTGTAATTCTTTGTTTTGAAGGCCTTTCTGTTCACTTGTGTAGTAGACCCATAAGAACATAAGAATTGCCGCTGCGGGTCAGACCAATGGTCCATCATGCCCAGCAGTCCGCTCACGCGGTGGCCCTCTGTTCAAAGACCAGTCCTACCATCGTACCTCCTTGTTCATTATGAACTTGTCTAACTTTGTCTTGAATCCCTGGATGATGTTTTCCCCTATGACAGACTCCGGAAGAGCGTTCCAGTTTTTTACCACTCTCTGGGTGAAGAAGAACTTCCTTACATTCGTATGGAATCTATCCCCTTTCAGTTTTAGAGAGTGCCCTCTCATTCTCCCTACCTTGGAGAGGGTGAACAACCTGTCCTTATCTACTAAGTCTATTCCCTTCAGTACCTTGAATGTTTTGAGCCATACCCATAAGACTTGGTTATTTGTAGCCATGTGCTCCAGCAGCTCTAAGTAGGTTCTGACGTGTCTTGGTCATGATTGGTATAGCCTGAACACGAGCCTGAGTGTTTTTGGAACCTGTCCTCTGGAGAAAAACTCAAGCTTGAGTAGAGTCCAGAATATTACCTTTAAAAGAAATTACGGTTGGGCAAAGTGTGAACTTCTACAGTCTCTAGGATTCCTCATCAACCTGCAGAAGTGTGATTTTATGTAGAATTGAGACCTGTGAGTCTGAATCGCTAGAGGCCAGCCATCCAGGTATGGAAATAGTAGAGAGTCTCATTTGTACAGTTATATGGGTGCCACAATAAGGCACTTTGAAAACACTCTGCACAGCTGAGAAAGGCTGAAGGGGAGGACTTTGCACTAGAAATTAATGGATTAAAGGGAATGAATTGGAATATGCATATACATCTTTTGATATCCAGGTACACATCCAGTCCTTTGTTTAGTAGGAGAAGATTGTAGGGATGATGGTCATTCTGAATTTCATTTTGAGCAGATATTGGAGAGCAAGTATAATAGGTGGATATTGCAGATCTTTTTTGGAATGAGAAAGTATCTTAAATAGAACCTTCCATATTTTACCTGAGGCAGGAAAGGTTCTGTGGCATTGGCTTAGAGAAGTACAGTAGGCCAAGTTTATTTAAAATGTGTTGTTCTGCTTATTCAAGCTTCTAAGTGGAATACATAAAAGTTAAAATGATATTACATAAAATAAGTACAAAAGGAAGTGGGAACGGACACTGAAGATCACTCATGTAAAACCAACTTGTTTATTTCATAAAAGGACACAAGCAGAAGCTGTGGACCCAACACAGCACTGAGTTTCGGCATCTGAGGAACACCTGCATCAGAGGTCACTATGGCGTATATGTTCACAGATGACAGGTTTGGGGTGAAACAAAGCTTGGTCCAACTAACATGCCAGAGTAACCAAAATCACTGAAAAGCTATGGAAGCATTTTCGTTCCTCAGACGCCGAAACACAGTGCTGTGTCGGGTCCACAGCTTCTGCTTGTGTTCTTTGCTGAAATAAACATGTTGGTCTTACAATAGTGATCTTCAGTGGAGTGTTCATTGTCTATTCCCACTTCCTTTTGTACTGTTTTATACCTGTGGGTTCTCTGTCCTGTTGGACTTTTTGGTGTTTACAATTACATAAAATAATTCAAACACACATGTTGGGACGAGCAACAAATACTGAAACAGTGGGAACGGGGGAGAAACTACATCAATTAAAGTATGGAAAAATGAAAGTAAGCACAAGCGGGAAGGGGAACCAATCTGAAAATTTTGAACAGAGAGAAATTAATACTGAGCATCCTTAATAGGACGGTTATAAGTCAAAAGCATCTTAAATAGAAAGGATTTTAGGATTTAAGCAGACCTTCTCATGCAAGATGGGGACCAAACATCCTTCTAGGAAACTAGTAGAGGGTGATCCAGGGGACAACTGATGAATCTGAGGTGACACTTGTGGCATCTGTTACATTTGCAAATTAACTACCATCTCCCACATAGATTTTATTTTAAAGTATGATTCCATCTTTAATTTTAGATTTCTCTTTATTGTACAGTTTAATGAACAAAAAAAAGATAATAGTTTACTTAAAATAAGAGGATCCGTGTGTTTCTTGACCTATGTATAGCTTTACTTATGCCTGACATTTCCTGCCTATTCTAGACTTTGATGATGAAGTAGTGTCCAGATCCAATATATCCCGTTATATCGAAGACCCTGGTTTTGGGTACAAAGACTTTGCCAGGCGGGGAGAAGAGCATCTGCCAACATTCCGAGCTCAGGTATTCAATGTGTGCGCTGTTGGCTTCGAAGCATGTTTACAGAGTGGTGCTGGTCAATGCAACAGAAAAGAAGGTTGTTCTAGTCAATTTGAGTTTGTTTGATAGTTTTGACTTAAGAACATAAGAATAGCCTTACTGGGTCAGACCAATGGTCCATCAAGCTCAGTAGCCCATTCTCATGGTGGCCAATCCAGGTCTCTAATACCTGGCCAAACCCCAAGGACTAGCAAAATTCCATGCAGAATCTCAAAGAATAGCAAGATTCCGGAATCCCAGAGAGTAACAAGATTCTAGAAGCCCAGAGTAGCAACATTCCATGCTACTGATCCAGGGCAAGCAGTGACTTGCCCCATGTCTTTCTCAATAACAGACTATGGACTTTTCCTCCAGGAACTTGTCCAACCCCTTCTTAAAACCAGCTAGGCTATCCGCTCTTACCACATCCTCTGGCAATGCGTTCCAGAGCTTAACTATTCTCTGAGTGAAAAATTATTTCCTCTTATTGGATTTTAAAAGTGTTTCCCTGTAACTTCAAGTGTCCCCTAGTCTATGTAATTTTTGACGGAGTAAAAATCGATCCACTTGTACCCGTTCTACTCCGCTCAGGATTTTGTAGACTTCAATCATATCTCCCCTCAGCCGTCTCTTTTCCAACATTGCGACTTCGTTTGCAACTCTGTTTTGTTGGTTTTATATCCCCCTTTCATCTCTGCAGAGCCATTGCAGTGACAAGCTAGGGGTGATTAACTGCAGTTAAAGTAGACTCTGAGCAGTGGCATCATAAGGGGGGGTATTGGTGGGAGCGCCGGCCCACCCCAGCCCCTCCCGGCACACGTGTGCACCCCTTCCCTTCCCTCATACCGGTCTCATTTTCCCGGCGCGAGCAGTGTCATGAACTTGCTGCCTGCGTCAGTGTTGGTTCTCTCAGACGTCACTTCTGGGACTATATAGCCGACCCCACTTTTAAGAAAAAAATAATTAATGAAAACGCACAAAAAAAAATAGAAATGCAATAAATGAAGACTTATCTGAATGATATGTGAATCAAAGTGGGGTCGGCTATGTGGACTGTTTGAAACATATTTACTGAGTGGACCAATCTTGAATAATAACCACATATCACATTTTATCTTTTGGACATTCACTGATGTTTTGGACACTAAAAAATGAGTTAAAAATTTTAAAAGAGGTATCATGATGCACGGAGCAGACTCATTTAGGTACTGAATGAATTTGTACCATGTTTGAGATACCGTCCTGGTTCAAACTGCCTTTGGTCATTTAGAGCAGTTGCCCTGTACCGAATTCTCTTAGCGATATCATCCAAAACCATTTTCTGTTTCAAAATTTATCCTTAGGATTACAATCTGGGGAAAAGTATCTCTCCACAGCGCTTGAATTCTCATTCAAGATCGATCCATAGGAATTATTTCTCCTATAGAGAGATATTGTTCTCTGCCTATAGAAACCTAGATCTAAATAATGTGCAATTGGAGCCTCAACCCTGAAGAAATAAATAATGAAACATGGTCATGTCGGTGGAGGCGCTCCCTAATTAGAATTTCCTACAAAAAAAGTTTGTTGTTGTTTTAAGAAGTCACGTTGAGATTACATATATCACATAAAGTAAAAACGATCCAGTGAAGAAAATGGCTTATGCGATCTCTAAATGAAATGCATAAGGAGAAACCCAAGCCTACAGAGGATCAAAAAAAATTTATTGCACATTATTTGGTGTCTGGGTTTGTTGGCGATAGATATTCTGCCTCTTTTACAAAGCCACGCAAGCAGCTGCTCCAAAGCCATTTAAATCTCTATGGGCTTCGGGGCTGTTAGCGTGGCTTTGTAAAAGAGGCCGATAGTATTGATTACCCAGAAATTAATAGCCTGTTGTAGCTATTTGTTATAGAAACATGATGGCAGATAAAGGCCAAATGGTCTCTCCACAGCATCCACTATCTCCTCATCTCCCTAAGAGATCCCACATGCCTATTGAAGCACACTGAACTACATTCTGGGTCTCACTTGTATTTCTTTCTTATTTCATAGGATTATTCCTGGGAAGATCATGGTTTCTCTCTCGTGAACAGCCTTTATTCTGATATTGGGCATCTCCTGGATGAGAAGTTCAGGATGGTCTATAATCTCACTTACAACACCATGGCCACACACGAAGATGTGGACACGACCATGTTGAGGAGAGCTTTGTTTAACTATGTTCATTGTATGTTTGGAATTAGGTATGTTCAAATGTGTGCGCTCTCTCTTGCGCGCGCTCTCTCTCTCTCTTGCGCGCGTTCTCGCTCGCTCTTGCTCTCGCGCGTTCTCGCTCGCTCTTGCTCTCGCGCGTTCTCGCTCGCTCTTGCTCTCGCGCGTTCTCGCTCGCTCTTGCTCTCGCGCGTTCTCGCTCGCTCTTGCTCTCGCGCGTTCTCGCTCGCTCTTGCTCTCGCGCGTTCTCGCTCGCTCTTGCTCTCGCGCGTTCTCGCTCGCTCTCTCTCATGACAAGTTAGAATTTGAAAAATCCATAGATTTGTTTTTTTTGTTGTTTTTTGTTTGTTTTTGGGTTTTTTTTTAACTCTATAGTAGATGACGGCAGATAAAGTTTGCTGTCGAGAAAATTTGCTTCCAGTTTTTGAAGACTTTGACCAACATAGGTAGGCTCACAAGCTATACTTTTTTTTTCTGGATTTTTTTTGCTTAGGTATGATGACTATGATTATGGTGAAGTTAATCAATTACTTGAACAAAGCCTGAAGGTTTACATTAAGACAGTGACCTGCTACCCTGAAAGAGCTACCAAGCGCATGTACGATAGTTACTGGCGTCAGTTCAAGCACTCGGAGAAGGTAAGTGTTTAATAGCCAAACATTTCACAAGTGGCGTGTTTATGCCTTTTAACAATAAAAAGCTAACCCTAATCAGGTTAGGGCCCTTCATTTTGGAGGAAAGATGACTGAGGAGGGATGAGATAAAAGCTTATGAAAATTAAGAGTTGAGCAGAATTGTTAGAGAGGGAACGGTTTTGTGATCTTGGCACAATAAAAATAAAACACCTTAGGCAATTACATTACATTAGTGATTTTTATTCTGCCATTACCTTGCGGTTCAAGATGGATTACAGAAGAGGATTTCTGGACATGTTACAAAGTAGAGCTGGTTGCTCCAGAGGATTGAAATGTTTCATTTGGTGTGTGTTAGTCTTCATGGATTTCTTGAATAGCAAGGTTTTTATTTCTTTTCTGAAAGTTGTTGTAGTCTGGGGTCACGATTAGTAGATTGGAGAGTTGGTGGTCTAGTTTTGCCGCCTGTGTGGCTCAACATTGCTTATAAAAATGTCTTTGTGAATATCTCAAATCCTTTTTCTGTTTTTTAAATTTTGTTGAATTGTACCATTTATCTGTGTAGATGTTCAGACTTGTTGCAAAGCCTGCATGTCAGCTACAAAAGTCTGTCGGGGCTCGAGGCAGCTGATGTAACTTCCTCTTTCAGTGTAGCAGGGACTGGAGAAAACACGGAGAGTGCTGCTTTATTGCTAACACTAGTGTTTAAGCCCGTTACAATAACGGGTGCTAGAGAGATGTCTGTCTTTTGTTTTTTTCTTTCTCTCTCTCTCTCTCCTTGGCCACTGCTAATCTGTTTTTTTCTTTCTCTTTCTCTCTCTCTCTCTCTCTCCTTGGACGCAGGCTGTCTGTCTCTCTGGCCCCATCTGTCTGTCTCATTCTTTCTTTCTCTCTCTCTCTCCTTGGCCGCTGTCTGTCTGGGTTTTTGTTTTGGTTTTTTTTTGGGGGGGTTCTCTCCTTGGACGCTGACTGGCTGTCTGTCTTTTTTCTTTGCCTCTCTCTCCTTAGCTGCTGTCTGTCTCTCTCCCTGGCCCTCTTTCTTTCTGTATGTCTCTGTCTCTCTCTCTGGCCCCCTGCCTGCCTATATTTTTCTGTTGTGCCATCCCTGACTGTCTCTCCATGGCCCCCTTCTGTCTTCCCCCCAGCACACACCTCCCCAAAGCATCCCCCTTTCTCTCTCCCTGACTGTCTCTCCATGGCCCCCTTCTGTCTTCCCCCCAGCACACCCCTCCCCCCCAAAGCAGCCCCCTTTTCCTCTCCCTTACTGTCTCTCCGTGGCCCCCTTCTGTCTTCCCCCAGCACACCCCTCCCCCCCCAAAGCAACCCCCTTTCCCTCTCCCTGACTGTCTCTCTGTGGCCCCCTTCTGTCTTCCCTCCCAGAGCAAAGCTGACTGCCCCTCCAGCACACCCCTCCCTCCAAAGCAGCCCCCTTTCACCTGCAGTACCGGAACAACACCCTCCAGCCGTTCCTAAACTGCCACTGAAATTCCTCCATGCGCCACCAGCCATTGTAAGCTGCCTCGCGCACCTCCTCAAGCCACCGAATACCATGGGACACAGCACGAATCACAGCACAACCTCCTGAGTGTGCATGCCCGCTTAGAGGATTATTATAGAGAATTGTCAGGCTATGAAAGGTTAGAGGGAGGGGAGATATAGTAGACCGTGGCAGGCAGCGTTGGCCGAGGTGAAGGCAAGTGGTGGGCAGTGACAAGGCAGCTCTTGGGGGGAGGGTCAACAGCGCCAGTTGAGGTATCACCTTATTATGGCAGGGTGAGGACTAGGACTCCTTTTAGAGCTTTTAGGGTGGGAGGACAGAAATCTCTCTCTTCCCTCCCCCCTCCAGAAGGAAGCAGCAGACTTCCCCCTCTACATGCTGCTTTTGGTTGTTGGGCCTAAACAGGAAGTTACAGCTTTCATGCAACTTCTGTTTTGGGGTCTGACAAAGACGCCTATCGATTCAGCTGCGGTGGAAACAAGGAGCAAACCGGCAGAAAATGGGTGAGCCAGCGGGAGGGGGAGAGGGCAGGGAGACAATAGCGCAATTTTGAATGTGGGGGGTGGGGAGATGATGATGCTGGATATGTGGAGGAGAGGCGATCGCAGTAATTGTGGTAAAAAATTTTTAACGCAGCTATTTAATGCATTAATCGTTTAGCACGTTACATGTACAACCCTAGTACAGCTGCACAGCTGTTTCAATTTCTCTCAGAATATGGTTTGGTATTTCATTTCAATCAATCTACAGATTTATTTTTAGTTTGTGATAGTTTTGTAATTGGTGAGGGTCTCTGCTCAACTTGGCATATAAATTCTACGAGTATATACAAGGATCAGTAGTAATGCAACTTGTTTAGTTTTTCCAGTGTTTTGAGCAGTTTACTTGCTTTATACTTTTTTGTTTAGTTTTTCCAGTGTTTTGAGCAGTTTACTTGCTTTATACTTTTTTATTTATTTATTTTTTTTTACATTGTCTTTAAAAAAATAAATTGATCTAGAATCCATTGAGATCTGACCCTGAGTGGCCTTTTGGTTTTTGTATTGCTTTATACTTATTTTTTTTTAACATTGTCTTTAAAAAAAAAATAAATTGATCTAGAATCCATTGAGATCTGACCCTGAGTGGCCTTTTGGTTTTTGTATTGCTTTATACTTATTTTTTTTTAACATTGTCTTTAAAAAAAAAATAAATTGATCTAGAATCCATTGAGATCTGACCCTGAGTGGCCTTTTGGTTTTTGTATTGCTTTATACTTTTTTTTTTTAACATTGTCTTTAAAAAAAAAATAAATTGATCTAGAATCCATTGAGATCTGACCCTGAGTGGCCTTTTGGTTTTTGTATTGCTTTATAACATGTCTGGCTCTGAAGAGGGTTTATGTTGGCTGTTAACTGAGATGAAACCAGGATAAATATTCAAGGGAGACTTCTGTGCATGCAGAATATCTGTTTAAGCACTGCGTTCAGTGTCGGCTTCTATCATTTTAAACTTTGGGGAAGCTTTTTGGACGGGTAGGATTATTTCTAGCACACCGATCCTTTTAAGGTAGCTCCAGGAGCATTGGGTGTTAAATTAGCAGCCAGTGCTCCCAGGGAGGAAAAAATGCTAGCTAGGAGCTGGCATTATTTTCTCAAATACAGCTAATAACGTTAAACATAAGCTGCATTATTCAGTTTGCATAATGAGGGGCTTTGCATGTCATTTATCTCATTCACGCTTCTGAAATGTGTGTTAAATGGCACAGTCAGGAATTATTTGCCTTTACCTTGTGTCAAGTCAAACAATGCACATTAAGAACTACCCTTCTAAATCTAACCTATTTGTAAAGTAGAAAAATGCTCCGACAAGCTTAAATTCAAAGACCGCTCTAAGATTTATTTATTCATTCAATTTTCTATACCAGGGGTGTCCAACCTTTTGGCTTCCCTGAGCCGCATTGGCTGAAAAAAAAAAATTTCTGGGGCCACATAAACGCGCAAAGGCTGCAGAAAGACAGAGGAGGGAGCCGGCAAGACAGTAAACACCCGGGGGCAGCAGAGGAGCTGCATTGACCGAGGCCGCAGGTTGGACACCCCTGTTCTATACTCTCAGGGGAGCTCAGAATAGTTTACATGAATTCAGGTACTCAAGTATTATTCCCTGTCTGTTCCATCGGGCACACATTCTACCTAATGTATCTGGAGCAATGGGGGGATTTGCTAAACTGATAATTTTAACCTCACATTTTGTTAATTAATCTACCTGGTTAAGATTATTATCCTCTAATTGGCTTAAACCCAAATTTAGACAAGTTAATTAACTAGTTTGCATATTGATTCCTTTCTTCCCTTGCTCAGATTTCTTGCCTGTCTCCCATTTCTGAATGAAAGCATGAAAACTGGTTGGAAGTACGTTTTGACTTACCTACTGTATATGTTCTTTCACAGGTCCATGTTAATCTGCTTTTAATGGAAGCTCGGATGCAGGCAGAGCTGTTGTATGCCCTTCGTGCCATAACTCGCCACTTGACCTGAAATGTGAACGAAAATGCAGAGCTTCCTGTTCCAGCAGATGCACGCCCAAAACTGCTTTACGCTACAGTGTCGACGATTCAGTCCTAATCTCCTATTTTGCCTGCATTGCTCGGTATTCATGTGCAGCAATGCCCTTCCTATGTTTTCCCGCTCGATGCTTAAAACGTAGCTAATGAGCATAAAAGTGAGGCGCTACATCTTTGTTTTTCAGAGCCGGCATGTTCAGTCCTGCTCACAAATCCAGAGTTTGATATGTGATTAACTTCAATGCTTTCGGCTTGAGAGGAAAAAAAAAAAAAAAAAAATCCACTCGCAAAATAAGCAGTGTGTTCTGTTGAAGAAACTTCCCCCTTGCCTCTGCCCAAACTTACGAATTGACGGTGGATGTTTCCATTGGCTGTTTTACGTTGAATAACTTTCAGAATCATGTTGAAGGCATGCACTGTCTTAGGACCAGCTGGCTTTCTCCCGCCTTTTTTGCTTTTGCCGGTGGTTGATGGTCATAGGAGCTGACGTTCAGACATTGTTCTGGTAAACCAATCATTCGAGGTTGCTGTGCAGAGCAGCGTGGCTCGCAGTTTGAAAAATGTGAAGTAAATCTGTGGTGAGCTTTGCAGCATGCTACTGAAATTACAAAAAATGCAGCTGTTCCTTAGAAGCAGAAATTAGTCAAGATTTTGCTTCCCTGTCAAGATGCCATCTAATGCTACATAATCCTTTTAGTTCAAAGAAGGTATATAAGTGTGTGAAATTCAGCTTTCTCCCAGCTGCTCTTGCATTTGCAAATTTTATTTTATTTTATTTTTTTGCTGTTGGCCAAATGTCACCTGCGTTCATCGGAGTTTTTTTAAAAAAATTTATGAGAGAAAACAGACAGAAAACTGCATGATAAAGATGTTTTAATGTTTTTTTTTATGTACTTCACTATTCCATTGCTTTTAAAGTGCCATAAAGGTTAGTTAAAGGTGGTGATTCCAGCTCAGGTCTTCTGGGATCTATAGTATGATTGCAATCAGCCTTTGAAAAGAAATGTCATCTGTCAGCCAGCATGCTGGGAGGGTTTTAACAGACAGCCCTGAGCATTTTTTTTTGTTTGTGAATGGTATGCTTTATCTTTTTTTTTGTGCATAACCACCTAGTTAAAAAAAAAAAAACCCCACAAAATAACGTGACAGTGGAAATAGCATTTTTTTCAGATAATGGTCTGAGAAATTGAGTAAGAATGGCAAAATGTGTTTTGGGGTTTTTTTTTTCTCTTGCCTGTTACTTAGCTGACTTCTATTATGTCCTAGTTCCTCAAGCATTTTATATTTTTAATTGTTACGTAATGTTTTGCACCTTTCACTTACTAGCTAGTTATACCTACTTGGTTATTAACCCCTGGATTCTATAAAGTGCTAAAATTTTGAGCGTCTCACCATCAAACAAAATATTTCCAAAAGGGGGCTCACCTACTTATAGAAACATAGCAATAACAATCCTCAGATTTATCACTTCATTATAGCCATTGGATAAGAGCAAAACCAGAGGGTAGGAAAAGGCTCATATTTACAGCAGATTATAGAAAAATCGCCAAAGCTCCCTCTTCTCAGTCGCTGGCATAAAAGCCTCCCCTCCCTGACGCAGCGGCAACCAAAGCCATGAAACTCTGTCGGTGTTGGAGATTTTGAAATCTGCAAAGAAGCTCCGAGAAGGCTGGTTTGAATTAAACTTCTGCAAAATTAACTCTACAGCAAATATATTTAAACAGATTTGTAAGTTTGCACATCGAATACAGTTGGCAAATTGACCGTTGGGTTTAAGGACTTTGAGTTTCATTTGAGAGAAAAAAAGGGGTGTTTTTTTTTTTTGCTTAAAAGTTTGAAATTTATTTTGAAAATTTTGAGCACCGCAGGGTAGGTTTTTATGCCAGTGACTGAGAAAAGGGAGCTTGTGAGGATTTTTCTCTCTCTACGTCTCCTGCTGTAAATCTGAGGCTTTTCCTACCCTCTGGTTTTGCTCTTATCCAGTGACTATAATGAAGTGATAAATCTATTTGAGCCCCTTTTTTTTTTTTTTTTTTGGAGCTATTTTGTTTGATGGTGATTTTGTGCTACCACCCATATTTGATTTTCTTCTTTACATATCCTATTTATGTTTAGAATTTAATTGAACAATGAGCCAGTAGCACTGATAATTGGGATCTCAATGAGCAATTGGTGCCATTTGGTTTTAAGTTGCTTGCATTAATTTAGGTGTGGATCTGCACCTATATTTTAGGCAAGAGTCAAAGGGAGTACGGAAATGGGAGAGTCACGGGCAGATCAGGAGTGTTCCTTCAGTTTTCACGCATTGTATAGAATAAGGGGATCCATACATAATTTAGGCGTGAGGACTTACGACCATGTGTCTGTTGGTGTAAACGGCTAGGCCTAAAGTTAGACGCAGTTTCAGACGCTAAGTGCTGATCGAAGCTCAAAGTTAGGCACCGTTTATGGTTTATAGAATAGTGCTTAGGTGTTAATTTTTTTAGGCTCCAATTAGGCACCATTTGTAGAATTCTCGTCTTAAGCCTCAAAAAACAGTGCCTGCACGCCCATTTTCTCGTAGGCCTTCAAAGTCTTTAATTGCAACAATAAAGTTGGTTAATTCTGTTCTACAGGAGAGTCTCTGGTTAACCGACCTTTGGTTATCTGATCCTCTGAATTAACCGATGGTCAGTTCAGTGGGCTCCACCCTCTTACCACACCTCGGGAAACCCCACCTCCAAAGTGCCTCTTACCTCATCCACCCTGCCATACAATTTTTATTTTTTTGGCTCCTGGCCCCTCCCCCTTAAGCTCTCTTCACTTATCTGCTCAACCACTGCTGTGGGGGAGGGGTCCTCAGAAGCCTTTGTCTCCTCATGATGTGGTACTGGTGGTAGCAGCTGGAAAATCCCTGCCAGTCATAGCAGCAGATGCTTGTGCTACATCATGAAGGAGCCCAGGCATCATAGCACCCCCCTCTCTCTCTAGCTGCAGTTCAGCAGGTGAATGGGGAGAACTTGAGATGGGTTTGGGAACAAGGGAGCGGCATCTATTTAGGAGGGTGAGCGGGATAGGAGACACTTTGAGGAAGTTTGCCAGGTATAGTGGGAGGATTGATGATGCAAGAGTCTCTCAAATTATCCAACAACAGGATGGTCCTGTTTATGTTGAATAATCAAACCCTTTTGTATTTCCATTAGCTTTTTTTCTTTACAAATTGCTGTTCCCTGTAAATCTTTATTTTATCAAACATTACGTTCAAAATAAGTGCTCATTGTTTCTTTGAACTAGAGATTTATAGTATTTTTTTTGGGGGGGGTGGGCAGCAAGACAAGCTAACACAATACACTTCTCCCTCCGTATTCGCGGATTCCATTATTCGCGGTTTTTAGCTTGCTGGCTCCTCCCCCCCAAATTACATCAGCTTGCAAAGAGAAATCACTGATTCCCGGCACTTCCTTTGCTGTGTTTTGCCTTTCCTTCAGGAACAGGCCAGGTCTCCCACCATGTTATTCGCAGTTTCACCCTATTCACGATGGTTTTTAATAAAAAACAGCGAATAACATATGAAAAAGTTTTATTTGCGGGTTTTCCTGTATTTGCAGTTCTGTTAATCCCCTATCACAGCGAATACGGAGGGAAAAATGTACTGAATGAAATATTTGAGAGTAACACTATACTGCAGAACATTTTATCGTAAGGTCTTTCAGTTTGCACATCTTGAGTTATCCTGAAATGCGGTAGTACCGTGTTTTCACCCGTAAAACGCGCACACGGGTATAGGGCGCGGGGAACACAAATTTATGTTAAAAAAATGTAATATAGTGCGCACACGCGTATACCGCGCATGCTAAAACCTCCTCCCGCCTACTCCGAACCGGCATCCTCCCCCCCGCTCGCTTACCCGAGAGAGCATTTTTTTTTTCATTCGAATCCGGCATTCCCCCAGCGAACCGGCATCCTCCCCCACGATCCTACATCCCCCCCAGCACCGCAAAACATCTCTTACCCGATTGGGCACCGGCACCAGCACCAGCACCAATGCACAGGATGTGCCAGTGCCCGAAGATCCTCCCTCGTTGGGTTGGGCTGGGCTGGGCGGTGCGAGAGAGATCCTCCTTCTTCCTGCGCCGGGCTGGACTAGGCTTTGAGCATTTGCACATGCTCAAAGCCTTCTGGTCTCGCTCTCTCCGAGATAATGTAGGATCGTGGGGGAGGGGGAGTGACGCGAGTGGGGGGGGATGCCAGTTCGCAGGGGGGATGCCGGATCGGATTGAAAAAAAAAGTTGTAAAACGCGCTCACACGTATAACGCGCACGGTTATGCACAGTTTGTAAAAATCGTGTATAACGCACGCGTTATATGCGTGAAAATACGGTAGTTCAAAACATTCCTAAGCTAGTAAATACTAAGAATCTGATCAAGCTGTAAAGCTTTTATTTTATTTTTCCTGAGGCCTAATCGCCAGAGGTGCAAATAATAGTTCAAAATATGCTGGAAGCTTTTGATATTTTTTTTTTTTTTTAACCATCAAAGATTCTCATCCCTGTCCTCAGAATCCCAAGCCAGTCTGCTTTTCAAGATATCCACAATGAATATGCATGGAATATCTCTTGCAAACCAAACTGGTCTGGGATTCCCCAAAGACTGGGGTTGAGATACTCTGAAACGGATTAAGGAGATGCTTGAAACCATGTTCTTTTGAAGTGCAAAATGTAAATAGAAAATCACTCCAAAGTTTATTTAGTGTGTTTTCTTGTTCCAAAGCGAACGATGGAACAGTTTCCCTTGTCAAAAAGCAAGTTTGCTGTGGAAAATATTGTTGACAAATTCTAATTCTGCTCGTTCATTGATTATGAAGATGACGTGATCACATTCATACTTTTTACAAGATGAAAAGCAACCAGTCTTGCAAATCCAATTCCAACATGCCACTCTTCTTTCTCCATCATACTGACTTCGGCACGGTTCCCTTCTTGAAAGCATTAATCGCCCCTTCCAGTCAACAGATCAGACGTCTGCCTCTACATAGTTGCTTTGGGGTTTTGCACGCTTGAAACTTAAATTTGTTGACTGGGTTAGGCTTTTTGATCCTGATTCTATAAAACACCTAAAGTTAGGAGCATGAATCAGGACACCTAGTAAGCTTAATTATTTAAGCAGCAGGTGGCCTGCTGCTTTCAGGTATGTGCCTAGCCCAAAGTGCTTACCAGAAAGTAGGTGTGGTTAAGGACAGATTGTGGGCGAGTTTCGTGTGTAGGATCAGGGAAATGGAAACGGACCTCTAAGCCACTCGACTTTGGCCATGTTGCATACCAACTGCAGTACGATTATGGTATTCCTTGATTTACTAGCTTTACTTTATTATCCGCTATGCAGGCAAACTGGGAAAATCCCTTCTCTTCAGAATCACAGGTCTTTGGAACAACCTTACTACCCCCGCTGCGGAACCTGGGCTCCCTCCAATTATTCCGCAAGCAACTGAAAACCTGGCTTTTCACTAAAATGTAATTCTATCCCCCCCTTACTCTTCTCTTCTCTATATAAGTTCATGTAAACCTTTTTTTTTCCTTCTCTTCCTATATTTTAAGTTCTTGTAAACCGTGCCGAGCTCCACAACATCCGTGGAGAGGATGCGGTATATAAACTTAAGGTTTAGTTTAGTTTAGTTTTTGACTGCATCCTCCCTTTTTGTGAATTTACTTAATTGAGTTTATCTTCTTTAGTCTCTGCCTTTATACCCCAGGAAGAATGCTTGGCTTTTATACACTGGAGATATGTTGAGGTCTTCAGCTCTCTTTCTCTCCTTCCTCCAAGGTCTTTAAAATTTTTCCATGTAGATGTAGCATTAGTTTGGTAGCCTTCTACGTTGTTCCATTATAACTATAGCCTCCAGAGTTGAACACTTGCCACTGGACTGCGCAAATGTATTATCCTTCCCCCCCCGCACACACCCCTGCTTTTTGCGACGGCTTTTTTACAGTTAGTGAACCTCGACATCTCTTAAACTTTGCCGCTACTCTACAACAATTTTTTGTGACTTTTTTTGTTTTCCTTTTTTACCATGGACCCCTGACGAAGGTTTGTCCGAAACACAAACCGTGTCGGGTCCCTTGATTGGTAAAAGGGTTTGCATATAATTATTTTGTCACAATAAATTTTGCCTAGGTCTAGTACAGATCTGCAGTTTTGTTTTGTTTGCTTTTGGTTGGTTTTTCACTGCAGTTTAGGTTGGGACACTCAATGAAGTTACACTTTTAAAACCAATAGGAGGAAATATTTTTTCACTCGGAGAATAGTTACTGGAATGTGTTGCCAGAGGATGTGGTAAGAGCAGTTAATGCAGCTAGTTGTACAAAACGTGTGGACAAGTTCCTGGAAGGAAAGTCCATAAACTGTTGTTGAGACAGACACGGGAGAAACCACTGCTTGCTCTGAATAGGTGACATGGAATGCTGCTACTACTGGGCTAGATGGATCATTGGTCTGATCCAGTAAGATTATTCTTATGTTCTTACCCTTCTGCAAGCATTGAAGTTTGCTCCTTTCTTGACACTCATGTCTGCTGTTGCATTTTAAGTCCACTAACAGAACAAGTTTTGTATTAGCTGACAGTACATTTTAGTAAAGCTAGCCCTAGCATGTTAACACACATGAATGCACGTTATTGAGCTTGACTTACTGCAGGACCTGTTTTATGCAGTTAGACCTATTTGAAAAATACGGTGTCAGGTCAAAAGCGCGCCGGGATAAAGGCGCGCCCAGACAATTGAGCGCAGCGCGCGCCGCTCTAAATTACTGTTTTTAGCGCTCCGGGGGGGGTGTGGGGGGGAACACCCCCACTTTACTTAATAGACATCACGCCGCGTTGTGGGGGGTTGTAACCCCCCCACATTTTACTGAAAACTTCACTTTTACCCTGTTTTTAGGGAAAAAGTTCACTTTACAGTAAAATGTGGAGGGTTACAACCCCCCAAACCCCCCATAACGCCGGCGCGATGTCTTTTAAGTAAACTGGGGGGGTTCCCCAACAAAACCCCCCGTCGGAGCCCCTAAAAACTGTAATTTAGAGCGGCGTGGTGACGCGCGCTGCGCTCAATTGTCGGCGCGCGCTTTTGTCTTTCGCGCCGTTGTCTATGAACCAAAAAATACACATTAATATGCTGGTGCATATCAGTAAATCTGACCCATAGAGATTAGCCTCCTCTAAAGAAAGATGCAATTGAGGTTTCTCTTATTGAGAAGAGGAGCTCAAACTGGAATTAAAGAGAGAGCCTGTTTAAGTTTTTATAACCGTGTTTTGCCAAAGTTTCCCCCATTCTTGGCTGTCAAACCCCAAACAGATCCTGTCCCTGATTGATACTTTTGAGTTTAAAAGACGCCACTTCGTTGAATACAGATTTATCAGAGACTAGTCTTATAGCCCGTTACATTAACGGGTGCTAGAATATATGTGTGTGTGTCTCTATTTCTTTCTCTCTCTCCTTAGCCGCTTTCTTTCTTTCTGTCTTTCTTTTTCCTTGGCTGTCCATCACCACCCCTTGCCTGCTCCCCCTGTCCATTGTCCCTTTCTTTTACCTCCCCTGTGTCCACCACCACCCCTTCATAGCTCTCCTTATGCAGAAGCAGCCCTTCTCCCTTTGTTTTACCTCCCCCCTGTCCAGCAGCACCTTCCTTCTCCCCCTGTCCAACATTAGGCCTCCGTTCCTTTTTCTTCACCCTCCCTGTCCATCAGCACCTCTTTCCTTCTCCCCCTGTCCAGCAGTAGTCGTCCCTTCCTTTTTCTCCCCCCCCTCCTCCTTCTTATCCCTATGATACACTTACCTTGCTCTGCCCCTGATCAGAGGCTCCCGACAGCCGCCCAGTTGCACCCATTGGAAAAGTTCCCTCTGCGGCATCCCGCACCCCTCCTGACGCGACTCCCGCTGTCTTTCTTTTTGTTTGTCTCTGTCCCTGGCCCCCTTTGTCTGTTTGTCTTTCTGTATATCTCCCTGCCCCTGTGTCTTTCTTCTTTTCTTTCTGTCTCCCTTCCTCCCTCTGTCTGTCTGTCCGAAGCAGCATTCCCTCCCCCCACACCAGTTCCCTGTGCACCTGCCCCTGTGTCTTTCTTCTTGTCTTTGTCTCCCTTCCTCCCTCTGTCTGTCTGTCCAAAGCAGCATTCCCTCCCCCACACCAGTTCCCTGTGCACCTGCCCCTGTGTCTTTCGTTTTATTATATTAGATGTAGAAAGAAAATTAAGGCTACATAAATTTCCTACTGTAATCTAACCCCTTTTTCTCTCCCCCTTCCCCTCTCTATTCTGACAAATCAAAAATAAAAAGAGTTAGTCGGTGAAAGAAAGCAAAATATGCAACACAGGAGAATATGCAGGCATTTCCTTTTAATCTCTGCTTTCCCCCGAGCCCTGGATCACAACCCCTGAAACAAAAACTCCTTGCTGGCAATGAATTTTGCCTTGGTGTTCACCTTACGGGGAACTTATTTAAACATTTTGCCTTGGCAAATGTTCTAATGTCCTAAAACTCCAGTAAACCCAAAGGTCAGACGGTGGCTATCAAGTATAACCGCTGAACAATTTATTTCTTTAATATAGTTGACTTTCAAGACATGAAAAGGATCATTGGTCAATGAGAAACTTCCACTTTATCAACCAAGGTTATCAAAATGAGTTGCGCCTTCAGTCAGCACAAGCGTTATCACTATTGGACTATTGTGAAATGGACAATATATCAGGTTCCCTCACAAGTAGATTGATGGTCATAAATTGAATGTCACATTTACAGAACCAAGGGATTGCATAATACAGGGTGCCCACAAAAACACTCCTTGATTTTAAATGGTTACAAAACCAAAATTTATTGGCCATATTCTTTCACCTTGGAGGCTAAAGTTTCATCAACTCGTAAAGTTTCATATGGTTTCTGTTGATTACATACACTTGATGTGCGCCCCACCTGATACTCGGCAAACATCGATGCAATAATCAAGCTCGGACCAGATGCTCCGAAGCATTTCCGGTGTGATCGCGTTTATAGCTTCAGTGATGCATTCCTGCAGAACATCCATAGTTGCGGGTAGTGGAGGTACGTACACTATGTCTTTCATGTACCCCCAAAGGGAAAAAGTCAAACAGTAATGTCCAGTGATCATGGGGGCCACTTGAGGAACACCTGGTCATTTTGGCACGTTGCATTGTCTGAAGGTTGTAACTTCTGCACCAATTGCAGCTTTTAAGGGTGAAAGTGCAAGCGATTGTGTAAAATCTTGCTAACCGTGCTTTTTGGGACTTGTATTTGCTGTCATCTTATTTATCGTGTGAACAGCGTATCTAAATAATGATGAGAGAGTATGTGATCTAGTACTTCGAAAGTAGTCCAACTGACTAGTTCCTGACCCCCCCCCCTCACAATATTTTTAGTCACCCAGACCCTCAGAAATGCCACCGAGATACTCAAGTGTATTTCATAGTATCTGGCTTTATGCATTTAATCTTCACCGGGTCTCTTATGTTGTTTTATAATATTTTTTTAATATTGAATATAGTAGTGTCTTTCAAGTTAATAAATAATTTATAATAAATATATTTTGTGATAGTAATTTTTATAATACTTAGCTTAAAGTGGTCAGGTTCTAAGGGATACAAAAGCCGACAAGTTCCTTGATGGTCGCGATGTGGAAGATTAGCTTCACATTTATAAAATGGAAAGATTCATTGCATTGCAAAGAGGATATTTTAAGAAGTTTCAGGATGTGTGGAAACCATTGACAGATATTGTACAGAGTAAATGGATACGTTTCCCTTAAATATATCAGTTTAAAAGGGTAGGGTGGGGATTGTGGTATTGATGTGTATTTATATGATTATTAGTTATGTGGTAGGGAGGGATGGGAGGGGGTGGGGTAAGAAATTATGTAATTAACTAAAGATAGAATGTAAGTGAAATTTGCATTGATTATCTAATTGAATATGTACTTACACTTTATTTAATTTTGAAAATGAATAAAAATTTGGAAAAAAAAAAGAAGATTAGCTTCACAAAGGATAGTAGCCCTGAAGAAACCCTCGGGGTGAAACGTGTCGGCTTTTGTATCCCTTAGAACCTGACCACTTTAAGCTAAGTATTATAAAAATTACTATCACAAGATATAGTTATTATAAATTATTTATTAACTTGAAAGAAAATATTTAAAAAATATTATAAACCAACATAAGAGACCCGGTGAAGATTAAATGCATAAAGCCAGATACTATGAAATACACTTGAGTATCTCGGAGGCATTTCTGAGGGTCTGGGTGACTAAAAATATTGTGAGGGGGGGGTTAGGAACTAGTCAGTTGGACTACTTTCAAAGTACTAGGTCACCTTATTTATCAACATATTCCAATAAATTTTGATTTTGTAACCATTCAAAATCAAGGAGTGTTTTTGTGGGCACCCTGTATAGAAGGAGATAAGAAAAAGATTTTGAAATTGAGTTGTTTGGTAATAGCAAAAAAGACTGAGGACTCGATGTCTGTCTGCTTATGGAATGATAGCTTTTGGTTAAAGGGAAGTTTTTCATTGATCCTTTTTCATTTTTTGAGAATCAATCGTGCTTTACACTCGACCCATTTTTTTCTGACAAAATGTAGCATTTTTGTGAACTGCTTTGCTGCATACAACAAGGACAGGCAGTATATGTCAAGTTCAATAAACTATTGGTATGACAGCTTTTACCTCACGTTGATTGCTTTGGGCATAGCATGGTAAAAATACGCCCTAGGATAAGACTGTCGTATTGCTCCCTAATCGCTATACTGTAGCATTTGTCTTCTAAAGTGACAAAAAGTCTTTTTCTTGAGTCACATACAGAATTGAAGAGCATTTCTCCAAAACTCGGTCCATTTTTGTCCGTTTTGAGCTGTGACTTTAATTCATCAAGGCAAGATTCATTTACTGTTGCTTATTCCTGGGCCAGAACTCTTAGGCCGTGAGTTCTGGCCCAGGAGTAAGCAACAGTAAATGAATCTTGGTGGATGAAAATTGCATCGTTCAAAACTGACAAAAAAAATGGTCTGAGCCAGTTTAAAAAAAAAAAAGAAAGAGTTTGCAATCATTCTTTTCTGCATCTGGTAAAGGAAAGTTTGCCAAAGGGAAACTTTTTTTTTTTGCTTTTGTGTTCTTTTTAAATCGAAGAGCACTTTTTCAAAACTCAGTCCAATTGTACACTCTTACCATCCTTAGATCAATGCAGGTGGGGAATAGGAATATGATGACTCAGATTTGGGTAGAGTTGAGTCGGTTCAGCGGATGGCCACTAGGATGATCTCCGGGCTCAAGGGTCTCTCGTACGAAGAAAGACTAAACAAATGGCAGCTCTACACTCTAGAGGAACGCAAGGAAAGGGGGGACATGATTGAGACATTTAAATACATCACAGGACGTGTCGAGGTGGAAGAAGACATCTTCTTTCTCAAAGGACCCTCGGTCACAAGGGGGCATCCACTCAAACTCAGAGGAGGGAAATTCGATAGTGACGTAAGGAAGTATTTCTTCACAGAAAGGGTTGTAGATCACTGGAACAAGCTTCCAGAGCAGGTGATCAAGGCCACCAGCGTGCTTGACTTTAAGAATAAATGGGACGTCCTAGTGGGATCCCTACAAGGGTCGAGTTAAGGAACTAGGTCATAAGTACTCAGACGTAATGGGGTGGGTCAGTAGAGTGGGCAGACTTGATGGGCTATAGCCCTTTTCTGCCGTCATCTTTCTATGTTTCTATCATAGTTGATCTACAGAATGATCAATAGTCAAACTGTGTAGCATTTTCTTTAGAAATGATAAATGTGAAGCTGACGCCAAACAAAGGCACAGAAGGGAGTTTGAGGGCCACATTTTCACTCTGGTTGCTTCTGTGCCATTTAACTTGAACTCTTTTCCCAAGTGGGGGGGGGGAAGGGAATTGCAGTTGCTATGTTCAGCAGAATTTGGACAGTAGAGGATTTCTTGTGGTTCTCAAACCAAGAGAATATTCTATGCAAGACAGTTGGAAGAAGCCAACCATTAAACTTAAAACTAGCATGATTTATTTATTCCTGTTAAACACCTGCACAATTGTAAAATCTCTTATGAAGAATTGTAGACTTATAATACCAGATATTTGCTATGATCAGACCATCCGATTACAAAATCTTCCTTCCAGCATAACTGGAGTACATCCAGTGGCTCCATTCTGGTTTCACAATTGAAATAGTGCGCTTTTTTTTTTTGTTTGTTTTTTTAACCCTATGCAGCATGTAGTCCAATATACTTACAGAGAAGGTCCTAAAGACTTTATTTAAAGGGCTTTTTGTTTACAGAATTAAGCTATGCAAAGTCTGTGTATAGTCACTGAATGTCCATCTTGGTGGTGTTAACTCTTATATAGCTCAGCTTACGCATTCACATCTGGCAAAAAACTAGCGTTTGTATCTTGCTCAGCATGGCTACTGAAAGCTGCATGTGTCTCGGAATAAGCTAAATGTCTTTCCAGAGCTAATTCAACATGATTTCTTGTACTAAGTAGTTTTCTGTACAAGAACATCAGTCATAGTTCTGCATTAATGACAATCATGCTGGAAATTGCAATCCTTGTTTACATCGTGTGGGGTAAATCTGGCTTAGATCTTTTAATTTAGCATTTTTCACATTCAGACTTTATTCAGAAAAATATTTGCTGCTGAACTGATATGTATCGACAGTGCTACTTCCCCAAAAAACCATAAACTTTACAAAAGGATAAAAAGCACAAAAATAGCTGAAATCTGGTTGTTTTTTTTAAGGCTAGAAAAGTGCCATTTTCGTATTTTAATTCTTCGAAAGGAGAACATAGTTAAACCTGTCCTTTGTGAATTGGTCTGGCCACTCGATATTGTATTTTGCTCTCCTTTTTGACATATTTTGAATTTTCGGCTTAAATCTTGGAAGAGGTGAAAAAAATCGTGCTTGCTTTGCTTTGAGACTGGAAACCTGTTTAGATATTGGAGCCTTAAAAGTATGTATGCTGTCGTGAAATTTGATATCCTTGCTGTTGTAAAGTTGCGACCTCTAATATTTTCAGGACCGTTCTAGAACAGGGCACCCAGGTGTGATCACTTAAGCCATAGAGCTGGTATTGGTGTTTGCACCCAAATGTCAGATATACATGTGACTTGGGCTGTTACGTGCATATTTTGGCATATATATGTACGCTTATAAATGCCATTCTCAGCTTTTATATTCACAATGGACACTACCAGCTATGTGCCAATCTAGAATTACCTTCTTTCACTGTGTTATGTACATCCTCAGAGCTCTCCCCCCCCCATTTGCCTTCATGGGTGTAATGAAAAGAATTAAGGGGCAAGGGTCAGATTAGCCAGTCATAGCTCACAGGGAGATTGATGGTAATAGGAGTGAAGGTATGAGTTAACTGTTTGTACTGGCTGGCTTAATTCTGCAGCCATGTTTGTTCTTTCAACATAATCACTGAATGCCCAAAATGGCCACCTTTGCACAAGTATCAGTATATATCACAAGTTGGGCTTGATTCTATAAACAGCACCATAAGTTAGGCAGTGGTAGAGGCCTCACCACCACCTAACTTAGCATGATAATTGACTGTACAATTAAGAACCAATTTAAAACTCAAAGTAGGCATTGTAATCGTCTCTCCAGCAAGGTGCCGATTGGTGCCTAAGGTAAAAGGTGTGGTTAGTGGCAGATATGACCTTAGGCGCCCTTAGCCGTGATTCTCAGTTGAACTTAGGCACTGGTAATGGTGGACTTTAAAACACTGGCCTCCATTACTAGCACCTAAGTTTTTCTGTAGCCGCAATTTGTCAATGGCGCCTACGTGTGGTTGACCTGCAAACGGCGACATATTTTTGTAGGCGCTGTTTAAAGAATCAGGCCCTTTGGGCCTAAGATGATTAAAATATTACAAGAGAGCCTTGGAATTAATGTTGACCAAATGGAATCGGAAACCATTGAGCAAGTATGTTGGTTTTTGCCCAACCCTGCCCTGCATAATAGCTGCTTAGAAAAAGCAGTCGTCGTCCAGCATGTAAAAGTGAATGTTAACAGTGGCATGGGCGAGGGGGGGGGGCGGTCCGCCCTGGGCACCTTGTTGGTGGGGGCGCACCTTGTCCCATTCCTCCCCTCCACGCTCGCCCCTTCCCTCCCCCCATTACTCTAGTTGAAGTTGTTCGCAGCAGTCAACAACCTACTTTTCTTGACCCCGTCGGCTCTTCCGCTGACATCACATCCAGTTGCCACGCTTAGGAAGTGACGTCGGGGAAAGAGCTGACGGGGTTGCGAGGAGCATGTGGTTGACCGCCACAAGCAACGACTTCAACTACAGGTGCAAGGGAAGGTTGGGGGGCTTGCGTAGCAGGCGGGGGGGGGGGGCAGAGACTAGGGCAGGAGGGGGGGGCGCCTCTCACCCTCATTACACTACTGAATGCTAACATACAGCAACATTTGAGAACTCTAAAACACGGGCACCCCAAAACAGTATTCTACTATTAGACATTCAGGTGTGTTGAGCAGACAACTTTTTATCTGGCGAGGCTAAAGCTTCAAAGACCAGAATTATTTGCCAAATCCATTATTCTGCTCTGATTTTTGCTGACAGCAGCTTAAAGAATGTATAGATCTTTTTGTACCTGAAACATGCAATTTAAAAATTGCCATATACTTTTTTCTTGTACCTGCATTAATTTTCTATTTTATCCTTACAAGGTGAGAAATACATGTAGCATTTTGTGAAAGTCTTCTTTCAACTTTATTGTCCATTCCTTAATTCATCAGTATTACACAAATGATCTTTCTCTTTGATAAGATTTTTTTTATACTCAAGACTGTGATAACGCCTCTTTGGTCCTGTACTTTTGATGTTGTACTCTTTGGGGTTGTGTGTTTTGAGAAAGCACATGACTGGGCTAATGTGAGGCAGATGGGAAAGTATGGTCTGTAGAAACATGTGCCATTATACCGAGGATTTATTTTAAATCTTAGAATAAGCTTTTAATGATCAGAGATCAGTGATGCTGTTTAGGATCCAGCGTAGTGCCAAAGAGATGACGGGAAGCCTGCTGTGTTATCCTGTAGTTTGTAGACTAGGATACTTGAAGTGCATATAGCCACTTTATCATTTGGAACTTGTACTCGTCTGAAAGGTCAGCGAAATTACAAGTTCTGTGAATTAGATTTACAGTTTAGTGAAGCTTAAGTAAGTTTCATGGAGTGCAAGTTAGAAGAACTTTGTTTTCCCTTTTTGAGCAATTTGTCAATTAGTGTATCCTCCCTTTTTTTTTTTTTTTTTACAGCAGACTGGAAAACCCTACCCATAACTACCCGCAGGCAAGGCTTGTTAGGCTATGATCAGTTTATTATGAAAAACTTTTTTTTTTTTTTTAAATGGCCCCCAATCTTATTTGGGTCTTCTGTAACTTCTCCGTTGTTCTGCATCGATGACCACATTCCAGTAAAACCTGCTTGCAGGTGATAAAAAACTCATTTGTTGTAAGTAGCAGTCTCTTATGGATGGGCTAAGAGTGTCAGACAAGTGGGCAAACGTCTCTCCCAACATGTGTGCTTTTTTTTATTGGTTGACTCATCTAACCAAATATTATTGTGATGTCCAATACCCTTATATATTCTGGAAAGAGAGAAAATTAACAGTTCTATTTTAAATTTTTATATGCTTCATGAGTGGTGTATGCGAAATGTCAATTATATTTTTACTTGTAAGTGTGGGGTGGGTGACAGACACACAAACATTTATGCAGTAGAAAGCATAAGAACATAAACATTACCAAAATAACTAAGGCTCGTGTGTAAACTAAAGTGAAAATGTTTCCCAGAGATTTTGAGCTGGATTTGTTGTAGACTATCTTTATTTGACCAATCATAAGAATTATCAGAAAAATCTAACTGAAAACTCTGAAGTTTCTCCTTTAAAGCCTCTTGGAGGGGGGTCTCTTGGGTACAAGATGGGACTGCTCAACTATCTTCATGAAAGAAAAGTACTTGTTCAGGCTTTTCTTTTTGAGAAGGCCGGCCACACATGATTTGTTTACTCTGTCTTTCCCATATTTTGTGACCTAATTTCAATTTTCTGGATAGCTATAGTGTTGCTGGGTTTTAACTGGAACAATTCAAACATTTTCACCCTGAAGTTAAGCCCAATATGTAGTGTGGTAACACTGGAAAAGGGACTTGCATCTTGGTTAGAATGTTTTGCAGGGATTTCTTTATAGCATTCTCAAAATGGCCTCTCAAATTTTCAACCTGCCTATAACACAAGTGTCCTGATTCTCATAAATTCCAGCTGAGGTATTTTTGCCACTCAATCCTGAGATACCATTTATTTTAATTTGACTGGTACCGTATATGTTGAACATAGGTTCTTTAAGAAATAGGATATTTAGCACTCGGAGCTGGATGACCATTTCCAATGGAACCTACAGTATGTTAAGAAAAAGTTGTCAGATCTTTCTACCTTGTGTGCAGGGCTTCCCATGTCTGCATCATTGAGCATGGCTACCTCAGTTCTTCCACAGAATCCAGTTACCTGTTTTCCATGATAACAATAAGTCCTGTTCCTCCCCCCCCCTTCCCCACCATAAAATTGTGGTTTATATCAGATCTAGATTTCAACTTTTCTTTTGGAGCCCCTCGTTTTCTTTCGTTTTTTTTACAGTCATACAGTTTTCTAAATTTTTTGTTTGATTTTAATTTGCAGAGGCACCAGTTCATCCATTGTTTCAATATAATGGTTTGATTTCAGTGTAACTGATGTCACAAAACCAAACCTTCACCTGCTTCAAGAATTGCAGACAATGTAGCAGGATGTTCATAAGCAATACCCAAGACTTCTTGTGTCTGTCTTCTCTAAGTTCAAACACTGGCATAGCTGCACCATCTATCAGAAAATGGTGACGGTCTTGGTTGCACCGAAGAGCTTCTGCTCTTGATGGTCACTAAGCCTGGACATTGGATGCTATACCTTGGCATCAAATGGCCTTGGTGTCAATACTGGCCATTCTGATATCATTTTATCCAATGCTGGGGTCTAGATCATTGAAGGTGGCGAGTTGATAAACACAAGGGAACTCAGGCCTTATCTGCTAGCCAGGTGTATTCTTGATGACATCTATAGAGTATCTTTTCCTAAAACAGTGTGAGCATTTTTTGTTTGCTTATGGATTAGAAGAGTCTGCTAGCCTCCCTTCAGACCCTCTGTTCCACAACAACCTCTACCAGAGGATAATCTCCTCCTCTACTGATTCTTGGCAGGAAAATGGTTTGAGATCATTACATTTGTCAGAAGGTTGAATCCCAAGCAGAAATGTTTGATATTGCCGATTCCTTGTCTAACCCCCCTTACCAGGAAGTGCCTATTGTATTCTTAAAAGAGCAGATACCAATGTTGGAGAAACCTCTGTGAAGCCTGTGAATAAAAAGGTGAGCTCTGTGTATGTCTGAAAAGTTTCCAAATTTAAAAAAAAACATCAACTACCAACTAGTAGTGGATAACTCTGCTCTAAAGAAGGCCAAGAGGATAAGAATCCACTCCTCGGTGCCCCTTTTGAGGGGAAGCTTATATCCCAGACCTTGGCTTGTAGCTTTTTCAGAATGCTATGTATGTGTCTTGCATAGTTTTGTACTTACCTTTCTTGGGCCATAATGTGAATGGTCTGGATAAGAAAAGTCTGTCAGTTTTCGAAGAGAGATCTGAAAAAGCACACATGGTCAGGTTGATTCTATGATTTCAAAACTGCACTGAAAGCTTTTGCCATGTGTATTGGTGACCAGACTCATGGCAGCAGGCTTTTGATCTCTTATGATGTAAAGGGAAAGCTCTGTGATATAACCTGCTAGGGAGCAAATCTCCTTGGAGATGGTCAAAGGAGGCTGTAGTCAAAAGACCACTGTGCTATACTTCAGACATTTTCTGCTGCCACTTTTTACTCATCCTGTTAATCAGGTACTTGAATGGGCAACTGAGAAGGTACTTATGTTCTCCAAGGTAATAATTGCCACCCCCTTGACCCATTGTGAGCAACAAAAAACCCCACAGCCATCAGAAAAAAAGGTTTTGATTGGCCATAAGCCTGGGTATAGTCTTCCAGAATCTGTTCAGGAGAACCTTCCTGTCCAGCTGAGGCTAAGGTTTTGTGTAAACTGGTCTAACGTTACACTTTAGTTTTTAGTGTAATGTGAAATAGAAACAGACTATGCTTGTTGGAAACCAGCTAGACTACCCACTGAGATCATGGCAACTCGGCATAATGTTGCCTTATTAAAGAAACTGATCTTTAGAGACCAATAGGCAAACCCATTTCAACAGAGGAAAGTGCAGGGATTTTACTTCCAAGCATTCCCTGATCTTTGAGATCTATAGGATTCAGTCTTGTCTTAGGTCTAAACACTAAAAATTTAAAGGTAGTTTCCCTGGGCTTTGTAACTCCTTTTCTCCCAAAAGGCTTGCTATACTTTGGATTTAAAGGAAACATATATTCATATAAAGATCCTTCTTATATCTGTATCTTAATTTTATCTTTGACTGTATCTTAGATTCATAGTTTTTTTTTTTTTTAAAACCCACCACTTCAGTATTGCATACTGCCTAGCTATGGATGCCTAGCGGCTTCTACCAAAACTGGTCAAGAGTATATCTCGGGAAAGGGCCATGACAGTCTAGATAATCCTATTGAAATGTGTAGGATCTTTGTTTGCCATATGATTTCGGCGGAAGCCATTCTTTCACAAGAAAGGATCACAACCTGATATCCATTGCACAATAAATAAATGTGCAGACATCAGCTTAGAACATGTTGATTGGCTTTATGGTTTCAATAGCCCTTGACACTTCTTAATGAGAGAGGTCCAATGGATCTTACACTCTTGTTTTATGGTGTCAGTAGCCCTTGACACTTCTTAATGAGAGAGGTCCAATGGATCTTTCACTCTTTGTTTTATGGTGTCAGTAGCCCTCGACACATCTTAATGAGAGAGGTCCAATGGATCTTACACTCTTGTTAACTTGGTCCACTCAGAGCTTGCACAGCACCTGAGTTACTCAGCAGCTGATGGGCTCTGGCCAGTGGCATCTTATTCTAAATTCCTCAAACTTAAGCTGTCCTAACCACAGATGCTTACAAATACCTAGAATTGCAGGTGATCTGAAATATTTTTAACAACTTTAAGAGATAATTTATGCACTAAAATGTATCCTAGGTTAGATAATCAGATGTCTTTGTGAAGGGAGGAACAATGTTATATATAACCTCCTAATATTGGACTGTCAGGATGTAGAACTGAGCCACCTCCACAGGATGACACTCAGGGTACCTAGTTGGTAGGGAAAGATTACATCACGGGCAAACTGAGTTAACTCTTGCAACCAAACAATTGGTCCCAAGTCAGAGGGATAGCAAACATGATTGAATAATGGACACCCATAGCATCTGTTATACATAGCAAAAGAGGCTCCAATACAACCTTCTCGAATTTAGGGGGGGGGAAGAGTGCTTATCTATGAATATTCTCGTTTTCAGGGAGACTCTGCCAAGGAGTTGAATACTTGTAACTCCATATTGGCCAACATCTGGTATGCACTCTTGGGGAAATCCATTAGACAGCTGTTAAATACCAAAATGAGGTCACTGGTCCTCAGAATCTGGTTAACAGGTTTCTGAGATGCCAGTAGAAGATCTTCTAATTTTAAGTGCAGAGGTTTGCTGTGTGGTATGACTGAAAGGTCCTAGACCCCTGTTCCTTCTTCAAAATAACTGAATATCCTCTACCCATTTCTCAGGTTTACATACTAACTCATTAGGATTCAACTCGGTGCAGTTGGCACTTACCACTAGACGTAGAATATATGCTTATCTTTAAACAGCCTTTAGGTTTTATACAGAGCTTTCTTCTATTGATGCTTCCTGGTGTGTCTTGCAACTTCAACATCATATTTACCCTGCTGATGGAAGCTCTTGAGCTTCTAGACTCCTGTGCACTAAAGTACCTGACCTGGAAAGTCTCACTTTTTGGTGGTGGTCACTGGTGTACACAGTGAGCAAGCTCCTGGCCCTAGTGACTGACCTATATACATTTGCCAACAATAGGGTGGTTCTGTGTATGGCATGCAAATTTCCACCTTAACCAGTCCAGTATTATCGCCAGGTCCCATGTCCATGATGGTGAATCGTCTTGCACACTGTAGATTATAAAAAAAACCTTAGCCTTATACTTAGTGTAGACTGAAGGTTGTAAAGTCTATCCAAGGTTTGCTTTGAACTCCAATAAACCAGTGATTACAGTATCAATGCACACACTTGCTAAATTGGTAGCAAGTTGCATCTCATGCTCAAACAATCTTAACTCTGGTAAAGCATGTATGGGCTCTGTATGCTACTTGTGATGGCTGTTGACAGCCTGAGGTCAGCTAAGAACATTTCTTGTTGACCCTTTTTTTTTTGTTGGGGGGGAGGTCCCTTTTTTTTTGTTTGTTTAGTGGCAACCTATAGCTGGGGTTTCCTGGACATAAGAACATGTCTGTGTTGTCCTCCCCAAAAAAATAAAATTGCTTACCTGTAGCAGGTGTCCTCCAAAGACATCAAAATGTTAGTTCTTATGAAACCCTCCTGTCTCAGGAACTAGCTTCTGATTTAATGCTTTGTGCAAAATTGAGATGGCTCTGTGCAGTGATAGATATGTGCAGTACAAAGCTCTGGCAGCTTAGAGCGTTTCTGTTTTACTTTTTCTCGAACCTGGTTGTCATCACCTAATTGAAAGGACCAATATCCTGCTGTTTTCAGAAAACACCACCTACAGGTAAACAGTTTATACTTTTTTTTTTCTTTCAAATCTGAGAAAAGGCTTTTCAAAGGGCATAGTATTGGCGTTAAAATAAGTGAATTGCTAAGATCAAGTCATTGGGAATAGTGGGATATAAATATTTAAATTCAATTTCTAAGACTCTCCAGCAGAGAGCAGATAAATGCAATGTTGTTATCTGCTGATGTTTCTAGAGATGCTTTTACATTGGATGCATTCTCTGGTGTATATTTGACAAACTAATTTGGTAGTGTTTCAACCAGCTGAAGTAGTTATAAAAGCGTTTTGAGATCCAGAAGGATGCTTTTTTGAGAGGGGGGGGAAAGGGAGTGGGGTGCATGCGAGTCAGGATGACTTTAAAAATGGTTCAGGTAAAAACTGAAAGTGACAGCATTGGAATGGATTCAAAGACACTGTTTTAGAGATCAGATGCATTTTAAGTGACGGGAATGTGTTCATTAACAAGTGATTCTTAAATCTGCACTTTTTATGAAGTTTTGTAAAATATTTATAGGTACGGAACATTAGGGGTTTATTTGTAAAACTGTATCACATTTATACTTGCTGAAATTTTTCATTGTTAGTAGAAATTTTATTGGTCCAATAAAGTTGACAGATTTGTGACAAGCTTATTTGTCTGTCTTTTAATGACATATATGCGAGTTCTTACCATCACTAACCTTTCTGACAACAAAAAATGTTTACTTTAAGGATAATCTAATTCGTTATTTTAAGGTATTTCTTGAAGTATAAATGGCTGTTATATTTAATCAGAAGAAATTTCCTCAAGATTGAAAAATAAAAGGAACACAGGCTTACTGCTGACAGCAAGAAACTTTCAGACCCCATTGCCTGTGAAAATTTCATGTCTTGTTTCCAATCCAAATTTGGCATGGGGGAGGGAGGAGGGAAGGAAAAAGACTCAATAGGGGCAAGATTGGAAATGAAGTTCCATAGAAATAAAACACCCCCCCCAAAAAAAAAAGGCCCAATTCTGTTCTAAGAAAGAGTTCCAGTGCCTGCAGCATAGAAACATTTGATTCAGCACTAGTTGGGAAATGCTCTTTTTAAACTGTATATGATTAAAAAATAAAATAAATGCTCTTTTTTAAACTGCCCCTCTCATTTTCCTATACTGGTCTGGGGAGCTCATATAAACTATTCTAAATTTATTCAGATATGCAAGTAGTTTTCCCCGTCTGTCCCGGTGGACTCACTAATGTACCTGGGGCAATGGGGGGATTAAGTGACTTGAATCCAACTCCTATAACTGTCTCACTTATATTCAAGCAATGATTTCCTTATGCCACAATTTCATTGAAAGTTTCATGCACATCACATCTGAATGAGGGGAGAGCCTCAGAACCCCGTGCGTCTCTGTCTGAGCAAGTGTGTGAATCAGAACGCTGCTATGCTGGCCGGAGCCCTGACGCAGCTTGTCTAGCGAAACGGCAGCTAGCCTAACTTCTGTCGGCTAGGACTGGCAGAGACATAACACATTTTCAATACCATTGAACATTCTACCTACAAGCTAAGTAGTTTTGACTTTTCTGACACCATTTTGAAACATTTACTGTGTCTGCTGTAGGTAGGAAGGGGGTCAAGAGTCGGTGAAGATATTTTCCCTTTCTAGTGCAGTAATTGGCATTATTACGCACGGGGTTCTGAGGCTCTCCCCTCATTCAGATGTGATGTGCATGAAACTTTCAATGAAATTGTGGCATAAGGAAATCATTGCTTGAATATGTGAGAAAGTTATAGGAGTTGGATTTTATTTTCTTTCTCATTCCTGTATAGAATATTTTTTTGGGTATATGGGATTAAGTGACTTGCCCAGGGTCACAAGGAGCAGCGTGGTTTGAACCCAGAACCCCAGGGTGCTGAGGTAGCTTTAACCACTGCGCCACTCTAGAAATCAAAATATAGTAAAAGTGAGCCAAGTATAGGACAATGAAGCCATTGTGACATCACTGATGAGGTTGGCTCTTAAGCATTGGTGGAATGAGGCATTATGACATCACAATCTGGTTATCAGAGGCTGAAACTTCACACCATTCAATTTTCTATACTGTTCTCTCAAGGGAGCTCAGAATGGTTTATTTAATTTATTCAAGTACTCAAGCAGTTTTCCATCTGTCCCAGTGGACTCACAATCTAATGTACCTGGGGCAATGGGGGGATTAAGTGACTTGCCCAGGGTCACAAGGAGCAGCATGGGCTTGAGCCCCTAACCTCAGGGTGTTGAGGCTGTAGCTTTAACCCTTTCAGGACCAAGGGACATATTTGTCCCATAACTTTAAAATCCTATAAATTTTGATTGGGATAGTCTACAGTTCTAAATTTGATATGTACGGATTCCATATGATACTGCCTTTATGTAAACAAACTGGTTCCGACATTCATTCATTAGCGTCGTTGCTAGATTGACGAGAAGATTCACTTGCCACACTGTCCATAAGCCAGAAGTGTGATTTTTTTAAATAAAAATAATATTTCACAAAAAAAATCAATTTTTTGGCATCTGCAAGCCCTTTTTACCATAAAAATGTTGTCAAAACCACAAAAATTGGCCTACGATCCTTATGGTCCTGAAAGGGTTAACCACTGCAAAGATTTTCACTTAAAAACTCTGAGAGAACCTCACAGTCCTGGGTCTATTGGGACTGGCAAACAGGCAAACTTGTGCACACAACCGAACTTATATGTAAAAAGCCTGATGTCATGAATAATAGTGAAGTAAATTTTCTAAAACAACAATTATATATTAAAGATGTTTAAAGTACATCCATGAAAAACATGGTTTATATCATATAAAAAATGTATGTTAAAAAGAAAAATGAAGTCCATAAAAATGTGTGATACTATGCTTGGCTTGTGTTAAAAAAAACACACATCAGAGGTCTGTTTAAAAAAAAAAAAAAAAGTCAAAACCAACTTAAAAAGAACTTTGAGATGTTCAAAAGCCTATAACTACCTAAAATGCAAAAATAATAAAATCTCTAAATAGTAGAAATGGGCTTAAGTGCATGGATCTCAATAGGCGTTCCAGTGATGGTGGTGGTGCGTTCCAGCCACAGAAGAAATCTCAAAGTGCAAAAACATTAAAAACCTTAAGAACCTTTGCAAACTTCTAAAAATCGACCTAAAACATCTGAAACCTGTGTGGAATCTACAAATAACAAACCAGTCACAAAAATCAAAAAAGAGACACCGATTCCAAAGCTATTTATTAAAATTTACTTAAAATTTGGTTGTTTAAAATATTTAAATTATTGATTAATTAATACGGGGAAATGCCTCAGACTTAGGAGTAAATCTTTCCAGCTGAAACTTATTCAAGAGAAGAATGAATTAATCTCTTGCCTCCTTATAACATCACAGGTTAGTTCCCCACCTCCCTAACAAAATATTTATTTTATTACTTTAATTAAATAGCGTATAACTGATGCAGCGGGTGCCACAGTTTTGCCCCACGAAACAAAGGCCTTGTTGGATATTGATTACAAGCAACGGAGCCAATTTGGAACAGGCCGTTTGAGCTAAGTACCTTGTACAATATATGAAGAACTTTTTTGTTTTGTTTGAATCGTCACAAGTTTGAATGAATTAAATGAACTTAATGTTTTGCGATGAACTGAACAGCCATTTAAAATGAACTGTGGGCTTATTTCAGCCGAAGTAACTTCATTTTGAAATACTTTTTAACATTCCAGCACTTTTTTCTCTGCACTTTCTGCTCTTTTTCTATTAACTTTTAGCTTTATTAGTCTTTTAAGCACTATAGCACTTTTAACTTTGATGAGTTTAAATGAAATGTAGAATTGATAAATTTAAAATAAGGAGTTAAGATATACCTGAAACATAATGAAATAAATTGAAATGCAAGAAGATAGTTAAATTGATCTCGAGTCTCAAAAAATTATATGCTGATTTCTTAAGCTAAATTCTTAAATTAAATTAATTTAAAATAGATTATAAGTTATGTTGATTCTCTACTAAATTAATTAAAATTAGATCAAAGGTTATAAGTTATTTAATTAATTAAAGTAATAAAATATTTTGGTAGGGAGGTGGGGAACTAGCCTGTGATGTTATAAGGAGGCAAGAGATTAATTAATTCATTCTTCTCTTGAATAGTTCCAGCTGGAAAGATTTACTCCTGAGTCAGGCATTTCCCCTTATTAATTAATCAATAATTTAAATATTTTAAACTAGATTTAAGGTGTATAGTAAATTTTAATAAATAGCTTTGGAATCGGTGTCTCTTTTTTTGATTTTTGTGAATGATTTTTGTTATTTGTTTATTTTATTAATATAGTACCATTTGAATTTTTGTTGTGTGGAATCTACAGTCAAAGTAATCATTCTGAGATAAAAGCTCTGATATTACAAATTAAACCAGCTACAGCCATCATAAAAATTGGTGACCATAGCATCAAAAGTAAAAACATCAATAAGTACATTAAAACATTTGACAATATGAAGAGATAAATCATTGAATAAATAACACACACACCCTTTACAAAAGTGCAGAAGAGGTTTTTAGCACCAGCCAGAGTGCTGATGACTGTCAGAGCAGAGCATTCAGTGCCCCTGCTGGCACTAAAAACCTCTTCACTTTTGTAAAAGGGGGAAGGGGGTAAATGAATAATCAGAAGCCAATAGAAAAGGTACAGAACACATGATCATTGTTACAAAAACACAATAAAACCAATCTCTTGCTTAAGTCCATTTGGGGTGACTGTATTAAACCTCAATATAAACTTTTGTCCAGTCTGCAGTTATAACTTATCTAGATCAGTGTTTCTTAACTTGTGGTACGCGTACCCTAGGGGGTACACGGGCTGCCTGTTGGGGGTACGCAGGTTGGCTGCCATCTGGGATCTCTCCCTGCCTGCCCCCCCCCCTCACTGAAGCCACCACTGCCGCAGATATTCTCCCTGCCTCCCCACCCCCGAAGCTGACCCTGCCACGCTCCAACCCCCCGCCCCACTGATGATGCAGCAACATAGAAGGGCCAGGCGGGCAGCGACTGCACAAGTGGCTAGTCCATAAGCCTTCCCCTCGATGTCAATTCTGACACTGGAAAGGAAGATCCAGGCCAGCCAGGCAGCGATTGTATGCTCTCTCAACGGTCTCATTAATCACAAAGCTCTGAGCACAGATGGAAATGAATTTAAGTGTTTGTACAATTTAATTTTGTCTGGTGTACACTGTATGGTTTGACTCAAGGGGTTTATTGCACCAGGTGGATATAAAATATTTTCCCAAAAACTTGTTTGGGTTTCCAATTTAACCAGCCATTTATCTCTGGATCTCCTTCTGCTTCCAACTTCTCGGTATGACCAGCTTTGCAGCACTAAAACCGTGCCTAAGAAAAGTATTTTAAGGTGCTAACATTTAATATTGGTATTAAACACAGCACTGTGCTGCCTAAAAACAACTATATTTGCTTTTGCTGCCCCCTAGTGGCTTCTATAAGTCTGTAATGCTCGCTCATATTGACTCATTGGAACAACTTAAGTAAAATGTTTTTTTTTATGTGGGACTTTCAAAAGTTTTTGTACAACACAGTTCTTAAAAGTATTTGCCAATAGTTTTTACTTTAAAGAATGCCTTAAAATCAAAGCAAGCTCATTCATTATGTCCAGAGGGATAATTTGTATTATTTGGCACCCCCCAATCATTTTAAAATGTTGGAACTTAATGATCTGAGCCCTTTTCTACAGTGTGTAGTGCATAACAAGTGTGTAAACTACTTGTTAATCGCTGCAGCCTGTGGTAGCTTTTCTGTACCAGTCCAAAAAAAAGGACAATTCTACGAGAGGCCGCTGAAAAGTTCTCAGCCCAACCAAGAACAGAATGATGTGGAGTTGTAGGCGTTGGAACAAGGGAAGCCACAGGAGCCAGAGTCTCCCCAAAAATTGACGGTCAGAAGAGTCAGTTATGGCTCTATTCCCCCACCCACCTTCTCTCGGCTGCTGTAATTTTAAGTCTGCGGGCAGCCGCCACTCAGTGTTGCTGTAGAAAGAAGACGGCCGTGGCAGGCCTGCTCGTTGATGGTGTGCGGCAGCTGCCTGAAGATTTAAAATTACAGTGATGGGAGGAAGTAGGTGGGGAAGTCATTGTGCCACAGGATCCTGCTGGGGCTAGGACAGAGCTTTTGCCCCTCCTCAAACAAAGAAGTATTCCACTGCCTATGTGTAGAGCCATGAAACTTACAAGTTATTCCGCACTTTTCTTTTCAATGCATTTAGCAAATGGGTACAAGTATAGGGAAACCAAGCCATTGTAACATCACCAATGAGGTTGGCTCTTAGGCATTGGTGATGTTTGCAACTTTATTTGAAAGTGTCAAAGTTCCAAAGGTACACTGAAATAATCCATATAAAATAAAAGCAGTGTCTCACTTCCGGCTCACCGCACAATTGTTTCCCAGGTACTCACCTTTATAGGACACCCAGGGACCCTTGAAGAAGACTTTTTGTCAAAACGTGGACCATGTTGGGTCCTGTATCCCTAGCGGACTAGATCCTTTAAGGCTCTTATGTGGATGATTTGAAACCAGGTTGTGAACTTAGAATTCTGTGTTAATACACAACTATCGGCCTTTTTAAACCAGACAGATGGATTTCAAACAGTTTGGCAGGCCAAGGTATTCCCTCTGTGTGTCAGCAGGAAAAATCTTGCTATTGGTTAATGAACTGGAAATGTCTGATTTAGACCCTTCAATAACTTTATACCACCGAAGGGCTGTGAGTGCTACCTCCAAAGAATCCTTGGCCACAAGAAAATATTTTTTCATGGATAGGATGGTGGCACTGTTCCCTCTAAGTCAGTGTCCCGCAAACTGTCTGAAGCTGCAGCACACTTGATACACTGCTCTAAGATGAGCTGGAATTCTACAGTCAAAGAAACATAGAACATAGAAAGATGATGGCAGAAAAGGGCTACAGCCCATCAAGTCTGCCCACTCTATTGACCCACCCCATTAAGTCTGAATGCTAATGACCTAGTTCCTTAACTCGACCCTCGTAGGGCTACCACGTGGATGTCCCATTTAGTCTTAAAGTCGAGCACGCTGGTGGCCTTTATCACCTGCACCGGAAGTCTGTTCCAGTGATCTACCACCCTTTCTGTGAAGAAATACTTCCCGGTGTCACCACTAAATTTCCCTCCTCTAAGTTTGAGATGTCCTGCCAGTAGATGGTGCTGTTTCACAATACAGTATTGAAGCACTCTTGGCAGCAGTAAAAGTATTGGAGGACTTCTGCTCAGCATGGAGGGAAAGGTGGCTGGTGGCTAAACCAAACAGTTTTGGTGCGAAGTTGATTGATCTTCAAAATTCCAGGGTGATGAGACTATGAATAATGTACACTTCATCCTTGTAGTTCTATATGGAATTTAAGTGCTCATCAGAGAAAATGGAACCCACCACAGATCCAGAATGATCTACTGGTCCTCTATTATAACCAATTAAAGCTTTTGAGTAATCAGGGACGTGCACAGAACTGATTTATGCTTTATGAACCATGGGTCTGCTGAAGCAGCATTGCAAAACATGCTCCTTGTAAGGATGGGAGAAACTTTTGGATAAACTGTTATATCAAAATTATTTTATATGTATTATTGATTAAATGCATGAGCAGTTTTTAATTTTAGGTTTGGTCCTAAGTTTGGTTGTGGAACTAAAGTGTGCAATGATTAATTATTTCTACGACGGGGGGGGGGAGTACAGTAGATCATTTTGGACCGGTGGTGGTCCTATTGTCTCTGATAAGCACTCTTAAATTCCATATAGAAATATTTACAAGTACAGTATCATTACAGTGGGATTTTGAATAAGATTGATGGTTCCATTTTCTCCCAATAGATGTGATTACATTTTCTTCATATTTGGGGAGTTGATTGAAGCAAAACCCATACTGAAATTTTATGAAAAGCGTGGGACAAACAAGAGACGGTAAAGACAGAAGCAAGGTGAACTCTGCAGTATTCTAGAATGGCATTGTGGTCTTTATCTGTCATCACATCCTTTGCTCAAAAGCCTCCTCCGTTCCAGGCAGCTCGGAGGTATTCTGAGCTGTTTTGGAACTTCATCAGCAAAATTCATTTTCTGCCCCACCCTGCCAATTACTGGAAAGTCTCAGTTCAGCGAGTCTGTCCTTTGTTCTGGGACCTTATCCAAGCTCCATGTACTATGTCCAGTTCTAGCCAGTTGTGCAGGTATTTCAGGGTGTGTGTGAAATTTCTGAACAGAGGTGGGACATCTGGAACCTTAATTGAGGTTGAAATGATAAGGGAAGGAATGGCATGCAGGAACCTAGCCCATTTCAGTAATCCTTTTTATCATTGCTCATTCTTTCTTAAAGAAGTGTACTCCTCCATAGCACTAGCATTGCCTTAATTAAAGTGAAAAACAAAAATCAACTTAGAACAAGTTTCATGTTCAATTGTGTTTCTTATTTGATGTACTATCCATCAACACAGCAGTGGTCTGAGCAGTTCACAGGGGTTCACAATCTAATCAAGTACTCTTAAGTATTTTCTTTAACTGTCCCAGAGCAGCGCTGGGCTCAAGCCTGCAACCTCAGGGTGCTAGGGCTGCAGTTCTAAGCACTAGGCCACCCACTCCACACAGTACATGCTATTTGTCTTGTGAAGGACTAGCCTGGTGGTCAGAGCAGTAGGCTGGATAACAGGGGAAGCACCAGGCCATAGGGGCTCTGAGCCTACCTGAAGCTGAGTAAGGCACAGCCTGGGCGTGAGCGCCCTAATTTCTGCCCTAACATTGGCCCTGGCATCAGGGAATAAAACATTAAAATCCCATGTCTCCCCATGAATGCTCCTTAGGACTTTGGGTACGTCACTTTACACGCCATCACATCGGGTGTAATTTAGATCAATAACTTTATTTATTCATTCATTTTCCTATACCGTTCTCCCAGGAGAGCTCAGAATTGTTTACATTCATTTTTTCAGGTACTCAAGCATTTTTCTCTGTCTGTCCCAGCAGGCTAACAATCTATCAAATGTACCTGGGACAATGGGGGGATTAAGTGACTTGCTGTAGCTTTAACCACTGCGCCACACTCTCCCAGTTGATTATAATTCTCCTCGAGCTTGGCTTTGGTAGATATAAGTGCATCTATAATCCAGAATGGTACAAGAGTATCGGATACCCTAGGCCAGTGATCTTCAGTGCAAGGCCCACGAGTCAATGGTGGATCCTGCAGACCTCTAGTGTGGCTCCCATCATCATCCTAGATAAGAACATAAGCATTGCCATAATGCAGTGGTCTCCAACGGGTGGCTCCTAAAGTCCTCTACTGTGTAGGGTTACCAGATGTCCGGAAAAACCTGGCCATGTTCTTTTTGGAAGACTGTCCGGGCGAATGGACGGATTAAAAAAAAACAAAAAACCCCGCTGTTTGGGTTTTTGAAGAGTGCAAAGCTTGGGGCCTTGTCTGGAATGCCTCAGAGCATGCGTTGATGTGATGCAGTGATGTCAAGCACATATGCTGGGATCAGAGGCTTTAAAAAATGAAAAAGGATCCAGTGAATAGGACTAAGGAGGAATCATTAGTGCTAGGTGACTCATAAGAACATAAGATTTGCCGCTGCTGGGTCAGACCAGTGGTCCATCGTGCCCAGCAGTCCACTAACACGGTGGCCATTAGGTCAAAGACCAGTGCTCTATTTGTGTCTAGCCTTACCTGTGTACGTTCTGGTTCAGCAGGAACTCGTCTTTAATCCCTGGAGGGTGCTTTCCCCTATAACAGCCTCAGGAAGAGCGTTCCAGATTTCTACCACTCTGGGTGAAGAACTTCCTTACATTTGTATGGAATCTTTTCCCTTCTAACTTTAGCGAGTGCCCGCTCGTTCTCTTCACTTTGGAAAGGGTGAACAGTCTCGTTCTCTACTAAGTCAATTCCCTTCAATATCTTGAATGTTTCGATCATATTCCCTCTCGGTCTTCTCTTTTCAAGGGAGAAGCCCAGTTTCTCTAGCCTTTCGTTGTACGGCAGGGGTGTCAAAGTCCCTCCTCAAGGGCCGTAATCCAGTTGGGTTTTCAGGATATCCCCAATGAATATGCAAGAGATCTATTTGCATGCACTGCTTTCATTGTATGCTAATAGATCTCATGCATATTCATTGGGGAAATCCTGAAAACCTGCCTGGATTGCGGCCCTCAAGGAGGGACTTTGACACCCTTGTTGTACAGCATGTTCACTTACGTTGAGTTAAAGGAAAAGGATTGTTTGGTGTGGCTGCTCTGGCTAATAAAATCCTCTAATGACAACTGCAGACCTAATGAGTGGTTGCAAAAGAACTCGTAGCAAAGTATTCAGGCTTTTTAGGAGCTCGTGTAGTTGAAGTAATTTTAACTTCCTTCTGGAATCCCATTACAGTAAAACCTTGGTTTATGTTACGAACATAATTCAATCCAAAACACTCATATATCAAAGCGAATTTCCCCATAAGAAATAATGGAAACTCAAAGACAATTCGTTCCACAACCCAAAAACTTTAATACTATATGCACTTGTATTGCAAGACATCACTCATTTAGAACAGTCACTACACTCCTGCAGCGTCAGAGAGAGAAGAACTATCGGCTCAGTTGTGATGATGTGACACGTGTATACTGTATGTACTCGTATTGCAAGACTTTGCTTGTTTAGAACAGTCACTAAACTTGCAGTGTCAAAGAGAGAAGAAACATCAGCTCAGTTGTGATGTGTGTATACTGTATGTACTCGTATTGCAAGACCTTGCTTGTATATCAAGTTAAAATTTAATAAAATGTTTTGCTTGTCATGCAAAACACCAGCAAACCAAGGTTTTACTGTATTTTATTTATTTTGCACAAAGGGTAGGTAAGAGTTCATCAGCTGGGAAAAATGCACTGTCTTGATAATTAAAACAAAATGATAATACTTGGATGAGAACTCAAAGGCAGCTTCCTGTGTTGCCAATTGATCAACTAATAAAAAAGCATGACCCGCAGCTGGATTTAAAGCTAGGATGGTCAGCATTTGCGCAGTGAATATAGCAACCTGGAAAAGCACTCTGCTTTTGAGCGATCTGACAGCTTGGACTATCCTCTAAGAGAATAGTAGAGAGAAATTATTCCATTTTTAAAAAAAATTTGGAATGCATAAGGCTGAAGGACAACTTTTTGGAAGGACAGAGTAAGGAGAACATACCAGATAGAGTGTTGTTCAATACTGAGAACACTAGGGGGTAATTCTGAGAGGACTGCTGAAATTTAGGTGCTAGGATGCTACATGCTAATTCCTTTTCAGCAAATATGCATGTAAATTGCTATTATACCTTGTTTCCCCGAAAATAAGCCCGTTAAGATTGGCACCTGATATCTCCCCGACTCCATCCCTGACACTAGTGCTGCCCAATTTGCCAATCATCTCTCCCTTCCTCTCCTCCACCCCAATTCTTCCTCTTTCCTTTTTCTTCCCCCCCCCCAATGTGCAGCATCTTTCCTCGTCTCTCAACCATCCCCTTGTGCGGCAGCACTCTGAGTGGGGCCTTCCCTCTTCTGTGTCACTGATGACATCATCAGTGATATGGCAGAGGGAAGACCCTGGCGGGGAAGGCAGCGAAGCAGCCCGTTCAGAGCACTGCCGCCGCTGCTGTTTTTGATTCTTTTGGAGTGGAGGTATGTCAGGCTTATGGTGGGAGGGTCGGTGGAGTTCTGCTGCACAGAAGGATGGGAGGAAGGGAGAGATAGAAAGACGCTGCAAAAGAAAGGCCCAGCCCCAGCGGGGAAGGCTGTGAAGCATCCCATTTAGGGCGCTGCCACTGTTTTTGGAGGCCTCAGGAGTTGCTGCACAAGGGCATGGGTGAGAGGTGAGCAAAGATGCTGCACATGGGGGGGAGAGAAAGGAAAGAGAGAGAATTGGGGTGGGGTGGAGGAGAGGAAGGGAGAAATGATTGTTGTACATGAAAAAAAATAAGACATTCCTCAAAAATAAGCCCTAGTGTGTTTTTTTGCAATACAAATTAATATGACTGTCTTATTTTTGGAGAAACATGGTAGAATACTAGCATAAGTTGCCATTTCTGTCTCCAATGTGCCTGCTTATGCAATGTCAAGGGATGGTACAGTGGCGTAGTAAGAGGGAGCGGTCTGCCTCAGCTGCTGTCTTGGTGGGGGCGCAGGCACCTGTCCTCTGCTCCCCCCACTGCCATGTGTCATTCTCTACCGCAAGCAACTCGGAGCACACTGATTAACAGAACAGAAAGCTGCAAAAGCGTTGCAAGAATCATAGAAGTTCTCAGGTCATCTTTCTCTCCCTGGCTTTTAACTGGGCAAGCAGCAATCTGTGTGTAGGAATCAACCCTGTTCTGTGTTTGTTGCAACAGAGGGAGCGGATGGACGGATGCTTTCACTATGAATTGTAAATGAAGGGAAGAATTCCTCCACCGCGATTATTATCCTTTGAATAGATGCATTTCAGGAGCCAGATTCCATGTACTCCTCTCCATTAAAACCCTGAGCTCACCATGAAGCACTTTCCTTTTTATCTGAGCACAGTGGTGGTGAATAATAGTCTATGAAAGGGAATACCACAGACAGTAAACACAGTGGCATGGTGCCTGAGGTTCATCTATTAATTACATCAGCCTTGCCAGGGCTGCTATTATTTTTATCTGCTATTAACTGCAACACTATACCTCCATTGTCAGAGGTTTCATCTAACTGGCTCAGAACTCTCTCGAGGTCTCTATAGCCCTACATGGAAAGTGAGTGGTATTGAATAAATGTTTAATATACAAAGAGGAGGGCCAATTCTCTGAACTACAGATTGAAATTAATTCAAAATGCTGCTGCGAAATTGATTTTTGGGAAAAGTAAATTTGATCACCGTTGCTTCAGAGTCTTCATTGGCTCCCAGTTTGTTTTAGAGTTCAATTTAAGTGTTGCCTGTGTGGTTTTTAAAATTTTACATGGTATTTTTACTCCTCTCCTTCCTCTATCCTGGAATGTTTATAGATTTTCTTTTGCAAGAGGTGATCAACAATTCAAATTATCTCTTCCTTCCAAAAAAGGGATTAAGGGAGTTAAGTTTTTCAGGCACTCTCTAATTTTTAAGCTATTTCAACTGTGGAATGACCTTCCACTTCTTTTAAGGAGTTCCGGCTCACTTCAACCTTTTCGCAAATCCTTAAAAACTACTTTATTTGCTAAACACTTTGAAAATTAACTTTACCAAACTTGGTTTACAATAATTAAGTTATCGAATAAAAAAACAGAAAAGAATAAGACTGAGTCGAGCTTTCCTTGAATGTTGACTCGGTATATAAAGTCAAGCATTAGATTAGATTAGATTAGATTAAGCACATGTGTTTTACTAGAGTTCTTTATACTCTCAAGATTAATGTGAAACTGTGAAAAGTGGAAAATCCTCCATCCTAGGGAATTTAATGCATGACCGAGAAGTTACTGTACAACATGTGGACACAACGCGGCACAGCTAAAATGTCCAACACTTTATGTACAGCTTCGGACTGTCACCACAGATCCTTATGTCATCAGTGGCCACAGTGTTGGCTAACAAAGAACATTTTCTGAGACAGGGCTTCTCACATAGGGCTAGTGTGGTAAATTCAAGGCGTCACAACCTTTCCGAGTAAAAACAGTAAATTTTGGCTGCTTTCCAAAATATGTAGAAAACTAAGTGCATACGTTTCAGACCTATTGTAGTACACAGTAAAGAGGCCTGTGTTAATTTAGGCCCCCCTTTTTTTTATATATATATAATATTTCTTTATTGAGCAAACCAGTACACACATAACATAACAGAGTAAAGGGACATCCATCAATCCAGAAAAAACCGCCCTACCGGGCATACAGAGAGCCAAGGTCAGAAACACAACCAAGATCAGATGTCTCAGGAACAAGAGGTGCTCAATACAATTTTCCATGTAAAACCCTCTGAAAACCCCCTCAGGACATATCGTAGCACCCCAATACTATAACATACATTAGAATACACCGTAGAAAACTGGATCCAAACCACCCCCCAACCCCCCCACCCACCCCTACTCCCGACCTGTGAAATATATATACGAAATACACAAAATAGACAAAATATAGACAAAATGGGGAGGAAAACTAGGTCAAAAAGGGAAGAAGAAGAGGAAAAAATAAAAAGAAAGAGAAATGAACCCCATAAGAGAATCTAAGTAAGAATGAGTCTGAAGAGGGAGAGGACAGAAGACCCCAGTAGATGCTAACAGTTCAAAATAGACTCCTCTTGCGATGGGGAAGGGACAGCCAATACTCCTCCCAGACATCCTGAAATCGAGACCACCTTCGTTCATCCCGAGTGCCCGCAGCCCGTCTTTCCAAGAGAGCTAAGTCATAAAGAGACCCCTGCCATCGAGAGAAAGAGGGAGCATGCGGCTCTCGCCAAAAAGTCAAAATGGCTTTCTTAGCCAGCAAAAGGGCCTTAGAAATCAACAGTGCAACCATGAAGCTCCGTCTCCTGATTAAAAAAAGAGCTACACAGGGGTTACAGCTCGGGAGCCCATGAACCAAGGAGGATAAGAAGACCCAAACACGCTGCCAAAAGGCTCGCACAGAGGGGCACTCCCAAAACATATGCCCCAGGGAAGCAGGATTTACGGGACATTTGGGGCACCCCGCATGAGCTGCAATACCGGCCCGGTGTGCTCTGTGAGGGGAGATAAAAGCCCTGTGAAGGAATTTATGTAACATGTTACATGATATGGTGCGCAAATGGACAAAGCAGCGAGAGATCAACGCAGACGGAACTATGCAGTTAGGCCCCTTTTTAAAAAGCTTAGCTCCGATGTTCAAATGAGCGTCAGAGCTAATCCCACCGCAGCTGGCAATAAAAAAGCCTAACGTGGATTCATAAAGTGTGTGTGTATGGGGAGGGAGGTTAAATTTTTATCGAAAAAGTACCAGGAAAAGCTTTGGATTCTCGCCCAGAAATAGCTAAGAAGAAAAAAAAAAAATTTAAATTGAATCAGGTTGGGCAGACTGGATGGACCATTCGGGTCTTTATCTGCCGTCATCTACTATGTTACTATGTTACTATGAAAAGCTGTTTTTTTTGGGTGTGTGCTGTAGGAATCCAGGGTTTTGAGGCCTGGTAGGATGAATGAAAGGTACCTGTGGTGATTGGGTCATTGAAAGATTGTACCTCTGTATGATCTTGTGCGTTCCCCCTACTTCCCCTACGTATCAGTTCGTGTGTTTGTTGCACTTAATAACTAAGACCCTGTTTTTAATTGTAAATCGCTTTGAATTTAGGATATTGTGATACATCAAAATTTTTTAATAAAACTTGAAACTTTTTATTTCATTGTTTTTATAGGTGCAAACCAGAGTGACCAGTCTTAGTTGGAGGGTATATCACATTCTTTTAATTAACATAAAACATATCGGTACTTTATATATGACAACATATGGACATGGGACTGCCTTCTCTTGCCTAATCTATTAACTGCAGTTCTGCTGTTCAACTTAGCTGGCATCTTCAGCTCTCCCCTACACCATGGATTTTAATAGGAAAATGGTGAGCTGGCGGGGGGAGGGGGGGAACAGCAGATTTCCGCTGCCAAATAATGTGCACTTCAGAACCAAATGATTATCAACAAGCACGACCAAGAGCTCAACACCCCTTGCATTGTCACTGCTCTCATGTAACATTCAGAGATACTGGATGGTTCCCCTACCTCTCAACTGGCTTTTTCATGCAGGAATAGAGGCAGAGGCACAAGTTCAGAATGAAGGGCTCACAAATGACGGTTTCGGAAAGGGCCACCTCAAAATATTTTGTAGCAGCTGTAAGTGGGAGCCATGCGGCATTTAGAAACCCCACACATAGTCCAGCGCTATGGTGGTTGTAACTGTGGGCCGTTGAATGTTATTAGGTTGTGGGGTTTTAAGGATTGTATTCGTCTGCTATTTGGTTGGGCTTTTCTATCAAAGAAATGGCATTCTTTTTTGTCTAAAAATCTTGAATGTAAACCGCTTTGTAGTGCATAAGATAAGCAGTGCATCAAATGTAAGACATTACATTACAATACATTAGGGATTTCTATTCCGCCATTACCTTGCGGTTCAAGGCGGCTTACAAAAGATTTATAAACGGGGGTTACATTGGGAGAACGATTGATTTACTAGAGTGGATCTTTTGACATTTCTCGGGTTGTTAAGAGTAAGGCGGCTTACAAAAGATTTGAAAGGGGGTAACAATGGAAGCATGTATGTCAAATTTAGAGTTATTAAGAGAACGTGAAGTTAGGGCTGCTTCAGGAAGATAAATGTTAGGCAGGTGAATTCTGGCTTACGATGATATTCTATAATAGAACCTGGGTGCCATTATATAAGAGGCTAGGGACTTACAATTTACCTAAAGCGAGTTGGGCATGCTTGTGTGCACCCATTTGCATAATTGGCAATATACTGACTGCAGGAGAGTGTTGCATACTGGTTACAACTACAGCCTCAGCACTCTGAGGTTGTGGGTTCAAACCCAGCGCTGCTCCCCGTGACCCTGGGCAAGCCACTTAATCCTCCACTGCCCCAAGTATATTAGCTAGATTGTGAGCCAACCAGGACATATAGGGAAAACGCTTGACGTACCGGCATGTAGACCGCTTTGAGCGTGGTTGTCAATAACTACAAAAAGGCGGTATTCAAGTCCTAATCCCCCCCCCACTTTCCCCCTATGCATTAGCCTATAAAAAGGTGTAAAAATGGGACAAAATGAAGGCGGGTGCACACAAAGTGGACGGAGACTGGCCAAGGTGCATAAATGATAGAATCCAGGCAGTCCCTGGGTTACAAACAAGTTCAATTTTTAAAACTGTTCTTAAGTTGAATTTGAATGTAACTCGTATCCTGTACAGTACACAGTCTATAAAAACATTAAACATTAAAGAAACAGTCCTCAAAATAAAGTACTGTAGTTTAAAAAGAAAGAAAAAAAGATAGGAGGTTTACACCTTTTGCTCTTCATCAGTTCCACTATTCCTTCCCCACCACTGCATCCAATATTTCTCTCTCTCTCTTCTCCTTATGTCTCTCCCACCACCATGTACAATATTTCTTTCTCCCTCCCCATCTGCACCCTCTCTCTTTCCCTCTCACTCATACACCCATGCCCAACAATTCTCCCTTTCTATTCCCTCAGCATCTCTTTCCCTCACTTCCTCCATGTTCATGCTCCCCTCCCTCCATTCTGTGTCCCATGGTTAGCGTGTGTTCAAGAATTGCACTTAGCAGCGTCTAAATAGTCTTAAACGCTGGTAGGCACTCAATCCTTAGAAGAAGAACGTGTACAGCATCTTTTGAGGGAAAGGGAATGGGGGATTTGTATACTGGCTTTGTCATTTCAAAGCTGACATTCAAAGCGGTGGGCACTGGAGGATTATGGCCTAGATTCACTAAACTCACCGATCCGATCCGTGGCCGAGTCTTCCCGGGCAACCGATTCACTACGCGTCATCATGCAAATTAATTTGATCGGAGGCACGCCCCCACAGATCGCTGCAGAGCGATCCTGACGCATGCACAGACCATCTTCTCCGCACAAGTGAGGTCAAAACAGGGGTGGGGGCTTTAATGGAACAGAACACCGCTTTAGCCAGAGCTATATGCAGCCAGGAACAGAACACGCTTTTAACCCGCGGGTTAAAACCACGGGCTTGCACTGCAGGGAAGGGCGGCAGAGAGGAGAGTCATCAGGGACAGGGCGGCAGAGAGCAGGAGAGTCGGCAGAACTTTCCTTCTTGTGCTTTTTGCACAAGGGAGATGTGTTCAAATTGGTTTTATTTTTGTTGCAGGGTAGCAGGGCTGAGAGCAGGACAGTCGGCAAGGACGTGAGTGACTGGTCCTCAGCAGTCCCTTCTTTTTGGATCGGCCAGCCCAATCGGTGTTCCTTCGTTGGTTTAGTGAATCGCTGCCTTCCTACTTTGCATGCTATTTCCCCTCATTTGCATGTGCGGATCGGATCGGACAGAAAGTTAGTGAATCAGGTCGGAGAAGGCTCACAAAGCTTAGTGAATCTAGCCCTAAGTGACTCGCCCAGAGTCACAAGGAGCAGCACCAGGATTTGATCTCACAACCCCTGGGTGCAGAGGCAGCGAGTTACACCTTTCCCCTAGCAACTAGATATCCAAAACTTTGGACTCTGCAGCAAGCAAGCGTTAAGCCATGCCAAGGGAGGTCCTACAGAATTGCAGAATACTAAATGCAGACCAACTTGAACCAGAGCAGAAGAATGGGTAGGTACCACAGGAATTTTACAGAGACTGACCAGGAACTGCAAAAAAATGTTCTCTCTGTACACAAAATATATTACTCCAGATCCAAAAGTTTTGGTTTTATAACTATGAATCATCATAACTTTCAGTCTGTCCAAGTGACCTTTGAATAAACTTTTTAAGCCCATAAGAGACGACACAAAAAGAACAATCTACAAAGCCTACAACAGCGCTGATAATCAGGGAGAAGCTGCCACAGATTCCACTGGCAATATCTTTGCCAACAGTCGGAACTGCGCAGATGGTGTCGACGGGGAAACTAGCAATGTCAAGGAGAAAGTGAACAGGCACGCTGACAATTGCACCCACTGCTGTCAGCACATTGTCAAGGATTTTTACAAAGCCACAGAGAACATTTCCTATGACACGCAGGGTGTCATAAGGAATACTGAAAAGTACCGCGCTAACTGCTCCCGTGTAAGTCGTAACTCCATTCCATAGGCAGCAGAGCCTTCCTGACACAAGGTTATAAAGCTGCTCGAGAATGAACCACAGCACATAAAACACACTTTTCACAATCCCAAAGAGAATACAGGCAATGAACTGGACAGTCCGGAAGAAGGGTCCTGTTGGCATAGTCTGAGTAGACTTTTGCTGGTTTATCGTTTGCAATATTCCCTTTTGCTCTGCAGTTCTGGAGTCCTCATTGCAGCTGCTCATGAACACCTGTCCCCCTCCAGGGAGTCGCTGCTGAAGCTCTTCCATTGTCACACTTTCTAGACTGCTTCTGTCAGCCATTTGTTTAACAAATCCCATGGACCATGCTTCAGGAGTGTTACAACAGGCTGCCAACCAAAGAAACTCAGGCACTGATATTTTGTCTTTGATCTTGAAATCCGAAGGCACAGCCCCTGCTATAAAGTACAGGTCATCCCCACAGAGCTGTGCCAGCCTTTCTCCTATAAGCTCCACATCTTCAGACCAGCCTTCTGCAAAGCCTTGCGTCACTGGGACAGTGTCAGTAAGTGCGAAGGCAGCTGTTTGGGAATTATCATTATCCATGCAGCTGGGATTCAGAGGCTGTGGTTGATAACCCGAAGACGCATAATCTTCAATCAATGCTTGCTGCGTTCCAAGACCATCCACACTGTTTGCAGCATCTTCCTCACTGAGCGCTTCTCCAAAGTTGCTGTCAGGGTCATCTAACTGCAAAAAAAAAGACAGTGAACAGTTACGGAGTGGAACACTTTTCTCTGCTGCAAGTTATGAGGCATTTTTATGTCTTTAAAAATACTATCTGCAAAGCTTTATATTGCTTACAACACATTTGACATGAGGGAAAGTTTAAAAGCAGTGATGTGGGCTTTATCAATCTCCAGGAGATGGGTTTAGCAGGAAATGACATCAGAGGAAGAGCTGAGGCCGGCACCAGCAGCAACTAAGAGATGCCAGTGTGTGTGTGTGGGGGGGGGAAGGGAAATGCGACGAGGAAGAGTTAAGTGGAGGGGGGCTTGCAATGGGGAAGAGTGTTGGGGGTACACAGCACAGCAATACTGGGTACCAGAGCCCCAGGAGCCTCCTTCCCACAGTACTGTAACTAAAGCGCAGGGGACAAAAAAAGCGCCGACAATCCCGCGTAGGACTTATGCGAGTAGCCTTAAAACAGTTCCTGTAAGGGCTCTGATGGAGGGCTGAGTGTGGGGAACTGCCGTTTTCCTTGTGTTTGGGGTATTTGGCAGTTTTCAGTGTAGTGGGGAAGGTCCCCCCCATTCATCCCCAACGGAAGCTATGCCTTAACCACAGAACTTCGAACACTCATGATCTTAAAATGTTTGAGGCTTGTGCAGATGAGGACAAAGCTTGCAGGAATGGGGCATGGACAGGAAAAGAACTCGCCGGGACAGAAAAATCAGTTCTCACAGGGACAGGGAAAAATTTGTCCCGTGTCATTCTCTACTTTGGATCTCTAAGGGAGAGGAGGGGTTTAGTAGATGGCATGGATAGCATTTTTAATATGTATGCAATTTTGTAAACTGCATAGTTTTTATGCGGTATATCAATTTTTAAATAAATACTTAAAAAATTTCTAACCCACCTAGACCTAAGCGGTTTACAAAACTACAAACATAATCATCATATAACCAACATACAAATAAGTAAACAAACATATCTAAAATATCATCAATCAAGATCCTAGGTCAATCAAGAGAACGCCTCCACATATAAAGTTGTTTTCAATAGTTTCTTAAATTTTTAAATATCAAAAAGCAACTTCAGCTGTCCTGTTAGATTATTCCATAATAAAGCACCTTCAACTGATATTATAGATGTTCTCATATTGGCATAATGTACATTTGCTAATCCATCTGTTGATAGTCGTAACTTTCCCTCTGATCTTAGTGATTTAGATAGCTGATAAAGTCTCATTAATTGTGTTAGACACTAGGGGGCTCATAATCGAAAGATAAAAACGTCCAAAAACCGGCCTAAGTCGGCACTTGGAAGATCATCAGTCAAAAACGTCCAAGTGCTGATAATAAAACCGGGTTTTGGACGTATTTATAAATGACCTAGGCCTTCATAGTGCCGCTGAACGACCATAGCTAAACAGGGCTTGTCAGGAAGAGTGTCGAGGGCGGGATGTGGGCAGGCTTAGACTTAGTCATACAGGATTGACGGAACTTGGATGTTGTGACTTAGACCATTTAAAACATGGTCTAAGCCACAAAAACCCACCTAAAGTGACCAGATAAACACTGTAAACACACAATACAGACCCCCACACACTACCCCAGTGATCACCGACACCCCTCCCCCACCCCCACCCCCATAAAAATATTAATCACAACTTGAAAACTGTGCCTCCAGAACATCATCACCTGGCAGCCTGGCATAGGAAAGCCTAGTCGTGCTGCATAGAGGCGTCTTAAACCATCTTGGGAGGTGGATTAGGGACCCAAAGAGAGGTGGACCCATGCCCATAAGCCCCTGTAATCACTGCATAGATATTGAAACATGTGTACTCCCCTATACAGCCCCAAAACCCTTTTTTACTGACATATAAGTGGCTCCTGATGCCATATGGGCTATTGAGGTGGTAGATAAGTGGGCCTAGGGGATTCTGGAGGTGGTTTGGGGAGCTCACCATGACCTATAAGGGCAGGGGTGTCCAATGTCGGTCCTCGAGGGCCGCAATCCAGTCGGGTTTTCAGGATTTCCCCAATGAATATGCATTGAAAGCAGTGCATGCACACAGATCTCATGCATATTCATTGGGGAAATCCTGAAAACCCGACTGGATTGCGGCCCTCGAGGACCAACATTGGACACCCCTGTATAAGGGAGTTGTAGTGAGATGAAGACATGGCACCCTTTTTGTGAAGTTCACAGCAGTGCCCTGTAAGGTACCCCACTATCTAGGTGCCATGTCTGGGTGTTTAGTCCATCACTTTGCAGCCTCTTCCCATGTCCAACAGGGCTTGTTCTAGGCGTTTTTGACTTGGACGAAAATGTGGTATAAAGATGGACAATTTAGCGAGTTGGATGATCAGATTGGCAGGACGTATACTTGGATGATTTTTGAAATGAAAATAAATTTGGACGTATTTTTTGAAAATTGTCTAAGCTGTTATTTTTGCTTTGGACGACTTGCGACTTAGACGAAAACGGACTTAGACGTTCCTTTTGATTATGCCCCTCCATGGGATCTTATAATGAATGATTTTAAAAGTTAATGCCAGAACCTTGAAAACAATACGAAATTTGACAGGTAACCAGGGGAGTTTTCTCAAACTTGGTGTAACATATTCAAATTTGCTTCTATCACATATCAAATGCAAGGCCGCCTTTTGAATTATTTGCAAGGCCCTGCGCGTGATGACAAAATGCCTAAATAAAGAGAATTACAATAATCCAATTTTTTAATTACTACAGTTTGAACCACTATCTGGCAATCATAACCTGAAAGCACAGACTTTACTCTACTCAATAATTGCATTTGAAAAACCACAGATTTCACCACTGCCAGTACCTGATCTTTCATACTTAACGTCGCATCCAACCAGACACCTTTATCTGCCTTCATTTTTCTCTGTTTCTATTTAGATCCCTGAATTCAAGAATACTGTATTCATCTTTAGTGAATACCCCTGACCCACCGATGCCCCTCCCCTGACAACGCCCCCTTCTTAGTTACATGCTAGCAGGATTGTATATGCATCTTTATAGAATAGTAAATAGCAAGATGTGTGTGCAAATACAAATTGCTGTCAATTAATGCCAATAATTTATTATTAGCGTCCAGTTGTTGGTACTAATTGGCTCCTTATCTAAATTGCATGCATCCGAAATTTACATGCACAATTTTGAGCACCATTTATAGAATCTGGAGTAAGGGTAAAGTTTGGCCCAAAGTTTACAAACTTGGGGAGGGGAGGGGGGAATAAGTATTTTCCTGACCACAGAGAGCTCACAATCTAATTACAAAGACTAGTGGGGTCACTCTATGAAATTGCAGGGAAATACTTTAAAAACCAATAGGAGGAAATATTTTTTCACTCAGAGAATAGTTAAACTCTGGAACACTTTGCCAGAGGTTGTGGTAAAAGCGGACAGCGTAGCTGGTTTTAAGAAAGATTTGCACAAATTCCTGGAGGAAAAGTCCATAGTCTGTTATTAAGACATGGGGGAAGTCTCTGCTTGCCCTGGATCGGTAGAACAGAACGTTGCTACTCTTTGGGTTTTGGCCAGGTATTGGGGACCTGGATTGGCCACCGTGAGAACAGGCTACTGGGCTTGATGGACCATTGGTCTGACACAATAAGGTTATTCTTATGTTCTTAAAAACAGATATTTTACATATTTTGGTTGTGCTGCTAAATAGATCTGTTCATAGGAAAGGGACTTGGGAGTTCTGATCGACAAGTCGATGAAGCCGTCCACACAATGTGCGGCGGCAGCAAAAAGGGCAAACAGAATGCTAGGAATGATAAAGAAGGGGATCACGAACAGATCGGAGAAGGTTATCATGCCGCTGTACCGGGCCATGGTACGCCCTCACCTGGAGTACTTAGAAACATAGAAACATAGAAAGATGACGGCAGAAAAGGGCTACAGCCCATCAAGTCTGCCCACTCTACTGACCCACCCCATTAAGTCTGGGTGCTAATGACTTAGTTCTTTAGCTCGACCCTCGTAGTGATCCTACGTGGATGTCCCATTTATTCTTAAAGTCGAGCACGCTGGTGGCCTTGATCACCTGCATCGGAAGTTTGTTCCAGTGATCCACCACCCTTTCTGTGAAGAAGTACTTCCTGGTGTCACCATTAAAGTTCCCTCCTCTGAGTTTGAGTTCGTGCCCTCTTGTGACCGATGGTCCTTTGAGAAGGAAGATGTCGTTTTCCACCTCGACACGTCCTGTGACATATTTAAATGTCTCAATCATGTCCCCCCTTTCCCTGCGCTCCTCTAGAGTATAGAGCTGCAATTTGCCCAGTCTTTCTTCGTATGAGAGACCCTTGAGTCCAGCACTGGTCTCCGTACATGAAGAAGGACATGGTACTACTCGAAAGGGTCCAGAGAAGAGCGACTAAGATGATTAAGGGGCTGGAGGAGCTGCCGTACAGCGAAAGATTAGAGAAACTGGGCCTTTTCTCCCTCGGACAGAGGAGATTGAGAGGGGACATGATCGAAACATTCAAGGTACTGAAGGGAATAGACTTAGTAGATAAGGACAGGTTGTTCACCCTCTCCAAGGTAGGGAGAACGAGAGGGCACTCTCTAAAGTTGAAAGGGGATAGATTCCGTACAAACGTAAGGAAGTTCTTTTTCACCCAGAGAGTGTTAGAAAGCTGGAACGCTCTTCCGGAGGCTGTTATAGGGGAAAACACCCTCCAAGGATTCAAGACAAAGTTAGACAAGTTTCTGCTGAACAGGAACGTGCGCTGGTGGGGCTAGTCTCAGTTAGGGTGTTGGTTTTGGACCAGAGGGCCACCGCGTGAGCAGACTGCTGGGCATGATGGACCACGGGTCTGACCCAGCAGTGGCAATTCTTATGTCCTTATGTAGTTCAAGTGATTAATTTGGCATTTTTGGCCTACTGTGTGAGCCAGTGGTCAAGGAAGGTAATGAAAGAAAAATTCATCAGCAGGATAGTTATCATACAAACCATCATCATGTATAATCAGCCACTCCAGTTATACAACTGCCTATACATAGTAAATTTATAATTATCGACCTTTCACACAGAAACAGAATATTAAACTGACCCACCCATGACCCGTTTCTATTCCCCACTTTCAACGGAACACTGAATAATACGGTATAAATGCTTCCCAAAAATACCATAATTGTCGCCGTTTTCTGGGTCTCGTCGCACCTGAGTAGGTGGAACCGGCGTTTCGGCCATCACACTGTGGCTTTCTTCAGAGTATGCTGCGAGGCCTGCAGTTTGTCTTTCTGCTACCATGCTTACACTACACTGCTAGAAAAATTAGTTGGTGTAAGCTCAAATCTCAGTTCCCTAGGTCGGCTATTTCAAGCTCATGCTGCCTGTCCTTTCGGACTCTTTTCTAGTGACACAACACTACCATTAATACAAAACACTGCTATAAAGGTTATTTCAGGTTCAAATAAATTCGATCATGTCACACCTCTGCTTCAAAACGCTCATTGGTTGCCTATTTCATACAGGATAACATATAAAATAGCTCTTTTAGTCTTTAAGACAATTAAAAATAATACTCCTGCATTTATAGATAGGCTCCTGATTCCTTATAGTTCGTCAAGAGTTCTTAGATCTTCCTCTCAAGCTACCCTTTATGTTCCCTCATTAAAAATCATTGGTACTCGCCGTGACCTGATCTTTTCAGTTACTGCCCCATCTATTTGGAACTCACTCCCTCTATATTTACGGCTTGAACAAGATTTGAAAAAATTCAAGAATAGTTTAAAATGTCTTCTTTTTAAAGAAGCCTTTAACTAAAAGTTAAATTTTCTGATTAATTCCGAATTTCTTCTTTCTTCATTAAATTCAGATTATTTTCCCCTTCTTTTTAGATTTTCTAGTTCTAAAAAAAAATTTTTTTTTTTTTCTTTCTCTCCTTCTCTTCATACCTTCCCTATGTACTAACCCAACCTGCTTACTTTTTTTTTTTTTTTTTTATAAATTGTATTTTTTTCTTTCTTCCCCTTTTCCCATTGTTTCGTGTGGATTGTTTACCCCAGTTTGTTTTTAATTTAAAGTAGTTAATTTTAATTACAATGTATTTGTGATTTTAGAAATTTAATTTTATTTCTTTGTAAAACGCTTTGTATTCTGAAAAGCGTTTAATCAAATAATATAATAAACTTGAAACTTGATTAAGAGTAGGCAGCAGCTATTTATTGGAGAGATGCTAGGACAGGAGAAAATGGGGACTGCTCCTGCCACTAAACACTTTGCCTCAGGACCAGGGTCAGTATAATCCAAACCACAACTTAAATCAAAACCCTATATGGAAAAAGATACACCCTCTGCAACACTAAAAGGCCTTCTTACTCACATACACTCATCAACCATACACCATACAAGGAGAAAGAAACAGAAAAAGAAGTGGAGAAAAAGGCCTCAGTTCGGCTTCATATGACCAAAAAACTCCACTCCTTGAAAAACCACTCCAGCATGGAAAACAGAAAAATGTATGGAGAAAAAGCAACTGTAATAGCCTGCAGAGCGATATCAAAACAGCACGCCAGGGCACTCACGCCCACAAATGGTGATATCAGTGAAAAAAGTGAAAACTATAGCACTACGGTCCAGTGCATAGCATTAAAGAGCAAAAAAGCATAGGAAAACCACTTAGCTACTACTGGCTGCTTCAGTGAGCAGTGAACCATTGTGAGCAGTGGAACCATCACCCCTGATGCAGCGACACGACGCGAAACAGAGGGTTCCCCGTTGGGTGTAGCGATTGCTCCTGCCCCCATGTCTAGGGTTACCAGATTTTACGATGGTAAAATCCAGACCTATGGCCCCGCCCCAAGTCATGCCCTGTTCCGCGCAAGCTCCGCCCTCTTCTCGTGTTTGGAGCTGTCGGGAGGGCATCTGCGCAAGCGCAGATTGCGATGCAATGACATCACAAGTGACGGCACAGCGTTGCATCCACACATGTGCAGATGCTCTCCCGACACAGTCCCGAGCTGGAAGTTTTTCAAAACACGGACAAAGTGCCGGGTTTTGAAAAGCTGCCTGGACAGTCCTCTAAAAAGAAGACATGTCCAGGTAAATCTGGAAGTCTGGTAAACCCTACCCATGTCCTCTGCACCTCTTAGGTAAGTCAGGGTCCTAGAAATGAGACAGGGCCAGTCTTTGGATTGTTTGGTTTAAGAGACATGGTCTAGAGCAGTGTTCTTCAACCTTTTTACACCTATGGACCGGTGGAAATAAAATAATTATTTCGTGGACCGGCAAACTACTAAGACTGAAATTTTTTTTTTTTTTTTTAGTTCAATAATTTTTATTGAGTATTTTGAAAAATACAGGGAGCAGTTCAAGTACATAAGATCAAAGTAAAGTTTTCTGTATAAAGAACCTGTAGATCTATATTCAACTGTAGAGTATCAAAACAGTAAGAAAGGTTCCAAGTATTGGAACTGCATGTGAGGAATATATGAGAAAAAGATGAGAGAGAACTGAAATTTTTAAAAACCCCATTGACGCCCCGTCCCCGCGAGGTCGGTCCCACAAACCATCTGATCCCATCCGCACAAGCCTCAAATAGTTATGATTTTATATTGAACATATTTTATTAAAGTATAAAAAGAAACAATATTCTATACAATTGTCTTTTATAAATACAAATAATACAGGGCAAAGATCAACAAAACCCCTGTCTCCCCTTCCCTTCACATATATCCCCTCTACTATCAAGAAAACTGAATAAGCCAAATTATTACAGGATGCTACACAAATATCATGTAACAGAATACTACAGTCACACATGACAGGAATGGTGTTAGGGGAGTGGAACTAGGGCAACTGCCCCCTGATCAGAGAGAGCCCTAAGCCAGCTGGTAGCTAAAGAAGCACTGCCTGGGCTTTGCACTCCCCAGTTATGTCTAGCAAGATACATATTTCAAATCTGATATATTTGAATCACAAGATAGAAATAAAATTATTTTTTTTGACCTTTTCACTCTCTTCCAGCCAGTGTCTGCCCTAAGAACATAAGAATTGCCACTGCTGGGTCAGACCAGAGGTCCATCATGACCAGCAGTCCGCTCACGCGGCGGCCCTCTGGTCTAAGACCAGCACCCTAACTGAGACTAGCCCTACCAGCGCACATTCTTGTTAGCAGGAACTTGTCTAACTTTGTCTTGAACCCTTGGAGGGTGTTTTCCCCTATAACAGCCTCTGGAAGAGCGTCCCAGCTTTCTACCAGAGAACTTCCTTACGTTTGTACGGAATCTATCCCCTTTCAACTTTTAGAGAGTGCCCTCTCGTTTTCTCTGCCTTGCAGAGGGTGAACAACCTGTCCTTAGCTACTAAGTCTATTCCTTTCAGTACCTTGAATGTTTCAATCATGTCCCCTCTTAATCTCCTCTGTTCGAGGGAGAAGAGGCCCAGTTTCTCTAATCTTTCGCTGTATGGCAGCTCCTCCAACCCCTTAACCATCTTTGTCGCTCTTCTCTGGACCCTTTCGAGTAGTACCGTGTCCTTCTTCATGTACGGTGACCAGTGCTGGACGCAGTACTCCAGGTGAGGGCATATCATGGCCCGGTACAGTGGCGTGATAACCTACTCTGTCTCTTTAGTCCAGCATCTGCCCCTTCCATTCACTGTATGTCTTTTCCTGCCATCTCTCCTCCTGCCCCCCCCCCAATTTGGTCTGGCATCCATCATCTTCTTTCTGTTCCCCTCATGGTCTGGCATCTCTGTCCTTCCCTCCCCCCTGCGGCTTTTAGCATCTCTCTCTTCTCATTTCCTCCACTCAGATCTGATATCATTCTCTGCTCTCTCTTCCCTTTTCTTCTCTGGTCTTCCTTCTCTATTTTCTGCCTCCATTTAAATTAAATTCTTTCTTACTATTTAGTCCTGTTTCCCTCTTTTCACTGTGTCTACCCATAGCTTGTCACCCCTTTCCCTCACCCCTCCATTATCTTACTATTTTCTTCCCCCTTTATTTATCTCCTCCTTCCATCCAGTATGTGTTCTTTCCCCACTTCCATTCAGCATCTGCTCTCCCCTCTCAACTGACATCCATCTGCCTTCTGCTCTCTCTCCCTTCTTCTCACTTCCATCATCTGTCCCCTTCTCTCTCTCATCTCCTCCATTCCATCATCTGCCCCTTCTCTCTCTCTCTCCCCCCCACAACTTCCATCATCTTCCCCCTTCCCCTCACCTTTGCGGGTCACTTTCTTTTCCCTGAGGGTGGCTCATGTCAGAGGGGAAGCTTTGGCTGAGCAGAACCGCTTGCAAGGAACAGTGGAACCAACTTGATTGATGTCGATGCTGGGGCCCGTTGCCATTTGAAGGAAAAAAAAAAAAAAAAGGGACCTGCAAAGGTGAGAGGAAGGGAGACCTCCAGGAAGCTGCTCTTTGCCCTCCTTCAGCGGCCCAAGAGTCCAGACCAACTTCGGCACAGAGCTGTCCCTAAGCAGTAGTTTAGCGCGGTTTCATGAGGCAGCCTCGGGGCCTTTGCTAGGCCAGCCCGCTTCGATGATGCGATGTGGGCCGGCCTAGCAAAGGCCCCAAGGCTGCCTCATGAAACCGCGCTAAACTACTGTTTAGGGGCAGCTCTGTGCCGAAGTTAAAAAGTACTCAGAGCTGCCGCTGCTGGCCTGAAGGTGCGGAGACAAGGCAGGAGGCAAACGCGGTGGAAGGCAGGAGTCACGGCACAGCGACTGCAACAGGAAGTTGCAAGTCAGCTGACGCCGGCCTTTCATTGCAGCGGGGACCAAATCCTTCGCGGACCGGCAAGATTTTTTTGCGGACTGGCAGCGGTCCGCGGACCGGCGGTTGAAGAACTGTGGTCTAGAGGGAGGGGCTTTGGGATCCTGACTCTACCAGACCCGCTCAAAGGTATAAACTATCCTTTCCCTCTCTACACCGTATTCGCTATGCAGGCAAACTGGGAAAATCCCTTCTCTTCAGAATCACAGGTCTTTGGAACGACCTTACTACCCCGCTGCAGAACCTGGGCTCCCTCCAATTATTCCACAAGCAACTGAAAACCTGGCTTTTCACTAAAATGTAATTCTATCCCCCCTTACTCTTCTCTTCTCTATATAAGTTCATGTAAACCTTTTTTTTCCTTCTCTTCCTATATTTTAAGTTCTTGTAAACCGTGTCGAGCTCCACATCCGTGGAGATGATGCGGTATATAAACTTAAGGTTTAGTTTAGTTTAGTTTTTACAGGTTAGCAAAATGCAGGGCTGAGGAGGGGATATTGTGGGGGCCACTGACCCACCAGGACTCCTGTGGAGGGGAGTACCATGGAGGCACTGATCTGACTCATGAGGGTCCTTTAAGCTGCAGTAGCCTCAGTGCAAAGTGTCTTTGTTTTAGATATTTTTTTTCATGTTGCTGCTGTAAGGAATGTGCAAAGTTCCCAGCTTTGACAATGTGTAATAAATACGTTGTGAAACTTAGCTATAGGATACATACGAGTCACAAAATCATTTGCCTCCCATAGCTTATTTTCACCCTAACATGTATTAACCTGCCAATGTTTATGTGTATTAGTACATCAGGCCTCAGGTATATTTACAGGGCCCAGAATCAGAGAAATGAATAAAACAGTCACTGCCACTTAAAAACCTGAATAACCTGTCACCAAGATACTTATGGGATCTAGTTTCTGTCAATGCTCCTAATTTTATACAAACTGTGTTTGTGCATAAGAACATAAGAGCTGCCATACTGGGACAGACCGAAGGCCCATCTAGTCCAGTATCCTGTTTCCAACAGTGGCCAATCCAGACCACAAGTACCTAGCAAGATCCCAAAGAGTAAAACATATTTTATGCTGCTTATCCTAAATAAGCAGAGAATTCCCTACATCCATCTTAATAATGGCTTATGGACTTCTCTTTTAGGAAGCTACCCAACCCCTTTTTAAACTCTGCTAAGCTAACTGCTTTCACCACATTCTCTGGCAAAGAATTTCACAGTTCAATTACACGAGTGAAGAAATATTTAAATCTATTACTTAGAAGCTTCATTACATGCCCCTAGTTCTAGTATTTTTGGAAAGAGTAAACAAGCGACTCACATCTACCCACTCCACTCAGTATTTTATAGACCTCTATCATATCTCCCCTGAGGTTTAGCCTTTCTTCATAGGGATTAGGGAAATCTACCATTCCTTTTATCATTTTTGTCGCCCTTCTCTGTACCTTTTCTAATTTCTTTTTTAGATGCAGCGATCAGAATTGTATTTTGTATGCCTTTACTCTCTGTTAGCACAAATTTCTGTAATATCTTGACCTTTCCCTCTCAACTCTGAGAATTGTCAAGCAGCTTCTGGTTTTCACTGTTCTGAGGCGTATCCCAGAGGATTTCAGACAGATAAACTCATTGGGTCTGTGTAGCCTAATAATATCACCAGGCTGGGATTCCTTAAACAAGATTTATTCAAAATAAAACTAAAAAACAAAGAAATAAGTAAACTTATAGTTTGTTTGTTTATTGATTGATTGATTTTGATAGCCCCCCCCCCCCCGAGCGGCTTACAAGGATACGTACACAGTAGTTTTCAGGATCAATAACATACAAGCTACAGGATCAATAACGAGCTACAGAAAACTGAGATATTTTTTATATGAAAAAACATTTATCTCTGGCACATTTCATACTTGCATGTTTTTTTTAAAGAGACAATCTCTTCCAGTACAGATCCAATGTGTATGTATTTTTAATTGATATTATTGTTGTTCTTTCCTTTAGGATACTTTTACACCCCTGAGGAAGGCCCCTGTGGCCGAAACACGGACCGTGTTGGGGTCCAGTGTATGCTCTTTTACAAAGGACTTTACATGCCTGCCGCATTTTGTTTTATTTAAATGTATACTTGTGTGAATTTTAACTGAGATTATATATTGTGACTAAACGTGTTTGTCCACACAGTGGTCTGATCAGTTTCTCTTCCCCACTCCCTTGTTTTTGTCTCTATAGCTTGCCCGTGGGGTTGCTGTTTGCCTTTGTTTTTCGCTTGGAAGGCTTGGAGGGTGGTCTCATCGAGGCCGGCGGAACTACACTCACCGCCTGGATGGCCAGAGACTCCGAGGAAGGCTTCTTCGGTAGCTGAACTGAACCTGAACCTGAAGGAGGAAGAGCAGCTCCTGATTGGTGAGGCCCGACTTTAGTACAGGAAGAGGCGGTCAGAGCATACTGCGAGTGATTTCCTTCACTTGCCAGCGCTCCAACTGCCCTCTCCTGTCTCTCCGGCTGCCCTCTCCTGTCTCCCCTGCTAAAAACCGTATTCACGGTTTTTCAACATTCACGGGAGTTCCTGAAACGGAACCCCTGTGAATATTGGGGGAGTACTGTAATTTTAAAAAACAAACCCAAATTGAAGTTCAGCAGGAGAGATGCACCAGGGAGACTAAGACTCTGATTGGACATGTTCTTACATAAATATAAATTATTTTTTTTTTCATTTTCTCTATTTCCCTAGGCAGTTTCTAAAAGTGCCTTAAGATAATGTAATTTACGTAAATTGTAATCCTCTTAGGTTATAAGCGGAATAAAAGTGTTAAAAATAAATAAATAAGTCTTTTTTTTTTTTTTTTTACTGCATTTAAGCTTTCCTTAACATATTTCACATCTGTCTAGTCTATTGCCATTCTGCCCCTGTTAATGGGGAGCCAACTTCGGTCCAGTTCTGGTTTCTCAGTTTTCCACAGTGAATAGTCATCAGCTATGCATGCATGCCTTTGGTTTAAGACCCCAGTTAATCTCTTTTCGGCTACACAAATCTAAGTAACCCCTGGAAGAACAATGTGCTGGCAGTAGTATGGATAGGGAAGATGCTACGTTAACAGCCATAAGAACCTGGCTTGCTTCAGCGCTGCTCTTTGCCAAGGAAAGCTAAAGCTTAAAGCCAAGGCAGCATGGCTTTAATTAACCACAGGTGTGTGTGTGGGAGGGGGTGTCCTCCCAGCACCATCCTCTTTCAGTCTTTCCTTAGTAGCCCGACTACTAAAGCCAGGGCAGTGGCTGGACAGAGCGGCAACTAGAGAAGGGTTGCTTTTGGCACCTCTCCCTTCCCTGGCTTAATGCTACTCTTCTCCACCCCATACAACAGTCTTGAATATGGAATTTTTCCCTCTAGTTGAAACAGAGCATAACCCAGCAGAAAGATGCCCTTGGAGTGGCCAGTAGGTGTCACCATATTCAATAACTGATCCTTTATCCTGAGACTGTGGGCCACCTCAGCAATGTTTCTTGCCTATGTTGACTCAGTGATCAATTCTATCACTTGTCTTCTACATTTTAACTCATTTACCAGTCTTTTCCTGTAGTGACACTTTCCAATTTACCCGCCATACAGTCATTTAACCCATTTTTTTCAGTTAGTGTTATGTATATTGAGTGCAACATGAAAAACATAAATCAATTGTTTTCCTTTAAGAAAGGATCACAGTCTATTAAAAGAAAATCATCCTCTATAATAAAACCCTAAGCGCACTTAGGAGGTTGTGATCCCTGCCGCAGTGATGTCTGCCTCCGTGCCAAATTCAATTGGAGGCACATGGGGCCGCTTGAGCGGCAGTGGCGGATTGACTGCTGTGCTGCCAGGACACCTCTTCTCACCCCCGGACCAGCAAACGAAGCAGCCGTGGGGCATTTGCTAGGCCGACCCACTTCGATAATGCGAGGTGCACCAGCCTAGCAAAAGCCCTGAGGCTGCCCGGGCTAGTGGATACTGGACAAGGGGATCAGGTAAGAGGTGCTGCTGGACAGGGGGGAGGTAAAAGGAAGGGAGAAGGCCTACTGCTGGACAAGGGGGAGCAGGGAAGAGGTGCTGATGGACAGGGAGGAGGTAAAAGGAAGGGAGAAGGCCTACTGCTGGACAAGGGGGAGCAGGGAAGAGGTGCTGATGGACAGGGAGGAGGTAAAAGGAAGGGAGAAGGCCTACTGCTGGACAGGGGGAGCAGGGAAGAGGTGCTGCTGGACAGGGGGGAGGTAAAACGAAGGGAGAAGGGCTGCTGCTGAACAGGGGGAGCAGTGAAGGGATGCTGCTGGACAGGGGGAGGCAAAACGAAGGGAGAAGGGCTGCTGTTGGATAGGGGGAGCAGAGAAGGGGTGCTGCTGGACGGGGGAGGTAAAAGGGAAGGAGAAGGGCTACTGCTGGACAGGGGGAGCAGACAAGGGGTGGTGGTGGACAGCCGAGGAAAGAGAGAGACAGAAAGAAAGACAGACAGACGCCAAGGAGAAAGAGACAGAAAGAAAGAAGGACAGGCAGACAGAAAGCGGGCAAGGAGAGAGAGAGAAAGTAAGAAAGAAAGAAAAAGACAGACACACACATCTATTCTAGCACCCGTTAATGTAACAGGCTTAAAGACTAGTAGTAAATAATGTGCTCACTTGCCATAGAAGGCTGTAATTTTGGGAACACCATCTGTTTGGAAAAAAAAAAATCCACTTTTCTTGAAAAATATTTTTAGAGCAATAGAAGAACCTTGGCCCGAATGACTGTATTTCCTGCAGGGGCATGGGAAGCCAGCTAGCTGCTCTTCAAATGCTTTCAAAATCCTAACAGTGAATTTCCCAGTTGCTATACAGGGCATCTTCTGTGTCTCATTTCATTTAAAGCTTACATACTGCCTTAGTAGCCAAAGTTGTTTAAGGCTCTATGGTGTGACCTCATCTGGAGCATTGCATTCAATTCTCTGGTCTCCTTATCTCAAGAAAGATATAGTGGCGCTAGAAAAGGTTCAAAGAAGATGACCAAGATGGTAAAGGGGATGGAACTCCTATCGTATGAGGAAAGACTAAAATGGTTAGGGCTCTTCAGCTTGGAAAAGAGACGTCCGAGGGAAGATATGATTGAAGTCTACAAAATCCTGAGTGGAGTAGAACGGGTACAAATTGATTGATTTTTCACTCCGTCAAAAATGACAAAAACTAGGGGACACTCGATGAAGGTACAGGGAAATACTCTTAAAACCAATAGGAGGAAATTTTTTGGAATACGTTGCCAGAGGTTGTGGCAAGAGCAGATAGCGTAGCTGGCTCTCTGCAATGTCACTTGCAAAAATATTGAAAAGAACTGGACCTCTGGAAGTGTAAGTTACCTAAGAACATAAGCATTGCCATACTGAGACAGACCAAAAGTCCACTCAGTATTTTATAAACCTCTATCAACATCACCCTTCAGCCATCTCCAAGCTCAAGAGCTCAACTTAGCCTCTTTAACCTTTCTTCTTAGTGAAGTCGTCCCATCCCCTTTTATCATTTTCATTGCCTGTCTCTGGCTTTTCTAATTCTGCTATATCTTTTTTGAGATATGGTGCCAAAATTGCACACAATATTTGAGATCTGGTTGTACCATGGATCAATGCAACGGCATTATAATAGTCTCTGTTTTGTTCTCCATTCCTTTCCCAATAATCCCTAACATCCTATTTGCTTTCTTAGCCACCGCTGCACGCTGAGCAGAGGCTTTCTATGTATCATCAACAATGACACCTAAATCCTTTTCCTGGATGGCGACTCCTAATGTGGAACCTCGCATCGCATAGCTATAGTTGGGGTTCCTCTTTCCTAATTCTACATGCAGTGGCGTAGTTTGGGGGTGGTGAGGGTGGAGGCAGACCGCCCCGGGCGCATCTTGGTGGGGGTGCCAGCACCTCTCTTCCTCTCCGTCACCCCGCTCCTTCCCATTCCACCCCTGCCATGTGCACGCCTTCATTTCCCCCCCTATGGTACTTCTAGCTCTTCGCCGGCGTGAGCAACAGGTCCAACCTGCTGCTCGCGCCGGCCTCGGTGTTCCCCTCCAATGTTACTTCCGGGTCCCGCAACTAGGAACTGACATCAGAGAGAGCCAAGGCTGGCGCAGGCAGCAAGTTAGAGATGCTGCTCGTATCGGAGAACTAAACAGGTACATTGGAAGGGGCGCATGAGCGTGTCAAAGCAGCTCCTGATTGGTGTAGCCCGACTTTACTACAGGAAGAGGCAGTCGGAGCAGAGCATGAGTGATTTTCTTCACCCGCCGGCGCTCCAGCTGCCCTCTCCTGCCTCCCCTGCCTTTTGACATGCGAAAAACCGCATTTGCAGTTTTGAATTTCGGGGGAGTACTATATATCAAGTCCTATCCCTCTTTACCCTTTAATACCTACCTAAACAGCAAGGCATAGTCCCCATCCCTTAATGTGAATTTCTACTCTAAGAGGATTGACTCATTTGAGCTTTGGCGCCGGAGAAGGATTTTAGGCGTACCAAGGACTGCCAGAAGAACCAACAAATCAATTCTGGAAGAGATCAACCGGCTAATGTCACTCAAAGCCCAAATGATAAAGTTACAACTGTTTTATTTGGTCACACCGTTAGAAGAGAAAGATTGTTGGAGAAGGACATCATGTTTGGGAAGTTCGAAGGAACCAGGCGACGAGGGCGACCTGCAGTCAGATGGCTTGACACATTGAAAACAACCGTGGGGATGACGCTGGAGGACCTTTCCGGACTAGCACAAAACCGATTTCTTTTTAGATCTGTAATTCATCAGGTCGCTAGGACTCGAGCACGAGTCACCGGCACCTAATTATATTCACACACGTAAATGTTTAGAACACTGGTGTATAGGTGGATAACTTTTAATACACAGCGCGTATTTTACAGGTGATTCTACACAGAGCATGGGTGGGGCTCACATTTACATGTGTAACTTAGAGAAAAGTATAAGTTATGCACATCTGTCCAGCATTTAGGCACAAGCATGTATACCAGCTATATGGATAGTGCAGGGCCTGTGTTAGAGAGGTTCAAACAGGGCAGCTGCCCTGGGCCTCACAGCATCAGGGGGTTCCCTTGGGCCGGAATGTCCTTCCCTTCTCCCCGCCCTCTTCTGAAGCCCCCTCAACTTTTAAAAGTCAAAGATGACACTTGGATTAAGTAAATAGCCTGGAGGCGAACCATGTCGGCTGCAGTCCCCGCCAACATAAATTAAAGAAGAGTCAGTGTATTTAAGCAAAGGAGAAAATTAACAGGCAATTTTGAGCTTAAAATTTATACAAAACTTTGGCTAGAATAAGACCGATGAAGATGGTGGAGTGTGGATACTCATAGTGAATGCTGAAACTAGCAGCCCTGGGTTACACTGCTGAGGTCTTAAATGCATATACAGTATATACACACCAGTTAGATAATTTCTGAATATTGGATGGTTGGAAGGGCTGGTTTATAATTGAGTTAAAGTATTATAATCATGATATAAACTTGAGCCAAAAGATAATTTGCATAGATCTGAACACTAACATATGCTGCAGGAGGAGAGTGTGGTGTAGTGGTTAGAGCTACAGCCTCAGCACCCTGAGGTTGTGGGTTCAAACCCTGTGCTTCTCCCTGTAACCCCGGGCAAGTCACTTAATCCTTCACGGTACATTAGACAGACTGTGAGCCCACCGGGACAGAAAGGGAATAACTGATTTGAAACCTGTTCTAAGCTCTTTTGGGAGATGGGCTAAAAAAATCAAATGGATGAATAAATAATGGCATCTTATTTTTTTTAATGTCAGTATGTTTTCCCAAGGCCTATATTCCAACTATAAACACGTTACTAGTAACTAAGTACCTGTTTCCCTAGAGAGACTGTACCAGCATCTAACTGCTATCGGTAACTGAGTTTTTTTCTTGCATGGCAATTATTAAATATAAATTTCTCCAGACACAAATAACTAACACCTCAAGTGATTTTTTTTTTTAATGTTAGACTAACTTCTAGTATGAAATATAAAGTTTAAAATTCACGCAGTTTTTGAGATAGACAAAGCACAAAAAAATAAGTCTGAAAATGTTATTAAAAGTCAAACAAGCTACCCTTTTTTCAGTTCACTCATCCAATAGAAAGTGCAAACATTCTAGATAGCCTCACTTCTACCTTCCCATAGATTTCTTTTTGAAAATTATCAGCTTTGCCCCTCTCTTGTGGGTGCTGAGAAAAGCAAGTAAAAGAATAATCAAAGGCCTGATTCTGAAAAATATCTAGAACGGTTGTTTTAATACACTTAGAAAGTCTTTGAAACGGTGAGAGAATTCTGAATAAGACCTGATATTAGTTAAGGATAAATATATAAGCCTCATATACTCAAATCTGGTGATTTAGGGCTAGATTCACTAAGCCCACCGATCGTGTCCCTCCCGAGCGTATCCACATCCAATTGGCGCATGCAAATGAGGGGGAACAGCATGCAAATACAGGCAGGCAGCGATTCACTAAAAAAAATGATAGACTCCAATTGGGCTGGTCAATCGAAAAATAAGCGACTGCTTTCTGCCCTGACTCTCTGCTCTTCTCTCCCCCGACACTCCTGCCCTTCCCCGCAGTGCAAGCCTGTGGTTTTAACCCACTGGTTTAAAGCAGGTTAAAACCACGGGCTCGCGAGTAAAAAAAGGCAAAAAAGTTTCCAGCTCTGCCAGGCACAGAGGGCCAGCGCATATGCAGACCATCTACAGATGGTCTGTACATGCATCAGGATCGCTGGAGAGCGATCTGTGTGGTCGGTTGGTGGTGTGATTCCGATCACCCTCATTTGCATGAGGGCAACTCGTGAATCAGCTCCCTGACCACGGATCGGATCCGCCACAGATCGGATCCAATCCGTGGCCGGGGGGCTGATTCAAGAATCGCCCTCATGCAAATGAGGGCGATCGGAATCACGCCCCCAACCAACCGCACGGATCGCTCTCCATCGATCCCGACGCACGCGCAGACCATCTATAGATGGTCTGTGTATGCACTGGCCCTCCGTGGCCAGCAGAGCTGGAAACTTTTTTTACTTTTTTGGGGTTGTTTTTTTTTTTTTAACTTTGCATGCCCGTGGTTTAAACCCGTTTTAAACCCATGGATTAAAACCATGGGCTTGCACTGTGGGGAAGGGCAGGAGAGTCAGGGCAGAGAAGTGCGGCGAGTCGGGGTAGAGAAGAGCGGAGAATCGGGGCAGAGAAGAACGGAGAATTGGGGCAGAGAGCAAGGCAGTTGGAAAGGATGCTTATTTTTCGATCAGCCAGCCCAGTCAGTGTCCATCATTTTTTTTTTTTGTGAATCGCTGCCTGCCTGTATTTGCATGCCGTTCCCCCTCATTTGCATGTGCGGATCGAATTGGGTGTGGCTACGCTCGGAAGGAAGGTTAGTGAATCGGGTTGGGGTTGCTAAGTGGTCGGGACATGAATCTAGCCCTAAATGGTTTCTTATCTGATTAAATAGGTCTTTCCTATACTTTAATGGAGTTCTTTTCATTATTTTTAAATCATTGTTTTAATTTTGTTTTGTGAACCGCTTAAATCAGATGATGGTAAATCACTATATCAAATTTTTAATGAACATATTTACTACCTACTTGAGGATTTAGCTTAACCCTTTATTTGGCATTGTTGCTCAGAAGCAAAATGTGTTTCTATGGCTCTTATGGGAGATCTGCAGCATCTCCAAATGCCTGGTTACTTGGCACTGTTGCTCTCGTTCAACCAGCCGTTTCACCATCTACCAATTAAAGGGTTAAAGCTGGGAGAAGACAAAAACCTGTTCTGTTGATGAAATCTGTTAAGCCGGTGGGGGGGGGGAGGCAGGGGAGATGCTGGGCTATGAGATGGGAGGTACCTAATGCCCATCCGTGTTAACTCTAGGCTCCTCAAAATGTTAAGGTCTGCCTACACCACTGAAGGAACCCCTGATTTAATGTAGTGCTAAGACCTCTCTCCCTGTGGCACTGCTATGGTATCACCACAGGGGGGCTCTGCACCAGAAAGAGACTTTTGGTGGTGGTGGTGGTGGAAAAATGGATTGACAGGCACTAGACAACCAACAAATACAGTGCAGCCCTCTTAAATATTTAATTTCACTGGTTAAGCATAAGAGCATTATTTAAAACGCTTGACCCTCCCGGTCTCCCCAGTCCTAGGAATGTGTGACCTGCTCCATCCCAGGAGGGCCACACCTTCTTTGCAAGGCTCAGCCCAGGCACACCCTACCGAGCCTTCAAGCTGTCAAAAAGGCACCCCACCCCTCCTACACCTTTACTGCCCCATCCCTGCAGATTCCGTTGAAAGGAAGAGTGCGTGCAGTAGCCAAAAAGACTGGCGGGGTAAAAGTCGGATCCCCCGGATCCCCCCGCTCGACTTTGGCGCTTAGCCTCTCACCTGCGGTTCGACGAGCCACGTCCAGGCCTCGGTCCCCGCCGCGTCTCCGGGTCTGAAGGCCGAGTAGACGGGGATCTTGTCTCGGGGGCTGTAGAGCGTGGCGAAGCGCGGCTCCCCGCCCCGCCTCTGGCAGATTTGGGCATGGAAGGCCTCGGCGAAGCCCTCGGGCGGCTGCTCCCCGGGGAAGAAGCGCGCGCACTCGGCGAAGCCCTCCTCGCCCTCCTGCAGCACGCGGGCCCGCGCGAGCAGAGGGAGCGCGAGCAGCAGCAGCGCTCGCTTCATCCTACCTGCTTCTTCTGGTCGCAGAGAGGAATTTGGGAGCAGCTGAAACCTGAAACCGCAGGAGCGCGGGCGTGCCCAAAGGCGAGGCGCTGCAGTGGAGCCCTTCTGCCCTGCCTCTGCTTTTGTGTACACGGCACAAACGAGACGGAGTGCCCCCTGCACAAATAAGAGAGCAGAAGCAAGTTCTGTCCCTCCCTTCCTGGGCCAACGCTGTGGGTGCTGAGCACCCCCTATCATTTTAAATGTTGGTGTCCATGCCTTCCCCAGATGCATTTTAAGTCATGCACACTGCATGAAAGAGAGATGAGATGCAGGGCTTCTGTTCCCCTCTCTCCCTTCCTGGTTCATGTTAAACACCCTGCAGAAATAGCTGTAAAGAGCTGTAGAGACGGAGTGCCCCCTGCACCAATAAGAGGGGAGAAGCAAGTTCTGTCACTCCCTTCCCTGGGGTTAAGGCGCCAACGCTGTGGGTGCTGAGCACCCCCTGTATTGAGCAAACTCCTTCATTTGGGTCCAGGGAAGGAACATCTGTATTGTTTTCATCACCCCCCCCCCCTTATCATTTTAAATGTTGGTGTCTATGCCTTCCCCAGATGCATTTTAAGTCATGCACACTGCAGAAAAGAGAGATGAGATGCAGGGCTTCTGTTCCCCTCTCTCCCTTCCTGGTTCATGTTAAACACCCTGCAGAAATAGCTGTAAAGAGCTGTAGAGACGGAGTGCCCCCTGCACCAATAAGAGGGGAGAAGCAAGTTCTGTCACTCCCTTCCCTGGGGTTCAGGCGCCAACGCTGTGGGTGCTGAGCACCCCTGTATTGAGCAAACTCCTTCATTTGGGTCCAGGGAAGGAACATCTGTATTGTTTTCATCACCCCCCCCCCCCTTATCATTTTAAATGTTGGTGTCTATGCCTTCCCCAGATGCATTTTAAGTCATGCACACTGCAGAAAAGAGAGATGAGATGCAGGGCTTCTGTTCCCCTCTCTCCCTTCCTGGTTCATGTTAAACACCCTGCAGAAATAGCTGTAAAGAGCTGTAGAGACGGAGTGCCCCCTGCACCAATAAGAGGGGAGAAGCAAGTTCTGTCACTCCCTTCCCTGGGGTTCAGGCGCCAACGCTGTGGGTGCTGAGCACCCCCTGTATTGAGCAAACTCCTTCATTTGGGTCCAGGGAAGGAACATCTGTATTGTTTTCATCACCCCCCCCCCTTATCATTTTAAATGTTGGTGTCTATGCCTTCCCCAGATGCATTTTAAGTCATGCACACTGCAGAAAAGAGAGATGAGATGCAGGGCTTCTGTTCCCCTCTCTCCCTTCCTGGTTCATGTTAAACACCCTGCAGAAATAGCTGTAAAGAGCTGTAGAGACGGAGTGCCCCCTGCACCAATAAGAGGGGAGAAGCAAGTTCTGTCACTCCCTTCCCTGGGGTTCAGGCGCCAACGCTGTGGGTGCTGAGCACCCCTGTATTGAGCAAACTCCTTCATTTGGGTCCAGGGAAGGAACATCTGTATTGTTTTCATCACCCCCCCCCCCTTATCATTTTAAATGTTGGTGTCTATGCCTTCCCCAGATGCATTTTAAGTCATGCACACTGCAGAAAAGAGAGATGAGATGCAGGGCTTCTGTTCCCCTCTCTCCCTTCCTGGTTCATGTTAAACACCCTGCAGAAATAGCTGTAAAGAGCTGTAGAGACGGAGTGCCCCCTGCACCAATAAGAGGGGAGAAGCAAGTTCTGTCACTCCCTTCCCTGGGGTTCAGGCGCCAACGCTGTGGGTGCTGAGCACCCCCTGTATTGAGCAAACTCCTTCATTTGGGTCCAGGGAAGGAACATCTGTATTGTTTTCATCACCCCCCCCCCCTTATCATTTTAAATGTTGGTGTCTATGCCTTCCCCAGATGCATTTTAAGTCATGCACACTGCAGAAAAGAGAGATGAGATGCAGGGCTTCTGTTCCCCTCTCTCCCTTCCTGGTTCATGTTAAACACCCTGCAGAAATAGCTGTAAAGAGCTGTAGAGACGGAGTGCCCCCTGCACCAATAAGAGGGGAGAAGCAAGTTCTGTCACTCCCTTCCCTGGGGTTCAGGCGCCAACGCTGTGGGTGCTGAGCACCCCTGTATTGAGCAAACTCCTTCATTTGGGTCCAGGGAAGGAACATCTGTATTGTTTTCATCACCCCCCCCCCTTATCATTTTAAATGTTGGTGTCTATGCCTTCCCCAGATGCATTTTAAGTCATGCACACTGCAGAAAAGAGAGATGAGATGCAGGGCTTCTGTTCCCCTCTCTCCCTTCCTGGTTCATGTTAAAACACCCTGCAGAAATAGCTGTAAAGAGCTGCAGAGAGCAACTGTATCTGTTCCCAACTCAGTACTAATTGTTCCAACTCCATGTCTCCTAGCATTGATGGTGGTAAAGCAGGGTGGGTTGGGGGGGGGGGGGGCGGGAGTCAGTGAGTGAATTATATCAGACACAGCTATAGCTCAGTATGTTATGGGCTATGGAGTATAGGCATGCCAAGAATTAATCACAGAAAATAGAGCTGTACCAAATACAAATGCTGAAAAATATTATTTGGCCAAATATGAATAATGGGCATCAGGGCAGAATATTCAGAGTGCCGGTCTGCACTAAAAATCGCTTTTGCAGTTTTGTAAAAAGAAGGGGGAGGGATTAATAAAAGAAGCATTGTGACAGCAGAGATCAAGTGTTTATTTCAGTGGAATTTAGCACCGTAGAGGCCCAGATTATTCATATTTGAATTTAAATCACTATTCTTGCAAATACAGATAATGTATTTGAGGCACTATTTGGAGCCAAATCAAATCGAATATGAATATTTGGCACAACCCTAGAAGAAAAAGAAGGCAGTCCATGCTATCTACCTCTCCCCTAGAGATCCATTGGGCTTGTCCCAAGCTTTCTTGAATTCAGTTATAGTTTTCATCTCCACAAATTCACCACTCTTTCCCATCATGTAGTGTTTCCTCAGGTTATTCCTAAGTCTGTGCCCCTTCACTCTGGTGCATTCATTCCACAAAGGTATTTAAACATCTCTATCATTTCTCCCCTCACCTGCCTTTCTTCCAAAGTTTTCATAATGAGATCTTTGAAGTCTGTCCCTATACGCTTTAGGATGAAGACCGCTGACCATTTTAGTAACTGTCCTCTGGACCAACACCATTCTGTTTAGATCCTTAAGAAAGTGCAGTCTCCAGCATTGTACACAATATTCTAAATGAGGTCTTACCAAAGGCATCATCACTCCTTTTTTCCAACTGGCCATTCCTTTCCCTATGCACCCAAGCATCCTTTTAGCTTTCACCGCTGCCTTTTCAACCTGTTTAGCTACCTTAAAATCATCACATACAATCATATCCAGGTCCCGCTCCTCTTTCATGCAGAAAAGTTCTTTGTCCTCCTAAGCTGAACCATTACCTTAGATTTTTTTTTCAGCCCAAATGCATAACCCTGCATGTTTAGCTTTAAATCTTAGCTGCCAAATTCTGGACCATTCTTCTAGCTTTGCTAAGTCCTTCTTCACGCTCTCCACATCATTAGGGGTGTCTATTCTATTGCAGATTTTGTATTGCCAAAGCCGTTGGTTCTGACTGATATTTTATCGCTTTAGTGTCCCCAAAAGTGTTGTAGTAGACCAGTGGTCTCAAACACGCGGGCCGCATGCGGCCCCCCAGGGACTATTTTGCAGCCCGTGATCTGTCCTCTCCACTTCACAAGTTTTCCGATTGTGGAGAGGACAATCGCGTACAGACCGCGACTGCTGTAATTGGACTTGCAGAAGTCTCTCTGGAGGGAATGTCAGCAAATGGCTTGCGGCTCGCCTAAAGCAGGGGTCCCCAATTTGCTTCCCTTCCTGTCTCACTGCCCTCCCCCAAGCCACCGCAATCGGGGAACAAGCCAGCGCCGAGGTCTTAGCTCTCCCTGCTTATCTTCCCCAGCTCGGAGCCAACCAATTCTCGCCACCCGACGTCAATTCTAACGTCGGGGAGGAAGTTCTGGGCCAGCCAATCGCTGCCTGGCTGGCCTGGAACTTCCTCTCCGACGTTAGAATTGACGTCAGGTTGCGAGAATTGGTCGGCCCCGCGCTGGGGAAGATAAGCAGGGAGCTAAGACCTCGGCGCTGGCCTGTTCCCCAATGGCTGGGGGGAGGGCAGGGAGAAATAAAGAAAGGGGGGGACAGGGAGACAGAAAGAAAGAAGGGAGACGGGACACAGATAGAAAGGGGCATGGAGAGAGAAAGAGAAAGAAAGGGCAGGCATGGAGAAAGAAAAAAGAAAGAAAGGGGGCATGGAGAGAGAGAGAGAAAGACAGACATATAGAAAGAAAGGGGCATGGAGAGAGAGAGAGAAAGAAATAAAGAAGGGGGCAGGGTGAAAGAAATAAAAAGTTGGTGGAGGGAAGGAGACAGATGCCAGACCAGGGGAAAGGAACGAAGGAAAGAGGGAGGGAGAGAAAGGAAAGAAAGAGATGTCAGACCATAGAGATAGGGATGGAAGAAGAGAGAGATAGAAAGGAAGGTAAGGCATGGAAACGTAGATTTTGAAAAGAAAGCAGAAAAATTGAATATTAAGTTAATGCCAAAGATGGATGGAAGGCAGAAAGTGAAGACGGAGAGAAAACCAGTCAAAGGACAAGAAGGCCCTGGAAACATAGTTAAAAGCACAGAAAAATAAAATCACCAGCCAACAAAGGTAGGGAAAATGATTTTATTTTCAATATAGTGACTGATATGTGTCAGTTTAGAGAAAGAAAAGATATTAAACTTTAAATGTGAGGGCTGCAGAAAAAATAGGGTACTTGGAGGGCCGCAGAAAAAATAGTTAATGACAATTTTGCATAAGGTAAAACTCTTTATAGTTTATAAATCTTTCCTTTAACTGTTAAAGGAAAGATTTATAAATTATAAAGAGTTTTACCTCATGCAAAGTTGTCATTTCTTTAATAAGACACTAATTATTTTTTTCTGCGGCCCTCCAAGTACCTACAAATCCAAAATGTGGCCCCACTAAAGGTTTGAGTTTGAGACCACTGTAGTAGACATATTAGTCCTGGAGGAAACTGAGTTTTCATAGATTGTAAACCTGTAACTCAGACAGGAATGTGTGTGTCCCCAATGCTAACCCCCTCTGCTCCCCTGATTTTCCCACCAAAATTCAAATTGGTGAACGGACTGTCCTGTCCCGATCAGTTCAGTGGACCCACTATTTACAACGACAAATTGCAGACCTCACAGCATACCCTGAAGAAAGCATGATGGCTGAAACGTCAGTCCATATCTGACAAGACGCAGCGAAACCCGAAAACCTGCAACAAGAACATTGCAAAGAGACGCCCTTTTTCTGGTCTTTTTTTTTTTTTTACATCAAGTATTGCTTCCTCCAGAGTGGGAATTCCAGTTACACACTGCAAGAATGAAAGCTAAGCTTTTTTTTAATTTATCTAGTTTCAGATTTTTGTGTTTGGTTTGATTCATAGATTCTAAATTCCTCTCTTACCTGGGTGTCCCTCTCTTATGGGGTAGGGTTGCCCACCCCCACTCTGTTACGCCCCAGTCCTGCCCCTAATCCCACCCCTTGCCCGGCACAATTTCAGGGGAAGCTTTTCAAAACCCGGACAAAGGGACGGATGGGGAAGAACTACAATTGATATAGGATAGGCAAAACATAAATGGCTAAAACAATAGGTTAGGTAAAAAATTATTAATAAAAATTAAGATTTAATTATAAACTTGGCCCTTAAAAGGGCATTTTAACCAAAAGCATCTCGGAATAAAAATGTCTTTAATCCTGTTTTAAATTGTTTTATATCTGATTCGCTACGAAGATATATAGGCAATAAATTCCAGAGAGAAGGAGCAGTAACAGCAAAATTGTTGGTGCGTAAAGTATTAATTGATTTTAAAGAAGGTATAACTAAAAGATTTTGAGAAGTTGAGCGGAGGGATTTTGACGTAACATACGGGATTAAAAGGCTATTAATAAAATCAGGTTGGTTATTCAGTCTGGTTGTTAATATTAAAAGTGAAATTTTATAGTTAATCCTATGTTCGATTGGCAACCAATGGGCGTTGATTAGAAGAGGGGAGACGTGATCATATTTCTTTGCCCCGCTAATAATCTTAATAGCGGTATTTTGGACGATCTGTAGTCGTCTGATCTCCTTTTTTGTAATGCCCTTATAAAGGGCATTACAGTAATCTAAACAGGAAATTACCAATTAAAGTTTTACCAATTAAAGAAATTAAATTACCAATTAAAGAATTACCAATTAAAGAATTAAAGTTTTCAGTGCGGCAGGTTCCAGTAACTTAGAAAGAGAACGAATCATTCTCAATTGATAGAAACATTTCTGGACGACTGCGCTGATATGAGAATGAAACGAAAATTTACTGTCAAGGGTAACGCCCAAAAGCTTTAAAGTTGGAACAGTTTTGATAGGGGAGGATTCAAATTTCAAGGGAGCTTGAAATGTTGTACCTTCTTTTAACGGAAAGATCATTAGTTTAGATTTATTAATGTTAAGTGAAAGTTTGTTAACATCCAACCAAGATTTAATTTTTTCTAATTTGTTATTAATGAGGGCTACTTCTTCCTTATTATTTAAATCGATGGAATGAAGAAGTTGGACATCGTCCGCGTAAGCAAATGTGGTGAAACCGATGGATTGTGAGACAGTCAAGAGAGGCGCCAAAAAAATGTTAAAAAGTAGAGGAGATAGTATAGAGCCTTGAGGGATACCATGTTTAGATGAGAAGGATTCAGATGAAGTATTATTGAAGACTACTTTAGAAGATCTATCTTTAAAGTAGGATATAAACCATTCCAAGACCTGGTCTGAGATACCGATTTCCTAAAGCCTTGTTAAAAGTAAACAGTTATCAATGGTGTCAAATGCTGAGGAAAGGTCCAAAGAGAAGAGTAAAACAGATTGTGCTGCTGAGTGCCCAGGCTGGACGGCAGGAAGCAGAGTCAAGGCAGGAGTAAAGTGGGTAAGCATGTTACCGAACTCCTGATGCAGAATGGACTGAAGCATGTAGTGCAAAATTGGCATCGAGGCCAGGGAAACTGGTACAAATGGTGCGGAGGTAGACTCCGAAGACGAGGAAGGATGAAGCCTCAAGTTGAAGACAGGCAGCGTCGAAGCCACCTGCTCTAACGGTGGCATGGTCGGAGGAGGCTGTTGAGCTATGAGATCTGAGGGAGACAAAAAAGAAAACGGCTCCTCAGAAAAAGACATAGCAGTTGGACGAGGACTTCCCAATCAAGAAAAGGTGCTTATCCTGGGATAAAGATAGATAAGACAGAGTAACATGAGTAAGAAAATAAGGGGATTTATTTAAAGAAAGTTGCACATGAGCTCAGACAGGTGCTTGATAATGATCTCAGCTAGGGTAGGAATGGATTATAGTATGTGTAACTCAGTGGTCTCAAACACGCGGCCCGGGGGTCACATGCGGCCCACCAGGTACTATTTTGAGGCCCTCAGTATGTGTATCATAATCACAAAAGTAAAATAAAACAATTTCTTGATCATATGTCTGTTTAGCTATAAATTACAATATTATTATTAAAACTTAGCCAAAAGGAAAGATTTATAAACTATAAAGAGTTTTACCTCATGCAAAATTGTCATGCAAAATTGACATTAACTGTTTTTTTTTTCTGAGGCCCTTCAAGTACCTACAAATCCAAAATGTGGCCCTGCAAAGGGTTTGAGTTTGAGACCACTGGTGTAACTGGTGTCACTCCTTGTGTGTGACTAGCAAGTTAGTTACTACTTCCATTAAAGGCTTGGTTGAAGAGCCGCTCCCTGAAGTAGGAATAGTAGGTTTCATCATGCTGTATGTGTGTTTTTAGATCTATATAGGTTTGTCCTGTGTTAAAATGGAGTTCTTTTCTACATATATATTGTATATTTGTAAACCTGTCGTAAGAACAAGTGGTATAACAAGATTTAATAAAACATTAAGAATACCTGCAGTACTAAAGTTCTATGGAAACAGTGACTTTCAATTTCATAGATAAGCAATAGTTTGCTATGAATAAAGGTTCTGCACATCAAAGAAACAAAACACATCCACCTCATTTCATTCTAGCCTGGCAAAGAGCAGGGTGTATTGTCTTGCCAAGTCTAACTGAGCTTACACAAGCGGTCTGGGGCACACCTTTCTATTTGTAGAAACATAGCAATTTAATTGGGCTTGGATTAGTCATGGAAGATTTTAGTGGATAGGTCTTGCTCATGTTGCTGAGACAACTAACACATCTCTAAGAGAAAAGTAGCTATCAAGAAAGATGGGAGATTAAGTTGAATTCCTTGTTAACATAGTCAGCAAAGGTCAAACAAACAAGACCTTGATTAATGACAGTGCAGTAATGCTAAATTACATACTATAGAAATATAGGCTATGACAGAAAATAAAGATTGACCTATGGATGCCTAAGGAACTAGAATGGCCCTAGTGTTAAAAAAAATTATGTATATTTGACACTGCTATATGGATAGTCAACAGCACTATATTCACCACTGACCATTGGCTGCTATCCCAATTCTCAGCAGAAGCAAGGTAAATGCCCGGTTAACTAACTATGCAGCCATTCAATATCATCCCTGCACAATGATATATTGTTGTCCTCCTCACTTCATTCTCTGCCTCCCACTTTATACAGATAGGCCCAGTTTCTATAAATGGCACCTGAAATTAGGTACCTTGATCAGCACACCTAATTTGGCTTAATTGGCATCATTAATGGAACAGACCATTTAAAAGCAATTAAAAAAATTAATTAGCTGGTAGACTTCTACTCCAAGGTAGTTGCCAGAAAGTAGGCATGGCTAGGGCCAGATTCGGGATGGAATTTGGACGTGGTTTGACTTAAGTGCACATATTTAGACTAAGAAAACCCTGGCACAAATGGAGTACACCTAAGGTTTCAATGCCTACTGGCATCTATGACTGTTTAGGCACCTCTAGGTGTGATTCTATAAATGGATGCACCAGGGAGGAGCCTAAGGCTCTAACTGGCCCAGCTGCCTAAGGCCCCTCCTAAGGGAAGGGCCTTAGCTATTCTTCATTGTGAACCGCCTAGAAGTCGCAAGATTATGGCGGTATAGAAAAAATAAAAGTTATTATTATTATTATTATTATTAAACAACCTGGGCCAATCAGAGTCTCAGGCCAGGCCATGATGCACCGGGGAGGGAAGGCCTGCCATTTTGAAGAAGGGGCCTGATGACAAGAGGGAGTAGGCATCCCTACGGCCAGCCATCTAAATAAGGTATGGGGGAGAGGGATGGGGTCATCGGAGGCACGAGGAGGTTGCCTGGTGATGGAAGAGAGTAGGCATCTCTCCTGCTGCCATGGGGGTGTTGTTTTGCAGCGGGAGAGAGTAGGCATCTCTCCCACTGTCGGGTGGAGGGTTGCTTGACTTCAGCGGCTCTATTTGTTGGGGGTAGGATTTTTTGCGTTTATTCTGCGCATGTGCCCATCGCTGTCACCAGTGTTGGGCACATACAAATCTATCAAATCTTCGCTACTCTCTGCCAACCTCATTTGCATGAGTGTTTTGTGGAGAATGACTCGCTTTTTTAAAATCACTACTATAATGGCTGTGACAGCGGCCTGTCGGTTTTTAACATGAAGTTTTTAGAATCTAGACCTTAGTTGCCTGTTTCTACATCATCTGGGAGGGTTAATTGGATTGTTTTTCAGACAGGGGTGTAGAAGAGAACCTAAATTGTGGAGCGGATGAACAGGAAAACAATTCTCTATTAAATGCTGGAAATGTTCCTTAATGCCAGCAACAATGGGTGAATCTGTTGCAGTACCAGTACGATGCTTGAGCTGCTGGGCACATGATGAAAGGATGTTGCAGATGGTAGGAGTCTGATCAGCAGACAAGGATTTTGTTGCACATCAGACGACAAAAATAATGTAATTTAACAGTAGTTCATTCAAATCCAAAAGCAGTTTCTGCAGTGTTTCTTAATCATTGAATTCAGTTGCCAATTGTCTAAATGTGTTAAGTTTTTACATATTGATGAGTCCCAGCGGGCTCCGTCTCCATCCCATCCCCACAGACTATCTCTGTCCCCAGCCCGTTGGCTCTGTCCCCATCCCGCAGCTTAGCACAGATACCTATCCCTGTGTCATTCTCTATTCCAGAGTATCTCCACTTCCCTTTCTGCATACAGGAAGCTTGAATCAATATCTCACAGACTTAAATCCTCTCCAGTGGCACTTAGTAACATAATAAACTGCCCAGTGAATATTCCCAGCAAGGTGTTACAGCAGTGGCATACCAAGGGGAGGTGGAAGGGTCCACTCCAGGTGCAGACCATAAGGGGGTTTTCCTGGGGTTGGCATTGGCATCATTGTCCGGGAACTTCACTGTTCTGTGGCATCAGGCCTCCCTTTGTGGAAGCAGGAGGAAGGCCCAATACCAGCAGAGGAATTAAGGCTGCTGACAGTGAGAAAATGCTCTGAACAGGCTTCTTATGGCCCGCCCGGGCCCTCCCTCTGCCGCATTACTGATGACACGGCAGAGAAGCTCTGGTGGAGCAGGCCGCAAAAAAAGCTAACGGTGGGATGTGGTGGGGGAGTCTGTCGGTGCTGCACAGGGGGATGGGAGAGAGGGATGGAAAACTGCTCCATAGGGGGATAGGAGGGAGGAATGAAAAGCTGCTGCACAGGGGGGAGAGATGAAAAAGGACATCATAAAAACAAAGTAATTTTGAAAGGAAAGAATTATCATGCATTCAAACACGCAAACATAATGCTAAACTACTGTATAAGAAAAAACTGTAGCAGGATCCTATCAAGCCCACTCATTCACATCAACTGGTACCACTTGATGAAAAAGAGATGTGTCGTTAACAGTGTCTTCAAATGGGAAATAGACTATTGCAATCTTATAAAATCAGGGAGAGGGTTCCAGAGAGAAGGTGCCAAGAAGTAAAAAGCTATGTTTCTTGTTGATTCTAAGTGGGCCTGAAGTGGACCCAGAAGAATCATTCTGTTGGAATCAAGTGACTGTAAAGTAGGTGATGGGAGTGTAGAGAATTCATTATACATATCCACATGTATAACGAATCTCCAATCCTGGGCCCAATCTGTACAAATGAAACTGAATGAGTCCAAAACAAAACTACTTTGGCTCGGCCCAATTTTAGATCATTTACCCACCTCCATCCCACTACCATCCGGCCCCACTCTTCAGCTTGAGTTTTCAAGCAAAGTCCTAGGCATCGTCATAGACTCCTCTCTCTCCTTCAATGATCACCTCAACTCCCTGGTAAAAAAATGCTTCTTTAGCCTTCATATGCTGAGGAGAGTGAGATCCTGCTTTCATCATTCTCACTTCGCCGTCCTCGTACAGTCTATCATCCTTTCTAGACTGGACTACTGTAACTCCATCTACATAAGCCTAACTAAGAAAAACCTCCATAGACTTCAGCTAATTCAGAACGCCGCGGCCAAGCTTATTTTCGCAAAAGGCAAGTTCGATCACATCTCCCCACTCCTCTCCAAGCTTCACTGGCTCCCAGTATACTCCAGAGTCCTCTATAAATGTGCCTGCTTAGCCTTCAAGATCCTACATGGCGTCCTTCCTCCCGTTATCCCACTCTTTTGGAACTCCTCAAACCCACACCCCACTAGACCCTCACAAAAACTGAAACTGTCTTTCCCCTCTATAAAAGGTATATCCCGCGCAAGAAAACTTGGAACATCCCTCCCCTTTAGAACCACAGAACTCTGGAACAACCTCTCACCCCCGCTCAGAAATTCAAGCTCCTTCCAATCCTTCCGCAAACACTTGAAAACTTGGCTCTTTTCAAAAATCTAATTACCTCCCGTTCTCTAGCATCCGGTCCCTCTCTATATTCTTAGTCCCTCTCCTTTATCCCTTCATTGTAGTTCCTTTCCTCTTAACTTCTGTAAACCGTGCCGAGCTCTGCGCTTGCGGAGATGGCGCGGTATACAAACCTAAGATTTAGTTTAGTTTAGTTTAGAGAATGGCAGAAGATGCGAGATATGAAGGAATACCTGTGTGGAAAATTTTGTGCGTAAGTAGAAGGATCTTAAACTTGAATCTAAGATGTACAGGCAACCAATTTAGGCAGAGAAGAAGCTTTAAAGAGAAAACGTGCAGCACAGTTTTGTAGAGTCTGAAGACACTTGGGTTACAGACATAACCATAGAAGTGCCGACTCCACCCCTGGACTGCCCACAAAATAGCTAGCTAACTGATTTTAGCAGTTAGTGCTGATATTCAGCAGCAGTAATTGGTTATGTGCCACTGAATATCAGTGGATAACCTTGCACAAGCGATGTAACTGGCCAGTTAAATCACTTTGAATACCGACTACTCAATAAATAGGGCCCTAATAGGGCAATATTGAACTACTGCCAGCTAATTTAAACCCAGATATTCCATACTGGACTATATCTGAGCACTGACACTGGATATTTGGGTCAGTAGCAGATATATTATGTGGATACAGAGAGTATTCTGTGCTGTAGATGCATAACTAAATGGGCAAAATCAGGCCTGTCTAGTTAACTATGTGGATGCTGCACTGAATATCACCGAAGCCCACATAACTCCCTGCTCCACCTCCAGGCCAGTTAAGTGTGAATATCCTCTCCTGACCTATTCAGAATGAATTAACTAGGCAGGAATCTCTTCTGCCCAGTTAAACCGTATTGAATATCGGGCCCTAAATTTCTAGATTGGTAACCATTGCTACTGCACATGAACCTTTAAGACCAATATCCCTTCTGCATGTGGGAATCTCTATGTCACTCTGTTGATTCTCTTTTACCATTAATAAAATTTAATTTCAAAGTACAATCTTTTGTACAATCTTTGAATATGGGTTTGAGCCTACAAATAAAAAGAAAGCAACCAAACCACATAGGACCTGAGAGAACTAAGCCAAATACTGCCCAATAGTGACACCTAGTGGCCAATCAAACAGCACATGAAAGGACCATCTGATTTACAGTCAAATAGAATAAAACATTTAAAGAATGCATATAATCTCTTAATAACACAACAAATCCTTGAAATAGCAACTGGTTATCCTTACTTCAGCTGAATCTCAATTGTTAAAGCATGTGCACTACAGTGTCCACTAAAAATGTGAATTTTGGGTCAGTTGTTTGGGTTGGAGGTTTTTTGTGCCAAACATACTGGCACTCTCTTCTTGTCAGCTTATTACCCTGTCTCCAGCAGTAGGATAGCAAATTCTTCCTTTGGCTCTAGAGAGCTTGCCCCTCTGTGCAAATGAATCTGTCAGTTAAGATTTGTTGAGAACTGTTTCCTTCATTTGATTGTGTTCTTTGCACAGCCAATGCATGTCATGCCTCTTCATGCTTTCCACCAGTTTCCTAACACTTAGGGCTCCTTTTATAAAGCCACAGTAGTGATTCCCCTATGGTAAATGCACTGAAGCTCATTCAGTTTCCATGGACTTCAGTGCATTTGCCACGGGATAATAGCTACCACGACTTTGTAAAAGGGGCTCTTATTGAGACAGCATTTTGAGAAATATTTGTAGGTGAAATTATCACTGCATGTCCCATTTCCATGAACTCAAGGTGCAGAGTCTCAAGTGTTCAGGTGAAATATCTACTTTATTAGACCTTGTGCAAAACTGTATTTCTCCTTTAACAAATGGGGTATCCTTCTCTTGGTATCTGGCTAAGAAAGATCCATAAGGCGCCATATGCTTCCCCTCACCATAGCTACATGGGACAATATGTTCTAGCCTTGCCAGTTTGCTACCATATTGTCAATGATTCCTAACCTTTTCAAGCCCAAGGAACACCCTCATACATTTTCAAAAATGTTGTGTGGCATACCAGCTTCTGCATAGCAAGCAGTGTAAACAAGGAAAATGACTTGTTTGCCAAAAGAAAAACCGGGGAAGCAATGGAAGTCCCTGAAAGAAGGAAGTAATGTCCTGGCTGCAAATAAAGCAACTGCCCTGGCCCCCCTCCCCTGCCACAGTGGGACCTATACCTGTCTGAAACTGAAGGCGATATAACCTGCTAGTGGGCTTTGGGACCCTCACCTAAATTTCTGCTCTGGCACCCTAGGTGTTGTATGCATTGTACATGTTGTCAAAGCAGGATCTGGGTATCCATGCCCTACCCACTTCCTGTTAATTCTAGGGTTGCCAATTGGATCCAGATTCACCAACAAGGTTGATCCAGTCCTGGGTCTATCACATTTCATGCAGGGGACTTGGAGTTCTGATTTCCCCATTGCATTCTCTCAGAAAAGCAATACTACAAACAAGTCCCTGCGTACAATGAGGAAAACCCAGGAGTGTATTAGCCCTGTCAGGCAAATTTGGATCCAGTTGGTAACCTTAGTTAATATCTACAATCCAGGACTAGAAAGGAAAGAGAAGAGTGTGATTTATTCGTACATAGATGAAAGCGCACATGACAATCGCACGAGGACAAAGGCGCTCAGACAAATGTACGCAGGACATCAGCGCACCGGATTAAAAGTTAAGTTTAAAGTGCTCCGAGGGTGTGTGTGTGTGGGAACCCCCCGGTTTACTTAGAAGTGTTGGCACTGCTGTTGGGGGATTCGGGGGGAACCCCCTATTACGGAGAAAAGTGTAATTTTTCCCTGATTTAGGGAAAAATTACACTTCTCCCTCCATATTTGCTGTGATAGGGGATTAACAGACCCGCGAATACAGAAAAACCGCAAATAACTTTTTCATATGTTATTCGCTGTTTTCTATTAAAAATCATCCTGAATATGGTGAAACCGCAAACATGGTGGGAGACCTGGCCTGTTCCTGAAGGAAAGGCAAAACACGGTGAAGAAAGTGCTGGGAATCAGTGATTTTTTACTGTAAACGCTTGGAATCAGCAATTTCTCTACACAAGCTGACGTAATTTGGGGGGAGAAGCCAGCAAGCTAAAAACCGTGAATAATCGAAACTGCAATTGCTAAAACCACAAATACGGAGGGAGAAGTGTACAGTTTCCTCTCTAAGGGGGGGGGGCAGCGCCAATACTTCTAAGTAAGATATTGACTGGGCCCCTGCCTAGTGCAGCGGGTGTTATTGTGGAATCAAAGGTGGGATAAAAGAATAAAGCAAAAACACAGTGTTCAGAAAGAACCAGCTCAGTAGCTTTTATTCTGTCCTCTGACCAGACTCAGTTCAAAATAGCCACCAATTCACTCAAGCCAACAAGAAAATATTCCTTTCCTTATTCATGCACAGTACTTGAACCCCATTGATTACACCTGGGCTTCCAGTTGCTGGTTAGCAAGTCCCATTCACCAGGGCAACTTAGCATTGGCAAACTCTCATTGTAAAGTTCACAAATTTTCCACCCACAAAACAAAGAAGGAAAAGGTCATCAAAAGAAAAAACAAGCCCCAAACTTTAGGCACTTCTCATATTAGCTGACTGCCTTGCAAATGGAATTAAGCTCTAGCAGGTTCTTCACGTTGTGGCAGTTTCCTAAGCTTCCCACAGATAGAAAGCTCTTTCACTGGGCAGAAAAAATCCAAAGCTTTTTTTAGGCAAAACTTTCAAAACAAAGTCAATTAACACACTCCTAGCTGGAGCTTAACTTGTGCTGGAATATCTTTCTGTGCTGCCTATTAGCACAGTTTGGCCAAAATCAAATCTCAAACAAAAATCACTTTGCAAAGTCCATATTGGTCACATACAGCCCTTTCCTTTTCTTTACAAGGTTCTCAATTAAACCAGGCAGCAGTTTTAGTAGTGTTCAAATCCCCAGAGAAACACAAACAAGTCAGGTTTACTTTTCTTCACCATTATGGACCAACTTCCATGCAGTCCTGTGGCTCTGGAAATTCTACAGGCAGTATCCATTGCCTCCAAATCCTCTGTTCTCTCAGTGCTTTGAAACAGGGGCTGTTCATCTTCTTCAGGCATTCCTTCCTTCTTGCCCTGCCAGACTTCTAGTGGAGTATTCCACCTTCCATGCTCCTGCCTCCCCTCCGGGCTCTCTAAGTTTCCCAGCAGTGTGCCCATTCCTCCAGGAATGGGCTTCAGCTCTCTGGGGTGCAGCTTTGTGGTTTTTTCTATATGCTCTGCTCTGGGGCTGTCTTAAAGGGCAGACTTCTTTCTGGGAACTGCAGGCTTGCTAAACTTTAAACCAGAATTATTCTGATAAGGGATTTCTTGCCTATCACTACTAGCAAAGTCCCTATCCAATTCCCCCTCGCTTTTTGAGCAGTAGGCAGCTGACTCAGGGTTTCTAATCTTAACCTGGTCAGCTCTTTGACCAGGCGATATGGTGTTTTTTTCTAAATTTCAGTGGGACAAAACCAGGACTGGTGTTGGGTTTGCCACAATATTAAATTTCATCTGCCATTTGGAAACCAACTGTTCCAATTTCCTAAGATATTCCTGAAATTTTTAATAGTCCGCATGTATTGTGTTATATGCAAATTTAATCATCTTGCTTGTTATTCCCATTGCCAGATCATATATAAATGTTAAATAGCACAAGTCCCAATACAGATCCCTAAAGCACTCTTCTTTTCAACCACCTCCACTGAGAAAAATGGCCATTTAACCCAGCCCTCTGTTTTCTATTAACCAGTTCATAATTCACAACAGAACACTGACTCCTATCCTGTCATCAGTAACGCAGCAGAATGAAATCCCCGACGGACAAGTCCAAGCAGCCTGTTTAGAGTGCTGCCGGCCCAATGCTGCTTTGGTTGAAGGTAGGGCTCACTCGCAGTCGACAGGGAGTGAAGGATGGAAGATCAGCAGGGGTTTGGCTACATGGTTGGGGTGAGGGGGCCGGGTTGAAGAGTTGCCGGCAAATCCCGGGACTAGGGCTTATTTTGGGGATAGGGCTTATATTAAGACCTACCCTGAAAATGATGCTAGGGCTTATTTTCGGGGTAGGTCTTATTTTCGAGTAAACACAGTACTTAGGTGGGAATTACACTGGACTTAAGAGGTGGAGGGGGTAGGCTAGTAAGAGAGAATGACAAGAGTTATGGGTGCTTTACAAGTTGACAGGGTAGGACTAAAATGCAGCTTCAGAAAAGGTGGAACTCGACGCACTAAGTCAGGCAATATCATGTTTGAGTTTTATCAGTATCCTGGTGATTTACTTCTCCTTTTTTAACTTGTCAATTTGGATGAGTGGATCTTCCAGGTTCACTGAGATTTGTTTCAGTTCTTCCATTCTTACCCTTGAAAACTCATTTCTGGCACAGGAAGATCTCTTACATCCTCTTCAGTAAAGACCAAAGAAAAAAATTCAGTCTCTCCACTAAAACCTTGTCTCCAAGAATGCTCTTTTTACTCTTTGATGATCTAACAGTTCCACTAATTCCCTTGCAGGCTTTCTACTTTTGATATAACGTATATACTCAAATAGGTTAATCTGAGTATAAGACAAGGTACCTTTCCCCCCCAAAAAAAGGAGGAAAAAAGGTTTACTTGCATACAAGACGGGGTGGGGTGGAATATTCATGTGCTCTGCCAGGATCTGTGCCCTGCCCTCCTCACTCCCTCCCTCCCCTGCCAGGCTCTGCACTGAGCCCCCCCTCACTGCCTGCCAGATTCTGAACTCAGCCCCCCTCCATGCCCTGTACCCCTCGTTCTCTCGATGTCCTGTAAGCCTCCACCGGGCCTGCTGTATAACCTAGTGGGCCAACAGTAGGGATCAGACTATACAAAACACTGCCCTCAGACTGATCTACTCCCTGAGAAAATATGATCATATTACAACTGCCTTCCTAGACTCTCACTTCCTAGACTCTCACTCTCACGAATTCAATTCAAATTCTATTGTCTATTATTCAAAGCATTAAACGGCTCCGCCCCCCCTATCTAAACAACCGCCTAAACCAGATCCTCACCTCAAGACAAAGAAGAACTCCGAACCCTTTTGCCCTCCCTCCACTCAAGGGCACTCAGCGCAAAAATATGTTTGATAACCTTCTGATGACGCAAGCAGCAAAACTTAACCACTCCATTTCCAACCTGTTGACGGCAACGGGTGACTTCAAAACTTTTCGAAAAGAAATCAAAACCCTACTTTTTCAAGTACCTTTCTTATTTCTAATCTTAATGTATATTTTCTGTAAACCGCTTAGAACCTAACGGATGTAGCGGTATATAAGAAATAAATTACATTACATTACATTACTTTTCAAAAAATTTATCCAGATATCTTAACTCAACCCTTCCCCCTCCTCCTAGATAAATTCTCCCCCAAAACCCCAACTTAAATAATCTCTTCCTCCCCAAAACATCAACCAAGTATTCAGATCCCTGAAATGTAACGTAATCTTATTTGTACTCTAATTGTAATCTATTTGTTATATCACACAGTAACGTACAGTCAATTTAATATCCAATTTGCAAGTTCTTCAGGAATTAATCCAGCTACCTCTCCTCCCTTGTAACCAAAAAAAACTGTTGTAACTTCACTGGAAATGTCCAGTTAGCTCTTTTGTAATCCGCCTTGAACTGCAAGGTATAGGCGGAATAGAAGTCCCTAATGTAATGTAATGTAATCCCTCCTGTCCCAGCCAACTGTCAACTTTTTTTTACCTCCCTCCCGCCACCCCTGCATACCTTTCTGAATCCCTGATGATCCAGCTTTCGCACTCCTGCCTGACACTGAACCACTTGCTGAATGGCTGCCCAAAGTTCTCATGGAACTCATTAGAACTCACGGCAACCATTCAGTGAGCAGCTCAGCACCAGGCAAGAGTGCAAAAGCTTACACATGCCCAGTACACTGCCTGGTATACTGCTGGACCACCAGGAATTCAAAAAGGTACACGGGGAGGGGGGGAGGGAAACAGGAGGTAAAAAAAATTGGTATAGTCAGCTGGGACAGGAGGGATCCCTCCTGTCTCAACCCACCTCACCAGGCCAGGCAATATGGCAGGCCGAGGGGAGGCCTGCAACAAGTCCAGGAGGGGAGCAGGTGGGCGATAACCTGAATATAAGACAAGATCCTCATTTTTTAAAATCTCATCTTATATTCGAGTATATACAGTACCAGAAAGTTATTAATATGAATTTTTGTCTCTGCACCAGTTTCTCTTTATATTCTCTTTTAGACTTCTTTATCAATCTTTTGCATCTAACTTGCCAGTGTTTGTTGCTTCTTATTTTATTTGGATTCTTTTTCCATTTTTGAAAGATGTTCTTTTGGCTCTCGTAGCCTCTTTCACTTTACCTTGCTCTTCTTTACACTTTATTAATTCATAGAATACAAGTGGTCTGGTCTTTAAAGATGGTATTTTTAAACAACATCCATGCTTAACGTTCTAACTTATGCTACTTTTTAATCATTTTCTTTATTTTATCATAATTGTCCTTTTGAAAATTAAATGCTACAGTATAATTGCATTTATATTCCACTTGTACTCCGAAAGTTCAAGGACAGATTCCACTAAACAAGATCAGATCAAAACATCTGGAATTACATTATCAATATCAAATACAGTATATTCAGGTGCTATGAAATCATTTGGTTGTGATGTAGTCAATTTGGTTCATCACAACCAAATTATTTCCTGGATAGTAGTATGAAATCATTTAAACAATAAATTTTATGCAAAAGGAAGATTTTTAAGTATTTCTTAAAAAGGAGGTAATTATTGTAGGATCTGAAAAGAAGGGGAGTTCATTCCAGCGCTTAGCCATATGGCAGAGTTAGAGAGTTGTCTGAAAGATTTAAGGTTTTAAATATTGGAAAACAAAATAAAGATTTTGAACATTATGGGCTCCTTTTACAAAGGTGCGCTAGCGTTTTTAGTGCATGCAATGGATTAGCGCGCTCTAGCCAAAAAACTACCTCCTGCTCAAGAGGAGGCAGTAGCGGCTAGCACGTGGGGCATTTTAGTGCGTGCTATTCCGCGCGTTAAGGCCCTAATGCACCTTTGTAAAAGGAGCTCTATATCTCAAAGACAATTCTTGCAATGAAGCCACTAGTCTAGGTCTAACAAATACAATGGTGCCTGCCCTTCACCATATAAATTTCCTCAGGGCTCTTTTTAATAAACCACAGTAGATCTTCTTACAAGGGGTGTTCAATAATTTATCTACCTCAGTAGGAAAGAAGAGTTTTCAAAATGTTTTTATTTTTCAATATAGTCCATACACTTCATCCACTTTTCCTGCAATGACTTTAACCCCTTTGAAAAGATTTGTTGTTTGACCTTCAAACCAGAACATCACAGCTTCCTTGATGTCTTCATTATTTGACAACTGCTGTCCAGAGAGAGATTTCTTCAAAACTCGGACCAGGAAATAATCCAAGGGGGCCAGGTCAGGACTATAGGGTGGATGGATGGTTCAGCTGCTGAAACCCACATTCTTGAATGGCAGCCTGTGATTGTTGTGATGTGTACTAATGCTTTGTTGTGAGTTCTCGTTTTTTCTCGATTGACTCCCGCAAAGCAATCATTGTGTTGGCATAACTCTCTCCGGTTATGGTTTTCTTGTGTGCCATGAACTCCAGAAGCAAAAGTTCATCATCCCAGAAGACAGTAGCCATGACTTTGCCTGCAGATTTTTCTGTCTTGAACTTTTTTGGGATGGGGATGACTTGTGCTTCCACTGCATTGACTCCATTTTGGACTCAGGATTTCTCTGTGATAGACTCAAGTCTCATCTCCAGTCACCAAACGATGAAAAAAATTCACTTGGACTTAACGGAGCATCTCCAAATTCTCCTGACAGCACTGGAACATCATGGCCTTTTGACATGGCATCAGCATTCTTCCACTGACCTTGGACATACCCAACTCTTCATGAATTATTTTTCAAACTGTACCTGCCGAGATGCCCATTTCTTCAGCTAATCAGAACACCTTAATTCGTCTGTCTGACAAAATTAAATCCTCAGTTTTCTTGCATATTTCTGTGGAAGTAGCTTCCACAGACCATCCAGTGCTCTGTAACCTGTCGCTAAAATTGTCTGTAGTACCTGAAGATTGGAGGGTGGCCAATGTTATGTCGATTTTTAAAAAGGGCTCAAGAGAAGATCCGGGAAATTACAAACCGGTAAGCCTCACTTCAGTACCGGGCAAAATGGTAAGAAATCATTATAAAAAAATAAAATTGTGGAACACGTAGACAAACATGATTTAATGAGATATAGTCAGCATGGGTTCAGCCGAGGGAGATTTTGCCTCACAAATTTGCTTGACTTCTTTGAAGGTGTGAATAAACATGTGGATAAAGGTGAGCTGGTTGATATAGTATATCTAGATTTCCAGAAAGCTTTTGATAAAGTTCCTCACGAGAGGCTCCTGAGAAAATTAAAGTGTCATGGGATAGGTGGCAAAGTTCAGTTATGGATTAGGAATTGGTTATCGGATAGAAAATAGAGGGTAGGATTAAATGGTCATTTTTCTCAATGGAGAGTATAACAATGGAGTGCCGCAGGGATCTGTACTGGGACCGGTGCTATTTAACTTATTTATAAATGATCTGGAAATTGGAACGAGTTGTTAAAACGCATGTGGATTGTGAAAAATTGCAGGCGGACCTTAAGGAAATTGGAAGACTGGGCGTCCAAATGGCAGATGAAATTTAATGTGGACAAATGCAAAGTGATGCATATTGGGAAGAATAACCTGAATCACAGTTACCGGCTGCTAGGGTCCACCTTGTGGATTAGCGCCCAAGAAAAGGATCTGGATGTCATCTAGACAATACGATGAAATCTTCCGCCCAATGTGCGGTGGCTGCCAAAAAAGCAAATAGGATGCTAGGAATTATTAAAAAAGGGATGGTTAACAAGACTAAGAATGTTATAATGCCCCTGTATCCCTCATCTGAAATACTGCGTTCAATTCTGGTCTCCTTATCTCAAGAAAGATATACAGCCTCTTTTACAAAGCCGCGTGGCAACAGCCCCCGACGCCCTTTAAATCTCTATGGGCTACGGGGCCGTTAGAGTAGTGCAGCCTCTAGCGTGGCTTTGTAAAAGAGGCTGATAGTGGTGCTAGAAAAGGTTCAAAGAAGAGCAACCAAGATGGTAAAGGGGATGAACTCCTCTCATATGAGGAAAGACTAAAACAGGGCTCTTCAGCTTGGAAAAGAGACGACTGAGAGGGAGATATAATTGAAGCCTACAAAATCCTGAGTGGAGTAGAATGGGTACAAGTGGATCGATTTTTCACTCTGTCAAAAATTACAAAGACTAGGGGATACTCGATGAAATTACAGGAAAATACTTTTAAAACCAATTGGAGGAAGAAATTTTTCACTCGGAAAATAGTTAAGCTCTGGAATGCATTGCCAGAGGATGTGGTAAGAGCGGATAGCAAAGCTGGTTTTAAGAAAGGTTTGGACAAGTTCCTGGAGGCAAAGTCCATAGTCTGTTATTGAGAAAGACATGTGGGAAGCCACTGCTTGCCCTCTTTTGGTAGCATGGAATATTGCTACACCTTGGGTTTTGGCCAGGTACTAGTGACCTGGATTGGCCACCGTGAGATCGGGCTACTGGGCTTGATGGACCATTGGTCTGACCCAGTAAGGCTATTCTTATGACTCTCTAACCCACTTAAAACTGTTTGCTCCAAAATTTTACTTTATAGGATGATGGGGCAGACTCACCCTGAAGTGCAGTCATGCGTTCATGGATCTCCTTTGGCTTCTGTGAGAAATCTTATCACTGAACTGTGCTCCAAATTTAAAAAGATGCACACCAGGACTCTCCTGACATCCTGTCTCCTAGAATGTTAGACTCACTGAGCTGCAACTGTGCATGGGTAACCTTGAGCCATGCCACAACATGCACAAACTTGGATTGAACAAACCTGCTATTTTCTTTCTCATGCAGGAAGATAAATGATTGAATGCCCCTGTACCTCGGGCAGGCAAGGTAAATGCTCCAACGCTCATTGAATTCCTACCAGCATTTACCTCGCCAGCCCACGGTAAGAAGCTCTACCGCGGTTTAGTAAAAGCCAGCGTTAGTGACTTCGCTCCAAATATGAATTGAACTTGATCAGATTTGAGCTCTTGGGCACAAGCCTGTCCTCTCTATCAACGACCCATCCCAACTGCCTAAACCAGCAGTTTAGAACGCAGATGATCCGCCGCTTTTCGCAGGCTCGTGACTCCAACAGCAGCCCAGCGGGCACAACATCCCTCTCGTGAAAACCCAGAAACCCGCTAAAGGGTTCACATTCATACTTTGCCTAATATTTCCCCCATTCAGATCTCGCTAAACTGTTTTAAAAATGTCTTTCCTCCGAGCCGTGTGTTTACAAAGCACAGTCACGAAACAACGGTTTCTACCGCTCCCACGATCGTGCTCGCAGTCCGCTCGCGCAACCTTCGCGCATGCGCGTCGCCCAAATACTTCCGGGTCCCCGGATCCTCTTCAAAACCTTCAAAGTTAGGGCTTTCCAGGCACTCCCCCCTCCCAAATCTCAGACACCTCCTCGCGCCTTCTTCCCCTCTCCGGGGAAAGGGGATAGTCCCCCCCACCCCCGGTCCCGGAGCCGCGCCAACCACGGCCTCCCACTTACCCCCGCATAGGTTCCCGAACTTCCGGGTCTTGGCTCATGCGCGGAAGTAATTCGTGAAGGAGCAGCAGCCTGAACTTTCCTCTTCCAGCCGCAGCCAGGCTTAGACCCGGCGCGCTTATGTGCGCGCCCCTTTACCTGCCAACCCGGACCCTCTCTCCACATCCTAGAGAGCCGCTGGTAGACTTCGTGCCGGTCCGAGGCACTCGGGTCTCGGGGTGGCCCTCCACAACCCCCAGACTCCCGCGATTTCCCAGGTGAGCTTCCTAAAGTCCACTTCGCCACCCCCTTCCTTGGCACCACCCTTGCCTTTCTCCACTCAACCCCTTCAAATTTAAACGGTTTTTAAAAAAATCTTCGGGTTACATTAGTGTGAGGCAGGTTTCAAGTTTTGGTTCCTGAAATCTGAAAATAAAAAAAAGTTCAATAATGACCATTAGGAGTTTACATTTTGATACAAAAGTAGTGTGTAGAGGACGATTTACTTGGTGGATAAAATGTAGAATTTTGTACGTTAGGTGCCATTGAGTCCTAGCGACTTGATGAATTACAGATCTAAAAAGAAATCGGTTTTGTGCTAGTCCAGTATTGCACACACTTTTTAATCTAAATTCCTCTATGTGAGGATGCCTATATAGATTTGATTACAGAGAGATGGACTGATTTAAATGCATCTTCTTGTCCCCTCGTATCCAATGAGTGTAACACCCCAGATCCTCAGCGACACCATTCTGGATTCAGTAGATTTTCATAAACCAAAGCTTGATGTGTCAGTTTGTCACTGGATCTTTGTAGCTCAAGTAGCTAAAATCTTTATCACCTCAAGTCCAGTAAGCAGTGGCATATCTGGATTGCCTACCAGCGCTGGACATAGACCGCGTTGGATGCGCCCCAATCTTCCTCACACAGTATTTTGGATGTTTCCAAGCAATTTATTGTTATGTGGTCAAATTACATGGGACCCCAGAAGAAGGTTTTAATACCGAAACATGGACTGTGTCGGGTCCATACCATAGAACTGATACTGTGTACTACAAGGATTTGTCAAGGATATGCCCCACTTTTACCTGTGAAAATTTCTAACCATAAACTTTTCATCATCAAGATCATTGTTTCCACAGTTTTCTTTCTTCTTGGTTGTCTCCTTTCCACTGTGGAACCCATTGGTGATGGATTCTCTTTTGCTTGCCTTGTACGTTTTGAATGAGGCATTTTGGAGGTTTATATTGTTCTTTGCTTTTGCCAGTGTTGTTTTGGATCTGGATAAGATCCTAGGAGGATTCCTAGAATGGGATCTGGGACTTGAGTTGTTACTGAAGCACTTCTTGAGGTCTTGGTTGAGTAAATTGTCACTGGCAAGGAACGTCTTAATGTGCTTTCAGATATTTGGTGGACAGATGTGTTCAGGAGTGAGTTATATGTGCCTGTTGTTTTCTCACTCCAGGTGCAATTTCTCAAAGTGGATTGGTTTTGCACATATATAGACAGGCATGAACCTCGCTTCTACTCCAGGGCATGTGGAGTATGATCTAAGTCTCTCAAATTTACTGCTAATGCTCTCCTGTAGTACTTGCGTTGTGCCAAAGAGAACTTCTTTCTGGAGTTCATAAGATGTAACATATATAGGCATGTTACATCTGGTTAGGATGTGCATCTAGCAGATTTGTGAGTGAACTGGGGCCCAGTACTCTGCCATTAAGTAAACAATATATAGAGTGGTTGTTCACAGCACAGTAGCTGGGATACGTCAGTTTGTTCCTACAAGTTAATTTATTAGGTGGATCACAAGAAGGCTACCGTCAACTGCTGGTGGATAAGTAAAGGTGTGAGAAAGGTTGGTCAAAAAGATATCTTTGTGTGCTTGTCCAGTAGTAAGTGGAATGATTTGTATTGTAATAAAGAGATTATATTGCATGGTTAAGCATCTTGTAAAACGCTTTGTCTACTTATGAAAATGCATAACTTATTACACCATCTTCATGTTCTTCAACCGCCAGCCCGCAAAAATCTCACGCCGGTCTGCAAAGGACCAATGTCCCCCGCAAGCATCGAGTTAAAAAGGTGGCTCACTGCAAATGCCTCGTGGACCACCCAGGCAAAAACACCAGTGCAGCCGTCCTCCAGGCAGCGCCGGGGCTGCTAACGGGAAGCACGCATGAACCTGGTGCAGTAGCCGATGGGCAACTCTGGGTCAAAGGCCACTGGAGAGCTGGAGGCGGGCAAAGCGGGTTTCATGCGGTGAGTCTGCCGACTGTGCTGCCCGAAGGTATCTGCTGTGCATGCACAGCAAGCCACCTCCTCCCCAGCCTGCACTCTCCTCTTGGTCCTCCCAGACCCGGCCAAAAGGAATGAAGGTCCCGCTGCTGCAACACGTGGCAAGGAACCGGAGCAGCAAGACAGAGCTGAGACGCGATCTCCCGAGCCCCCAGGTAGGCTGAGGAGAAGCCTCCTAATAGCAAAAGTCACTCTTCCCCTCCCCCCCCCCCCGGTCTCCCTTGGCAGTCCAGTAGCGGCACCCGAGTCTACACTAGCACTCCTCAACCGCCGGTCTGCAAACCAATTCCTCCATTTCTGCCGGTCCATAGGTACAAAAAGGTTGAAAAATTACTGCTCTTGATGGTTGGTTCAGACCAATTCATACTCCTCTTACTGACCTACAGATGCACTCACTCAGCTGCCCCTCACTATCTCTCTTCACTTATATCCCCCTATGATTTTCCCTCCCCCCCCCATGAGCTCCGCTCATCTGGTAAGTTCCTCCTATCTGTGCCCTTCAATTGCCAACTCCAGACTCCGTCCCTTCTGCCTTGCTGTGCCGTATGCTTGGAACAAGCTGCCCGAATCCCTATGGCAGGCTCTGTCTCTGACAGTGTTCAAGGCCCAGTTAAAAGCCTACCTCTTTGAGAGTGCATTCAAAGCCTAACTCCTTTCACCTTGGGTTCTGCATCCCCAACCCTACACTTTTCCACTATTTGGGACCCCTATCTTAATTCTTTATCACCTCAAATGCGCAGCCAGACTTTGAATCAGCTTTGACAACCCCTGTCATTACAGTGGTCTGTTTTCTTTCCACTCATAACCTCGGAACTACTTCTAGAGTTGGGGGGAGGGAGAGGGGGTTAGGGTTGGAACTATAACTGTTGCAGTTTCATCATTATGTTCAGGGTTTCTTATGTTATTTTGAGAATTTGATGGAATGAATGTTCATTTTCTGCTTGGATTTGATTGTACCCTGTTGGCAATGTCTGTTGTTCTTGTTTCTGCTGCTCTGTTGTCATTAATAAAAATTGTTTAAGCATAATACAGGCACAACATATGCACCTATGTACCTTGTTAGCCTAAGATCCCTATTCTAAACCTACCCTCTGTGACAATGATCTTCATTGTATGGCCAAGGCTGGGTAGTTCCGCAGTATGCACTAGTAGACTTTGGAGAGTGATCTAAACTTTTTCAGTAATTGCTCCTTTTCATTCTTCCAAGAAATAACTGCTTGATACTTGTATTGTGTGTCCTAGTTACAATGACTACAGCGGCCAGGCCAACGTTTGAACCTGCAAGAGGAGGAAGAGGGAAAGAAGGTGATTTGAGTCAGCTTTCAAAACAGTATTCCAGCAGAGACCTCCCATCCCACACCAAAATCAAATACAGGTAAAGAGTTTCACAAGCAGTCTCCCCATACAGGGCAAAGCTCACACACTGTTCACAGCACAAGATCTGTCATTCTGCAAGAATAAGGAATTCTGCTTTGTTCACCACCATGATGTGTTCTTGAATGGTGATATGCCAAATTTCTTAAATAAAATTGCAGAAAATGTAAAGCTCTGGTAATGTATTTCTGCTAACTTTTTCTTAGTTCTGACTTGATCACATTGTAAAGGATAGATACATGAACAGGAGTTACGAACTTCTAATACCTTAAAAAAAAATATTCCAGCTTAAGAACATAAGCATCACCATACAGGGACAGACCAAATGTCCATCGAGCCCAGTATCCTGTTACTGATTAGTGGCCAATCTATGTCTTAAGTTCCTGACAAGATCCTAAAAGTGTAAAACAGATTTTATGCTACTTACCCCAGTGGATTTTCCCATTTTAATAATGGCTTATGGAGTTTTCTTTTAGGAGCTTGTCCAAATCCTTTTTAAATCCTGTTATGCTAAATGCTTTTACCACATTCTCTGGCAGTGAATTCCAGAGTTTAATTACACCTTGAGTGAATAAATAATTTTGTTTTAAATTTACTACTTAGTTTCGTTCTCAAAAGAGTACACAAATGATTTACGTTTCCACATTTCACTCCACTCAGTATTTCATGGATCTCTATCATATCTCCCCTCAGCCATATCCTTTAGCTTCAAAGAGCTGTGCCTCAAAGGGAAGTCCCTTCCCCTTTATAATTTTTGTTGCCCTTCTCTGTACCTTTTTATAATTCTGCTATATCTTTTTAGAGATACAGTGACCAAAATTGTACACAGTATTTGAGATATCGCACCATAGAGGCATATTCAATTGTACTGATATTATTTTGGTAGAGTGGTAATATTGTGATTTGCAAGGAATTCACAAGTCTTTTTGTTCATATAATTTTGGATTATTCATTGGTATATGAATTGGTTCCTTACTATTTTTGGTGTACTCTTGAGGAAATTTTATATAAAATTATATAATTCTGTACACAATGGGCCCCTTTCACAAAGCCACAGTAGCGATTCTGCTATGGCAAACGTACCTTAGTCCATAGGAATTAAATGGGCTTCGATGCATTTGCCATGGCGGAATCGCTACTGTGGCATAATAATTTTTTCAAAAATTCTTTATAATGCTTCATAGTTTTATTTTTAGTGGGGTTTTGTTGTTTTTGTACAGAATTTCCCCATGAATCCTTCCCCAGGCTTGAAATACGCTCCTTCTTTTTTCCATCTCAGTCTCCAACTTCCCCATTTTCTTCTGACCTCCATCTGCAGTTCTGTATCCCTTTAACTCCCAGCAAGCATCCAAATTCTGTCTAATTCGGGTTCTTTCTCTGCACACTTACCCCTACCTCTCTTTCCCAGGCACATCCCTCATCGTTTATTCTTTTCCCTCCTCTCTCCAGATTTCATTGTTTTTTCCTCCCCTCCTCCACTTCCCTATGGCATACTCCACAAAACAATAGCATACTCAACCTTGCCCTGCCCTCTCCCTTCCCCTATGATACACATGCTCAGCCTTGCTCTGACATCCCCATGGCTTCCATACAGTCTTGCACACAAAGGGGATGCCTTAGATGAAGGGGAGAGCAAGATTGAGAGTTCATGCCACAGGGATGGGAGGGACAGCAAAGAAAGGCTGAGCATGGTCATTCAGTCTTACTCTTCCCCTCTCCCTGTGGCACCTCCCCATCCTTCTTCAATGACCATCATCCCTGTATGCTATTTACCGTACTTGAGCTTGGTTTTCTCATGCCCCTGCCCCAATTGCATGGCAAGAAGAGGTGCATATTTGGGAATTGGGCCACATCCTCTTGCTCCTCCTCTGCTGGCCTAGACCTGAGTCTTCATTTGAACCGTACCAGCTTGTATACAGTTATGTGGTTCAATGAACAATCGGACGTAGGCAAGTAGAGGAGAAGCAAGATGCAGTCCAGTGTGCACTTTCTCCTTGTCTCTTGCTGCACAATCTCTGCTAAGAGAAGGATTAGAGAGCTATGAATGCCAGCGCATGTGCAGAATTCTGCGCTACGCATATGTAAAGCATTCTCCCAAGAGTACAAATGACACATTTATCACCACTAAGAAAAAAAAAAAAAGGGAAGCAGCTGAGAAGGGTTTATCTGTTCTGCTTTTGGAATTTACTGTGCACAGTTTATATTTTTAGAACTTCAGGTATTTTTGACTTCAACTCTGACAAGAGTTTGACATTTTAATAATTTTGCATATGGGATTTTTTTTTTTTTTTTTTGGAACGGCAGTTTTTCTCTAAATTTATGTTTTTGATTCAGAAGATTTTCTGCTCTTCTTTATTTCCCCAAAGATGAGAGAAACCAATGATAATAGTGGAGTCTCCTGATGAAAATGTTAATCAAGTATGGTTTGCTTGTTTCTAATCTTCCTCAATGGATGCAAACTTAATTTTGGTGATTTTTACATTGGAACCAGTGAAATCTTACCTCATTCGGAGTCTTTCTTCTCATAGCAGCAGCAGCAGCATGATGCATGTTGTGTGACAAGACTGTACATGTAGGGCCTCTTTTACTAAGCCGCGCTAGTGGGGCTAACGCGCGCGACTTTTCATCACGTGTTAACCCCTGCGCTGGCCAAAAACTACCACCTGCTCAAGAGGAGGCGGTAGCGGCTAGTGCGTCCCGCGGTTTAGCACGCGCTATTACACATGCTAAACCGCTAGCGCGGCTTAGTAAAAGGAGCCCTCAGGGTTCTTTTTACTAAGCTGTGTTAGGCTTTAACACGCGGAATAAACCTCAACGCCAGTATTGAGCTGGTGTTAGTTTTTGCACCTAGTGCGCGGTAATTTCCTGCGTGCGCTAAAAACGCTAGCGCACCTTAGTAAATGGAGCTCTTAGATAATGTCAGTCGAGTAGTGGGAAAGGAGAGAGACATGTTGGCCCTCCAGTCTTGAGAGCTGCGGCCCCAGTCCTTTCGTGCTAGCAGACGCAACCACAATATGTTTGTGAAATCCTTCTTAAGATTATAAAAATAGTTTAAGATAAATCTTGAAAAATCTAAATTGTTGGTGGTGGGTAGTTTAGATGAGATGATAACCGAATGTCCTAAGTTTGCTGCTAGTACTGATAATATTCTTTGGGTGGGTGAGTGGGTAGGGTTTTTTTGTTTTTTACACTATTAGATCTTATGTGTTAGATATTATAGTGCTATATTGGAATTACTTGGATGATATATTTTTGTGCACTTGTTGTTGGATTTGAAAATGAATAAAGATTAAAAAAAAAAGATAAGATAATATTCTTTGTTAAATAATTTGAAGCTAATTTTTGGTTCTGCCTCTTGGAAAGAGATGTGGCTACTTTTGATTAAGAAAGTTTATTTTAAGCCTTGTCTAGTTTGACCAATTAGCGCTCACCTTTCATAGAGTTATCTGCCCCAGCTAGTTACATTAACAAGAGCTCTCGAAGAGGACACTTGTATGCATATCTCTCATTAAAATCCTGTCATTACGAAAGGTTCCTCGACAGAACCTTTTCTTTTCAGGCAGCCACACTGAATACGTGGCTTGCCAAAATTGCGTTAGAAGCTTTCTCTTATCTTGATTTTAGAAAACAGATAAAAACTCAATTATTCAATAGACTGGCAACCTAATGTATCTTATTACTTACTTATAATTTTTATCTCATTTTAAATTGTTTTTATCTTCCCACTGTAAGCTTTTAACTTTGCTGAAATTTTAGATGATTTCAATTTTAAATATCTATTTGTACTGTATGTATAATGAACCGCCTAGAATTCCTGGGTATGGCAGTATATAAAAAATAAACTATTATTATTATTACTACTACTTTTTATTATTTCTAAAGTGCTACTAGATACATGCAGCACTTTATATTAAACACGCAAGAGATGGTCCCTGATCGAAAGAGCTTACAATCTAATTATGACAGATATAGAGGACAAAGGTGAATTTATGAAACTTGGGTGGGAATTACAAGGGACTTAAGAGGTAGGGGGTGGAGGGTAGCAAGAGGGAATGACAACAGATATGGGTGTTTTACAAGTTGGCAGGATAGGACCTAAACGCAGCTTCAGAAAAGTGGGCTTTCAGCCTGGAATTGAAGACTATCGGAGACGGAGCTCGACACACTGAGTCAGGTGGGTTGTTGCAGGCATACGGCGCAGCACGGTAGAAAAGACGGAGTCAGGAGTTGGCAATAGAGGAAAAAAGGGTACCAACAAGAGAGACTCTCCCAACGAACAAAGTTGCTGGGGTGGGGAGAAGAGAGGAGAGATATGAGGAGCTGCAGAACAAATACGCTTGTAGGTCAGTAAGAGGAATTTGAACCAGTGAAGCAACTTGAGGAGAGGGGTAACATGAGCATAATGACCCTGCAGAATACGAGGCGTGCAGAAGAATTCTGAACAGATTGAAGGGAAGAGAGATGGCTTAGCATAAGACCCATAAGAAGCAAGTTGCAGTAGTCCAGGCGAGAGGCGACAAAGACGTAGATGAAGGTCTTGGCATTGTGCTCAGAATGGAAAGGCTGGATTTTAGTAATGTAAAGTTTTGGTGGTCTGTTGTACATGCGAAGAGAAGGAGAGATGATTCCAAGGTTGCTAGCCAAGGAGACAGGGAAGATGAGAGCGTTATCCACTGAAATAGTGAATAGAGGAAGGGGAAAGACAAGGTGCTCAGTCCTAGACACATTTAATTTTAGATGACAGTGAGACATCCAGGTAGCGATGTCAGAAAAGCAGGCTGATTGTAATGTTCTTTCTATAGGGCTCTCTGGAATGCTTCTCACTAGATTATGGGTTTTGCAATCTACCACCACTATATCAAGTTTAAGTGAGCATGGGTGAGAAAAAGCTTCCTCATTTTTAGCCCAGTTGCATTGGTTGCCAGTCCATGAATTAGGCCCAGTTGTATATGTCTAAAACAGTGATTCTTAAACCTGTCCTAGGGGGCCCTCAACTAGTCACGTTTTCAAGATATATCTAATGAATATGCATGAGAGAAATTTGCATGCCTACTACATACTTTATAGGCAAATCTTGCTCATACATATTCATTAGGGATATCTTGAAAACCCGACTGTCTGGGGTTGTCCTCCAGGACAGGTTTAAGAACCACTGGTCTAAAATGTTAATGTTAAATGTTCTGGTTAAAATTTCTTCATCCCTCTAGGATTAAGGGCTAGATTCACTAAGGACACCGATTGTGTCCCAACCACTTTGTGATCCTGACCCGATTCACTAACCTTTTGGCCGATCCTGTCCATACCCAATCTGATCCATGCATGCAAATGAGGGAAATGGCATGCAAATATAGGAAGGCAGTGATTCACTAAACAATTTAAGGAACACCGACTGGGCTGGCCGATCAAAAAAGAAGCGACTGCTGTGGACCAGTCGTGCACGTCTTTTCCTGTTCTCTGCTACCCTAAAATCCCTGCCCTGCAGCAAAATCCCTGCTCTCTGCCGCTCTGCTCTCTTCCTCCTAAAGGAATCGGCAATCAACTCTCTTGCTCTGCCCCAAAAGGAATCGGCGCCCCGACTCTCCTACTCTTGCTGCCCCGACTCTCTGCTCTCTGCCGCCCTTCCCTGTAGTGCGAGTCCGTGGTTTTAACCCGCGGGTTTAAAGCGGAGCTGCACTGCGGGGAAGGGCAGCAGAGAGCAAGAGAGTTGGGGTGGCACGGGCTCACGAAAAGGAGAAGAAGCAATTATCAACACAAAAAGTCCGCTATATGCCAAGCTGTATATTAGAATATGTTGCCGATAGGAAAAGAACATTTCTTACTAGTGAGATTAAACGTAATGGCCCAGAAAGTACAAACAAGTCACTGCAGTTAAAGTTCATCTGTTTCCTTTCTGCTAAGGTGATTCCCCCATGCCTCAAATTTACAGCTCATCCTTGCGCGGAGAGCATGCACAGACCATGTACAGGCAAAGAAGATGGTCTGGACATGCGTCGGGATCGTTCTTCAGCGATCCATGTAGTCGGTTTGGGGCGTGCCTCTGATTGCAATAATTTGTATGAGGACGCGTCGTGAATCAGCCCCCCCGCCCATGGATCGGATCACCCATGGATCGGATCCATGGGCTTAGTGAATCTAGCCTTAAGTCTTCTTTTTCCTAAAAGGGAATAGACTTGGTGGATAAAGACAGGTTGTTCACCCTCTCCAAGGTAGGGAAAGCAAGAGGGCACTCTCTAAAGTTAAAAGGGGATAGATTCCGTACAAACAAGTTCTTTTTCACCCAGAGAGTGGTGGAAAACTGGAACGCTCTTCCGGAGGCAGTTATAAGGGAAAACACCCTCCAGGGATTTAAGACAAAGTTGGACGGGTTCCTATTGAACCAGTACGTAAGCAGGTAGGGCTTATCTCAGGGCACTGGTCTTTGACCTGGGGGCCACCGCGGGAGCAGACTGCTGGGCACGATGGACCACTGGTCTGACCCAGCAGCGGCAAATTCTTATGTTCTTATGTTTAGAGTACATTTGAAAAACTTGTGTTATCCCAGGACAAGCAGGCATGATATTCTCACATGTGGGTGACGTCATCTACGGAGCCCTGATGCGGACAGCTTTTTCAAGCAAACTTGATTGAAGATTTAAAGTTTGCTCTGCTGCTCCACGCATGCGTGTCTTCCTGTTCCACTAGAGGGCGCATCTCCCCCTCGTGGTCTCCAGTTCAAATTTTTCCGCTGAGCCTAGAAGACGTGTTTTTTTAGGCTCTGCCCCAACTGCCTTCTAGCACCGCAATTTTTTCTTGTTTTATTGATTTAGTCGCTGTGCGCGCTTTTATTTATTTTTTTATCTGTTCCTGCTTCATTTTGACCGACCCGGAGGCTTCCGGGTCGCCGCGGCCGCGTGGCTACTTGGGCCTCAGCCAGTTTCGTTTTTCTATGTCCCAGTCTTTGACCGGCTTTAAAAAGTGCACCTGGTGCGAGCGGCTTCTTTCCATCAAAGACCCGCATCGCCGGTGCATCCTCTGCCTGAGGGCCGCCCATCCAACCGACTCCTGCCCCCAGTGTGCTACTTTTCAGAACCGGGCCCTTCGTCGAAGAAAAGCCCGCATGGTGGACCTTTTCACCGCCGACCAACCCTCTACCTCGGCCTCAAGGTCGGCCCCGGCCTCGACCCCGGCCTTGACCTTGGCCCCGAATACCTCGGCACCACCTCGAGACTCGACCCCGAAGACCTCGGGACAGCAAAAAGCCTCGGCCCCGGGTAAGTCTCCTCTTCCTTCTTCAGGTTCCGCACCAGCGAAGAAGCCAGCCTCGGGGACACCGGCGACGCATGGTGGAAGCCCCATGCTTTCAGCCCTGGCGAAGCCTTCCAAGCCTTCGGGCCGTGCCTCCACCACACGGGAATACTCTGATACGAGGTCGCCCCAGGTGGAGTGCACCGAGGCATCGGACATGCCCTCGATGCTGTCCGTGCCCGTTTTCCAGGACCTGCTCCGGGAGATGATCTCGTCGGAGCTGACCGCTGCACTTGCCCATCTACAACCGGCCCCAACCTCGACCTCGCGTGCGCCGGACCAGCCTGACCCTCAGGGCAAAGTGCGCCAGCTTCGCCGCATTCCATCCTCCTCGGATTCCTCCCCGAGGCGCCCGAGACGCTCTCCCTCCTCGGACCGCCGCGGGGCAAAGCGTCGCGCTAAAACGATCGAAACCTCGAACCGCCGTACCTCTAAGAAGGCCCGGAGTTCTCCCACACTACGAGGCAGTTCACCGACGCCCCGTACAGGACCGCTGAAGGTGACTGAGTTATCACTCTCCAACCCTCACATCCTCCTAACTCCCCCTCAGACTGGGGCTCCGAGCCGAGGTCCCAGGCTTTCGCCGAGGGAGTCCGGGTCGAGGTCACCGATTCGACATCGATCGGTACCCCGTACCCCGGCATCGTCTCAGAGGGGCTCCTCGAGACGACGTAGGTCCTCGACCCCGGAACACTGCCACAGTGTTTCCCCGGTCTCGGAGCGCGGGTCAGAGCATGAACCTCGATACTCGAGGGAAGCCTCCCCGTCCTTCTCCGCCCGACGGAGGTCTCGTTCACCGTCCCCACACGGGGCCCCGGGAACGTCTCGCCCCTCCTTCACTCGCTTTGTCCAGGACATGGGCCACGCTCTGGACTTAGACCTCCAGTCCGACTCAAGATACTCTAAAGAGTACCTGGCGGAACTAGATTTACCGTCACCGCCCAGAGAGTCCCTTCGCCTACCGCCCAATCCGGTACTCCAGCCAGCTTTCTTCAGGAATCTGGAGACCCCCTATATGGTAACAGCTGTCCCCTCCAAAATGGAGTCCAAGTACCGTACAGTACCATACCCAGGTTTTGAGCAACCACAGCTCTCCCACCAGTCGCTGTTGGTAGAATCTTCCCTGAAAAAGGCTCACCCCTCCCGGGTCTCAGCGGCGGTCCCCCCAGGTCGAGAGGGTCGGACCCTGGACAAGTTCAGCAGAAGACTGTACCAGAACTCTATGATGGCCTCTAGGGTACAAAGCTACACTTTCACCTTCACGTCCTACTTGAAACATCTCATTGGACTGTTGGGAGCATTTGCGACTGACTTGCCGGCCTCACGCCAAGGAGTCTTTAACCTGCTCCTGGAGATCTTCTCCAACCTACGCCTCCATTTATTTCACGCGGCCTATGATGGCTTCGAACTTTTCCTCCAGAGTGGCAGTCTTCGCTATCGCCATGCGCCGCCTAGCCCGGTTACGCCTCGTCGACATGGACCCCAACTTACAGGACCAGTTGGCTAACCTCCCCTGCGTGGGCAAAGAACTTTTTGATGACACTATCGAGGCAGCTACGAAACGCCTTTCGGAGCACGAACGCTCGTTTGCCTCCCTCGTTCGGCAAAAACCAAAACCACCAGCGTCCAGGCCATTCAGGGCCCCTCCTTGCCGCTACCCTCAAAAGTCTACCCTGCCTTCTAACGGCCTCCACCCAGACGCCCGCAAGCTCATCATCGGGCTCCGCCCAAGTCCCAGCCGCCTGCGACCGCCAAACCATCCCCGTCCTTTTGAAGGGATAAGCGGATGGGGGCTGGCCCCCTCTGCCACAGCCCCAGGCCTCCTTCCCATTGGGGGACGCCTCAGAGCCTTCTACCCGCGCTGGGAACAAGTCACGTCGGACGCATGGGTCCTTGGCGTGATCTCATCAGGATACTCTCAACTTTCGGGAAAACCCTCCAGACAATCCTCCAAGGACGTGCCCTCCCAACCGAACTCGGTTACCCCTCCTTCTCTCAGAAGCTCGAGAACTGCTTCGCCTACGGGCAGTGGAGGTGGTTCCCCCCGACCAACGGGGGAAAGGGTTCTACTCCCGTTACTTCCTGGTACCAAAGAAGACGGGAGACCTGCGGCCAATTCTAGACTTGAGGCGACTCAACAAATTTCTGGTGTGGGAAAAGTTCCGGATGCTTTCCCTACCGATTCTCTACCCTCTTATCGACGAGGGCGATTGGCTCTGCTCCCTCGATCTGAAGGAAGCCTACACACATGTTCCAATGCACCCCGCTCACCGCAAGTACCTGCGCTTTCAGGTGGGGAACCTGCGCCTACAATACCGAGTCCTCCCCTTTGGCCTGGCGTCGTCACCCTGAGTCTTCACGAAGTGCCTCGTGGTGGTCGCAGCTGCCTTACACGCGCAAGGCCTCCAGGTATTCCCCTACCTGGACGACTGGCTGATCAAAGCCCCGTCCAAGGAGGGGGTTATCTCAGCGACCCGACAGACTATTATTTACCTTCAGGATCTGGGGTTCGAGGTAAACTTCCTAAAATCCCAGCTGCGCACCTCTCAGTCCTTACAGTTCATCGGGACCGTGCTAGATACGGTTCGACTCCGCTCCTTCCTTCCCCCTCCACGTCAAGAGGCGTTAGTAAGTCTGAGTCGAAGGATTTCGCTGCTGACCTCGGTATCAGCTCGGCAGATGATGACTCTTCTGGGCCACATGGCCTCTACCGTCCACGTCATACCCTTCGCCCGCCTCCACCTGAGGATTCCTCAATGGACCCTGGCCTCCCAATGGCGTCAGGACCCGGGACCCAATCGACCGTCCCCTGACAGTGACTCCTTCCTTGCAACGATCGCTCCTCTGGTGGGCCGACTCTTCAAATCTATCCAAAGGTTTACTTTTTTTCGCCCCTCCACACAGCAAGGTACTCACCACGGATTCGTCGGAGTACGCTTGGGGAGCTCACCTGGATGGCCTACGCACTCAGGGGATGTGGTCAACAGAGGACTGCCGCTGCCACATCAACGTGCTGGAGCTTCGGGCCATCTATCTCGCCACTGTGGCCTTTCAACATCTGCTCCACGACCGGGTGGTTCTTGTCCGAACCGACAACCAGGTAGCAATGTACTATATAAACAAGCAAGGGGGGACGAGGTCTCGGGCCCTCTGTCAGGAAGCCCTGCGTCTCTTGAAGTGGGCGATCTCCAACAACATCTTCCTCCGAGCGGTGTACATACAAGGAGAGCGGAACTGCCTGGCAGACAGACTCAGCCGCCTCCTCCAGCCACACGAGTGGTCGCTGCACGCTCAAACCTTACGACAGGTGTTCGAGAAGTGGGGGACTCCTCAGATAGATCTGTTCGTCTCCCCCCTCAACCACAAACTCCCTCAATTCTGCTCCCGGATGTACTCCCCGGACCGCCTCGAGGCCGACGCCTTCCTCCTAGATTGGGAGGGAAGGTTTCTATACGTGTTTCCGCCTTTTCCTCTGATTCTGCGGACGCTGGTCCATCTCAAACCAGTGCGAGCCACTATGATCTTGATTGCTCCTCAGTGGCCACGCCAGCCTTGGTTTTCCCTTCTACTTCAACTCAGTACCAGAGATCCACTGCCTCTGTCTCTGTTTCCCTCTCTGCTATCGCAGAGCCAGGGTTCACTGTTGCATCCAAATCTTCAGTCTCTTCATCTGAATGCTTGGTTTCTCTCCCCCTGACTTCTCCCCCTGTGTCGCAATCAGTCAAGGAAATACTGGAAGCCTCGAGGAAGGCCTCGACTAGAACCTGCTATTCCCAAAAGTGGACCAGATTCTCGTCCTGGTGCTCCTCGCACGACCAGGACCCGGTGTCGGTCCTGGTCCCCTTGGTCCTGGAGTATTTGCTCCATCTTTCTCACTCCGGCCTGAAGACCAACTCCATTCGGGTACATCTTAGTGCAATTGCTGCCTTCCATCAACCCCTGGAAGGAAAAGCCCTTTCACTCTATCCCTTAGTTTCTCGTTTCATGATAGGTCTTTTGAATGTCCACCCTCCTCTCAAACCTCCCCCGGTGGTTTGGGATCTTAATGTGGTCCTGGCTCAACTCATGAAACCCCCTTTTGAGCCATTAGACAAATGCCATCTGAAATTCCTCACTTGGAAGGTGATCTTCCTGCTCGCACTCACTTTCGCTCGGCGAGTTAGCGAGCTACAGGCGCTAGTGGCGGACCCACCTTTCACGGTATTCCATCATGACAAGGTGGTCCTCCGCACTAACCCTAAGTTCTTGCCTAAAGTGGTGTCTGATTTTCATCTCAACCAGTCCATCGTCTTGCCAGTATTTTTCCCCAAGCCCCACTCTCACCCCGGAGAGAAGGCGCTACACACGCTTGACTGTAAGAGAGCGTTGGCCTTTTACCTCCAACGCACTCAGTCTCATCGGACAGTCCCACAATTGTTTTTGTCCTTCGACCCTAATCGGCTGGGTCGCCCAGTTTCCAAGCGCACCTTGTCCAACTGGTTGGCTGCTTGTATTTCTTTTTGCTACGCTCAGGCTGGTCTCGCGCTGCATGGTCGAGTAACGGGACATAAAGTCCGAGCGATGGCAGCCTCCGTAGCCTTCCTCCGGTGCACACCCATTAAGGAAATCTGCAAGGCTGCCACGTGGTCTTCGGTTCATACTTTCACCTCCCACTACTGCCTGGATACATTGTCCAGGAGCGATGGCCGTTTCGGCCAATCGGTATTGCATAATCTATTTGCTTAAATTGCCAACTTCCCTCCATCCCTTTTCAGTTAGCTTGGAGGTCACCCACATGTGAGAATATCATACCTGCTTGTCCTGGGATAAAGCACAGTTACTTACCGTAACAGGTGTTATCCAGGGACAGCTGGCATATATTCTCACAACCCGCCCGCCTCCCCGAGGTTGGCTTCTTTGCTGGTTAAGTGAACTGGAGCCCACGAGGGGGAGATGCGCCCTCTAGTGGAGCAGGAAGGCACGCATGCGTGGAGCAGCAGAGCAAACTTTAAATCTTCAATCAAGTTTGCTTGAAAAAGCTGTCCGCATCGGGGCTCCGTAGATGACGTCACCCACATGTGAGAATATATGCCTGCTGTCCTTGGATAACACCTGTTACGGTAAGTAACTGTGCTCTACAAAGCTCCTTGCCTGTGGGCTCGGCTGTTTACTGAAGTGAGAATTGTGAAGACCTGGCTTTTAAAAGTATTTTGGATTTTTTTTTTTTTAGATACTAGGGGGGTCAAATCCTTTTGTTGGTAGGAGTTATTTGATACTGACTTTATAATGTGTATTATCTATATATTCTTTTTTTTAGGTTTTATTGTGGTATAGTATAAAAGCAAAAATGCCTCTTATTTTTTTATCTCTATACTCTGTCTTGAACCTGCTGTGGTTAAAGGTAACTAAATTAAATTAGATTAGATGATCTAATTTGCACCTCAGCAAAAATTCCTTATTCTGGCTTCGCTTGTATGTCAAAATTTTTTTAACCAACACTGGGGTTTCTTTTCTCTCCACGCTTAGACAGACCACACAGGATGCTCCTGAGGAGGTGCGCAGCCGGGATTTCAGGAGAGAACTGGAAGAGAGAGAGCGAGTTGTTGTAAGGGAAAAAAACCGAGACCGACCAACTCGAGGTAAAGAGACATATCACCCAGTATCCTCAAACACTGAATAAATAAGATCAGAATACCCTAGAAGTAAAAAAATATGTTTGGATGCTTATTATATTAAATCTTGGAGCTGGTTATATGAGCAGAAGTTGGATTGAATTTGCATAATTATTCAGCAGTGTGTATAGTTATTGCTACCTAATATACCCAATTCAGACATAATTTATTGTTTTTAAATGATGTTTCCCTGCAGAGCACACAACATCATCCTCTGTGTCTAAAAAACCTCGGTTAGACCAGATCCCAGCAGCCAACCTTGACGCAGATGATCCACTCACAGACGTATGTTTCTCCATAGGAATTAAGTCGGTTGTCATTCAGGTTCAGTGGTCAAAGCTGAGCATCAAACTCTATTTTTTAAACTTGGTGACCTCCCTGCTTGCTTCTCTCACATTTGTTATCTCAGTAAACTGAAATGAATGAAAATAAAAGATCAAATGATTTTGCCCTTTTTCAGCAGTGGACATTTCTGTAAGTCAGCAGTACATACTGGTGATTGTACAGGACTTTCTAGTCCTTGCTAATCTTTCATCTGTGTGTTGTCATTAGTTCCTTATTTCTCCAGACCATTCACAATGAGTGGGATATGTGCTTTCCTGCCAGCAGATGGGAGATCGAGAACTACTAAGTGGGATCATAATGTAAACAGCCCAGAGCTCACCAGTATTTCTCGGTCTCCTCAGCAGACTGGTGAGTAAATGTGCAGCTCTCATCCAGTGTGGCCTTTTGGCCCCATATGTTAAAAAAAGGAAGGAAGTAGAGGGCATAATTTAGTGCCAACCCCCCCCCCCATGGGAAAGTTAATATTTTGAGGGGCCTAGCTGTGTCTGGTTGCCCTATCCTAAAGGTTTCATATTCTGTTATTCAGGTCTCACCCCCCCCCCCTCCAAACTCCTTTAGAAGTTGTCCTGTGTGTTGGCCCCGATCTGCTACTACTGGAAGGAATACTTTGAGTGCCTCCTGAGAGCAGAAAGAAATGGCTACCAAAATGGAAAAAAAAAATAAAAAAAGAGAAGAGATCTGAGTGCGCTCTTACAGGAAAGGTGACATTTTGCAATGAGCTGCCAATTACTGCCATGATTTTAATGTGGCTTATAGAATGCCATGGTATTTATAGCTAATCTTGTGATAGGGCCAAGAAGGAAAACCAATGTGTATAGAATGATAATGCTGAATTAGGCAGAAGCTTGAATAATAGTGGGGGGGGGGAGTGAAGGGAAGGGAGACTTGAATTGTTAAAGTTTAAACGTTGTCCTAAAGATGATTTGTCTGAAGATCATGTTTGTTCACAATTCAGTAAACATTTAAAGATTGCATTCTGTTTTATCTCTTGTTCACATGGAGTGTCTGATGTATGATTTAAGTAACCAGGTTGATATTTTGTTTCCTTGCTGCCATTAGGAAGATGATGAAGAAGACGAGTCCGAGGAGGACAGTGACGATGACACCGCAGCACTCCTTGCTGAGCTGGAAAAGATCAAGAAAGAGCGTGCTGAAGAGCAGGCTCGCAAGGTCAGATGGATTTCTTTATCTGGTTTAATACACAGAAAACCATTTTTTTTCAAATCAGAGTACTCCAAATGAAACATAAGTAGAAACAAGCCAATATCCCACTTGTAAATATTGTGGCTTTACTGAGTTTTTTGATACTTCTCAAATCGTGGGTCATGATCTGGGCGCAAGCTCCATAGAATTTCATAGTCCTGAGTAGCCCTTGGGTCGCATGCTTTCTGCGTCTGCTCGAATGGGGGTTGCAGCCCCAGAAGGATTGAGGAGTTCTGTCCTAGAGTAACTTGGGGTACTACTTGTTAACCAAAGGATAACTATATCCTGTTTGGCACAGATCATAATGCTAGAAGCCTAGGCTGCAGTGATGGCAACACCTTTATCCCACTATATGGACAAGGTCTAGCACAAACTATTAAAGAGATGTCAAGTTCAATGAAAATCTATTGGAAGATCCTTCTAGTTGGTGACAATGCTAACTCTTGGTCCTGAAGAAGATTGCCATGAGGAAAAAGCCTATGTGGTCGCTTCTTCAAAAAACTTATATGCTCTTTTTGGTTGGTCTTTTAAACAATATTACAACCTATATTGTAGTAAGGAAACTTTAAAAAGGAGTATTTGTTTTCAGAAATATTGGGGAAGACGGGATTCCTTTTGCTCCAGGAAATTGAAGGAAATAATACCGGGAAAAGAATTCAAGTATTAAACCTCCTGCTCTATCTCTTGGAATGTGTACTTATAATGTGAAGAACATTATTAGGGACATTTGGCTGGAGTGAGGATGCCAGTTTTGTAGGATCTGTCTGTCCGCACTCATAGGTTTGTGCATGTCGAAACACCTACACCAAGAACAATAAGAGACACAGACAAGACCCCTTTCTGCGCCGTATGTTTTGAACAAGCTACTTGAATCCCTATAGCGGGCTCCATCTCTGGCAGTGTTCAAAGCCCAGTTAAAAGCCCACTTCTTCCAGAGTGCTTTTGACTCCTAACTCCTCTCACCTTGGGTTCTGCATCTCCAACCCTATATTTCATGTAAGCTCTTCCGAGCAGGGACAATCTATAAATGTCAACATATACAGCGCTGTGTATGCCTGTCAGCGCTATATAAGTGATAAGTAGTAGTAGTAAGGGAGGGGGGAATGAGTGAGGAGTGAGTAGTAAGTGGAAATCATGGAAAATGGGGGGTATATGGCAGGAGAGGAAAGAAATTAGATGGTAGGGGAGAGAGAGTGAGTAGTTGTTCAAGTCTGAGAAAAGAAGGAAACGTCATTAGGTTACACTATGTGTGTTCTTTTCAATTTGTGTAGTTTTATACTTGTTTTCTTATGCAGCTTCACCTTTATAAAATTGCAGTGAAAAGATGCATAGTAGTATGTGACTTTTGTATTGTAGCTTTATATAGAAATAGCAATGGAAAAAAATGCTGTAAAAGATCCCTGCATTTCCTAGAACCAGTGTGGCTGCTGGAATACCGTCTCTTCTCAGAGGCTAACCACAGAAATCTGAAACATTTACAAATAATTTTAGGTGGGATTTGATCTCAGCAGAGCTTACTGCCATTTGTGATGGGGGAGGGGAAGGAGGTGACTTCCCTTTCTATAAGTCTGCCATTATAGTGACAGTCATCAGTAGGTGGTCCACAGGGTACAGCTCCCTTCACAAGCAAATAATTAATTCTGTGAAAGATTAATCTCGTTAAATATGTCATTGTTGCATTGTTAGATTACATTTATATATTACCTTTCATGAACCAAGGGGCTGATTCTTTAAAGGGTGCCTAACAATCTCAACAGTTGGTTAAAAAAAAATGTAATTACATAAGAACATAAGAATCAGACCTTAGGTCCATCTAGTCCGGCGACCCGCACACGCGGAGGCCAAGCTAGGTGCTCCCTGATGAAGACCCTGTTTTACCCGTATCCCTCAACGTGATTTGCAAGAAGCTGTGCATCCAACTTGCCCTTGAATCCCAGAATGGTGGTTTCCGTTATAACCTCCTCCGGAAGAGCATTCCAAGTGTCCACCACTCGTTGTGTGAAACAGAACTTCCTGACATTTGTCCTGGGCCTGTTGCCTCTCAATTTCAGTCCATGACCTCTTGTCCGAGTCACATTTGACAACGTGAATAACGGTGTTTCTTACTCTATTTTGTCGAATCCTTCTTTTTTTTTTAAATTCTTTATTCATTTTAAAAATCTTTCATCAAGTGTACAATATTCATAATCAATACAATGAGACAAGGCACTTGTATATCTTACATTATATTCTAAGCATATAAATGTAACCCTCTCTCCACCCTCCCTCAAAACCCATCATTCATGTAACAAAACCTATCTTTGTATCACTCCCCCCTCCTATTATTATATGATGTCTGACTAATAGGAAAATGGCATTTAATCCATTTTGTGTCGCTATTGATCTTTCTATTCTATATATGTGGCATAATGAATTCCACCAAAAATTAAAGTTTAACCAAGTATGATCTTTCCAGTTATTAGTAATATGTTGGATGGCCACTCCAGTCATGATCATTGAAAGTTTATTATTACTCGATGTTATCTGACTCTAAATCCTTTTATTATTTTAAAAGTCTCTATCATATCCCCTCGCAGTCTTCTCTTCCCCAGGGTGAACAAGCCCAGTTTCCCGAGGCTCAAATTCTCCATACCCTTTACTAGCTTTGTGGCTCGCCTCTGCACCCTCTCCAGCAGGGTTATATCCTTCTTTAGGTAGGGAGACCAGTGTTGGATACAGTACTCCAAGTGTGGTCTGACCATTGCTCTATAAAGTGGCATTATGACGTCCGCTAATCTACTTGTGATTCCCTTCTTTATCATGCCCAACATCCTGTTTGCTTTCTTTGCCACCGCCGTCTATCGCATGGCGCTTAGCTGCATCTAACACAAGTGGGTGCTTCCATGGACAGAGCGTGACTTAGGTGCAGCTAAGTGCGATTCTCCAAAAACTTAAGCTCCTTGGCCTACATTTTGTGTACGTGTTTAGCAAGTTCAGGCACCTAAATTTTTACGTAGCCGCATTTCTTTAAATGGTGCCTAAGTGTGATTGACATGTGGCCAGCACCATTTTTCTAGGCACTGTTTATAGAATCAGCGCCTGTATTACCTAAAATTCAAAGATGTAAATGTACTTATTTGTGTTAAAGTCTGAGCCAAAAAAACATGCAGAAGAAATCTGCAAGCAATTGGGTGCTTTTCGTGGCTTTTTGTCCACTGGAGGGCACTCTCAGCTAACATGGAATAGTGTATGTGTTACAGGTTATGTTGTTAGGTGCTACAGACTCGTGTTTGAGTCCTAGCGACTTGATGAATTACAGATCTAAAAAGAATCTGGTTTTGTGCTAGTCCTCCAGCGTCATCCCCATGGTTGTTTTCAACTGATTGCAGGTCGCCCTATCCACCTGGTTCCTTCGATCTTTCCAAACATGATGTCCTCCAGTGATCTTTTTCTTCTGATAGTAAGACCAAAATAAGAAAGTCATAATTTCATCATTTGGGCTTCGAGTGACATAGCCAGTTTGATCTCTTCCAGAATTCATTTGTTCTTCTGGCGGTATATGGCACGCATAAAATCCTTCTCCAGCACCAAAGTTCAAATGAGGCAGTCTTCTTTCTGTCTAGTTTCCATAGTGTCCAGCTTTCACATCCATAATTGACTACTGAGAAAATGAGTGTGTGGACAAGTCTGATCTTCGTTTGGAATGTTATTTTCTTGCCTTTGAATACTTAGTTGAGAGCCTTCAATGAAGAGTGATCAAATGCTATTCTGCGTGGTATTTCTTTCCTGCTAGTTGCTTCTTTATTTACGAAAGAGCCCAGGAGATTGGACTCCTTTACAACTTCTATCGCCTTCAAGCTCAAAATCTTCATAATCTTCGTCTTGTTTATGTTCAGTTCTAATCCCATTTTATGACTTCCAGCTTTGGCTTTTCTCAGAAAATACAACGCTCATCACCAGCAGCAAAGAAGACATACTGTATCATCTGCATAGCGCAGGCTGTTTACATTTTAACCATTAATGCCCTCTTCCTCCAAATTTGCTTTTCAGAAGATTCCTTCGCCATAAAGGTTGAACAGGTAAGGTGACAAGATGCAACCTTGCCTGATGCCACATTTTATTGGAAACCAATCATTGTTGCCATATTCAGTTCTCACTGCAGCGTCTTGATTTTTGTAGAGGCTCTTTATCAGCTGCGTTATGTGTTTGGGTATTCCCATTTGTGCTAGAGTTCTTCATAGTTTTATCATGATCCACACAGTCAAAAGCTTTGCTGTAGTCAATGAAGCGAAAGAAAGTATAGGGGCTTTGGGTATTCTTTTTTCTTCTCCAATATCCATCCAACATTGGCAATAATATCTCTTGTTCCTTGACTTTTCTGAAACCAGCCTGAACTTCGGGTAATTCTTGCTCATCGTATGATTTGTTGTATTATTTTCAGCAATATTTTGCTGGCATGTGGAATTAATGCAATTGTTCTGTAGTTGTTAGTCCTTGGCGTCACCTTTCTTCAGTATAGGTATGAACAGTGATCTTCTCCAATCGGATGGCCATCTGTTTTCCTTCCAAATCTATTCAGTCAAGTGAGGGCCATGATAGCATCTTCTGAGCCTCTGATTAATTCAATTGGAATACCATCGATACCAGGTGACTTGTTTGTTGATAAAGCTTTAATTGCTGCTATGACTTTTTCTTTTAAAATATCTGGTTCTTCTTTGGCGTCGGTTTCCAGTTCAATTTCCCCCAATGTTATCCTCATTGTCTTTTTTTTTTTTTGTATAAATTTTCCGTTTATTCTGTCCATCTCTTTTTAATGCTTTCTGGATCATTCAATATCATTCCATTGGCATCTTTAAGCATCCCCAATCAAGGCTGGAATTTCTGCCGCAATCTCTTAACATCCTGATAGGCTAATCTGGTTTTTCCGTTCACATGTTCCAATTCAATTTTCTAAGAAATATCGTGTATATTGAGATATCATTCTTGACTTGCCGAACTTGACGTTGAAACACTTGTTTCATTTGTGATACTTTTTCTCTATCACTGGAAAGTTTTGCTTGTCTTTGTTCTGTTCTTTCTCTTCTGGAGTATTTTTTTAGCTTCATCGCTAATTACGGTTTTGATGTCATTCCATAACTCTTTGGGCTCTCTTTGCTGCCAGCCACGGGTCAATCACACTTAGGCACCGTTTACAGAATCGCAGCTAGCGGCAGCTATGTAAAAACTTAGGTGCCTGAAATGTAGGCAAGGGTTTTAAAGGCCTACATTTCAGGTGCCAAAGTTTTTGTAATATCACACTTAGTGGAACCTAAGTCACGTTCCACCCGTAAAAATTCCCACTTAGGCACCACTAAATATCATGAAATAGGCACCTATCGCCCAATTAAATTATTTTTCCCCAATTATTGAGCCTATTAAGGATATTTTGCACATTAAGTTAGATGCCTTTTTAGAATTTGCCTGTTAGAGCCCAAGTAAAGGAGACACACAGATAATAATTTTATAACAGGTCACCTAGGTTGGGAGGCCATGTATGTACCTATTTGAAAGCTGTTCAATGAAGACAACCTAGGTTTCTATAGCCTTACAAAAAGCTGCTGAAATCCTGGCTGAAAAATAGCCATCACATTTACACTTGTTGAGAGGTAAAATATGCACTTATTTTGTGACTCTGCCTGCACTCCTCCCAAATTGTCTCTCCAAACATACCTATATGCAGGTCACTTAAAACGAGAGATAGGAGGCCGTGTCAAAAGTCCCTCCTCGAGGGCCGCAATCCAGTCGGGTTTTCAGGATTTCCCCAGTGAATATGCGTGAGATCTATTGGCATACAATGAAAGCAGTGCATGATGGCTAGAGCTGCAAGCTGAGAACAAGGAAGCCAGGTTCAAATCCCGTTCCAGCCCCTTTAGGCAAGTCATTCAACTCTCCATTGCCACAAGATGCCCTCCGGGGACAAAGAAGTTCTACTGTATTTGAATGTAAGTCACCTAGAGCTTCTACTAAAAAGGTGTGAGCTAAATCAGGGTATGTGACACCCGGGGACCATCATTGGAGCCACGAAACGATTGTCAGCCTTAAGCAGCACATCTAGTGAGATTGTGAAAGTATTTATATTTGTAATGCTCTTTTTTTCCCTGTGATGTTTGGGTGGTAGAGTGTGAGATCACCTCTCCAGCGATCTGAGGCTTTTTTCTTTCGCTTTAAGGATTAATATTGTGCCTGTCTTATTTTGTCTTTTCAATGGAGTGATTCTGTTTGATATTTAAGTTATACCTTTCATCCGTTCCTCTTTTTGGGATTTGTTGTTTTTCTAGTACCTCTGATGAGGAGACATAAACTTCTTGTACATTCAGTTACACCGGTGGTCTCAAACTCAAACCCTTTGCAAAGCCACATTTTGGATTTGTAGGTACTTGGAGGGCCTCAGAAAAAAATAGTTAACGTCTTATTAAAGAAATGACAATTTTGCATGAGGTAAAACTCCTTTTGGCTAAGTCTTAATAATAATATTGTCATTTATAGCTAAAGAGACATATGATCAAGAAACTGTTTTATTTTACTTTTGTGATTATGATAAACATACCAAGGGCCTCAAAATAGTACCTGGTGGGCCGCAAATTTGAGACCACTGAGTTACACAGTACTGCAGGCCTGTGCATTTAAATTGCATTCATATCTCTCTTTCTCTTTCTCTCTCTATCTTTCTCTCTCTCTCGCTTTCTTTCTAAAAATGACATAAGGTTACCAGATATTATGATTGTAAAACATAGACCCATGGCCCCGCCCTGTTCCATTCAAGTCACACCCCATTCCGCCACAGCCCCACCCCCAACCTCTTCTCATGCTCGGAGCTGCGTCGGGAGGGCATGTCTGGGGAAACCTGGACATCTGGTAGCCCTAGTGAAGCAGAAATGATAAAACAATTGTATTACGTTCCTTTCTAATCCCCTCCTCCCCGTATTGGCAGGAACAAGAGCAAAAGGCTGAAGAAGAGAGGATTCGAATGGAAAATATTCTGAGTGGTAACCCCCTGCTGAACCTAACCGGCCCAGCCCAGGCTCCAGTAGTCTTCAAAGTGAAGCGAAGGTATTGTACTATAGTCAGCAGGCAGAAGCGCTGTCCTTGCTTCTGCTTGAGCGTGCCCAATTTCTTGTGTACTTTTTAATTCAGTCTTAGCTCTTCAGTTTGTTCACCAGTCTTCCTGTGCTTTATCCTAAGGCTAAGACAGTTGTCTGAAGAGGTAAGATCCATCCTGTGTCTTTCATGGCAAAACCTGACTCAGAAAGCAAAAACTGGACAAAGTGTTGTGATATGGGGGGATGGGGGAACTTCTTGGAAAATTCAGTAGCAAGCTCTTTACTGCTGCGGCTACCATTGATTTCATTTCATCAGCAAAAAGCAATCAGCAATAACAAAATTCCTCTCCCTGCCTCTGTCCCATCTGACTGAACGAGAAACCCCCGTTTTGATCAAAGCGTTCACCAGTAATGTAGAGCAGTGTTCTTGAAAGTGAGGGGCTATGTTGAACAGTATTTACAGTGTTCTGCAGCTCTGAGACTTGTTCCACTCTGTCTCTGCTGTTTCACATGGATACCTCGGGTGATACACTCAGCCAAGTATTGCGCCAATCTTCCCTCAGGTCAAAGAAGGATTAGCAGCATACTTGCCAGTTAATGAGGGAGAATTTGAACCTAGAGTGATGTCTATTGTCTGCAGAAGCGAAAGACTATAATTTGATTCTTAATGTCATCAATCAGACTAAATTTTTGTCTGGAATTGAGGGGTACTTTTTTATATATATATATATATATATATATATAATTGAGGGGTACTTTTTTATATATATATATATATATATATATATATATTCCATATATATTCCTTAGCTGTAAAACTAAAACAAAGCAATTCTAGAAATATTCACATTATTCAAAACTGTTCTTTTTTCAGATGGGATGATGACGTTGTGTTCAAGAATTGTGCCAAGGGGGTAGATGAACTAAAGAAGGATAAAAGGTTTGTAAACGATACTCTACGATCCGAATTCCACAAGAAGTTCATGGAAAAATATATCAAATAGGACAGTTGTATTTGCTTTTGCAGTGAATGATAAAGAACTGGACAGAATGGCTCAGAAATTTTCTTTATGGAATAAATACTTTAATGCTAAACTATTTTCCTGACTCATTAATGAGTTTTATTTTTTAAGTAAATGAAGACATGGTTTTATGTTACAGGTTTTTGGTTGTTTCTTTTTTTTTTAATTTCCAGCCTTGATTTCTACTTAAAGATTTAATTAAATCATTCTGTGCTCTGTGAGTGTTTTTCCAATTAGTGTTCCAAATTCTGTGTAAATGCTGCCCGAGGAAATAAATCTGGTTTACAGTAAATGTTGTAATTGTCTGTCTTTGGAGAGCGTATCCTCTGCTTCTAGATAAATGCACACTATAGAAAAGTATTAAGTGACTTGTTTTTGAGCAAAGCAGATTCTAGTTGTATTAGAATGTGCCTTTACTTAGGGTATAGAGTCTTGAGCCTTCATCTGTAGCTATCCAGATGTTTCTCTCTTTTTTGCCATCTCTGGCACCATGTCAATGCATTGTCTAGTCATCTATCTTGGTAACAGTTCTTGAGTGGGAGCCACGGCCACAAAATGCCACTCTTGTTCAGTGTCTGAGGCTCCCTCCCCATTTCCTGGTCTGTTTATATACCACTTAAAGCCTAAGTGGTTTACATCCAGGTAATCAAGCACTTTTCTCTACCTGTCCCAATGGGCTCACACTCTGTCTAATGTACCTGGGCAATAGGGGATTAAGTGACTTGCCCAGGGTCACAAGGAGCAGTGTGAGTTTGAACCCACAACCTCAGGGTGCTGAGGCTATAGCTCTAACCACTGCACCACACACTCCCAATTTGCTGGGTTTGTTTGTGCAGGAGAAGAGGTGTGGTCTAAAAGATAAGAGATGAATCTTTATTTTTATTGGACATTTGTAATGCTAACATTCACCAGTCACAACGTGGCAATGTACAAAATGTGGTATGTGGTAAGCTGAACAGAGAATACTTAAAAACAATACAAATGATAAAACAATCTAAAATAATAAAAATAGGAGGAAAATGGGATCAAATGAAAGAGCAGGAATGAACAGCAAAGCAAATCTTTCATTAGTGCATATAATGTATACAGAAGAACCATCAACCCCCTATTTGAATGCAATAACTTGAGGAGCTAGACAACCTATAGCTCAAAGCAGTGCTGCAAAAGTCAGGATTTAAGCGCATATTTAAATTTCTTATAAGAAGATTCAGCATGAAAATAATTCTAGATTATGCAGGTTTAATCGTGAAGACTGAAGCAATTCTGGTGAGCCAAATCCTTAGGCATTGAAGGACTTTAATGATTTTTACAATCTACCTTTCCAAACTTTAGCCAGAATGGAGAACAACATTTACAGATAAGTTACCACTTTTTTTTTAACTTCCCATAATAATAAACTTCTCTTTATTATGACAGGGGTTGCCATACAACTTATTTTGAGGAATTGGAAAAACTGGGATCGGTTAAATTATACTTTCTGGTGGGAATCTCTATGCCAAACTTTTAAAATGGAACATATGATGGCCATATAACAGGGACATTATAGGAAATTTATGGATGTTTGGGAGCCATTGACAAAATTCTGTAAGGAGTGATTGTTGATTTTACCCTTTGATCATACTCGTCCAGGGTGGGTGGGGAGATACTTTTAATTTGAGTGCAATTGTTGGCTATGTAGAAGGGGGATGATATATGTATTTGTCATAAAATATATTTTGATAGAATTTAAATGCTGTTAAAGTGTAAAATGTCTGTATAATATGTTATACTTATTTTTGGCTTTAAAATGAATAAAGATATTAATAAGAACTTTTTATTGAACATTTTTAAAAATTACAAATCAACTAAGCATTACTGCAAAAAGAGATGGAAAAATTACATTCAAACTACTCTATACAACAGCACAACAAATTAGTAAATTTGTGTGATGAGCACTATAAGAAACTATGAATACTCCTACTTGAAGGTAAAATCCATCAGCAATTAGGAGTCTTACAAGAAGTCCACTTAACTAATATGTTGAGCAAGTGTAAAGAAGGTCCGGGATAGTTTTCCAACTCTTGTCTCCAGCGATCTGATGTCTTAAAACTGCTTTGAGTCTTTCCCCATCAGTGATATAATGAAGCTTGGTAAGCCAGTCCAACTTTAAGGGAGGATTTACATGTCTTCATTTGGATAAGATAGACGGGCTACCAGTAGTAAATAGCTGAGGATACCATGCCGGTCGACTAGCTCAACAGAGCCAGATGCTGTAAAGTTCAGAACTGCTAAAGGATATGACTTCTCAAGTCCAGCAACTGTTATTTTTGTGTAGAAATCCCACACCATAGTCCAAAACACGTCCAACCTAGGGCACTCCCACTACATATGTTTAAAATCTCCAACCTGACCACAAAGTCTCCAGCAATATTCAGAGTGAGAAGGATGCATTCGATGAAGTTTTTTACTGGCGTGTAATACAGATGATGCAGAATTTTGAACCTTGAGTCTTGGTGAAAATTAGAGGTAATACCTTTCTGCAATTCGGTCACCTTGTCCCATTCTGCTGGTTGGAAATGAATTGCATCTCGCATTCCTAATGAGTCATATTTAGCCTTTGTTATTGATGTGTGCCTCCCAGTAAGTAAGGCTTTGTAGAATAAGGCAATTAAACCCTTGGAAGAGTGAGCTTTCCTGAGTATCCCTTCAATGGGATGCAGTGGGTGCAGAAAGTCTGTCTTGTGTGTTCAGAAGAAATGTACCGCCTGAAGGAGGCTAAAAGGATTGGGCATATTTTGACACTTGGCTTGGAGCTGAGAATGATCTAAAAATTTACTATTTTGAATGAAATGATGAAGTGAATTATAGAAGACATGTTATTAGATTCCAGCCATGCCAGATGAAAGTGGGTTTCCAGTCTTGGAGGGAAAAGAGTTATTTTGAATATTCATAAGAGGAGAACATTCACCCTCAATTCAACAATGTTGAAACACTTTCTCCCATGCAAACCAAGTCTGGCTTAGAAAAGGCCAACTTCTGAATTTATAGTGGAGTTATATAAAATTGCTCTTAAATCAATCCACAGTTGGTCAGGGCTGGCACATCTCCAAGAAAAACTATTCTTAAAGTTGCTGCCCAGTAATACATTTTTTAATGGGGGAGAGCCAATCCCCCCCACACACACACACCAACACCAACTAAGAGGTCGCATCAAGGTTTGGAGATCCAAGTGGAGCTTCTTCCCTGCCCAAAGAAATTGAGAAAATCAGTCTTTGTAATTCAACAAAAAAACAATTGGGTATAAAAAAAATAAAGCAATCTAGGACAGTGGTCTTCATGGCAAGGCCTGCAGACCCTGTATAGAATATTAAACCCCCCTCTCCCCCGTCAGGATCTGGCACTTTTGTTTCCAGTGCTGCAGTCTTGCACTCTTTTGGCCATGGACAGCTTGAATGAGGTAAAAACGCCGCCTTCAGTGGCCCCGGAAGCTTTCCCTCTGCTATAGCTTCCCACGGTGGGGACAGGCTCTTCATCCCTTTTGGACCCAAAATGGCCCTCGCTTAAAAATGAGTAAAGATCACTGATATAAGCTATGTTCATTTTTATAACATTCACTCTGAGATTCAGAGAGTTGGCTAAAAATTTCCATGCATTCATGTCAATCTTAAATTTCTGCAATATTTTAGGATAATGCAACCCATATAGTTGGTTAACAGGAGGAGGGAGAGTAACTCCTAGATAACACATGCCTTGTGAACACCACAAAAATGGAACAGTGGGTTTTGGTTGGGACAAGCGTTTATCTGAGATGTTAATTGGCATTACTGTGGATTTCGTTTCATTCATCTTGTACCCTGATACATTGCTATAATGATGACACATAGCCATAAAAGCTGGGAGGGAATATTCCAAATCTGTGACCATCAGAAGGGCGTCATCTGCATAGAGTGCCAATTTATGACAAAAAGGGCCTATTCCCCACTGCAAATCTTATCGCCTGAGCAAAGGGTTCCAAGGCAATGATGAACAACAGGGGGGAAAAGCGGGCATCCCTGTCTAGTCCCCCTGCCAAGCTGGAAAGATTCAATCAGGTTACCATTGTCTCAGGTCCTCGCAGAGGGATTCAAATAAATGGCCAGAATGGCTCACCAAAAATCAGTCCACGGTATAGATGTTCCAGTATTTTCTTCAAGAAGCGCCACTCAACCTGATTGATTGCTTTTTCTGGGCAAAAGAGTTTTAAGCCTATTAACAAATGTTTTAGCTAAAATTTTGGCATCTGTATTGATGAAAGAAATAGGCCTCTATGAACTGCAGAGGGTAATGTCTTTACCAGGCTTCGTGAGGATTGTTATTACTGCTTGAGAAAAGGTGTCTAGCATAGCACTTCTAACTATTACTGCATTGAAAACTCTAATACAAGCTATAGGGCAAAAGTTTTATAAAAGCCTCAGAGTGTGAACCCACACTCAGCCACCCCTTACATCATCAGCAGAAAAAGCTTTCGCACAAAAGTTAAATAAGCCTTGAGGTAAACAACTACCAAATTGACACAAGCTGTTTTAACATACTGTAGATAGCAGTGATAAGGGCCGATGATTGTTTCATGGCAAACGAGAGAGACCACTGAACAGATAGTTAATTCTTGTGGGTGGCCCTGAAACAGTGGCGATTCTGTCACGAAACAATCGTCAGCCCTTATCACTGCTATCTACAGTATGTTAAAAGAGCTTGTGTCGATTTGGTAGTTAATTGCTTACCTCAAGACTTATTTAACCTTTGTGCTAAAGTTTTTTCTGCCGATGATGTAAGGGTGGCCGAGTGTGGGTTCACACCTCCAACGTTCTGAGGCTTTTTCTTTCGCTGGTTAATTATTGCTTTGATGCACAAACATTACTATTGGAATGAGTTTGATTTTGGTTTTGGATTATTTTCCCTCCATCCCCTGTTGGTTGTATCATTTCTAAGTCTAGACCAGTGGTCTCAAACCTACAGCCCGGGGACCACATGCAGCCTGCCAGGTACTATGTTGAGGCCCTCGATATGTTTATCATAATCACAAAAGTAAAATAAAACAGTTTCTTGATCATATGTCTCTCTAGCTATAAATTACAATATTATTAAGACTTAGCCAAAAGGAAAGATTTACATTATATTACATTACATTAGTGATTTCTATTCCGCCATTACCTTGCGTTTCAAGGCGGATTACACAAGAGTTGTCAGGAGGTTACAAGAGTTGTTAACATTACATAAGAATTGTAAGCATTGCATAAGAATTACATAAGAATTGTCGAGAACTTAAGGAGCAACATGTTGGGTAATTAGAAACATTTTAGATTAGATATGAGTGGAGTGTGTGGTAGGTGGAGTTAGGGAAGGAACTGGTTGTGTTAAACAGGTTTTATGTGTTTTTTGAAGAGTAGGGTTTTAGTTTCTTTTTGAAGGTTTTGTAGACATGGAAAATTGTCATTTCTTTAATAAGACATTAACTATTTTTTTCTGAGGCCCTCCAAGTATCTACAAATCCAAAATGTGGCCCTGCAAAGGGTTTGAGTTTGGGGCCACTGGTCTAGACCATTACTTGCAGAATGATCATAAACTCTCAAAATATTTCTGCAAAGCATGAGGGTAAACATTTTCTTTCATGTCACTCTTAGAAAGTAGCGGCAAGAGATTGTGCCGAGTAGCTCAATTACTTAGAAAAACAAGAACAGTCAGATCCCACTGTGAGCCCCAGTAAAAGATGTTTCAGTGCTTCTGTTAGTCTCTGCGACAGTGCTTATCTGGAAACTGAGTGATCCATGGTGAAGGTTGCAGTTATTGGTGAGGGGGTATTTTTTCAAAGCTATTTTCACATATATGCTAGCAGAAATCATAATATACAGTAAATAATGACATAGGGACAAATTTTTCCTTGACCCTGCAGGAACTCATTTTCCCGTGCCATCCCCGCAAGTTCTTTTCCTGTCCCTGCCTCATTCCTGTAAGCTCCATCCTCATCTGCACAAGCCTCAAACACTTTAAAATCATAAGCAGCAACATTCTAGAGCTCAGACTGTGATGTCATAATGCCTCATTCCACCAATGCCTAAGCTCCGTCCTCATCTGCACAAGCCTCAAACACTTTAAAATCATAAGCAGCAACATTCTAGAGCTCAGACTGTGATGTCATAATGCCTCATTCCACCAATGCCTAAGCTCCGTCCTCATCTGCACAAGCCTCAAACACTTTAAAATCATAAGCAGCAACATTCTAGAGCTCAGACTGTGATGTCATAATGCCTCATTCCACCAATGCCTAAGCTCCGTCCTCATCTGCACAAGCCTCAAACACTTTAACATCATAAGCAGCAACATTCTAGAGCTCAGACTGTGATGTCATAATGCCTCATTCCACCAATGCCTAAGCTCCGTCCTCATCTGCACAAGCCTCAAACACTTTAAAATCATAAGCAGCAACATTCTAGAGCTCAGACTGTGATGTCATAATGCCTCATTCCACCAATGCCTAAGCTCCGTCCTCATCTGCACAAGCCTCAAGCACTTTAAAATCATAAGCAGCAACATTCTAGAGCTCAGACTGTGATGTCATAATGCCTCATTCCACCAATGCCTAAGCTCCGTCCTCATCTGCACAAGCCTCAAACACTTTAAAATCATAAGCAGCAACATTCTAGAGCTCAGACTGTGATGTCATAATGCCTCATTCCACCAATGCCTAAGCTCCGTCCTCATCTGCACAAGCCTCAAACACTTTAACATCATAAGCAGCAACATTCTAGAGCTCAGACTGTGATGTCATAATGCCTCATTCCACCAATGCCTAAGCTCCGTCCTCATCTGCACAAGCCTCAAACACTTTAAAATCATAAGCAGCAACATTCTAGAGCTCAGACTGTGATGTCATAATGCCTCATTCCACCAATGCCTAAGCTCCGTCCTCATCTGCACAAGCCTCAAACACTTTAAAATCATAAGCATTCAAGGCTTGTGCGGTTAAGGCAGAGCTTACAGGAATGGGACAGGGACAGCGACAAAACTCGCAGGGACGGGATGGGGAAATTGAGTTCCCACAGGGACAAATTTGTCCCTGCGTCATTCTCCAATATACAGCTTATAAAATTACCCCAGCTCCCCCCTCCCCCACACAAATAAAGGTTCATGAAATGACAAGAGCTACATTTTGGTACAGTTTTCCCCACACCAAGATTCATCCTATTTTGTTTAATTTTCACAGTTATTTACCCCCAAACTGACCAATGCACAGACATTTCTTGACTTCTTTTGTATATTTCTTTCCAACTTCCACTGAAGTGGAATAAATAAAAAAGGGAGACCTTGAAAAGATTGCACAGGAAGCAAAAGCACACAGCAAAAGTTTGTACCTGAGGCAATGGATTTCAGTGTCCTGCAGCCTTTCTTCTAGAGACTTCTTTGGATTATACAACTCCATTAACCCAATCATACAACTCAGTAGAAATAACACATGGCACAGCAGCTGATCAAGACGGATGACATAAATAAAGATGACCAGAGCAAGCATTGTAGCATATATTAGACCAGTGTCACGCAATTTTTTCCAGCCGGGGCACACTAAACCTAGTGTCCTTGGCTCAAGACACCTGGAAGCGCGACGATGTCAGCGCATGCGCAAAGGCCCATCAAACGGGCCTTGAGTTGAGAGATTGGCCAGCAGAGAGAAGAAAGCAGGCATCGGGAGAGAAGAGTTGGCAGAGAGAAGATCCGGCAGAGAGAAGAGTTGCTGGGTTGGAAGATCGCTTAAAGGACGAATACTTGAAGGGTATTAACATAGAACAAAATCTTTTCCAGAGAAAGGAAAATGGTAAAACCAGAGGACATAATTTGAGGTTGAGGGGTGGTAGATTCAGGAGCAATGTTAGGAAATTCTACTTTACGGAGAGGGTAGTGGATGCCTGGAATGCGCTCCCGAGAGAGGTGGTGGAGAGTAAAACTGTGACTGAGTTCAAAGAAGCGTGGGATGAACACAGAAGATTTAGAATCAGAAAATAATATTAAATATTGAACTAGGCCAGTTACTGGGCAGACTTGCACGGTCTGTGTCTGTGTATGGCCGTTTGGTGGAGGATGGGCTGGGGAGGGCTTCAATGGCTGGGAGGGTGTAGATGGGCTGGAGTAAGTCTTAACAGAGATTTTGGCAGTTAGAACCCAAGCACAGTACCGGGTAAAGCTTTGGATTCTTGCCCAGAAATAGCTAAGAAGAAAAAATTAAATTAAAAAAAAATAAAAAATTTTAATTGAATCAGGTTGGGCAGACTGGATGGACCATTCGGGTCTTTTTCTGCCGTCATCTACTATGTTACTATGTGCCTCTCCCTTAGCAAGAGGCACGTCCTGTGTAGACAGTCAGCTGGCACCGGCATCTCTCCTTTTCCCCAGTGTACTGTTGCACACCTGAAATCTCAGGAGGCACACAGTTTGTGATACACTGTATTAGACATACAATGGCACCAACAGCCTAAGGCAGGGATATTCAATTCTGGTTCTTGAGGTCCTTTGGCCAGCCAGGTTTTCAGGATAGCCACAATGAATATGCATGAGAGTGATTTGTATGCACTACCTCCATGGTATGCAAATCTCTCTCATGCATATTCTTATGCAGAATTTGAATACTAGAACTCTATATTTTCTGGGATACTTGGCCCAGGGAAACATTTTTGTCTGAATTTATTATTTGAAAATGTGAAGGCACACAGTCATCTTGGTTGACTTTCCGACTGTGAATCAGACATGTGGAAACAGGTTCATCAATTCAAAAATGCCTCTTGGGGGTCTTTTAATATAACAAAGATTGTGAAGGAGGAAAGGGTAAGAGGGAGAAGCTAAAACAATTATTTTTTTTTTTAATTAGCAGAAATAAAAATGATCTTTCATTCTCCAATTTTTGGTTTATCCAACTGTAAATTCATTGGTGTATCTGTGTCAGCTTGTCTTCTGAAATGAAATCTCTTACATGAAGTGACTGGCCAAGCTCCATTACCTTCTGCAAATTTAATTATCTTTGGGAAGCACAATGAACCATTTTACCATTTATAATGCTTTTGCATGACTATAGCAAACATTTCCAGTGATTTTTTTTTTGGATACCAAATTTACACTCATATTTTTAACTTCATTCATTATGTATGGCAACCTGCTAATAAAGTATCCCATAGAGCTGCCCTAAAAATGGAGTTTGAGAACCATGTCTATATATTCTGATTTCTGGGATAAGTGGGGTGATAACCTGTGTAATGTAATAACTACATTATTGCTCTATTTCTGTGGATAGAGTTGCCACCTGTGTAAGGTATTGTTCAGGTCAGGTGCAAAGCTTAAGAACATAAGATGGTCCATCTAACCTAATAACATTTTTTTTCCAGCAGTGATCAATCAAAGTACCTGGCAGAATCCCCCCAAATAGCAAGATTCCATGCTACCGATCCCAGGGGCAGCAGTGGCTTGCTCAGTAGCAGACTATGGATTTTTTCCTCCAGGAACTTGTTCAAACCTTTGTTTAAACCCAGATACACTCATCACTCTTACCACGCCCTCTGGCAATGAGTTCCAGAGCTTAACTCTTTGTGGAGTGAAAAACATATTTCCTCTTACTCATGTAACTTGACTAAACGTCCCCTAGTTCTTTGTACTTTTTGAAAGACTAAAAACAAGATTCATTTTCACCCGTTTTATACCACTCAGGATTTTGCAATGGCAGCTTTGGGGGACTGTGAGTAGTTGTAGGGGCCGGGGTAATTATGGATGCATAAGGCAGTGTAGGGGTTTAGAAGAGCAGAGAACATGGATAGTGACTTTGAAAGGAGATATTCTCTAACTCAGTGTTTCCCAACCCTGTCCTGGAGGACCACCAGCCAGTCGGGTTTTTGGGATAACCCTAATGAATATGCATGAGAGCAATTTGCATATAATGGAGGTGAAAGGCATGCAAATTTGCTCCATGCATATTCATTAGGCTATCCTGAAAACCTGACTGGCTGGTGATCCTCCAGGACAGGGTTGGGAACCACTGCTCTAACTGCTATGCTTTTTTTTTTTCCTTACACAAAGTTTATACCATTACTTCCTTGGCACTTTAGCTTAAATTGTGATCCCAGATAGGGAAATTCCTTGTACCTTATTATTGCATACAAATGGTTCTATTTTATTTATTTATTTTTATAATTTCTATATCATTTTACGAGTATGCCAAAACAGTTTCCAAAACTGTTACATACATAAAATGTTAAAACAAATTACGACAAATAAAAACAGCAAATCGTCAAACATGTGTAAACAATATTCAAAGGAATGCATTAAGAAATAATTGTGTTTGAAGTAACTTTCTGAATGAACACCTATCACGGCACTTCTGAATTTGCCCAACAAGGGAATTCCCACAATTTTACTCCTGCACATGAGAAGGTCATCGCCTTAGTTTCCACATATTTTGGGGTGACACTTGTCTTCAGCAATGCAGAATTTTCAGATCGCAATGATCTTGCTGGTTGATAACCAGACATCTTATTTGTAAAGGATTCGGGGATCTTGCCGTACAGAAATTGGTGACAAATCATGACTGCCTTATATTGGATTCTAAATGCAACTGGCAATCAGTGCAGCTGTCGGAGATACGGTGTGATATGCTCATATCTTGGCGTTCCTATTATCAATCTAGCTACGGCGTTCTGTTAAAATTTCATTATTCTTTGTTGTATCTACTTTTCTGTAACCGCATTGAACCGAAAGGCATTTTGCGGTATATATATAAAGACTCATGTTATGTGATATGTAAGTTTCTATGCCATAGAAACAGTAACTGCAGCTCATTAGTAGCTCATTGGGCCATGTTTTAGAATAGCTCATTTTTCTGAAACAGCCTGGTTCATTTTCATATCTGATAAGTCATTTCAACAGTTCCCCCCTTCTACCAAGATTCATCCTATTTTGTTTAATTTTTGCAGTTATTTACCCCCAGATAGACAGATGCACAGACATTTTTTGACTCCTTTTGCATATTTCTTTCCAACTTCCATTGAAATGGAAAGAATAAAAAAGAGAGACCTTGAAAAGATGATTGCACTGGAAACAAAAACATACAGAAAAAACTTTTTTAGGTACCATATATACTCAAATATAAATCAAGATTTTTGAGCCCAAAAATTGGCCCAAAAATGGGGGCCTTGCTTTATATTTGGGTCAGCGCTGACCCTCCTCTCTCCTGAACCTATTGCAGGCCTCTGCTGGGCCTACCGTGAGACCTGGTGATCCAGCGGTGAGCCGGGACAGGAGGGCTTCCATCCGTCTCCTGTCTCTACTAACTTTTACCTCCCTCATTTTAAAAAGTTGCTGCTAGACATAATTGGTCTGATATTGTCAATAATCATTAGTCAGTCTATCTCCATCTCCTATTCTATTAGTTTTGATAATCATAATAGAGAATGACGTGGTGACAGAATTCATCACCTTTCCCGTCCCTGCGGAGAACCGCGGGAAACCAGCCCATGTCATTCTTTAGTATCTATCTCAGGGATCTCAAAGTCCCTCATTGAAAGCAGTGCATGCACATAGATCTCATTCCTATTCATTGTGGAAATCCTGAAAACCCGACTGGATTGCGGCCCTCAAGGAGGGTCTTTGAGACCCCTGGTTTAGTGGCAACCACTAGAACAGCCATGGGCAACTCCGGTTCTTGAGGGCTGGAATCCAATCGGGTTTTCTGGATTTCACCAATGAATATGCATTGAAAGCAGTGCATGCAAATAGATCTCATGCATATTCATTGGGGAAATTCTGAAAACCCGATTGGATTTCGGCCCTCGAGGACCAGAGTTGCCCATGTCTGCTCTAGAAATATAGGGTATACCTGTAGTAGTAGCATGCCTTATCTTGATGTCTTCATTACTGGCATATCATTGAGACTTCCAGTTTTCTGGTATCAGATGTAGGTTCTAAATCTTTTTACAGCTAGGAAGGAAATGAATTCTGTTGTCATGTCTTCAAAGTTTAATTAACTAATAATTTTCAGAGTTCTAAATTAAGAACTCTTGCCCTTTGCTTGCTTGATCCTGAGAATTCACATTACTTGGCGTGAAAGGGAGTTTGAAAAGAGATACCTTTCCTCTGAGAAACCTTGGCACCCCAATCTTATCTCCTCTCCTCTTTCTAAGATTTCTCCTTCAAGAGAAATGTCTTACCACCGGGAGATATTCTTTCTTTGAAGGGAGTTTTTTTCTGCACGTTTATGTAGCCCTATTTCTTTTCTCAGAAAACTTCTAAGAAAAGCAAGCTATTTATTTCCCACTATTATAGTGTGGGAAAGCAGATGTTGTCAGAGGCTTGACCTTGTGACATTTCCAAAACGTTCACCCTCATAGCCTTTGAGAAGGAAATGGAACCAATGCTGAAGCCACCTCTGCTCTATACTGTGTTTATTTTGGACTCAGATCAGTGGGGTTAAGATCCCAGTTCTCCTTTACTATAAATATGCGTATGATCAATGTTTACCAACTTGCATAGTTGGTTGTATTGAAAGAAGGCTGGAAGACCATTGAATTTAACCTTGTTGTTGCCCAACAGCTCTTTCCAAGTGAACAGATTCACCCCTTATACAGTACCACTCCCTTGAGATTTTGCAGTATGACTGCATAACCCTATTTTTTTTGGCATTTAATTTTAGCTGCCAAAGTCTATATCGGGCATGATGACAAACATCAAGCATCGGTTTGTCAGGTTAACTTAAAAAAAAAACAACACAACAAAACCTCCCAGACCCAGAGCCTAACTAGCACTTGATGGCAGAATATATGAGCATCAGGGATGTGCAAATCATTCTGCTTCAGTGGATGCTTGGCCTAACAGGAAGCAGTTAAAGCAGCACTGGTCGAGGAAAAGGGATATTAGAGAATGACACGGGGAAAAAATTTGTCCCCGTCACCGCCCCGGCCCCGGCCGACTATCCTCTGCACCGCCCCGTCACCGCCATTCCCTTCACCGCCCCGTCACCATCACCGCCATCCCTTTCACCGCCCCATCACCGCCACTGCCATCCCATTCACCGCCCCGTCACCGTCACCGCAGCATGCATAAAAGTCTCAAACAGGTATGATTTTATATACTTATCTTTATTAACGTATAAAGGAAACATTCTTTACAACGTTACAACTTAGTTAACTATACAAAAACAAAACACAACCTGTACTTTTAATTGTCCTTATTTTTTAACCCGTGGATGAACAACAAATCATCTGCACAAGTGGGTTAAAATGCAAACCTGCTACCATGAAATCTGATCTTTAAGGGCATGCATTCGTGCAATTGTGCCACAGCAAATGGACTTTGGTGCATTTGCCAAGGGAGAATCGCTACTGTGGCTTTGTAAAAGGGGCCCTTACTGAGTGAAGTCCATAGTCACCTAGACCAGTGTTTCTCTCAACCAAGTTTCCAGGCCAATCTCCACCCCTGACCCCCATCCCCATCATAATAGTAAATAGTACTAATTGTAATGCAATTTCTTCCATTCATTTTTCATGTACACTACTGTATAATATTAATTCATTATGGTAACCACAAAATTAAAAGAAACACAAAGCACACTGTATGCAGAGAAAATATTAATTAATATTTGTTTCATTTTTCAAAGAGGTCAAGACAGATGACTAAAATATGCAATGTCACTTCAGAAACAACTATAGAAAAATAGACAAATATAATGCAAAATATAGATAACTGATATAAATTCTCAAAACTGACACATTTTGATCACTAAATTGAAAATAGTCATTTTTCATACAATTTTTCTATCACTAATCTTCCCCCACCCCATATATATTCCGCAGGTTTTCAAAGAGATCAAGGCAGATGATTTTATGCAATGTCACATCAGGAACAACTATACAAAAATAGACAAATATACACCCCCTCCCCTTTTACTAAATCGCAATAGCGGTTTTAAGCGCAGGGAGATGCGCTGAATGCCCTGCACTGCTTTCGATGCTCATAGGCTCCCTGTGCTAAAAACCGCTATTGCGATTTAGTAAAAGGGGGCCATAGTGCAAAATATAGACAGCAGATATAAATTCTCAAAACAGACACATTTTGATCACTAAACTGAAAATAAAATAATTTCTTCCACAAGTGGACATGCTTTAACTGTAAGGCGCCTGAATCTAAGGCTATATGCTACCATTCTGTAATGGAACCTGAGAGCCCATTCACTGCTATAGAATAGGCATTCCCTGTACAGTCTCAGGGTGCCTACGAGGAAGAACCCACTTGGAAAATTGCCCCTTATTTTTTTAAGGATTATAAAAACAAAAGCAATAATATGAAAAACAAAACCCAGCCTTAAAACAGGCTGAATTAATTTGTGAACCACTATTTAAAGGATACTCAGAAAAAAATATTGTTTTCCCTTAACTTAAATGAAATAAATATATTCCTATCCATCATTTGACTATAGCTAAGGGCAAAAGAACCTCATAGAGCTGCAGTGAAATAGAAAAGTGATTTTGTTTTACTGTAATCTCTGGATTAAGTAGATTTGCACACCCCAAGCTCCTTAAATCCTGATGCACTTCTAGCTTTTCCTATATCAGACTTTGCAAGATTAATAAATGGAGCATTCTTCTGCCTGCCAGTTAAAGGATAGAAAAAAAAAAAAGCCTATAAAGTTCAAATCACAGCTTGACTAAACTTGAACTTTTTTGATTTCATTCTTCCTGGCTGACCACAATAAGCACAAAGGTTGGGGAAGGGGTAAAATGCAGACCTCACGGACCTGACAGACCTCGCAGATCTAAACCCGTACCGCCTTAAAAATCTGAGGTCCGTGTCGGTCCGTGTCCGTGGCGAGAGCAAGCAGAATCAGGTCCAATGTCCGTGCGTTTTATTTTTTCTCAAATTGTATACCACTACACTTGCTGCTTTTACTTGCTTCGGGCCTTCCTCGTTGCCGGATCCTGCCTACTTTCTGTTTCCGCGAAGGCAGAACCCGGCAGCGAGGAAGGCCCGAAGCAAGTAAAAGCAGCAAGTTGTAAGCTTCCCTCCGGGCCGGGGCTCTATCGTGTGCATGCTGGCTTCCCTTCTCTTCCCCCCCCCCCCGGGACGCTACTTCTGGTTTCGGAGGGAAGAGAAGGGAAGCCAGCACGCACACAATAGAGCCCCGGAGGGAAGCTTACAACTTGCTGCTTTTACTTGCTTCGGGCCTTCCTCGCTGCCAGGTCCTGCCTTCGCGGAAACAGAAAGTAGGCAGGTCCCAGCAAAGAGGAAGGCCCGAAGCAAGTAAAAGCATGCTGGCAAAAAAAAGCAGGCGTCAAACAAAATTTTCGGCGGCAAGTTAGCCCGGGAAGGAGCATCGGCGGCATGGGTGGTCATCTAAATCAGCTGGGGAGAACACTTACTTGTACCTGACGAAGTGAAACGAGTGAATCCAAGTGAGGCAGCGACTGCAAACAAAATTCAAATCCTGGGCTCGGCTCCGAAATCCAATCGCTACTGCTGCACTACAACCCATTAAATATCAGGTGTGGCAGTAGCGATTGGTCCCCTTCTTTGAGCAAAAAGAACTGACCAATGAAGAGCCTATATATTAGGAGGCGGAGTCAATGCGGCAACGTGCAAGTCGGGTAGAGACTAGAGAGTTGAGGAGACAGACCACGCGGAGACAAACATGGCTGCCGGAAAAAATCTGACACCCGGTCCCGAACTAAAGACTCACGGTGAAGACAAGGTAAATAGCGGTACATAGAAGGGGGTACATTTGCCTGCGGGGACAAATCTTTTCACCATTTTTGCGGGCGGTGAAAACTTTTGTCCCCGTGTCTGCGGCGATTTGGCTATGGAGTCTCCAAAGCCCGCAGCCAAACCGCAGCCACGCCGCGGCTCCCTGCGGGGATCGCTCCCCGTGTCATTCTCTAAGGGATATAATAGGTCTAGGATCTCTGAGCAAAGAGGAAGTGATATCAGTGTCTCCTAGGAAGCATGATAGGAGTGGTAGCAGAGGCCAAAGCAGCCCACGTGTATTTAAAGGAGAATCTCCAGGCCTATTGATAGTATCAATTTACAAATGTTAATGAACAATGGGAGTAAGGGCAGGAGATGAAAGGAACTGAGAGGGGCTTTTGCAGGGGAGGTAATGAGGGATTGAAGGTGGCTACTGCTTGGTGGGGAGAAGATAGATTCAGAGAAACTACAGCCGGGGAGGTGTGTGACACCAAGACTGCTGCTGGGGTGACTTTAGGCTATGGTGCTGGGAATGGGTGGGTACTGAATGAGAAGAGGCTAAAGATATGGCTGCATAATGGGGGAGAGGATAAGACTGCAGCTCTTGGAGGTAGGTGGATGGCTACCTCCCCCCCCATCAACCATAGCCTAAAGCCTCTCTCCATATGCCAGAGTAGCTGCAGCTTGTGGGTGATGGGGAATGAGTTGCCTGATACCACTAAGATAAGTGGATTTTTATATTTTGTATTATTTATACTTTACAAACGTGATTTTGCACATTAATTGGAGGTGGTGGAGATAGGCCAGTAATTGAAACTTCTGTCCGTATTGGCTGAACGGCCATTAGGCTGGCATGTGACATGGACATAAGGTCTGAGGCCTTTTCTCTTTGCCATGGATCATCTAACCTTTTATGGAACAATTTGTTATAGCTCTTAACTTTTTGAATATTTTAGATAACTGAGGGTCTATTTATTCAGTTTTATATTTTGAATTTCATTTTTGTTTGGATTTTTATATAATGTAGGCCAGGGTTTTAAAGACCTACATCACCAGCGCCTATGTTGCATGTGAATTGCATCTACACAGGTTCCTAAGAGTGCCAAAGGTCACTTCTAGCCAAAACCATGCCTACTATGACGGTAAGTGCAACTAGGCGCCTCTGTAGACATGGTTCAGGTGCTCTTTCAATAGGTGCCTGTGGGCACCTCCATTTAGGGTTACCAGATATCCGGATTCCCCCAGACATGTCCTTTTTTTCGAGGACATGTCCTGGGGTTTGGACGGCTTTACAAAATCCGGCACTTTGTCTGGGTTTTGAAAAGCTTCCCTCAAAATCATGTCGGGAAGAGGTAACGCAGTGACATCACGTGTACACATTACATAGTTGCGTCATGTCTGTGCACGCATGCACAGATGCCATCTGGGGGCAGGGCTGGGGGGAGCGGAACAGGGCATGACGCAGGCGGAACGGGGTGGAACTGGGCGCGCCTGGAGACGTGGCCTTGGGTTCGGATTTTCCTTCGGGAAAATCTTGTAACCCTACCTGTATATATTTTTACGAGTATTTATGTCTTTCCTCCCATCACCTCCCCAACCCCCCCCCCAAAAAATCTGATCTACTCTTTATCTTCCCTGGAAATGTCGTGATACTCTCTCCTTCTCCCTTTGATAATGTCCAGATATCTTTATGTAATCCACCTTATTTAACTCATTTGTAATCCGCCTTGAACCGCAAGGTAATGACGGAATAGAAATCCATAATGTAATGTAATATTTAATTAGTTTTAAATGATGCTGTCAATTACCGTTACGATTAAAACCAATTAAATCGATTGAGTTAGGCGGCAGTATGGCATCTACTGGCACCAAACCTATGGTGCTGTTTCAAGAATACAGGCCAAAATGTCCATAGGAAAAAAAATGAAAGCCACCTTCCATTCCAGTGGTTATCCTTTGATTCATCCCATACTGGAATGATCAAGATTCAGGGCTCCTTTTACTAAGCTGCGTTAGGGCTCTAACATGCGGAATAGAGCGTGCTAGACCTTAACGCCAGCATTGAGCTGGCGTTAGTTTTTCTGCATAGTGCGTAGTAATTTCCTGCGTGTGCTAAAAACGCTAGAGCACCTTAGTGAAAGGAGCTCTCAAAGTACTAAAACAAAACTGAGTAAATTCACATAGGCACTGTGCTTAATTTTCTTTTTACTTTTATATTACTGTATTACACTTTTAAAATTCTTACCCCATTGTACTTACCTTTCTTGTTTACTTTACTTTGCTTATTATAGTTCTCCCCCTTCCCCTATGTATAAGTCTGTAACGTTTGTGTGTTTTGTTGTAGTTAGTAACTGAGACCCTCTTTTTAATTGTAAATCGATCGCTTTGAATTTATGATATTGCGATACATCAAAATTTTAACAAAACTTGAGACTATTTAGGAAAGGAAGCCAAGTTTTTTGGCTTTTGTTCCTCCACTCTTAATTTTTCCATATGAAAAAGATCATGCATCTGGTTGTGCCACTGAAATAAAGTGGGCGGCCAAGAGGATATCTGCAGAAGCAAAATACAGGGTTCTGCAATTAACCCTTTACTTGGCAGATGCTGAAAACAGCTGCTGTACATCACAATGCGGAACGAGAGCAACGGTGCCAAGCAACAGGCATTTGGAGACGCAGATCTCCCATAACAGCCGTAGAAAACACATGTTGCTTTCAATGGAAGTAAAACCTGGAGGTCTCAATCCATTCTCCTTTTTCTGGAGCCATATGTTAACCCTTCTTCTGAGCAACAATGCCAACTAAAGGGTTAAGCGAGCTTTTCTAAGAAAAATAATACTGATATCTGTGTACGTTCCAACATATCATCCATCTGGTCCAGTAAATAGCGGTCTGGAGAGGGTCCTCTTTCTCGTTTAAACTTTCCCTTTCTCATGAAGTGGAGAAATCTTGGATAGGGTAGAGCCCCTCCCCCCCAAGTTATGCAGGGTTCACCAAAATATCTTTGCTTCTCTTAGGACTCTGGTGATAATAAGCACTCCGTTTTTGTTCAACTTTTCTCTTCCCTAAATCCACAGACAGACCGTGTAACTGGAGACTGTGGCCTTCCACTCATATTTGGAAAGCCTGAGAACATATACAAAGAGAGAAAAGTAATGAAGACGAACTGAAACTTCTCATTATGGTTTTCTACAGGCTCCGGCCTGAACATGATGCCTTGGTTTTCCGGCAATGTTGATAGAATACACTGAAGTTTTGGCTCCTTGGCACATCTGACTGAGTTAGGCTGACACTGCTCACCTTTGTTCTGAACATCTGGTCTTCATTAGGTCCTGAGTCTGCAATATAATGGAAAAGGGGAGAAAGAGCCAAGATAAATGCTTCTACAGCCCAAGTACAACTTGTGTTACTAAGCTACATTATGAAATCTATTTAGATTAAACATAAATTAATAAAACACAGTTTACTTGTAGGGCTCTGAGCAGGCAGAAAGCAATCCCAGGGCCAAACAAAAGGCACCATAGTCTCAGTGCACCCATAAGATAAACTGATAAAGAATGTATACATTTATTTTGTAAGTAGAAAGCATTCTCCAAGACCAAGAAAGAAACATGTCAGCATCCAGATACTGTGTGAGCAAATAAGAAAGAAAGCTTTTGGAAAATACATATAAGTTTTGTTCAAAACCTTTTCCTTCCCTGCTTCAAATTCCCAGCTGTATTTAGGTGCATTGGGGGAAATTCAGAAAAGATTGCTGATATAGTAGCATCCTAGTGACTAAATGTTAGCAATTATATAAGTAATTAGTATTCTCTAATGGCAGAGTAAATTGGCATTTACACACCAACATATAGGTGCAGCTAGTAATGTAACGAGAAGGTGCCCGGAACGGTGGCACCTCCCCTGCCCTCCTTACCTCCCGCTGCTTCCCTGCTCCCCCATGTCACACTCACTCCCTCCCTCTCCCCGGAAATCTTCACCAGCTTGAGCCGCTTCTCCCATCTGCTGCTCGCACTGGTGTTGGCTTTCCTTCTGATGTCACTTCCTGACCCTGTGACCTGGAAGTGATGTCAGCGGGGAGCCAGGCTGGCGTGAGCAGCAGGCCGTAGAACTTGCTCAGGTTGGCAAAGGTTTAAAGAGGTATGAAGGGGGGCATGAGTGTAGCATGTGGGAGTTGGAGAGGTGCCAGTGCCTCCACCAAGCATGGATGAAAGATTTTAGGCTGAAATTAAACCCAGACAAAACAAAATTATTTTTGACAACACCATTTGAAAAGATTAAGGAAGATTCTATAAATTTAAATGGAATAATATATTAAATTCTACCTGTTATTCAAATTTTGGGAGTTTATCTAGATCGTAAATTGACCTTTGATTTCCATACCTTTTACCTTGAAAAAAAATGTTGTTTCTTATTATGGAAACTAAGAACGATTAAGTCATATTTTGATCTTTCTTCTTTTAGGATATTAATCCAATCCCTCATACTGAGCACATTAGATTATTGTAATATTATCTATTTATCAATCAGTAAGAAGAATAGTAAAAGGCTACATCTTATGCAGAATACTGCTGTTCACCTTTTTGGATTGAAAAAGTCCGACCATGTGTCTCAGTATTATTATAAGCCTCATAGGCTTCCCATTGAAGCGAGAGTGATTTTCAAGTTTGGCTGTCTATGTTTGAACCTATAGAGGCTTTGTCTATAAACGATTCTTTAGTAAGTTGCTTTTGTACCAAGCTGACATATGGGATAAACAACTTGGTAATATTACTCGTATGTCAACTTCTATCTCCTAGCTAGCTTTTAGGAAAAGCCTGAAGACATTCCTGTTTGGTAAATAAAGGGTTGCCAGACTTTCCAATCGGAAAATCCGGCCCCCTAGACTCGTCCAGTTCTACCCATCCTGGCCCAGTAACACCCTAGACCCGCATCCCGCTGCATGCTCTTTTTTTTTAATCTTTATTAATTTTCCATTCGAAAACAATGCATGAAATATACCTATAATTGACTTCAAGACAGCACTAACAATCAGTCAAAGAAGTATTACAAAACATTTCTCCCCCACCCTAATTCAAGAACAAAAGCGAAGTGCATTACTACATACATACAATTAAAATCATAAACAGCACTTTCCATTGGTCAATTAATACAACAGAACATAATACCTCCCCTCCCACTCTCTCTCCCTGGACATGCAAATCAAATAGTAAATAAGTGGATAGTCCCAACTAATCAGTGTTAACAAAATTTGTCAATGGACCCCATGTTAATTTAACTAGCTTAGTATTACACAAAATTTCTGAATTCATTTTTTCATATTTGTAGCATAAACATAAAGATTTCCACCAAAAGGAGAAATTAAGACAATCCCAATTTCTCCAGTTCTTAGTAACCATTTGCATGGCTATTCCAGTCATTATGATGAATAATCTGCTTTTATATTTATCTAATGGGGGTTTCGGTGACAACAATGTACCACATAAGACAACGGAATCGAAGACTCCAGAATCAAATTAATATGTCCCCATATTGATTTCCAAAAGTTGAGTATCAAAGGACAATAGAACAATAGAACAACCTGCCTGCAACCAATGCTTCCAGAGGATCTTAGACTCGCCAATTTGAATCTTGGAGTTCAACCATAAGGTTTGACACATGGATTGTTGAACTGGTATAGTTGTTAAATACGGACCCCTAGACCCGTCCAGTTCCACCCATCCCGGTCTTGTAACACCCTAATCCCACCCCCAGTCCAGCCCTAGACCCGTCCCCTGCTGCCTGCTCTTGTCGGATTTCCTCCCTGCCCAATGTGATTTGACAAAGTGCCGGGTTTTGAAAAGCCATCCGGACCCTCGGACATGTCCTTACAAGGAGGACATATCTTGGGAAATCCGGACATCTGGTAACCATAGGTGAATATGATGAAGAATTGATTATGGTCAACTTGTATGTTCAGTAATTTTATCTTTTGTTAACCGCTCTGAACTGAGAGGTAGTTGCAGTATATAAGTTTTATGTTATGTTATGGCACCCGGGGTGGTCCGCCCCCCTCCCCCCCTCCTTATTATGCCACTTGTGCAGCATCTTACACCAAGTCAATGGCTGGTGTAAATTACCATGACTAAATGTTGCAGTTTCACATGTAAATTACAGTATTCTAGAATCTTAGGACCCCTTTTATAGGGTTATCAGACGTCCAGATTTACCCAGACATGGCCTCTTTTTCAAAACTCGGCAGTTTGTCTGGGTTTTGGAAGGCTCTGGCTCTGCCAAAGCTCAGGGCAGCATCTGGAGGGTCTCCAAATATGCGTGGATGCAACACGGAGGTCACACACGTATGTACATGCATGTGATGTCATCAGGTTGCATCCGTGCATGCTTGGAGGCTCTCCAGACGTGGCCCGAGCTCAGGGAAAGAGAGGAAATGAGGTTTTTTTGGGGGGAGGGGGTTGGGGGCAGAATTAGGGTTACCAGATTTTGCATCTGCAAAAAGAGAGCAAGTGGCCCTGCCTCATTCCACCCCCCTCCAGGCCCTCCCTGTTCCGCTTCTGACCTTGCCCTATTCCGCCCCAGTCCCATGCAAACCTCGTCACTTCGGGTCAAGTCTGGTGTGCATCTGTGCATGCTCAGATGCAACGTGATGATGTTGCATACATGTGTGCACGCATGTGACATTACCGCACCACATCCGCGCATGCGCAGATGCACTCCAGACTCGGTCCCAATCTCAACAGCTTTTCAACACCTGGACAAAGTGCCGGGTTTTGAAAAGCCATCCAGACACCTGGACCGTCCTCTAAAAAGAAGCCATGTCCGGGTAAATCCGGACGTCTGGTAACCCTAGACCGAATGGGGCAAGGCTGGGATGGGGTGGAGCCATGTGTCCTTTTTTTCTTATACAAATATAGTAAATCTGTGCATAACTTTTGTTGGCTTAATTTATGTGGCAATTGGCTGCGCCAGTTTTCAGTCAATAAAAAAAAAAATTACCAATTAAAAGTTCCGCATGACACCTAAGTTGAGGCGCCCACCGCTACCTAATGATACCTACCTGAAAAGTACATTACATTACATTAGTGACTTCTATTCCGCTCGTACCTTGCAGTTCTAGGCGGATTACAAAGAAACTAACTGGACATTTCCAGAAGATTTGCTAGTTAGGTAGCGGAATACATGGTTGATACATATAGAGAGAAAAATTACAAGAGGGGGTGAGACTATTATAGATTCTCTGTGTTCATCCCATGCTTTTTTGAATTCTATCACCATTTTCTTCTCCACCACCTCCCTCGGGAGGGCATTCCGGGCATCAATCACTCTCTCTGTGAAAAAGAATTTGTTAATATTACTCCTCAATTTATGACCTCTAGTTTTACCATTTTCCCTTTGCTGGAAAAGATTTGGTTCTATATTAATACTTTTTAAAAGTATTTAAATATCTGTATCATTTCTCCCCCTATCCCTCCTGTCCTCTAGAGTATACAAATTCAGGTCTTCCAGCCTCCCCTTGTATGTATTTTGGCTCAAACCCCCTATCATTTTCATCGTCTTTCACTGAACTGCTTCAAGTCTTTTTATATGCTTTGCCAGATACGGTCTCCAAAACTGAACACAATACTCCAAGTGGGGCCTCACCAATAACATGTACAGGGACCTCAACACCTCCTTTCTTCTACTGGTTTTGCTTCTCTCTATACAGCCTAGCATCCTTCTGGCTACAGCTACCACCTTGTCACATTGTTTCTTCACCTTCAGATTCTCACCCCAAGGTCCCGCTCCCCTTCAGTACATATTAGCCTCTCACCTCCCAGCACATATGGTTTCCTCAGATGTGTACTCCCCCAAATGCATCACTCCTGCTGACCTTGTCCTGACACGATATTCATCTGTACCTAACCAGCTAAGAGCTGCTTTAAAGTGAACTGAATGTCAGTCTTTCATAGACATCACGCAGAAAACATTTCAGGCCTCGAATGTTGGCTGCAAAGATTCTAGTTCTAGGGATTGCACTAGTAGATTACTGCCTCCGAGACCTGACACTAGTAGCTTTCCCTGCCAGCAAATAATTGACAGAAGTATCACAGTAGCTATATTACTGGCCTGGTAAATGCCATAATTCATGTAAAAAAAATATATTTATTGCTGTTTGGTGATTTTCTGAATATGTGCCTGATTTATTTTCAACAAGAAGCAAACCAGGAATTTTTTTTTAAAAAGCAAGAGTTCATACCACTCTCCCCTTACTGTCCTACGATGACCAGACACATCTTGTAACTCCCCATTTATGGCTAAAGAATGCCACATCTACACAGATGCTTTTTGCATTACCTGGAAAACCAATTACTGTAGCTCTTTACAGAACATCTCGAGAGCAGCTGATGACCCACCCGGAATTCTGAGCTTCCTGCATGACAGCTGGAAGATCGTGCAGCAAAAATTAAAGGCTTGCTTGGCACACTCCCGTTCAGTCTCCAAAGCAGAGCCCATCTGCAGTCATCAGCCGTGCTTTGGAGAAGTTTTCACACCCTAGTACTTTTCTCTTTTCAAAATGCATTAACATACATGTATGCCACACTAAGTATGCTTTTTTAATCTATGTTGTAGCCCTTAGCTTGTGTCTTTCCAGTAGTAGTTCAAGGTAAGATATTTGGCAGCTCTCCTTCAGTTCATTTGGATTCAAAGTGGCCCCAACTTAAAAATGAGTGAAAATGAACACAGATCTCTAATTAGAGAATGATTGGTAGAAATTGAAGAGCTAAGGCCGGTACTGGGCAGACTTGCATGTTCTATGTCCCATATATGGCAATTCAACTTAGGCTGGGGAGAGCTTTGATGGGAGCTCCAGTAACTTGGGACATGCGGACAGTGCTGGGCAGACTTTTACGGTCTGTATCCTGCAAATGACGAGATGGTTTCAATAGATTGGAGTGAGCTTTGACTGCAACTCCAATAGTTGGAACCTATGGACAGTACTGGGCGGACTTTACAATCTATGGGCTAGAAATAAAGAAAAAAGACAATTTAATCATGAATTTATAATGCATGTAACTATTGGGCAGACTGTTCAGATCTTAATTTACTATGTTATTATATTACTATGTTACCACTGGCATAGGATAAATTCTGGTCTTTAATCTCTCACTCCTCCTTTCACACTCCTCAGATTATACAGTCTCATAGTGCCTATGGGAAGTTTCTTATGTCCTTTTAAGGACTTAATTTTCTTCACTCTTTATCACATGTTCACCCTGTCTGGAATAGGCAGGTAGGATAAACCAAAGCCTTGGGTCCCATCTCTTACTACACCGGTTTCCAGTGTGTACTGACACTACTTCTAGGTTCCAATCTTTTGCCCAGTTCAGATGTCATATTGGTGGCTGCTTTTCCATAATTACTTCTCCTTGAGGACAGGACAAGATGTCCTCAATGATCCCTCCCTTCTCAAGACACCTTGTGCCCTGAGGCTCTACTGTTTTTCAGGTTTATAACCCTTCTCATTCTCTTGGTCTTTCTCTTCTCTATTTAAAAGGTTAAGATCCTGATGAGCCCCAGGGTGGGAGACCCACCACTGTGTACTCCAAATTTTCCCCTTTACTGGGCTCCCTACAGGGAAATGGAAGGGGGACTTGTATACAGTACTACCTTTAGGTGGCTTTGGCATTTCAAAGCTGACATTCAAAGTGGTGGGCACTGGTGGATTAAGTGACTTTGCCCAGGGTCACAAGGAGCAGCACTGGGATTTGATCTCACAACCTCTGGGTGCAGCTCTACAAGTGAGCCACAATAAGCCCCTTCGTATACTCCTGTTTTATACTTCCCTCCAAATTATTGAGAATCAACTACTATTGGGCTATTGCCTCAGAATAGGCCACCTCTTTATTAGAGTGATTGGTATTACTCTGGAGTAAGGACCCAGAATATTTCTCCTATTATTTAATAGACAGCACATTGTAGGCTGAATGGCTCACGCTGCTCCTGACGCTCATAGAGTTCATTTGAGTGTTGGGAGCAGCGCAGGCCATTCAGCGCGGCTCTCTGTGCTAAAAACTGCTAGCGCAGTTTTGTAGAAGAGGCCTTAAGTCCAGCAAGTTTCCAGGTTTTTTGTAAGCTATTTTTCTTACGATACCTAAAAACTGGAAACTGACTGGCAAGTGTATAGTCCTCGTTAGAGACTACATTGTTTAACTTGTTTTGGGTTTTTTACCAAAGTAAATGTATATTTTGATACTTAAATAACAGTAAAAAGTATAATGAAAAATAAATTAAAAATGTACTCAAGTAAAAGTAAAAAAATGAATAAAATAGTACTTTGAGTAAAAAGTAAAAGTACTGCAACTACAATGTCTGTTCATCGAGAATTGCTTCCAGCTTCATCTCCGCTTTAAGGAGACCCAACTCATCTAACCAGTTCAAATACAGGCAAGTAGACAACTCCACTGTTCTTATAGGCTATATTCAGTGAACAACAAAATTTAAAGATGAAATGACCCACTATTTGCATGATAAGATTTGCAATAGCAAAATTCTGTTCCCAATTTTGCAGTTTCACTTGGTTTACTGAGGAATCATCATTTACATCAGTTGGTCTCCAACTCAAACCCTTTGCAGGGCCACATTTTGGATTTGTAGGTACTTGGAGGGCCTCAGAAAAAAAATAGTTAATGTCTTATTAAAGAAATGACAATTTTGCATGAGGTAAAACTCTTTATAGTTTATAAATCTTTCCTTTTGGATAAGGGCTCTTTTTACTAAGGTGCGTTAGCGTTTTTAGCGCATGCATTTTAGCGTGCGCTAAACACGTGCTCCATGGCTAGAACTAACGCCAGCTCAATGCTGGTGTTAGCGTCTAGTGTGTGCTATTCTGTGCGTTATTGCCCTAATGTGGCTTAGTAAAAGGAGCCCTAAGTCTTAATAATAATATTGTCTTTTATAGCTAAAGAGACATATAATCAAGAAACTGTTTTATTTTACTTTTGTGATTATGATAAATATACCGAGGGCCTCAAAATAGTACTGGTGGGCCGCAATTTGAGACCACTGATTTACATCTCCCTTCCACTTTTACTTTTTACTGGAAAATGTAACTAGGTCGTAGTAGAAATTTGCAAATTGACAGTATTTACTTCAGTAAAAGTAACAAATGTTATCCTGTACTTCTTTACATGTGAAAGTATTAAAACGTTTAAGTGCAGTAATTTCTTATACAACACTGGTAATATATGTTAGTGTGAGTCCTGCCCATGCTCCACCCAGACTTTGCTTTTGTGTACATCTACCTGCAATATGAACCATATAAGATGTGCACATATATATAAATAGCACCTAGACAGATTTTCATGTTTACTCACGTATGGGGGCAAATAGCACATGTATACTGGTATTCTAAACATTTATGATTATTTTTTTTTTAAAATCTTTATTAATTTTAAAGCCAAAAATAAGTGCAACATATTATACAATCATTTACACTTTAACAGCACTTAAATTCAATCAGAATTATATTCTATGACAAATACATATATCATCCCCCCTTTCTACTTATCCAAAAATTTGCACTCAAATTTTTTAAAAAAATCTTCCCACCCACCCTGGACATGTATTATCAAAAGGGGAAAATCAACAATCACTCCTTACAGAATTTTGTCAATGGCTCCCAAATATCCATAAACTTCCTATAATGTCCCTGTTGTATGGCCACCATACGTTCCATTTTAAAAGTGTGGCATAGAGATTCCCTCAAAAAAGTATAATTTAATCGATCCCAGTTTTTCCAGTTCCTCAAAATAAGTTGTATGGTAACCCCTGTCATTATAAAGAGATGTTTGTTATTCCGAGCAGATATTTGGCTTTTAGCCCTCATTAACGTATCAAATAGGATGATATCGTACGTCAATGCCACTGGATTTTCCAATATTTTGTTCATTTGATCCCAGATGGATCTCCAAAATTTAAGTATCAAGGGACAATAGTACAATAGATGAGTATGAACATTTATGATTATTGATTTTCATATTATCATGTAGTTATAATGTATTTTTTAATGTATTTTTCATTTTAATATGATGATAAAAGTTGAGGATGAGCTATTGATATAAACTCAATCCTCATAGTTACAGTGGGATGATTTTCTAGTAACTTCTGAGGTTTTTTCCTTCAGTTCAAATACACATTGGTGTTATTACAGTTACTGGAGGTTTGTTTTTTTTTAAATTGAATATATAAGCTCCCATTTTTAAAGAAACAAAAAACTAAAAAAACCTCTCCAATTATTCACTACTAATTTTATCCACTGGTCAATATGACATTTCAAGTGTGGAACCTCACAAATTTGGAAAAATACTTTGTAGTAAGGTCTGAACAACTGCTCCTTTTGCCCATTGGATAAAGAGGTTGTGATAGATTATATGTTTATAAATTACTTGGTAAGAGAATATATGTTCTCAATAATATCAAATACCCTTTTTTTGATATGTGCATGCTAGAAATATCTAATTGCCAGAATCTCTCTCTAACTACCAGAAGTTCAAGCACATTGAGAGGTGAAACTGCACAATGGTATCTTGTTTGAGGAATGCATGGCACCAGTTCATTTAACTCTTTCAATGCAGCAAGAGTTCTTTCTGCATGCAATCTTCTCTGCTGTCCCTGACTTCTACATGATGTTTCCCGACATATGCTAATTCCAGGGTTTTATACCCTTTGGCAACAGGTGTGAGGCAGGCAGGAAAGCAAAAGCTGGCTGTGAAGTCCATTTCATGGTATTCATACCTCACATAGAGCAGACTCATCTGGACTCGATTCAGGAATTCTGTGATAGACTCATTCAAGAGCATGTTGAGGGTTGATGAACAGAGATAGATTACAGGAACACCAATAGGGCTTCCTCATTCCTTCCTCATTATTTGTAGCTGAACTCAAAATACACCCCATAGATTTTTAACTTTGGGGTTATATAAAACTAGCCATGCTTTGAAAGCTACAATAACACTAATGTATTACATTATTTTTTGAAAAACAGAGCTAATGAAAATTTTTACGAGACTAGTACTTTTCTCCCCCCTTTCAAAATGGTCTAGTTCAGTGTTCTTCAACCTTTTTACACCTGTGGACCGGCAGAAATAAAATAATTATTTCGTGGACCGGCAAACTACTAAGACTAAAATTTTTTTTAAAACCATCGCCGCCCCATCCCCGCGAGCTCGGTCCCACAAACCATCTGATCCCATCTGCACAAGCCTCAAATAGTTATGATTTTATATTGAACATATTTTATTAAAGTATAAAAAGAAACAATATTCTATACAATTGTCATTTTATAAATACAAATAATACAGGACAAAGATCAACAAAAACCTTGTCTCCCCTCCCCTTCACATATATCCCCTCTACTATCAAGAAAACTGAATAAGCTAAATTATTACAGAATGCTACACAAATATCATGTAACAGAATACCACAGTCACACATGACAGGAATGGTTTTAGGGAGTAGAACTAGGGCAACTGCCCCCTGGTCAGAGAGAGCCCTAAGCCAGCTGGAAGCTAAAGAAGTAGTAGTGCCTGGGCTTTGCACTCCCCAGTTATGTCTAGCAAGATACATATTTCAAATCTGATATATTTGAATCACAAGATAGAAATAAAATTATTTTTTCTACCTTTTGTCGTCTCTGGTTTCTGCTTTCATTGCCTTTTCACTCTCTTCCATCCTGCGTCTGCCCTAAGAACATAAGAACATAAGAATTGCCACTGCTGGGTCAGACCAGTGGTCCATCATGCCCAGCAGTCTGCTCACGCGGCGGCCCTCTGGTCTAAGACCAGCACCCTAACTGAGACTAGCCCTACCAGCGCATGTTCTTGTTCAGCAGGAACTTATCTAACTTTGTCTTGAATCCTTGGAGGGTGTTTTCCCCTATAACAGCCTCTGGAAGAGCGTTCCAGCTTTCTACCACTCTCTGGGTGAAGAAGAACTTCCTTACGTTTGTACAGAATCTACCCCCTTTCAACTTTAGAGAGTGCCCTCTCGTTCTCCCTACCTTGGAGAGGGTGAATAGTGTTTTTATCTACTAAGTCTATTCCCTTCAGTATCTTGAATGTTTCGATCATGTCCCGTCTTAATCTCCTCTGTTCGAGGGAGAAGAGGCCCAGTTTCTCTAATCTTTCGCTGTACGGCAGCTCCTCCAACCCCTTAACCGTCTTAGTCGCTCTTCTCTGTACCCTTTCGAGTAGTACCGTGTCCTTCTTCATGTACGGTGACCAGTGCTGGACACAGTACTCCAGATGAGGGCGTACCATGGCCCGGTACAGCGGCATGATAACCTTCTCTGTCTCTTCAGTCCAGCATCTGCCCCTTCCATCTATCCTCCTGCTCCCCCCCCCCCCAATTTGGTCTGGCATCCATCATCTTCCTTCTGTTCCCCTCATGGTCTGGCATCTCTGTCCTTCCCTCCCCCCTGTGGTTTTTAGCATCTCTCTTCTCATTTCCTCCACTCAGATCTGATATTGTTCTCTGCTCTCTCTTCCCTTTTCTTCTCTGGTCTTCCTTCTCTATTTTCTGCCTCCATCTAAATTAAATTATTTCTTACTATTTAGTCCTGTTTCCCTCTTTTCACTGTGTCTACCCACAGCTTGTCACCCCTTTCCCTCACCCCTCCATTATCTTACTATTTTCTTCCCCCTTTATTTATCTCCTTCCATCCAGTATGTGTTCTTTCCCCACTTCCATTCAGCATCTGCTCTCCCCTCTCAACTGACATCCATCTGCCTTCTGCTCTCTCTCCCTTCTTCTCACTTCCATCATCTGTCCCCTTCTCTCTCTCATCTCCTCCATTCCATCATCTGCTCCTTCTCTCTCCCCCCCCCCCTCCAACTTCCATTATCTGCTCCCTTCCCCTCACCTTTGCGGGTCACTTTCTTTCCCCTGAGGTGGCTCATGTCAGAGGGGAAGCTTTGGCCGAGCAGAACCGCTTGCAAGGAACAGTGGAACTTACTTGATTGATGTCGATGCTGGGGCCCGTTGCCGTTTGAAGAAGAAGAAGAAAAAAAAAAAAAGGTGGAAAAAAGGGACCTGCAAAGGCGAGAGGAAGGGAAACCTTCAGGACAGCTGCTCTTTGCCCTCCTTCAGTGACCCAAGAATCCAGACCAGCAGCGGCAGCTCTGTATATTTTTAACTTCGACACAGAGCTGCCCCTAATCAATAGTTTAGCGCGGTTTCATGAGGCAGCTTCGGGGCCTTTGCTAGGCCGGCCCGCTTCGATGATGCGATGTGGGCCGGCCTAGCAAAGGCCCCGAAGCTGCCTCATGAAACCGCGCTAAACTATTGATTAGGGGCAGCTCTGTGTCGAAGTTAAAAATATACAGAGCTGCCGCTGCTGGTCTGGAGGTGCGGAGACAAGGCAGGAGGCAAACGCGGTGGAAGGCAGGAGTCCCGGCGAAGGCAGGAGTCCCGGCACCGCGACTGCAACAGGAAGTTGCAAGTCAGCTGACGCCGGCCTTTCGTTGCGGCGGGGACCGAATCCTTCGCGGACCGGCAAGATTTTTTTGCGGACCGTCACCGGTCCGCGGACCGGCGGTTGAAGAACTGTGGTCTAGTTCATTCTTCCACTGATGGTCCCTTAAAAGTGGCGATGCAGCATCTCCTCAGTTACATATCACAATTTTTATAACCCAACATGCCAAATTCTCACTGTCCCCCTCCACTCTATGGGCTCTTTTTACGAAGCCGCATTAGCAGCTTTAGCGCGCGTGACTTTTAATCACGTGCTACCCCCACACTAGCCGAAAAACTACCGCCTGCTCAAGCAGCTTCGTAAAAGGAGCCCAATATCTTGTGGGTCTAGAATATGATATATGCTTTTTTGAAGCATGCAGCTTTCACCTCCCATCCATCCATGTCCCCTTTTCTGTCACACGCTTGGATGGAAAGGTGACTAGCAAAAGTAGCAAAAAAAGAACCTGAATGATAATGAAGGCCACTCTAGAGGTCTCCAGGGCCATAATTGGCCCTTGAGCCTTACATTAAGAACACTAGCCTATGCTCTAAAATCTGAAAATGTCTAGGAGGAATTGGGCTGACTACATTTGTTGCATCATAATAATTGTCATGTATCTCTCCTTTTATTAGAGTTCCTTACGCATTTGGGGGGTGGGGGAGAGAAATGTATTTTTGATTACTAAAATTACTTAATTATATTATATTTACATAATATGTCTTATTCTTTTAGTTATGGGGAGGGGGGAGAAAATGTGTGTATTCTGTATTAGTGTATTTAAAGTGCTTTCTCTGTAGTATTTGTGTTTAAGGTAAAAGTTAGCCCGAGAGCTAGTCTTGATGGGCGTGGGTAACATGGGGCTGGAAGGCCCTTCGTGTCAACCCGTCGGGAGTGGCTCTCGAGGGGGAGGGAGGAGTGTTAAAGATTGAGCGGGGAGTTAGGATAGGACAGAATGCGTTCTGCCGAGATTAGGGCTGTAGGATTGGTTAGCGGCAAGACGCTGTGGGCAGGACTATATTTAGATGCAGCTGCCGAGTGTCGGGTCTCTTTCTGTCCTCGGCGGCGGCTTTCCTGTCCTCTGAGGCTCGCGGTTGCAGGAGCGGTGTGGTTCGTCGGCGGTGATGGTGGAGCAAGAGGAGGACCTGACCGAGGTGTCTTTCTTGGCAGGGGATTAGTTTGACAAGGATCCAGCGCCAGACGTGGTGAGTTCTCTTGCACCTGACGCTGGGGCTCGTACTCAGACCACGTGGCCTTGTCTGCCTTGATGGCTGCGGCTCTAGATGTGGGTCACCGGGGGCGGAGGAGTGGGCCTCCCAAGGGAGGTCGGGGTAGGTCTGCCGGGTCATCCTCGGGTAGGTCTGGGGAGGGAGGTGTTCCTTCTTCTGTTGGGGAGGCTCGTGGCTCTGAGGGGGTTCTTCCGGCCCCTTGTAATGCAGGGGCCGGTTCTTCTGGGGAGGGAAGTGGCCTAATCAGGGTTTCTTCTTGTGCAGGGTCCTCTCTGGTTACTGGGTTCCCAGGCTTGCCGTTTACTCCGGGGTTGGGTTCCTTTGCTGCCCCTGTTTTTCCCTCGGGGCATGGAGCAAGTAGCTCATCGGGGGCTGGCTGGCCTTCCTCCGGGGTCAGTCAGCTTCCGGTTTTTCCCTCGCAGGCTTCTGGTTCTGTTCCTGGTGGTTCCCTTCCTTTGTCCCAGGGGTCAGCTCAGTCCGTTTCTTTCCCTTCCCCCTGGCCAGTTTGGCCTTCGGGTCCATGGTTTCAGGATTGGGGTTGGGGTTTCTGGCCACCTTTTCCGTCTCCATTGGTAGGGACAGGGTCTTCCTCGGGCAGGGGTCCTTTCCCATGGTGGGGTGGGGCCCGGGTCCTCAGCCTCTAAGCGGGGGGAGGGGGGTCACAGGGTCTTGCCTCTTCTATTGCGTTTGGATCTCATTCTTCTGGTTCGGGTGCTGCTCCCTTTTCTTTTTCTGCCTTGCAGGACTTGAGTTCGAGACCGGAGACATCAGGCAGTGGAGCAGTTGGAACATCTCAGGCATCGGTGGCGGCATCAGCGTCGGTGGCTGCAGATCGAGATTCTGGTCAGACGGTGGATGTGGTGGCTGCTGCTGGGGGCGCCACTGGCGTGGAGACTACGGGAGTGGCAGAGCCTCAAGGCGCTGCTGGACTGGGTAACGGGGCGAAGGAGGGTATTGGTGGGGGTAAAGGGTCTAGGAGACGTCATAGAAAGAAGGGGAGCGGTAAGGGGCATGTGTCATCCTCTTCTTCCTCGTCTGACTCTTCTTCTTCACCTTCTGTTTCAGGGTCGGAGGGTCTTTTGGGTCAGACTCGCAATTCGGACGTTAGATCTCGGGGTGCCCCTGTGTTGGGTCGTGTTGTCTGAATTGTGGGAGAAGGTGCTGAAGGCGTGACGGCGTAAAATTCGCAAACGAAAGTGTGTTGATATTTTCCGGTTGTTAAGAGGGGCGTGTTCATAAGAAATCTAAAAAGAAAGTTAAAAAGGACGGAGTTCCTGTGCGTCCCTCTCCCGTGTCTCGGAATATTATCAATTGGATCCGGCTGTTTTTGCAGTTAGCTAGTGTTTGGGGTAGAGCGCATCCGGCTGATTCGGGCTTATTGTTGTCTTACGCTGATTCCATCCTGGATGCGTATCAGTGTTTTGGTGGTTGGGCTTGGCTCAACTACGATGAAGCTTTTCGTGACAAGATGGAAGAAAACCGTCATATGTCCTGGGGTACTCAGGACATTAACCTTTGGTTAACGCATATGGCATCTAAGGCTGGGGGATCTCAGGGGGGGGTGCCGGCGTGTCCTGGGACCATTGGGTCAGGCTCCAGGTGGCCCTTTCGGACTCCCACCAGATCCCTGGGTGTCGCGGGGGGGGGGGGAGGGGGGCAGGTGTCAGATGCATGTTGGAAGTTTAATCGGTCGTCGTGCCAATTCCCCGACTATTGGTTTAAGCATGTCTGCATGCTTTGCGGGCAGGGGCATCCGTCCATTAAGTGTCCCAAGAAGGGACCGGTTGGGGGCATTGGTCCTGGTAAGTAATTCTTGGCCTGGGCTTCCCACTCCAGTTAGGGTGGATGCCATGCGGCCTTGGCTTCTTCGGTACCCTCTTACTCGGGCTGCTTCTTTACTATTGCTTGTTTTTTCTGAAAGATTCCTCATCCCATTTCAGGGACCCAGAGATGACGTTTCATCTCGCAATTCTTCCTCAGTGGGTCGCTTGGGGTCGTGGTACGGGTCACATTGGAAGAGGAACATTCTCGGGGTTGTATTTCGGGTCCTTTTTCTGAGAAACCTTTTCCTGGCATGCATTTGTCATCCTTGGCGGTTGTTCCCAAGATTTTCGGGCAATTTTGTTTGATTCATAATTTGTCTTCTCCTGTGGGTTGGTTTGTGAATGATGGCATTCCTTGTAATTTATGTACGGTGCAATACGCGTCTTTCGACAGCGTGTTGGCTATCATTCAGCACCTGGGACCGGGTACTCTTTTGGCTAAGGTGGACATAGAAGCTGCTTTCCGGTTGCTCCCCGTACACCATTACTCTTAACCTCTGTTGGGTTTTTGTTTTGATGGCCATTTCTATTTCGATAAGTGTTTGCCGATGGATTGTTCCATCTCGTGTACCTATTTTGAAGCTTACAGTACATTTTTGCATTGGGTGGCTGTGCAGAGGGCGGGTCTTGACTCCTTGGTCCATTATTTTGATGATTTTTTTGTTCATCGGTTCTCCGGGTTCTGGGGAGTGTAGGATGTTGAAGGAGACATTTGAGATTTTGGCCATGGATTTTGGGGTTCCGTTAGCTGCAGACAAGTCGGAGGGGCCTGTCACCTCGCTAGTTCTTTTAGGCATCAAGTTGGATACTGTGGCTATGGTGTCTAGGTTGCTGGAAAGCAAGATTCACAAGCTGTTGGTCCAGATTCAGCAGGTTTGTCCTTGCTTGCTTCCTTGAATTTCACATGCAGGGTCTTGCCGATGGGTAGAGCTATTTCCAGGCAATTGGCGCACGCTACGTCTGGGGTACGTCTTGCCAGGTATTTTGTGCATATTTTGGCTGGGATTAGGGTGGACTTGCGAGTTTGGTCTCGTTTTCTGTTATCTTTTAATGGCACTCTTCCTATTCAGTCTAGGGAGGTGTCTAATTTCGACCTCGAGTTGTTTTCCGATGCGGCTGGTGGCGTAGGTTTCGGTTTGTATTTCCAAGGGGACTGGTGTGCTGCGCGTTGGCCAGTTGCATGGCACAGTCGGGGTGTCACAAAGAATATTACTGTGCTGGTGTTATTCCCATTGGTTGTGGCTGTGAACTTTGGCTGGATAGATTAAGGGACTGGAGGATCCTCTTCTGGTGTGACAACGCTGCTGTGGTTGCTGTTTTTATTTTTATTATTTAAATATTTATTAAATTTTAAAGAGTGAAATAAGATAGAACACTGCAAAATACAAAACAAAGATAACAAATAAGGGTGTAACATTATCGATACACATAACCACTGCCATCTGTAACATCAAAAACTTCTACCCCTCCATTAACTCTAATGCTCCCTCCTTCAACAATCAACCCTCCCCATTCCCCCCTTCCCCCTCCCTTCCAAATACAAAATACTTGACTTAGTTATCCAATCCCCCCTATCCCCTTCTTACTAGAGATCCAATTTCTGGGAAACAGTCCAGGTTTGTAAGGAAGACATATATAAACCTCTGCGCTTGGCCACATACATTTCCATTTTCCCCATCATAAATAATTTCATCCTCCTGTCATTCACAGTAGGTACTTGTGTCTTTTTCCAATAAACTGCTATAAGACATTTAGCAGCTGCCAGACCCAACCGCATTAGTTTAGTCTGCCAGTTAGTCGCACAATTGTTAGTCAACCCCAGTAAACAACTTTGTGGAGTATAAGGTATAGCAACTCCCACCATCTGAGAGAGAGTTTGCATCACTTGTGTCCAAAATGGGACCAAGCTCGCACACTCCCACCAGATATGGAGAAAAGATCCTATTGTCCTTTGACAGCGCCAACATTGATCAGAAGACTGGGGATACATCTTATGGAGTTTCTCAGGAGTCAAATCTCATCAAATAACAACAAACTTTTATTTATTTTGACTGGAGTAGCAATACAGCAAATAACATACAATTGAAAAAAGTATGACAGGTTAAATTACAATTTCTGGTGGAATTCTGTATGTCATATATACAAAATGGAACTCACTATAGCAACGCAAAAAGGTTATTTTAGTAAATTTCAGAAAATCTGGGGACCATTAACTGATTTTTGTAATGAATGATTAACTTTTCCCATGATAAGATATTTGATTAGGGGGGAAATGGGTGGGCTTTACTTGTTGTTATTTCATAATACAGGACTACTTGAATAGTTTTACAGTAATGAAACTTTTATGTATTATTGAGTAGGGAGGGAGGGGAGGGGAGGTTATTCTATTCAATAAGAATAATTTAAATATTAGATTTCTTACATAATTTTTTAAATATTACAGAATATTAATTTGTTATGAAATGTTATACTTAAAGCATATATGAGAGTTAATCAAGTGTGTATCTTTAAGTGCAAATGAGTTTAACTGCTACACTTGTTGTAACATGCAAAAATGAATAAAGAATTTAAAACCAAAAAGGGCATCATCACTTTAAGAATTCAAAAAGTTTGTGATAGCCTGAACCGCGCATGCGCAAGTGCCTTCCTGCCCAATGAGGGCGTGCGGTCCTTCAGTTTCTTAGTTTCTACGGAGCTAAGAAGTCATGTTTCAACGGCTGTTGAAAAATTTTCTTTTCGCTGCCTTCCCTTTCTTGTGGTTTTCTGACTTTTTAGTCAGTTTTTTTCTTTTCTTTCATTTACAGTTTCTTTATTTTTTTTCTTTTACCGTCGTCGGTTGGGATTGGTGGGGCCTTATGGCTCGCCGTACTGTTTTCTCCCCACCTTATGGCTGTTTTTCCATGCAGGATTTTTCTGCTCAATTTCCATCAGAGTAGTTGCTTTGCTGGGGAAGTTGTCTTCACCGACATCCTTCTGTGGTTCTAGCAATGTCGGGACCTCGGCCTTACCATTTTCTTCTTTCCCTGCTTCTTCTCCTCACCAGCGCATTATCATGCGGGTTCTTCAGAAGCAGTTTTCCCTCGGTGCCATCCAGAATCCAGCATCCACTGACATCAGTAATCCAGTGCCCAGCATACTTCGGCACCGTTTTTCCAGCCCGTACCGACATTGACGGGCCTGATTCTCTCTAGGTAAGTTGGCTCTCAACTTTCTCCTTTCGGCTTTAGGTCATTGTAGCAGTGAGTCTAATCCTGCCGACCTCAATCAGCCCCATCTCTGGCTCCGCTTTGATGTCGATGAGTGCCTTGATATGGGCATACTCATCTTGGAAGCGTGCAGCGACATCGATGGTACCGGTTCATGGGCCAATGTTACTGATGTTTTTTCTTTCCTGCTGAAACATTTTTTCCACTCCCCTTTGGCGTGCCCCCATCTCCCTAACCTTAGTAGATGGCTGGCTGGGTCCTTCCTCCATCCTTCCTCTGAATGGCAGGCCTGCCCTTCGTGGTGCATTGTGGGATGCACTGGGGAGGGGCCTAGGGCTTCATTGGCCCAGGCGCTTAAGGCCCCACCCATAGGAGAGGCCTTAGGCATCTGGGCCAACCGGAATTGGTCGTTGCCTAATGCCCTCCTATGGGCGGGACCTTAGGCATGGGCTAATCAGAATCTTAGGAGGGGCATTAGGCAACTGGGCCAATTCCAGGAAGGGGCAGGCCTGCCATTCAGAGGAAGTTTCCAAGTTTAATCTATATTTGATATACCGACCATCAGCGAGTATCTGATCGGTTTACAGAGTAAGAATAAAAATGTAAATTACAATATTAATATTTAAATTTAGTTCTAGATTTAAAAAAAATAAAAATAATGGAAGGTTTAGTACATACCCAGTTGATGGACTACCTTGATCAGTTCTCTCTACTACATGAAACCCAGTCTGGCTTCAGACCTCTGTTTAGCACCGAGACGGTGATTGCGGCGACCTTAGATTACTTACGCACCTTATTCAGCAAGGGCCTTAATGCCCTAATCATGCACTTTGACATGAGCTCGGCCTTCGACTTGGTGGATCATGAGAAATTGCTACAATGCTTAGACACAATCGGCATCAGAGGAGAGGTATTTAACTGGGTTCGAGGATTCCTTACGTCCCGCACCTATCAAGTATGTTTCAATTACAACCTCTCTAAAACATGGAGAAACCCATCTGGCATTCCACAGGGATCTCCATTATCCCCACTGCTCTTCAACGTCTACATATCATCACTTGGAGTGCAGCTGGCCCAGCGGGGTATAAAATTATTCAGTTACGCGGATGACTTTACAATCATTATCCCTTTCAATACTTCTCCCTCTGAAACCACCCTCATGGCAACAGAAGCAATAAACCTGATGGAACAATGGACCACAGAATTCAGACTGAAGCTTAATTCAGATAAAACTAAATTCTTCATAGCCTCGCCACACCCACCTGTCACCACAACACCACTATGCATCAACAATCTCAGCTACCCTATTCAATCTACAATGAAGGTTCTGAGGGTAATACTGGACCAAGGTCTAACCATGAAAGACCATGTGGACTCCCTAGTCAGAAAGGGGTTTTTTACTCTCTGGAAACTTAGATCCATTGAGCATACTTCGACGCTTCTTCATTCAGAATTCTGGTACAATCCCTAATGCTAAGCCTTCTTGATTATTGTAACATTGCCCATCTGGCAATCTCCCCCCCAAAAATGCAGAGACTACAACTGATACAAAATGCGGCAGTCAGGTTGATCTTTGGGTTGAAGAAGTCCGATCACTTAACCCCTTCCTACCGACTCCTGCACTGGCTACCAATGGAGGCACGTGCGAAGTTCAAGCTGGGATGTCTCTGCTTCAAGATACTATCTGGTCTAGCCCCTAAATATATAACTGACCTCTTCTCCTTCTCAACCTACAGACATAAGAGAAGAACACACCTGAAGTTCGTTTCCCCATCGGCTAGAGGATGTAAATTTAAGAGACACCATCAACAACTTCTATCGTATCAAGCAGCCACATGGGGCAAAGACCTGGAAAAACTAATTATACACGCAAATAACTATGGTGAATTTAGGAAACATCTAAACACATACCTGTTCTTGAAGTACCTAGGTAATGAATCTGCACAATCGACCCCATCACAATCTCACCCCCTAAATCCGATCCCGTAAACTGTCAACCACTAATCTCTAGCTATAAATGTTCCATTCAATTTGTAGAATCTTCTAATTCATTGTAAACCGCATTGAATCTTTCTAATTCATTGTAATTCATAGAATCTTTCTAATTCATTGTAAACCGCATAGAACTTCACGGTCCTGCGGTATATAAACTGTTATTATTATTAAGTATTTACATAATTAATGGACAAGACTTAGACTGGTTTGATACATAAGGTAGTAGAATTAGGGTGGGAGAATAAAATACATCGAAGTAAAAAAAAAAGTTAAAAGGAGGGTGAAAAGGGGAGGAAAGGAAACAAAAGGAGGGGGGGTCATTTCTTAAAAGCGGTTCAATTTCTTCCTTGACCAGAGGAGGGGAGGGGGGAGAGAATTCTTGTCTCATGTTAAAAATGCATCTCAAAATAAGAATGTTTTAAGTTTGCTCTTAAATTTATCAAGAGATTCTTCTGATAGGATGTCAGGTGGGACAGAATTCCAAATTGTGGGAGCTATAGCAGAGAAGATCGTGTTGCGAGTGTAGAAGAGTTCCTTGATTGGGGAAACAGGTTTTGGTTCGTGGATCTTAAGGCATGTGGACTGGAGTAGGGAATAAGATATTTGTCCAGAAAGGATGGACAATGAGTGAGTTTGATTTTAAAGGCAAGTAGGAGCATCTTATAAATTGTTCGATGTGTAGCCAGTGAGCTTCACAAAGCAGAGGTGTAACATGGTCTTATTTACTTGCCTTATATAAGAGTTTAATAGCAGTATTTTTAATCAATTGTAGTCTGCGTGTTTCTTTTTGAGTGATGCCACAATAGAATGAGTTACAGTAGTCGATTTGCGAAATGATCAGGGAGTGGACCAGAATTTGAATAGAGGAGGGCAGGAGAACAGAAGTTATTGAGTGAATTAGTCGGAGTTTGTAGAAGCATTTTTGTGTTAGAACCCTGATTTGGTGATGATAGTTAAGGTCTTTGGCTATGATGATTCCCATAATTTTAATTTTAGATTCAATTTGTATTGGATAGGCCTCGATGCAGATTGGATCATTTAAATTTTCTTTGATGTTGGTTGGGAATAGAATAGCTTTGGATTTTGAAATATTTAGACATTTATTGTCCCTAAGTCAGGCACTGATTTTGAAAATTTAGTGTTTATTTCCATTATTTCAATATTATTCATTGCGTTAATGGAGAGTAGTAATTGGATATAGTCAGCTTAGGCCAAGACTCTAAATCCAATAGACTGGGCTTGGGTCAGTACAGAGGCCAGATGTGAAAGAGGAGTGGAGAAAGGATGGAGCCCAGAGGGACACCATATGTCTGGGTGATAGAGGGTGAAGTTGATCCATTTGAACATACTTTAAAGTTTGGATCGGTAAAGTGGGAGAAAAACCACTGAAAATTCCACTATTTCTGAAACGGTTTAGGAGGAGGTCATGATCTATTGTGTCGAAGGCGGCTGATGTTTGACTAATTTACTTCAATTTTTTTGAGGAGGTGAACAAACAAATTGATAGCGGTGAACCGGTGGATATAATATACTTGGACTTCCAGAAAGCATTCGACAAGGTTCCCCACGCAAGGCTTCTGAAGAAACTACAAAGCCATGGAATAGAAGGAGATATACTAAGATGGATAGGCAAATGGTTGGAAAACAGATTGCAGAGGGTGGGCATAAATGGGAAGTTCTCGGACTGGGAAGAGGTGACAAGCGGTGTACCCTAGGGATCGGTTCTTGGGCCCATCTTGTTCAATATCTTCATAAACGACCTAGAAGATGAAACAACAAGTAATTTAATCAAGTTTGCAGACAACACAAAACTATGTTGGGTAGTTGGGTCACAAAAGGACAGAGAAGAACTTCAGAGAGATTTGAACCAACTAGAGAAATGGGCAGAAAAGTGGCAGATGAAGTTTAACATAGAAAAATGCAAAGTGATGCACCTGGGTAAGAAAAACAAGGAACATGAATATAAAATGTTAGGTGTGACACTGGGCAAGACCGAACAAGAAAGGGACCTGGGGGTACTGATAGACAGGACCCTGAAGCCGTCGGCTCAATGTGCAGCGGCAGCAAAGAAAGCAAACAGGATGTTGGGCATGATAAAGGGGGCCGCTTTACAGAGCAATGGTCAGACCACACTTGGAGTACTGTGTCCAACACTGATCTCCCTACCTAAAGAAGGATATAACCCTACTGGAGAGGGTGCAAAGGCGAGCCACGAAGCTAGTTAAAGGTATCGAAAATTTGAGCTACAAAGAACGCCTCGGAAAACTGGGATTGTTCACCCTCGAGAAGAGAAGACTGCGAGGAGACATGATAGAGACTTTTAAAATACAAAAAGGATTTGACAAAATAGAGCAAGAAACATCGTTATTCACATTGTCAAATGTGACTCGGACAAGAGGTCATGGACTGAAACTGAGGGGCACCAGGCCCAGGACAAATATTAGGAAATTCTGTTTCGCACAATGAGTGGTGGACGCTTGGAACGCTCTCCCTGAGGAGGTTGTGATGGAGACCAACATTCTGGGATTCAAGAGCAAGTTGGATGCACACCTTCTTGCAAATCACATTGGGGGATACGAGTAAACAAGGTTTCTCAGCAGGGAACACCTGGCTTGGCCTCCGTGGGTGCGGGTCGCTGGACTGGATGGACCTAGAGTCTGATCTGGCGAAGCCATTTCTTATGTTCTTATCAAGAGGACAGGTTTGCAATGATCATGGTAATAGTAAATAGTAGTAGTAAGGCCTAGAAGAGATAATTTAGTAGAGTAATTTACTCAAAAGCCTGTTTGGTTTAGGTGGTAGGCGTTGGTTTTTTCATAGAAATCGGATAGTTGGTTGAACACGATTTTCTCAGTTAGTTTGGCAATAAAAGGCAGATTGGCAATTGGGCGGTAATTAATGCATTGATCTTGTAAGTTAGGGGAATACTAGGATTGATTTCCACGATTTTGGAACGGAACTGGTGGAGAGACTTTTGGTTGTCATTTCTAACAAGAAAGGTCCGAGTATAGAGAAATGTGTTTTTTAGAGTGGTCGGTGGGATTGGTTTGAAAGGATTATTTGAAGTGTTCATAGTCTGTAAGAGCTTGTACACTTTGTTCAGAGTGGGGAGGTTAAATTTCGAAAGAGTACTAAAAGTTGGTTTTCTTGAGGTGGTTGGTCAGATGGTTGGATAGATGGGGCGTTTCCAATGTCTTTTCAGATGGTTTGAATTTTTTTGTCAAAGTAGTCTGCTAGTTTGGAGGCAGATGGTTTAGTAGAGGGGGGGTGGGTAGTCTTTTTTTGAGTATGGAGAGAGAGAGCGGACAATGATATATAGGGCGGATGAGTTTCGTGCGTTTTGTTTCTTTTGAATAATATTATTTTTTAGCAGTTTGGATTGTAAGTTTGTAGTGGGTTGCCTGTACTTTGTATTGTCAGAGGTCATTCGTGGAGCGAGTATGTCGCCATTTATGTTCTAAGGAGTGAAGTTGTCATTGAAGAAGAGCTAGTTTGGTTGAATACCATGGTTTCTTTTTTTGGATGTACATGTGAAGTTTTTGTTGGGGAGGGGCTCTAGTGTTGATGAATGTACGTGTTGTATTGTTCCATAGGTCTGATTTTCTTCTATGTCTAGGTTCGTGAACTCTTTGAGGTCTAAGTTCAAAGATTTTTGGATTGTGGAAGGAGTAATTTTACCTAAGTCTCTAAAAGTATAAAATTGGGGAAAGATTAAGGTTAGTTGGTAGGCAAGCCTACTGGCCGGAGGGAGAACCCATCTGGCCGACCATCTACTAAGGTTAGAGGGGTAGGGGTCTGGAGGGGGGGTCCAGGGGATGGGTGCGTGGGCAGGCCGAAAGGGGTTCAGGAGTGGATTTTTTGGCAAGAGAGATTGGGCACCCTCCTGCTGGCGATGGTGCGGGGTTTTTTTTTGGGGGGGTGTCCAGGAGGAGGGATTGGGCACACTCCTGCCGGGGAGGTTCAGAGGGATTGCAGGAGAGAATGGGCTGCCAGGGGGGTTCAGTGAGATTGCGGCAGGAGATAGGGCATCTCTTCTGCTGGGGAGGTTTGGGGGGGATCACGGCAGGAGAGATTGGGCATCTCTTTCCTGCTGGGGAAGATTCGGGGGGAGGGGGGGTCACGTGGGATCGCAGGAGGAACTAGGCATCTCTCCTGTTGTGATCGTTGCCGTGGTGGGATAGTTCCAGGATTCTGTAACCGGCGTTGTTTATGACAGACACCGATTAGAGAATCCTGCTTTTAGGTGAAGGACTAGCCCCTCCTTCGCCTAAAAGGTCTTGTTTTGGGCATTTGGAACTTGGCCGATTTTTTGGTTGGGAATGTGTTGCAAGGATAGACATAGTTGGGCTGTTGGGCCTGCGGCTGTCCCTGCTCTGGCGGACTTCAATATCAGCTATGATTTGCCTGCTCTTTGGCTGTCTTGCTTCAACTGCTTTGGGTCTTTCAGGTTTGATTTACTTTAGTGTTATTCTTTTATTTTTATTATTTGAATTGTTATATCTTTACTATTTAATAATTGTTTTCTCAGGTACTTTAGCTAGATTGTGAGCTTTCGGGACAGTTAGGGAATTTTCAAGTACCTAATTTTTATTTTATTGTAACCCGTTCTGAGTTTCTGGGGAGGATGGGCTTTTGAGAATGGACATTTCCCTGCTGCCAGGGACTTAGGCCAAAAGGGAACTTAGACGTTTCTTTTGATTATGCCCCTCCACATGCATAATACATAAAAAGATATCTTAAAACAAGAAAAATTACTTTCATAAAAAATGCATAATACATAAAACATCAAAAGGTGTATTAAAAAAAGGGGTTGCTTTGGCTGTAGGCATAACGCAGACTGTTAAAGAGAAATGTGAAATATGGTTTCAACTGTGAAACAGCGGGAAAATGATTATATTCAACAGAGAACTAAAGACGAACCACACAATATCTGGTCAAATCTTCATTGATGGTTGCAGTAATTCTACTCTTTCCTTCATGCCTTGTTATAGCTTGCAGATATAAAGGTGGAGGGGTATCTTTTACATTGAAATCTTTCAGCTAAATCTATGGCATTGTTTTCTTGGAGATCAGTACATATACATCTAAGCCTCAGAAACTGTGTATAGGGTGAGTTGTTTTTGAGAGATGGGTTATGATTACTTGTGTAATGAAGTTAAGCATTTCAATCTGTAGGCTTTCTGTACAAAGTGGTGCTTGTCAAATACTTGTTGGTAGAATTTGCCTTGAAACTCTAAGCAGTTCTCTGTTAGAGCTATAGTGGCCAAAGCCAAAATAAAATAATTAGGAATCCTGTGCTCAAACTCTATCATTTAGGGTATTAATCTGGGGAATATTGGTGTAAAGGGCTTCAATGTCCAAGGTGACTAAAATAATGTCAGACAGTTCACACTCTAGTCAGATGATCCAAAAGAATGATGAAATGGGATATATGAATCGATTTTAGATATACAGGGTCTTATGAAGTGATCAGCAAAGATGAACAAAGGTTCTAGTATGGACCCATTTACTGAAACAATGAGTTTTCCAGGTGGAATGGTAACAGATTTGTGGATTTTCGGTAGCACACAGATGGTAGGTATAATGGGATCTTGTACTTTTTAAAAGTCTCTTTCCTTTTGTGTAAGAAAACCTAATCCAAAGGAAATATTGACTAATTCAGCAATTTCTCCTTTAAGTCGATCTGTGGGATATTTTGATAAAGGTAAGTAATAACTTCTGTCTTCAACTTGTCTCAGAACTTCCCATATATAATCTGTCCTGTTGAGGATAACGATTCTGTCACCCTTATCAGCTGGCACCAAGGAAATGTGGCACAAATGAGTGCACCTAAATTTAGGTACAGATGCCTCTATTCTATAATTATGCACATAACTGAAAGTAATACCCCCAATCTACCCTCTTTTGACTTATGTGTAAAATTTAAGTGCGCAACATGTAAACAATTTTAATTAGCACCAATATTTGTTTCAAGAAGTCAATTACTGGCACTACTTAGCTTATTAAATTAAATTGCAAGCACAATTTGGGTATGTGACCAAATTGAGTGTGCAATTTTAGCCCTCTCATGAATATTCATTATGGATCTCCTGAAAACCTGACTGGCTGGGGTACCTCCAGAACCAGATTTGGAAATCACCGCCCTATAGTCATTTCCCAATAATTTCATTCCTCACGACATATGACTTCAGGAAGGCTTCATCAAAGAAATTAAGAGCATTTAAAGTTATAGCTATTATTAAACATATGCAAATACAAAAAACACCCACATGTAAACTTTTATGAAAACACCTTAACAATGCCAATAGTGTTCTGAGCACTATTGACATTGTTAAGGTGTTTTCATAAAAGTTTATGTGTGGGTGTTTTTTGTATTAGCATCCGCTCCACATATCACCCACGTGGTTATATTTTATCCCAAGTTTTTTTGTTTGGGTATTATTAAACATAACCAAGTTAAAGTGTACATGTATATGTGCTTTCTTCTGCGCATAAACCATGGTAGCCTACTTTCTCAGTCTACCATATAACATTCTTTTCCTACGTTTCCAATACAGTTGTTTCATCATTTCCAACCCAATCTACTTAGTTGTTAAGTTATGATTCAAACAAAAGGGATGTAATTAGCCAACACAGGAAGAACACTCTAAAACTGGTAATTGGAACAAAATAATTACTAGTTGTATCAGCAAAAAAAAAAAAAAAAAGAAAGAAAGAAGGATAAGTGCTAACTAGGCTGATATATTTCTTACTGCATATAAATTCCCCTGACAATGCCACAATAAACAATTTAAGGAAGGGTATCAGCTTGTTTGTTAACATGCGGATCAGCATTCTGCAATAGCTAACCCAAGGCTGCATTAACCCGCCTTTGTGATAAAAACTCCATTAGCACATGGTAAGTCATGCATTAATGGAGTCTTTTGGTTAGGATGCATCACTGGGTGGAGCACAGGACGAGAATGGGTTTAGAGTTCTCCCTGCAATTAAAGTATTGGAGTACAGCACACAGAGTAACTTGCCTAAATAGGAGGCACTAATGGCCATATTCTATAAACAGTGCCTACATTAGGCATCACTAGGCGCCTTAATTGCAGATGCCTAAGTTTGGGAGCCACGCCTAATTTTTTTTAAATTGGCTTAATCGGCATGGTAATTGACCACACTGGTTTTCAGCCAATCAAAAAACAAAACATTAAACAATTTAAGAGTTTGGCACTAAACTCTTAGGACATCTAGTGACATCTAAGTGGAGGCGCCATCCTTTTCTCTTTTTAAAAAATTTTATTGAGTTTCTAAAGCTAACAAAAATGCAATACAGTATTTATACAAATATTATTGCATTTATATACAATCAAAATCCATATAACATTTAAAAAAAACCCCACCCAACCAATATTTCATAAGGGAATTAAACCATACGACAGAAATACCCCCTCCCACCCTCCCTCCTCCTGGGTGTGTGTGCATTATACCAACAGAAATAAAGGACAAGGCAACTATAATGAATCCATAAAAGACTTCAAAGGGCCCCAAATTAACTTGAATCTCTTAGTATGCCCCAGCATATCCGCATTCATCTTTTCAAATCTTTAACTTAAACATAAACTTGCCCACCAAAAATTAAAGTTAAGGCGATCCCAGTTCTTCCAGTTGCGAGTAATCATTTGTATGGCTACCCCGGTCATGATAAGGAAAAGCCGACCTTTATATCTGTCCAATGAGGGCTTCAGATGTAATATCGTCCAACATATTACTGCCTCATATGTCAAAGGAATTGATGCCTCAAGTATAGCATTAATCTGTCTCCATATTGACTTCCAAAAATTGAGTATCAAAGGACAATAGAACAGCAAATGATCCAGTGTCCATCAGTGTTCCCGCTAAGCTGCGTTGGCCTGCGCTCGCGCACAAAATATTACATCGCAGCGCAAAGTTTCTCTTCACAGCGCACACACGCGTCGGTAAGGTAAGGGGACGCATTGGGGGGATTGCACTTCCCCACAATTGCCATGCTTCGGTTCCTCTTCTTCCTTCCTTCCCCCCCCCCCCCCCCCCGCGGGACCCTGCGGCACCATCAACTCTTACTCCCTCTAATGTCGGCCCTGCAGCTCCAGACTTCCTCGCACCTTCTCCCCTCCCCCTTTGGATCGCTATTATTTTAAATGTTATAGCCGCGGAGCTGTATCCATCAGTGGAGATGTCTAACCTCGGCCTGCCCCGGAACTCTTACTGCAGCAGACGCCCGTCTAGGCAGGAACAGGAAGTCACTGTTGCAGTAAGAGTTCCGGGGCAGGCCGAGGTTAGACATCTCCACTGATGGATACAGCTCCGCGGCTATAACATTTAAAATAATAGCGATCCAAAGGGGGAGGGGAGAAGGTGCGAGGAAGTCTGGAGCTGCAGGGCCGACATTAGAGGGAGTAAGAGTTGATGGTGCCGCAGGGTCCCGCGGGGGGGGGGGGGGGGGAGGAAGGAAGGAAGAAGAGGAACCGAAGCATGGCAATTGTGGGGAAGTGCAGAGCTGCAGGGAAGAGTGTTGCGGTACCCAGCTGGAGGGAGAAGGAAGATGAGGGAGGGAATTAAAGGAGATGCCAGGGCTTGGAGCGTAGGAGGAAGGTATGCCAGTCTAAGGGAAAAGGAAGGGGGAGATGTGAGAGCATGGAGGGGGAGCGAAAGATGGAAGAAAAGGAAAGGAGAGAGATGCCAGAGAATCAGGGAAGGGGAGATACCAGACTATGAGGAGAGGTGTGGGAGAGGGAAGGCGAGGAGAGAGATGCCAGACCAATGGGGTGAAAGGAGAGATGGAAGGGGGAGGCATACAGTTTCTGGAAGGGGTATAGAAGGAGAGAAGATGCCATATAGGGGAAGAGAGACGGCAGACAGTGGATGGAAGGAAGAGAGTTACAAGAAGATGAGGAAAGGAGAAACCACAGAAGACAAAGGTAGAAAAAAATTTCTATTTATTTATTGCTTTAGGAGACATGTGTCACTGTTTCTGTGAAGCATTGTATGCAGAGTCCAGCTTCTTGCTGGTTCAATTTAACCTTTGTCTATGTATTTTTATTTTATCCCCCCTTTTACAAAACTGTGAAGCGTTTTTAGCACCAGCCTTGGTGGTAGCAGCTCTGATGCTCAGAATTTTATGAGCATCAGAGCTGTTACCTCCGTAGCTAAAATCCACACTACAGTTTTGTAAAAGAGGGAGGAGTTAGTTTGTGATTACATATTCCTTACTAGGCGAAGGTGTTTTCTGTGTTCTGTGTGTTCGAAAGACATGGTTTTCTGTTAGGATTGACGGTGTAGGATTGATCTGTGCTGGTCTGGCTTGTTTAGTTTTACAATGGGTGTATTGATGTACTGCTCACTGCAATATGTAAGATGCTGCCTTTTCCTAGGTACTCATGTGTGACGTGTGGTTTGTTACTAAAAATCATGTTTTTCTTACAGATGGGGGGGGGTGCCAAAAAATGATGGGCCCCGGATGTTACATATGCTAGGTACGCCACTGTATGTAAAGATACCAGAAAGCTGGCGTAGCAAAAACTTCTAAGTTTTGAGTATTTAACCCTCCCACAATCTCACGGGCACTCGTTTCAAGTTTATTGAGATTTTGATTTAAACGCAATATCAAATATTTTCAATGCGTTTAACAAAAATAAATTTGGGGAAATAAATAAAACCATTTGAACCAGTGTTCCCGCTAAGCTGCGCTGGCGTGCGCTGGCGCACAAAATATTACATCGCAGTGCACACGTTTCTCGTCACAGCGCACGATCGGAAGAGGCGTACGGCAGATGGCAGGGCGGCGAGAGGAGAATCGGGCGAGTTGGCTCATAACTTGCTGGCGCCCGATATTTTTGGCTCACGGTGAAAAAAGTTTGCTCACAACACCCGCCCGCTTAGAGGGAACACTGGTGTCCATATATAAAGATGACAATGCCAGCATCTATTAGATTTAGAACTAGCTAACTTTTGTAAACTGCTGCCGGCAATTAGAGCTTATTTTCAGAGATAGGGCTTATATTAAAACCTACCCTGAAAATCATGCTAGGGCTTATTTTCAGGGTATGTCTTATTTTTGGGGAAACACGGTAATAATAAGCTTAAAATAGGCTCATAAACAATACCTATAGTAGGTACCCTGTATGATTGTCAGCTAAGAGAAACACCAAGTCATGGACATCAGATGGCTTTGTGGCATATATATTTGCCATGCACAGCATATATGAGGTAACAAATAATCAATGTGCTCAATACATGGCTTTAGTGGTGTGTGTGTGTCGGTGTATATTATTGTATGGCTAAATACAGTTATCAAAATTCACAAGATCTTGAGTTCACAAAGACCAGATTAAGTTTTACTAGTTTGATACTTTTAAATAACTTTTAATACCTGGATATGAACAAAATATCTAACACACAGAACAGGCTCTCTACTTTGGCAGTTAACAAAAGAGAAAAACAATGGGTAAAAAATGTGGATTCCAAACTGTACATTCAAAAGAGATTATCTTTGCTAGAAAAGAGCATTCTTTATATCTCTTCCTTTAAATACTTTTCTCCCATCGAATACCTTCTCTCAACAAATTATTTCAACTAAACAGACTCATCTTCACACTTTTCATCTCTCCTTCCTTTACATAAATTTCTTTCACATTCCATCATAAGCCACCATGCCATCTACCTTCATCCTGTCATAAACCTACTTAGTCCTTCTTCAAATATACTGTTTGCACTGAAAGGTCTGTGCAAATAAAAAACAATCCCCCTCCAAACCCCTCCCCCAACTCCACTGGATGTTAAATGTACATATCAAATAATGTAAAATCAGACATAATTTTTTTTAAATGAGAACTTCCATCGTATCTCCATCTGGAAAGTCAGGCTTTGAACTGTTGACTTTACCTTTGTGATCATGTGGCTTACCATGACTGGCACAGTTATCTGTAGAACAGAAAGGAGCAGGACAGGGGGAAGGGAGGGCGAGAGAGAGATGAAAATGGTTACAACTATTTTTAAGACTTTCTTCAGAAAATAATTTACATAAGAACATAATAATTGTCATACTGGGACAGCAAACTTCTATCATAGCAAAAACATGATTGCTTTAAGTGACCAATTGGCTAGGTACTACATTTATATTCAGAGTAATCAAATATCTTTACAATAATATCAATACGATGTTAATGTGAATGGTTACAATTATGTTCCTGATGTCCTAGAAGTTTATGTTGAAACTCTGCAAGTTGTATCAGTCATATATCCTCTCAGATTCCCTTCCCCTGCCTCTGTATTTTCCCACATCTCTAGATGGACTACATTATACTAATCTTCAGGCACTTCATGGGGTGTAAGCTTCTGCATTGTTTATACTCATAAGAATATAAGAAAAGCATGCTGAGTCAGACTAAGTGTATGGGGAGTGTTTAGAGCTACACCCCAGCACTCTGGGGTTGTGGGTTCAAATCCCGCACTGCTCCTTGTGACCCTGGGCAAGTCACTTAATCCCCCGGTGCCCCAGGTACATTAAACAGAGTGTGAGCCTGCCAGGACAGATAGGGAAAAATGCTTGAGTACCTGAAAAATTTGTAATCCACATAGAATTGAAGGATATGTGGAATATAAATAAATAAAACAAAACAAAAACTAAGGTACTCATACATTGAGCTCAGCAACCTGTCTCCAATAATGGCCCATTTGGGTCATAGATACCCAGTAGAATCCAAAAACAGTGCAATGGCCTTCCCAAATCTATCTGTCTAATCATTTTTATGGATTTTTTCCTGCAGAAACTTGTGTTAACTTTTTTTAAAAATCCCACTATGTTAGTTGCCATAGCCACATCCTCTGGCAACAGATTAGACATTTTAATTATGTTCTGCATGAAAAAAAAACCCTTTCCTATGATTGGCTGGACATTAATTTCATTTTATTTGTAAGAGTACTATTGCATCCGCTCTTCTCATGATATGTTATTGAAAAAATGGCATTCAAATATATCAGAACCTCAGGTACACAGTAAAATTATACACTTAGGCCCGGATTCTGTATAGGACACCCAGTCTCAGAAGCCAATGGGCATCCTATACAGAATCACACCTAAGCCTGCATAAAATGAACCCCATTCTCTAACCAATGTCCATGTTACAGATGCCGGTTAGAGAATTGGGATCCTGCAGAGCTTATCGCAGCAAAGGATCTCCCTACCGCGATAAGTTTTGCGGCAACCCATCCCCACACCCCGCGAAGGAGTTCTAATGGGGGTGCAGGGGTCCGGGTGGGGGTGGAGAAGGGGTCTGGGGGGGTGACTTGGGCAAACTACGGAAGGGGTGGGACATCCTTCCTGCTGCGTTTGTCAGGGAGGGGGGTTGCTGGGCAGAAGGGACTGGGTATCCATTCTGCTGCGATTGTTCGGGGGGTGGGGGGGGGGAACGGGACGCTGCTAAACTTTTCTTAAGCTTAGCGGCCGCGTCTACTTACAATTTAGGCCACCATTTTGCTGGCCTACATTGTACGTGTCTCCCGCTGGCCTAGGGAGACACGTACGGCTGCCTAAGTTCGCCTAAGGCTACTTCCAGGCCAAACCACGCCCAGGCCTAGCCTTAGGCAAGCTTGCGCACCTCCCTAGGTTCCCGGAGGCACCTTCCCCGTACCTTTTTATTTTTGGTGCAAGCAATGATTAACTTGCTGCCAGTGTTGGCTACAGCGCTTTCCCTGACATCATTTCCAGGAGGAAGTCAACACACCCCGGGGGGGGGGGGAGGCAGGAGAGGGGCACCACTGCCCCGGATGCTGGACACCCTCATTATGACACAGCACCCAGACAAAGGGGATCTCGACAGACATAAAGGTTACTGCCAGAAAATTAACAGAAGTCGCTCTCCTTTCTGCTATAATCAGTTATATTTCCTTGGCCCACTAAAATAGATACTAGGCATCTTAAAGGCCAGATAACTAAAGTCACTCTGCTGCACATCAGATTGCTTTTGAAGAACAGTAAACAGCAGAAGACACTTGTAAATACTTACCTAGTTTATCTCCATTACCCTTGTTGGCAGTATGCCTCAAGAGAGGGCTGCTAGAAGGGGTGGTGCCCAGCCGGCCTCTGCCTGGGAAAGAGGCAGAGTTTGGCCAGAAAAGCTCAGAGTTCTTCTCAGTCTGTGTGCTATTGTCCTTGCTTCCTGTTTTTGCATGGGAGGTGTTCACTGGTGTTAAAGGAGTTGTAGGTGGTAATATAGTAGATGGTGGAGGCAACAAGGAAGTTGATGAATGTTCATGATGTTCTTTCCCCAAAAGCAGACCTACAAGTATATACAAATATTATATAACTTTTGTATTATTTCTGCATTAGAACTTAACTCAATGAGATTTAAAAGCCAAATTTCAGCGAATAATAATAAACTGCTATTAATATTAACAGGGGTTGCCATTCAGATTACAGGAAATTGGAAAGATTATACTAAACTAAATTATACTTTCTGGTGGAATTCAGTATGCCATACTTATAAAATGGAAAGGGTGCTTGCTATGCAACAAGGTAATTATAATAAGTTTAAAAAGATTTGGGGGCATTGATTATTCTTTTTTTTTTTTTTTTTTGAAATAATGTTTATTAACAGAGGCAACACAGAAAGTACAGAAATCCAACGGTACAAGGACACAAGGTCCAAAAAGAGGAAATAGAACTCAAACTGTAAAAACAAGCAGGCAATCACAGAAAAGAAAAAGTTTGCCGGACAAGCTCTGCACCCTCCAGTCGCCATCTGCGAATTCTTTTCATTAAGAGAGAAAACAAAAGCAACCCCCCCAATCATACCACAAATGCACTAACACCAGACATACCATACGATCCGCAACAAACACTCCACAGACACCCCCTCCCACTCACACCAGCACACACCGTTCAAGGCGAACTGCACCAAAGCCCCTAAACAAGAAGAAAGAGAGAAAAGAGAAAAGAGAGAGGAGAGAAAAGAGAGAGAAAAACAAGGAAGAAAAGAGAAAAGAGAGAGGAGAGACAGAAGGAACTGAGGCCTCAAGAATGGGTATCCAGCTGTGCCACTGATTCCCCAGGACAGAGCAGCAAGGCCGCCCTCCAGAACCCCACATAGCAGCGAAGATCAATCCCCCCCCCTTGGGAGAACGATGAAGTTCAAAGTGGGCTACCTGAGCAAGCCGGTGTAGCCAATGAGTAAAGGAAGCCGCCTGGTCAGACACCCAATACTGCAAGAGGAGTTTTTTCACCAAGAGGATGGCTAGATAGAGGAATTTCCGCTGAGGGAACGAAAAACCAGCCTCCTCCAACACTCTCTGATCTCCCAATAAGAGCATGCCATAGTCACGTGGAATAGGGCGGTGCACAATTTGCTCCAAAAAAGGAAGAACCTTCAACCACAAATCAGTGGATGGGCATTCCAAAAAATGATGAACCAAGGTCCCAGCCGAACGGCTACACCTGGTACATTCAGCCCCCTCCCAGAGGCCCATAAGAGCCCCGCGATGCCTAGAAATATACACCCTATGCAATATCTTGAACTGCATTTCCTGGAGATCGGAGGAGCCCCCCAACAGTCTTAGATGGCCAAACAGTGCAAGAAACTCACTCCGATCCCCCAGAAAGCCCAGCTCCCTCCTCCACACAGAGGCCACTCCATCAAGGGTCTCCTCAGACAGGTTCGCCCGCAGCATATGTCCCCAAGTAGAGAGTTTGTTCTGGGCCACGGGAACCAAGAAAAAGAGTGCATCCAAAGGTCCACAGAGCCAAGCATCCCCCCATTTCCGAGCCAACGTAGTACAGTAGTGGCGGATCTGAAGATACACCCAGAAATGATTCCCGGGCACATCCCATCGCCGCTGAATCTGGGCAAAGGAGGGAAATGCAGCCCCAATATCCCCATCCCAAACATCCCTCAAGGTCCTACACCCCCGCTGCTCCCACACCTGGAGTCGAGAAGGGCCCATCCCCGGAACAAAAGCAAGGTTACTACACAAAGGCAGGAGTGCCGATGCAGCAGGCGTTTTCTGTTGATGGCGCCTCCACCACCGCCATGCCATCCTAAGTGGCCGGAGAAAGATCATGGTCGAGGAACCCCCGGGAACCGCGGAAGGCGACACATGGAGGAGGGCCAGGAAGGAATGCGGCGCACACCAGGAGGAGAGCCATTCCCCAGAGGCATATTTGTAATGTCCAGTCCAGCCCTCATGAATGAAGCGAAGCAGAGCCGCTACGTTATAATGTCTAACATCCGGGAGATTCAAGCCCCCCTGTGATCGGTCCAGCATCAGTTTAGTATAGCTAATGCGAGCCCTTTTGCGTCTCCAAATGAAAGTGGAAATAGTGGACCGAAAAGCCCGTACATCCCGAGCGGCAAGCCACACAGGGAGAGTCTGTATGGGATACAAGATCTTTGGCAGGAGAACCATTTTGGTGAGAGCCACTCTACCCCACAAGCCCAACGGTAACTCCCTCCAGCGGTCACATTGAGCCGCGATTTGCTCGAGAGGGCGGCAAATATTTTGCTGATACAGGAGGGATAAGTCGGGGGTCAGATACACCCCTAGATAACGCAGCGGCCCATCTACAGGCGGTATAGACAGAGCGGAGTGCCAGAACTCCTTGTGAGTAGAGTCCAGAGGCAACAACTCAGACTTGGCACAATTAACCCTCAGCCCAGAAACGTTGCCAAAAGTTCGAACCACCCCGAGTGCTCTCTCCAGATCATCTATGGGATTATCAAGATAAAGGAGGATGTCATCCGCGAAAAGGTTAATCCTACTCTCCCTATCTCCTATCCGAATTCCCCGAATGGAAGGATCTGTACGCAGCTTTACCGCCAAGGGTTCAAGGGCTAGCACAAAAAGAAGGGGGGAAAGGGGACACCCCTGTCGGGTACCCCTGCCCAAAGGAAAGGGAGCAGTAAGACCCCCGTTCACCAGCAAGCGCGCCTGTGGGCGAAGGTACAAACTACGAATCCATTCAGGGAAACGGCCAACCAGGCCATATTGCTGCAGAACCCAGAATAAATAGTGCCAGGAAATGCTGTCAAAGGCCTTCTCCATGTCTAACCCCACGATAGCCGATTTACTCCTGTCCCCCGTCTCGAATGCAAGGCCATTAACGCCCTAAACAGATTCATGGAAGCATACCGGCCTGGAACGAAGCCCACCTGGTCCTCATGAATCAATAAAGGGAGGACAGCATTCAGGTGGCGGGCCAGTATCGCCGCCAGTAGCTTTACGTCTTGATTAAGCAGCGAGATCGGGCGGTATGACCCCACTTGGGCAAGATCCTTCCCTGGTTTAGGGAGCAAGACCACATGGGCCATATTTTGCGGTCCCAGGCCCTTTCCTGAATGTAACTCATTAAAAGCATCCCCTAAAGCTGAAGGAACCAAATCTGCCATGATCTTATAGTATTCGGGCCCAAACCCATCTGGGCCTGGCGCTTTCGTGAGTTTCAACACTTTGATACCCAACTGGATCTCCGCCGCCGTGACCGGAGCATTCAAAGTGTCAAGCTGGGCATCGGTCACTTGAGGCAAAACCAGGTCCCGGAAAAACTCCGTGCGATCATGTTCGGAGGATTCGCGATGAGAATATAGAGTCTCATAGAAGTGCACAAACTGGGACTGAATGTCGTCCGCCCCGGTATAAAGGCGACCCCCACCATCTTTAATAGACAGAATGACCTGTTGTTTGCGAGGCGGACGCACTAAATTGGCCAGAAGCCGCCCGGCCTTTCCCCCCCATCTATGCAAGCGATAGCGTTGGAAATAGATATCCCTATTGGCCCGTTGCGTCAAAAGGACCTCCAACTGTGATCGGACCTTCCCCAGCCGACTTTTGTCCTCCACAGAAAGCGTAGCGACATGACGCCGTCTCAGAGTCTGCAGTTCTCCAGAAAGCCTTAAAAGATCAGCCTCCTGACGCCGCCGTGCCCGAGATACGTAAGCAATAATATATCCCCGGAGTACAACCTTAGATGCTTCCCAAAATATCACCGGATCAACATCCTGGGTAGCGTTATGATGACAATACTCCTGCCAGTGATCCCGGAGGTACCTATGAAACTCCAGATCCTTATACAGATGGCTCGGGAACCGCCACCCCCTGCGCGGAGTATCATTCGTAAGCCTGACCGACAATATTAGCGGGGAATGATCCGATAAAGGAACCTCCTCAATAGAAACATGCTCTACCTGCGGGAGCAGCGAGGGCGACGCCAGAAAGTAATCCAGACGTGCATAAACATCATGAGGGTGTGAGTAGAAAGTGTAGGTATGCTCAGTAGGGTGCAAAGTCCGCCACAGATCCAACAAATGCAATTGGTCCATCAAAAAATTGACCCCCTTGGCTCCATGGTCCCCCGAACACGCCCTCGCCGGTCTACAATCCATGGAGGGATCAGCCGTGATATTAAAATCCCCTCCCACGATGAGTTGATAGTCAGAATACTGAGCTATCTGGGCCAGAAGCCCAGAAAAAAATCGGTGACTATACACATTAGGGGCGTAGAGATTACAAAACATCCATTTCCGACCCCACAATTCCCCCAAAACTATCACATATCGCCCCTCCTTATCCTGCAGGGTTTTATGGATATGTATGGGCAATTGTTTGTGAAACAAAATCGCAACCCCCCGCTGTCTAGAGTTAAAAGAAGAGGAGCATACCTCCCCCACCCATTCCCGGCGCAACTTGGCATGCTCAACACCCGTTAGGTGGGTCTCCTGCAGGTAGGCAATATCTATGTGATTTTTCTTGAACCAATTCAATAACTTTTTTCTCTTTACAGGAGAATGGATACCATCCACATTATATGTGGAAATGCGGAGGTTAACCATTATCAAAAGTAAACCTAAAGAACAAGACAGGAAATACTAAAATTAATGTCAAGAGGAGAGGGCCCTCCCAGCTAAGACCCTTCCCTCGCTGCCAGCAGAGCCCCGGTAAGAAAACAGCCGCCCCCGCGTGCCTCCGGCCCCGTCCGGAAGCCGCGGGCCCCGAGATAAGATAGAAAGGTGTCAGCCCAACACACACACCCCTACCCCACCCCATACCACACTGCCATTCAACCTTCCAAACACCCCACAATCCACTACCATACACCCCAACAAACAAACCCCCCCCCCCAATCCCAGAGAAAATGCCCCCAGGACTCTCCCCAAACCCCCCACAAACCCAACAAAACCAGTACAAGAAAACAAAATCCCATAAGGGAAATCAGAGAATAAGGGGTCACTGAGCTGGGCAACCCACGATCCAATACTGGCTAGATGAGACAGAGTCTAGGACAATGTACCATGGTATCACAGAGTAAGAACAAAGATACCAGCTCCAGACAGGAACAGTCACAGGACGGAGACAAGGAATTCAAGCCCCCAGCAGGGTGGCTACGCACACCAGCCTCTCCCGCCACGGTGAAGGCAGGGGCCAGCCGCGGCCTCCCCTGCGGAGCCGCCAAGAGTCCTCTCGCAACCTCCAGAAAGATCCAAGTTATAAATACAAAGGACAGAACAGAACAGAACCAAACATCTGCAAATCAGAAGATCATTCAGTCCCAGAAGAAGACCACCAAGAACAACAGGGGAATCTCTCCAACTCCGAGCAGGCCACCCCTTCCGATCTCAGCTGCCCGGTACTCCTCCGCCCCCTCCTGAAGGACCAGCGGCGTTGATGGTATCCAAGAAGCACTGCGCTTCCCCCTTGGTCAGCAGAGTATGCACCTTGCCTTCTCTCCAGATCCGCAGGCTTGCAGGGTAGACCAGAGCAAAGCGTACCCCCTTGCGATGCAAGGTGGTACAGATGGGCACCATTTCCCTCCGCCGAGAGGAAACACCTGCAGAATAGTCATTAAAAAGGAGCAACCGCTGTCCCTCATACTGCAGACCACCAGCCAGACGATAAGCCTTCAAGATTTGTTCCTTCTCCTTCCAGTTTACATACCGGGCAATCGCTGCTCTAGGTTTCGGATTAGCCCCGGTAGTAGTTCCCAGCCTGTGTGCTCTTTCACATACAAAGGACATGGCCGAGGTCTCCAGGCCAAGATGTTCTGGCAGCCATGTATGAAAGAACTGATAAAGCGCATCAGCGCTCTGCAACTCCGGGAGCCCCACAACCCTCAAGTTATTTCGTTTCTGGCGATTCTCCGTATCCTCAAGTTTTTCTGTGAGGGCTGCCACCTGGGATTGTAGGCTATCCACCCGTTGCTGTGCCTGAAGGGCCTCATCCTCACGAGCAGAAACACGGTGTTCCACCTCCGTGAGCCGCTGAGCCTGGGCCTCAAATTTTTCGTGGATACCATCCACCGCCGATTGTAGTTTATTTAGGCGGTCCTCCAGGGCAGTAGTCACCAGGCGAGATATCTCGTGAGCCCAGTCGCCCAGCTCCGGTGGCGGCGAGGCGGAAGCCGACGCCATTTTAGGATCCAGCGTGCTGATTCTGCTCTTCGGAGTTTTGGCTACTTTAATGGGCATACCGGGGCTTCTCCCGCACAGAAATCACACCTCCGATCCACCCGGCTCTGACGCTCTGTGCCCCCGGTTCCAGGGATACCCCCACGCGATTGCTAGGTATCGATGATTAGCAGATTTATAGGGGATCGGATCGCGGAGCCCAGCAGCGCACGTCCGTTCACCTCGTGCGCATCACGTGACCCCCTGATTATTTATTCTAATGATCAGATATCTTAAACACCTCAGTATTGGTTAAGATAAAGGGGGGTAGGAATATGAATGACAATAATTGATAATTGTTAATTATTAATATATGGGTGGGAGGGATGGGATTCTTTTATATTTATATATCTGGAGGATTACAAATAAGAATTGTCAAGTGATTAATTAATATATTTCTGAGTGATTATTGTACACTTGTTGTAATTTCTGAAAATGAATAAAGATTTTTTTTAAAAAAGAACTTAACTCATTAGAATAAATTCAAAGCTGTGAATCTTGACAGGTTTGAAGGGAAAGCATGCTCAAGGCCCGGCATAGGAAGCAGATTTTTGGGCATCGGCACCAACGCACAGGTCATGCTGGTGCCGGTGCTGATGCCGATGCGGAGGCTACACTGGAAGTAAGAAGAGGGTTTGGGTGAGTTGGGGAATCTCAGGTCGCGGCGGGGGGGGGTGCCCGATGACGGCGGGGGGGTTGCCGGCGGGGGGGCCTTCGGGGGGAGCAATGCCGGTTCTCGTGGGGGGGGGGGGGGAGCGCTGCAGGCCTCGGGGGTGGGGGAAAGGTGGGGGGGTGGGAACATATCAAAGCAAGTTTCCCTTACTTCCTATGGGGAAACTTGCTTTGATATACGAGCATTTTGGATTACGAGCATGCTCCTTGAACGGATTATGCTCGTAATCCAAGGTACCACTGTAAATGCATTTTAAGATTGATCTGACTGTGCTCTGCTGCAGATCAGAAAAGAAGGTCAAACTGTCAAAATCTGCAACATTGACGTTGTAGATTCAGATTTATGCTTTCTGAACAAGAATGATGTAAAACTGGAGTTTTTATAGGATAAGGAAATGTAAAAGGTTTTATTTATTTATTTATTTATATTCTTTTACAAGTTGATAAACAACACTTGAAAGGAAATATAACAATTGAAAAAGGAACAAATAATCGAATTATAAAATAATTCCACATTAGTAACTAAATCTAAAGTCCACATTGTGAGGAGAGAAAATCAATCACATCCAAGAGAAGTTGGGATTTCAGGAAATAATTCTAAATTAAATCAAATTACAGAGTGCAGTTGAAATCAATTAATTAATGGCCTGGTTAGGAGATTCCATGGAAGTCTCTGAAATTCTTTTAGTTGCTTTACCCTCAAGGAAAAAGTTTAATTGATCAGGTTCATAAAAAATATATCTATTACTCTGATATGTAATGCAGCATTTACAACGTACTAGAAAAGTTGCTCCTAAACTCAAACCAGATTGATGATAAGCCAGGAATTTCTTGCGTCTGGCTTGCGTCCACTTCGATACATCAGGAAAAATTGAAATTTTGAATCCATGAAATTCCACATTATCAGTCCTATAAAATAGACGAAGAATTGCTTCTTTATCTTGAAGAAAGACAAAAGTTACCAATAAAGTGGCTCTAACCACAATTTCCTCCTGGGATGTCTCCAGCATACCAGTGATATCCAATTCTCTTGGTAATGCGTCTCCTTTTTCTTTATCCTCTTTAGGCAGATTCAGGTAATATAAATTTGGTAACGGTGGCATATTGTTTTCAGGAAATTTCAGAACTGAATTTAAAAAGGAATTAAATAAATCTCTAGGTGATTGAAATTTAGAGACAGGAAAATTTAAAAGTCTCAAGTTCAAATTTCTATTTGCATTCTCAAAATTTTCTATTTTCCTAGCGAACAAAAGTTTTTCCTTCATTTGTAAATTGGTAGAAACCTTCACTTCTACCACTGATTTCTCCAATTTGTCCATCAGACTGATTTTGGAATTTCTCTTCAAAAGTTTTAAATTGAGTATTAGTGTTTTGTACTGAGGCAACAAACTGGGAGCATACCTTATGTAAAGTTTCCGAGCCACTCCAGATCGCCTCCATATCAATCACCGCAGGTCTTATCAGGGGAGCAGGGAGAGATATTCCAGGAGACTCCTCAAATGGTTTCGCCTCCTCCTTCCCTGCTTCAATCTGGGTTTCAGTTCCTCCGAACTCCAATGCCGGCTGTAAGGAAGTCGGCAAGCTATAATCCATATCCGGGGTCAGGGGTGAGACTTGAAATGCCGCCGGAGACATCAACTCCGGCGCTTCCTGCGTAGTTGAAGGCGTCCCCGATATCATCCCAGGACGCGGAGGAACTCCAGGCCCCATAGGGCTAAGCGATACTTCACCCTCCAAGACCGAGGTCTGCCAACCTCGGTCAACGGATACGCCTGCTCCAGCTGGAACAGCATAAGCTGTTATTGCTGCTTGTTGCATCAAGGAAGTGGAAGAGGAGGCAGGAAGAACGCTCCACTGCTTATCCCTGCGCTTGGCCATGTTAAAAGGTAAAATTCCTGTGGAAAATCTAGATTAGCCAGTAAAGTGCAGAACCCACTTGAAAGGGCGACTCACTCCGTTGCCATCTTGATTCCCTCTCGAAATGAAAAAGTTTATGATGAAATTTTTGAGCATTTGGCACTTGAGCTATAAAATATAAGGGATTCATTCTCAAGGAGATCTCAGGCCCAGAACTGGGTGAATGCTTGAAACAAATTTAGTTTGTACTCTTGGCTGACAATACTTAGTACCCATTAGCCTGTGGTTACTGTATGCCAGGTGTCCCTGAAATGGAGGAGTCTCCCCCCTCTGGTATCTGGTACCTTATTTTTTATAAAGAGCACCATGATCTTCCCAGCAGAACTGTTGACAGTGCTGTCTTTTCAACATATACAGTACACTTAAACACTATTATTCAATTTTCAGTGTAGTAGGTCCTTCCTTTTGGAATAAACTGCCACTGATTTTATGATGAAATCATTTTATCACCTGTTCAGAAAGCATAGTTACTTACCATAACGGGTGTTATCCAGGGAGATAGTCTCACATGTGGGTGACGTTATCCATGGAGCCCAGTACAGACAGCATTCAAAGTGAACCATCACTTTAAGTTTTAAGAAACTTTGTGACTGCCCACACTGCGCATGCGCAAGTGTCTTCCCGCCCAAAATAGGCTCGCAGTTCCTCAGTTCCTTAAACAAGCTAAGAAGCCAAACAGGGGAGGTGGGAGGGATGTGAGAATATCTGCCTGCTCTCCTTGGATAACACCCGTTATGGTAAGTAACTGTGCTTTATCCTAGGACAAACTGAACATAATGGGATGGAGGAAGAGCTGGCCGTTAAGAAGAAAATAAATTCTGTATTACTGCTTAGCCGAAACTACCATCTCTTCTGGAATAGGATTTTAGACAGTAATGAGATATGAATGTGTGAATTGAGGACCAAGTAGCTGCTTTGCAAATTTAAACAATGGGATATTGGTTTAAATAGTGGAGGTCAAGAGTTGGTCGGAGACCTCCCATCTTCTTTGTTCTATGCCTAGTGTAATTGTTCATGCCTAGAATAATGGCATGTTCTTGGCAATACACTGATATTCTACAACAAAAAAATCAGGCAAGCACTTTTCTTTAGAGAGTAGGTTCCAAGTTAAGTACACTGTAGGCCCTAAACATAAGCACCCCTTTATAGAATTAACATCCTAGTGAAAAGATTTAAGTTGCATGACTAGCAAGCTCTAAAGAAACCCATAATCTATGGCCAGGATAGAGAGGAAGAAGTTTAAAAATGGAGAAAAAAAAACCTCTTGAGAATGTTCCAAATGAACTCTGTGGCCAAAACAGCATTTGATTTAGATTGATCTGAATTTAACACATTCAGGATAGCTAATTTAGTTTTAATTATAATTGATGGAAAATGCTACACAGGAGCCAGCCAGGCACAAAAAGCACAAGAAAGGAGAAAATGGGGTGCTAAAGAGCTGAACTGCATATTTAGAGTATGTTGGAATGTCAACACAAATTTTCATATTTACATTGAATAATGTTTTGTTACATTTCTAAACTTAATACTCTTTTGAACCCACCTATACTTCCTTTCCAGGTCTTGTCTTCCTTCTTTTCCTCCACTATCTGTGTGCAGGTTAGAGAAGTCTGGCGAGAATGAGTTCCTGCGGTGGTGACAGCTGCAGCGGCAATAGATGGCACAGACCGAGCTGGGCGTAAAGTGGATGCATCTGTTTTCCCTGGTACCTTTCGAGAACGTTGCTGAAGAACATTAATCATGGCATCTTTCTCAATGATCCTTGCATGAAGATTCTTTATTCTGCCAAGGTAAAGATTGGTTTTGTTGTAACCAGAATATGTTTGTTTTTTTTTAAGAAAAGAAACCAAGATATAAATTCCACAGATTCAGTGATCATAGCCTTCAGAATCTCTCAGCAAAGCAGAACACAGACTTTCTACACTGTAGACAGCTAGCTGCTACTGAGCCCTTAGATAGGGTTACCAGATTTTACTAGAGTAAAATCTGGATACGTGACTCCCACCCCCAGCTAGTTTCACCCAGCCCCACCCAAGTCACGCCCTATTCCACCCCAGCCCTGCACCTCAAACCTTTTCTCCTCCAGCTTGGAGCAGCATTTGGAGGGCCTCTGAGCATACGTGGATGTGATGCGATGCGATGATGTCACAGCATCTGTACATGCGCAGATGCTGCCCCGAGCTCAAAGCTTTTCAAAACCTCGATAAAGTGCCAAGTTTTGAAAAGCTGTCCAGATGCCTAGACAGTCCTCTAAAATGAGGACATGTCCAGGTAAATCTGGATGTATGGTAACCCTACCCTTAGATCAGCTCTCACTTTGGGGATCATTTACAAACGGTAAGAGCACATTTAATGCCCTTATTGTGTTTTATCTAACACAGGGCCCATATGAATAAAATGGAACCTGATGTAGATGATACGCAATAAAGAAACAGTTACTTATCGTAACAGGTGTTATCTAGAGACTGCAGGCAGATATTTTCACATGTGGGTGACGTCATCCATGGAGTCCCTGAACAGACAGTGGTAAAGTGTACATTCACTTTAAATTTTTAGCAAAGCTTCGAGACTGCCTGCACTGCACATGTGCAAGTGCCTTCCTGCCCAACACCAGCTCGCGAGGTCATCAGTTCCATGCCCAAGTGAAGAAGCCAACCAGGGAAGGTGGGCGGGTTGTGCGAATATTTGCCTGTTGTCTCTGGATAACACCTGTTACAGTAAGTAACTGCACTTTATCCTTAGACAAGCAGGCAGCATAGTCTCACATGTGGGACTCCTTAGCTTTAGTAAAGGGAACAGAGGAAGAGTTGGCCTCTAAGGAAATATAAATACTTGTTGCCTCGCAAGAAAATCAGGTATACAATCTGAAAAGAGCAGGCGGAGGCAAGGGAAAGAAATAAATACAGATTAAGCTGAAGAACCCTATCCTCAAGAAGAGGATAAAGGGAAGAACCCAGGGAATACTAAGCAATGGAGGTTATAAATAATAGACGACCTCATAGTGGCAGGGGAATCCAAACATAGGTGAGAAAGACACCAGAAAGATTCAAAAAGAAAAGAATAAATGGGTACTGGCAAATGTACATATAGACGACCAGACCAAAAAAGAGCAGGGAAACCAGGTATGGCTCAGGAAGACGCAGGTGGGAGTGAAAGGGAATTTTATCAAGCAAAAATGAAAGCATAGTTCCCAGTGTTTAGAATAGTTTCCAGGAAACTAGGAAACACACAGTAAGAAGGAGAGAAAAATGGTACTTTGAACCATAGAAAGAAACAGTGGCAGACTGGAAGCAAAGCTACATGTTAAAAAAGCTCCTCTTGAGGGCTGTGAGAGAGCTCTGGTATGTCTTGAAAATGACCAGAGCCAGTTCAAGGATGGCAAGAAGTAGCAGCACTTCGTAAGAAATATGCTGGAAAAAAGGGAAACCAGCAAAGAAACAGCAGGAAAAAGAAAAAAACAGGACTTAAATTGCTTGTACGCAAATGCAAGGAGCCTAAGGACCAAAATTGGAGTCACGGCCAAAAAAGAGGACCTAGACATCATTGGAATCACGGAAACATGGTGGAATGAGGAAAACAAATGGGACGTAGTACTGCCAGGGTACAAACTCTATAGAAGAAACAGGACTCACAAGAAAGAGGGAGGAATAGCACTATATATAAAGGACACCATTCACTAAACCAGAGTGGATACGGCAGCAAAGGCGAAAGGATTGGAATCATTATTGGTTAAATTACCAGGAAGAAATGGACTTGACATAAAATTGGGACTGTACTATCGTCCACCTGGACAAACAGAAGCAAACGATAAAGAACTGGAAGCAGAATTGAGGCGGGAATGCAAAAATGGAAGTGTGATGGTAATGAGGGATTTTAACTACCCCGGGATAGACTGGAGTATTGGAAACTCCAACTGTGCGAGGGAAACAGAATTCCTAGAGGCTGTGAGGGACTGCTTCATTGAACAGCTCGTCAGCGAACCAACGCGAGGGGATGCACCCTCCAACAGCCACTCAACTCGCAGACCACTTCAAAAACAAGATTACAACAATCAGGACTATCTTCAATAACACACACGCCCTCCTCGACGAGATAACAACAAATCCCCCAATAGGAGAAGCCATTGCAGCAGACAGGACCTGGACCGAATTCCCTGCGGTAAACTGGACAGACATGAATCGACTCTACAAAAAATACAGTCATGCCTCATGTGACCTGAACTATTGTCCCGCCAAATTTAGGGCCAGCCTCATGCAATGGATCCAAATTACATTCACTGAAGGTCAATTTCCACAGCACCTAGGAGAAATCATAATCACTCCAATTGTGAAGGATCACAAAGGCCTTATAGATAACCCCGCTAACTATAAACCCATCGCCTCAATACCAATATATGTCAAACTTATAGAAGGACTAGTTGCACAATTCCTCACAAATTACCTGGAAGACCACAATCTTCTCCACCCCTCTCAATCGGGATTCAGATCCAACCACAGCACGGAGACTTTACTAGTAACTCTACTAGACACAGCCCGACAGCACTTCAGCAAAGGCAGAAGGATGCTGATAATTCAACTCGATCTATCTGCAGCATTCGATCTGGTCGACCACACCATCCTACTACAGACACTAGAAGCCATAGGGATCTCAGGCAGAGTATACAATTGGTTCGAAGGATTCCTTAAATACAGATCTTATAGAGTAAAGTCAAACAATCTTAAATCAGAACCATGGTCCAACCCCTATGGAGATCCTCAAGGATCACCACTTTCACCTACTCTCTTCAACCTCTTCTTATCCTCCCTTGGGTCCACCCTAGACAATCTGAATGTAACTTCATTTAGCTACGCTGACGACATCACCATACTCCTACCCTTTGATGCTCCTGACCCAACTTCTACAGAAAAATTGGAAAAAACCCTTCAAGCAGTGGAAAAATGGATGGCAGATCACAAATTGAAGCTGAACACTGACAAAACAAAATTTCTACTGCTTGAAAAGGATAAGAATCCCTCCATCACAGAACTAGAAATAAACGCCTCCAAATACCCTATACAACCTACCTTAAAACTCCTAGGAGTAACAATAGACAGATGCTGCACAATGCAGGCCCAAATCAACAAGACCACCCAGAAAGCATTTCTAACCATGCGCAATTTAAGAAAAATCAGAAAATTCTTTGACAAAGAGCAATATAGGTTAGTAGGCGATCAGTGACAAGAAAGCATCGTTCAAAAAATAGAAACAGGATCAAACACAGGCCAGCCTGAAGGACCACAAGGAAAAACAGAAGGAGTGCCACCGAGTGGTTAGGAGAGCAAAGAGGGAATATGAAGAGAGACTAGCGAGAGAGGCAAAAATTTTCAAATCGTTCTTCAGGTACGTAAAGGGAAAGCAACCAGCGAGGGAGGAAGTGGGGCCCTTGGATGATGGGGATAGAAAGGGAGTAGTGAGGGAGGAAAAAGAAATAGCTGACAAGTTAAACGACTTCTTTACATCAGTCTTCACGAGGGAGGACACATCCAACATTCCGGAACCAGAGGAAATAGAAAATGGAGATCAAGATAGCAAGCTGATCCAACTAGAGGTGAGCCAGGAGGATGTCCTCAGGCAGATAGACAAGCTAAAGAGCGGCAAGTCGCCAGGTCCAGACAGCATCCACCCAAGGGTGCTCAAGGAATTGAGGAATGAAATAGCAGAGACACTTCAGCAAATATGCAACCTATCCCTAAAAACTGGAGAGATACCGGAGGACTGGAAAATAGCTAATGTCACGCCCATCTTCAAGAAGGGTTCAAGGGGCGACCCGGGAAACTACAGGCCAGTGAGCCTCACATCGGTCCCGGGAAAGATGATGGAGGCACTGATTAAGGACGGCATCTGTGATCATATCGAAAAAAATGGACAGCTAAGGTCGAGCCAGCATGGGTTCTGCAAGGGTAGGTCGTGCCTCACAAATTTGTTATACTTCTTTGAGAGGGTAAATAGCCAGGTGGACCAAGGTGAACCCATAGACATAATTTACCTAGACTTCCAGAAAGCCTTCGATAAGGTACCACATGAGCGATTGCTCAGGAAACTATGGAATCATGGGGTGCGAGGGGAGGTCCACCGATGGATCAAAAACTGGCTGTCAGACAGGAAGCAGAGGGTTGGTGTAAAGGGCCACTACTCGGACTGGCAAGGAGTCACGAGCGGGGTTCTTCAAGGGTCAGTGCTGGGACCGCTCCTGTTTAACATATTCATCGATGACCTGGAGGCGGGAACAAAATGTGAGGTCATCAAATTCGCAGATGATACCAAACTATTCAGCAGGGTTGAAACCACGGTAGATTGCGAGGATCTCCAAAGGGATCTTACGACAATGGAAGAATGGGCGAAAAAGTGGCAAATGAGCTTCAACGTGGGGAAATGCAAGGTCATGCATATAGGGAGAAGGAACCCAATGTTCACTTACAAAATGGGGGGAACAATGCTAGGGGTCAGTAAGCTGGAAAGAGACCTGGGAGTGATGGTAGACACGACATTGAAGGCGTCAGCACAGTGCGCCACAGCCTCGAGGAAAGCAAACCAAATGCTAGGTATCATTAAGAAGGGTATCTCGACCAGAACGAAGGAAGTCATCCTGCCACTGTACCGGGCTATGGTGCGCCCCCATCTGGAATACTGTGTACAGTACTGGTCACCGTACCTCAAAAAGGACATGGCAATGCTTGAGGGAGTCCAGAGAAGAGCAACTAAACTGATTAAGGGTATGGAAAACCTTACATACACTGACAGACTGAAAAGGCTGGGGCTGTTCTCCCTGGAGAAGCGGAGACTCAGAGGAGATATGATAGAGACCTTCAAGATCCTGAGGGGCATCGAAAAGGTTGACAAGGACAGATTTTTCAATTTGAAAGAAACCACAAGAACTAGGGGACACTCAATGAAATTGAAGGGGGACAGGTTTAGAACAAACGCAAGGAAATTTTTTTTCACACAGAGGGTGGTGGACACATGGAACACCCTTCCGGAAGCCGTGATAGGAAATAACACAGTACAGGGTTTCAAGGAAGACCTGGATAGGTTCCTGGAGGACAAAGGGATTGAGGGGTACAGATAAGAGCAGTGGAAGGTTTAGAGATAAGTGTAGAGGTAGGTATAAAATTAGTCAGGGACTGCTGCTCAGGCAATATGCCTGATGGGCCGCCGCGTGAGCGGACCACTGGGCAGGATGGACCTCTGGTCTGCCCCGGCGGAGGCGACTACTTATGTTCTTAATCCAATCCCTAGTACTAGGTCTATTGGACTACTGCAACATACTCTATCTGCCTTGCCCTGCAACAATGATAAAACAACTACAGACAATTCAAAACATTGCACTCAGATTAATCTACTCACTGAGAAAATTTGACCACGTCACCGCAGCCTACCTGGACTCACACTGGTTACCAATACAAGCACGAATTCAATTCAAACTATACTGTCTATTATTCAAAGCAATAAATGGCACAGCCCCCAATTACCTAAACAACCGCCTGTACCAAAACACCACCACTTGGCAAAGAAGAACTAAGACCCCTTTTACCTACCCCCCACTCAAAGGCACCCAGCGCAAGAAGATATTTGACAGTCTGCTGGCGACGCATGTAGCGAAACTGGACCACACTATCTCCAACCTGCTGATAACAACAAACGACTACAAATATTTTCGCAAAGAAATCAAAACCCACCTATTCAAAAAATTTATACAGATGGCTTAACCCCAACCGGAGCCCCCTCAACGCAACTCCCCCCTCCTCCAGTTCCCTTCTCTTTAGCATCAAGCATGTCAACTGCTTCCCTAACGGTATATATACTGGATCTGCACTATTTCCTATTTGTACAGCATCTTGTAGCTCTTGAAATATACAGCTCCATTATTCTTGTAACTTTTCCTGGAAATGACCAGAATTCTCTCTGTAATTATCCTGGAAATGTTCAGTTGTCTCTTTTGTAATCCGCCCAGAACTGCAAGGTTGAGGCGGAATAGAAATCAGTAATGTAATGTAATGTAATGCCACTCTCGACCTAATCCTCAACGGGCTAGGGGGACCTGCAAAGGAAGTGGAAGTAGTAGGATCACTAGGAAACAGCGATCACAACATGATCCAATACAAATTAGAAGTAGGGACATCAAAAGTGAAGAGAACCACAGCGACTGCGCTCAACTTCAAGAAAGGGAACTACGATGCTATGAGAGCAATGGTGAGAAAGAAACTCAGAAACAGCTCAAGAAAGATGGAGACCGTAGAGAAAGCCTGGTCCTTATTCAAGGACACGGTGCAAGAAGCTCAAAATCTGTACATCCCCAAGTTTAGGAAAGGGTGCAAAAAAAAAAAAAAAAAAATCGAACAAAAGACCCGGTATGGATAACAAATGAAGTGAAGAAAGCGATAGGAGACAAGAAAAAATCGTTCTGAAAATGGAAAAAGGACCAAACAGGGGAAAACTGGAAGGAACACAAGAAACACCAAAAAGAATGTCACCGAGTGGTTAGGAAAGCAAAGGGAGAATACGAAGAGAGGCTGGCTGGGGAAGCAAGATATTTCAAAACGTTCTTCAAATACGTTAAAGGGAAGCAACCGGCGAGGGAGGATGCCACTGATGCTATCACTGAATGCACTGTCTCCATGTGGAAGCGAGGTACTTTCAGCGCTGCATTGCATGTCTTGAGGTCTTGAATCAGTCTCCAATAGTTGGATCCTTTCTTAGAACGGTGGAAGTATATTGAGTGTCTCCCAGAGCCTGAGTCTTGCTCTGGAAAGGGTTCTATGATGCAACATTCAGAAACCTGCTGTGGCTTGCACCTGCAACACCTTCTCGGGGTGGCCTGCAGTGGAATCTGTAATGGAACTACCGGCCTGACCTCCATGGCCGGAGACCTCCACCACCCTTGGACATGTGGCGCAGACGCCTGCTGGAGGAATGCAGTCTGGTTCTGATCCCGGTCACACCTCCATGAAATCACTCAGCCTACGCTCTAGTGGGCAAATCTGGGGTGAGCAAGCTCCTAAGGGAACGGCACCTAAGCCAAGATCAAGTGCAGGCTGTCTAGGGGGCTTACAGACAAACAGGGAATCCCCTAGAAGCAGACTTTTTCCAACAGTCTGCAATCTCCTGCAGTATGGATGTCCCTACAGGGAACCTCCACAGCACACGGATGGAAAATACTGAAATTACGCATAATGAAACATGAGCAGAAAATATAAGCTCCTACAGCCTGGCTTGTAGGAAGGAAGACTGAGGAACTGAGGTACTGCCACAGTGATGAGGTATGAGGGGGAGGGGTTTAAAGTCTCTGAATTTGAGGCTTCCTACTAGAGAATGACACAGGGAAAAATTTCTCCCCGTCTCCACCCCGTTCCTGTAAACTCAGTCCCTGCCCTCACCCTGTGAGCTTAATCTCCGTCTCCGCCCCATCCCTGCAAACCATCTGATCCCATCCGCACAAGCCTCAAATAGTTTTATACTGAACTTATTTTAATAAAGTATAAAAAGAAACAACATTCTGTATTATTGTCATTTTATAAATCAGAGTTCTGGCTGCTGAACTAGAGGAAGAGATCTTGAGCTGGCAGGGCTTTGTCTATAAACGTTTATCAACACAGCAACAATACTACTTTATCCTAAAGAAAAATACATTTTTTCTACCTTTGTTGTCTAGTTTCTGCTTTCCTCATCGTCTCTTCATTCTCTTCCTTCCATCCACTGTCTACCTTCTCTCTGCCTCTTCCATATGGCCTCTGCTCTATTTCTATGCTTCTACCAGAAACTGTCTGCCTCTCCTTTCCTCCTCCATTGGTCTGGCACTCATCTATTTCCCTCCACGGTCTAGCATCTCTGTCTTCTTCCCTTCCATCTCTCACTCCCTCCCCCAGGTGTTTTTTAGCATCTCTCTCCTCCTTTCCTCCCTTCAGATCTGGTATCTGTCTCCTCCCCCTCCCCCAATGCTCTGGTATCTCTTTCTCCTCTCTCTTTCCCTTCCTTTTCTGCTTTTCCTTCTCAATTTGTTTTCTACCTCGTCTACTTACTTTCCAGTCTTCAATTTCCCTTTCGTTGTATTTATCTACAACTTGCCACCTCTTTCCCTCACACCTTCCAGTATCTCACTAAATCTATCCTCTTCCCCCAATCCAGCATATGCTCTTTTTCTTTATCCCCCTCCTTCCATCCAGTATATGTTCTCCACTTCCTTCTAGAGTCTGCTCCCCTCTCTAACCTCAACCATCCAGTGTCTGTTCCCTCTCTCTCTCCCTTCCCTTCCAGCATTTGATCCCCTTTCTCTCCTCCCCACTTCCTTCTAGCGTCTGCTCCCTCTCTCTCCACTTTCGGTGTCTGTTCCCTTCTCTCACTCTCCCCTTCCAACCAGCATCTGCTCCCATCTCTCTCCCCATTTCCATCCAGCGTCTGCTCCTCCCTCTCTCTCCATTTTCCTTCAGCGTCTGCTCCCCTCTCTCTCCTCACATCCTTTCAGCATCTGCTCCCCTCTCTCTCCTTACTTCCCTTCAGCGTCTGTTACCTTTCCCCCCTCTCCCTCTACTTCCCTTCGGCACCACTCAGCATCTTCCTCTCGTCGGGCCACCTGCCTCCCTTCCCCTCACGATTGCGGGTGCTTTTCAGAGTTTTCTCTTTCTGAGGTGTCTGGCGTGGCAACGTTCTCACAAGTCCCACATGACTGCCCCAAAGCTTCTCCTCTGACGTAAGCTGCCCAGGCGGAAACAGGAAGTGCATCAGAGGAAAAGCTTTGGGGCAGTTGCGTAGGACTTGTGAAAATGGTCACCACATCCGGACACCTCAGAAAGAGAAAATTCTGAAGAGCGCCTGCAAAGGTGAGAGGAAGGGAGGGAGATGGCTAGACAAGGGGAACAGATGCCCAGATGGTTTTCCCCCCCTTTGGCGGGAGGGAGTAAGTGTCGTGATTGCAAGGAGGGCTGCTGAATAGAAGGGGTGGGAATGAAAGCAATGCAGCAGATACTTTACTGCAAGGGACAAGGCCATTCATCGCTCCACAGGGCGGTGAATGGCCTTGTTCCTGCATCTACGGTGACCAGTTTTTTCCTCCCCGTTTTGGCAGGTTATCTGCGGCTACCCACGGGCAACAGTCACCGTGTCATTCTCTACTTCCTACAAAGTCCTGGCAGGTAGAGGGAAATAACCCATTGGTCCCAGAGTAAAGTGGGATTGTACAAAAAACAGTATATATAATAGTAGTTTTACCTAAACTTACAAAGTCCTAAAGGTAACTAGGATAATATAACACACATATGCAATTCTATAAGGAAGCACAACTGGGTTCACACAGACACAGACACAGAGGAATGAGTCTGTACTTCTGGAGAGAGAAAGTAAAGCACTTTGACCTCCAATTGTCATACCCCTGAAGCAGGTTTTGTGTCTAAGAATTATTTTGTCAATAAAGTTCTCGTTTACCATACTGGTGTTTTGTTTTCTTCGCTCTCTTCAGTGACTTCTTGTCTCTGATTTACTCACCTAACAGGAACAGCCCCTCACTCCCTCCCTCTTCTGTTATTGTGCCCCTCTGAACAGAAGGAGTTCCTGCTGCTCTCCCTCCCGGAACCAAAGGAGTTAGTTTCTCCCAAACCGAAGGACTCTTCTTCCCAAACTAACTTTTATTCCTATTCCTGGTCTAATTTACCACCCTGGTGGTCTAGTGGCAAGTCGAGACAGAAGAATCATCACTTGTTCCTGCCCATGCCATCTCTGCAGTCAAAATGGCTGCTGCAACTTCCAGTGGCAGAGAAAGACATGGGGGAAAGCCATTGCTTGCCCTGGATTGATAGCATGGAATGTTGCTACACTTTGGGTTTTTGCTAGGTACTAGTGACCTGGATTGGCCACTGTGAGAACGGGCTACTCGGCTTGATGGATCTTTGGTTTGGCCCAGTAAGGCTATTCTTATGTTAAGGTTGACACTGGAGATCATGACATGAGATTATAGAGCTGGCATGAGCAGGAGCGATCCACAGTCACTTCTACCCGAGCTGGCTGCAATCTCAAAATAGCTGCTGTGACCTACAGTGGCAATCTCATGAGACTGCCGATAGAAGTTGCAGCTACTATTTTTATTGCAAAAGTGACAAGGACAGAAGTAAGTGAGGACTGCTCCAGCTCCAACTTGCCACTAGACCATCAGGGTGGTAGAGGCCTGAGAGGGATCCTATGAGTGAGTATGGGAGGGGGCCTCCTTTGGTTCAGGAGGATGGAGGGTGGGAGGGAAGAAGTGGGGCTCTTTTAGATTCGAGGGAGGGAGAAGAAGAGAAGGAGAGCCATGGGACATAGCAAAAAAGTTTTGGTTTCAGCTGAAACACAGCTAAATACAAATTTCAGGTTGGTTTTGGTGCTAAAGCTGAAACCAAAATTCAGTTGGCTTCTGTCCTGAAATGTATAAAAATAAGCATTTGAATTTAGTTGTGTGAGGGTGGAAATACACTTAAAGTTTTGAACTCTATCATCTTATTTTATTTACTTATTTAGCTTATGAATCACCTATCCAACTTGGATTCAATACATTCAGCATTAACATACAAAAGTAACATAGAAACATAGAAGATGACGGCAGAAAAGGGCTACAGCCCATCAAGTCTGCCCACTCTGCTTACCCACCCCCTGTCTATACCTAATGACCCAATTTCCTTATCTTGACCCTCGTAGGGATCCCACATGGGTATCCCATTTATTCTTAAAGTCTGGCACGCTGTCTGCCTCGATCACCTGCACTGGAAGCTTGTTTCAATGATCAACCACTCTCTCTGTGAAGAAATACTTTCTGGTGTCGCCATGAAATTTTCCGCCCCTGAGTTTGAGCGGGTGCCCTCTTGTGGCCGAGGGTCCCTTGAGAAAGAAAATATCATCTTCCACTTCAACACATCCCGTGAGGTATTTAAATGTTTCGATCATGTCTCCCCTCTCCCTACGTTCCTTGAGAGTGTAGAGCTGCAATTTGTTCAGTCTCTCTTCGTACGAGAGACCCTTGAGCCCCGAGATCATCCTGGTGGCCTTCCGCTGAACCGATTCAATTCTGCGCACATCTTTACTGTAATGTGGCCTCCAGAATTGCACACAGTACTCCAGATGAGGTCTCACCATGGCCCTGTACAACGGCATTATGACTTCAGACTTTCGGCTGACGAAACTTCTACTGATACAACCCAATATCTGCCTTGCCTTAGATGAAGCCTTCTCCACTTGATTGGCAGTTTTCATGTCTGCACTGATGATTACTCCTAAATCTCGTTCTGCTGAAGTCCTAGTTAAAGTTTCTCCGTTCAAGAAGTACGTCCTGCATGGATTTCCGCTTCTGAGGTGCATGACCTTACATTTCTTAGCATTGAAGTACATCACAAAGATTAAAAAGGAAGCAAATAGAAATAATTGATATCATTATTTTATTGAAGAGGACTTCACCATGGGACTGCTTATGTTAATCACACTGTATAATAAGAAAGAGGCACTTGATTACAAGGACGGCTGCATCTACCTTGAAATAAAAATGTATTTTGGACATAGACCTGTTTTCTCTGTTTACTCTGAAATAAACTTGATTAAAAGGGAAATTTCATAACTAATTGTCATCTTATTATGTATACTGTGAAGATGCAGAAATCTCTGCCATGGTTCTTAGCATAAGCAGTTCATGACTAGTCCCATGGTGACAAGCTGAATGCTATTGCCTACGTGTACTCCATGTCCTGGCACCTCCTGTTGGCCTGCATGATCTCCTCCTCCTCTTGCCACATCCGGAACTCTGAAGGGTTGTCACTATAACTGCCATTCCTTGAGTGATTGATGATAGTTGTATCCCTAATAAGGAAAAAAAAAAACCCAAATATATTTATTGGATAAAAAGAGTTTTCTATAAGTAAAGACTTCTACAAAGTAATACACAAACAAGAAGTACATTGCACACACAATGATGGAATGATTAATTTTACTCTCAAAATATTGTTTTCTAAAAAGTGAATATGTTACTAATAGGTAGGGTCCAATACCCAAAATCAGAGGCTCCCAGTAGGTATATTGTACTGGAACCAGAAGTATGCTGTCTGCCTGGTGTCAAAATCCAAGATTTTACGGAGATTGCTGAGACTCATCAAGCATAATTATATGAGTATTATGCAATGCTGCTCATCCATTCTGGCACTAATAATTCTGCTAGGCAGTGGTGTAGTAAGGGGAGAAGAGGGGGGCAGACCACTACAGGCGCTGTCTTGGTGGGGCAGCTGGCATCTCTCCTCCTTTCCTCCCCTGCCACGGCGGCACCTTCACTTCCCCCCAACCGTACCTCTTGCTCTTCGCTGCACTTGTGCCAGTCTCAGCGCTCTCCTCTGATGTTACTTCCAGGTTTCATGACTAGGAAGTGATAACATAAGGAGAGCCGACGCCGGCAGCAAGTTGGAGATACTGCTCGCACCAGGGAAGCTAAACAGATATGGGGGAAGGGAACGGGTGCACGTGGAAAGGGACAGAGAAAAGGGCAAGGGGCAGCTCCACCACCCCAGGCACCTTCCACTCTTACTATACCAAAGCTGCTTGGTACCCCTCCGAACATATCATAAGTGACCTTGTGATTCTGGGAGAGAAGGTGAAGCAGTCAGGTATGCAGGTGGTATTCTCATCGATCCTCCCTGTTGAGAGTAAAGGCCCAGGAAGAGAAGTTCACATCCTAGAGATGAACGTGTGGCTGTGTGGATGGTTTTATTGGAACGTTTTATCTTCCTGGCCCATTCAAAATAACCAGAACATTTTTTAGGTAACATAGTAGATGACGGCAGATAAAGACCCGAATGGTCTATCGAGTCTGCCCAAACTTACCCACTCTTTAAATTACTGATTCAATTTTAAAATTTTTTTGCTTTTTCTTAGCTATTTCTGGGCAAGAATCCAAAGCTCTGCTCAGTACTGTGCTTAAGTTCCATCTACTGAAGTCTCCATCAAAGTTCACTCCAGCCCATCTAAACCATCCCAGCCATTGAAGCTCTCCCCAGCCCATCCTCAACCAAATGACCATAAACGGGCATAGACCATGCAAGTCTGCCCAGTACTGGCTTTAGTTCTTCAATGTTTACTATTATTTTCTGATTCTAGATCCTCTGTGTTCATCCCACGCTTTTTTGAACTGTCACCGCTTTCCTCTCTACCACCTCCCTTGGGTGCGCATTCCAGTGATAGAAAGAAGTGCAAAAGTGGCATTATGAGACTCATAGGTGAAAGGGAGAAATATGTAGAAACTGATAAAGATAAGGTTGAATTGTTTAATAAATATTTCTGTTCTGTGTTCACAGCTGAAGTGCCAGGAGCAGGACCGCAAAAGATAAACACAAATAGTGATAGAGGTGTGGTTGATTTTCAGAGGATTGTGTTTGTGAATAGCTAGCTAAACTGAGGGTGGACAAAGCAATGTGGCAGGATGGTGTATATCCGAGAGTACTAAAGGAACTTAGGGAAGTTCTGTTGGTTCTATTGGCTGACCTTTACAATGCTTTTCTAGAATCGGATGTGGTACTGAAGGACTGGAGAAGGGCAGATGTGGTCCCTCTCCACAAAAGTGGAAGTAAGGAAGAAGTAAGAAACTACGGCTCAATGCGCAGCGGCAGCAAAGAAAGCAAATAGGATGTTGGGCATGATAAAGAAGGGAATCACAAGTAGATCGGCGGACATCATAATGCCGCTTTACAGAGCAATGGTCAGACCACACTTGGAGTACTGTGTCCAACACTGATCTTCCTACCTAAAGAAGGATATAACCCTACTGGAGAGGGTGCAAAGGCGAGCCACGAAGCTAGTAAAAGGTATCGAGAATTTGAGCTACAAAGAACGCCTCGGAAAACTGGGATTGTTCACCCTCGAGAAGAGAAAACTGTGAGGAGACATGATAGAGACTTTTAAAATACTAAAAGGATTTGACAAAATAGAGCAAGAAACATCGTTATTCACATTGTCAAATGTGACTCGGACAAGAGGTCATGGACTGAAACTGAGGGGCACCAGGCCCAGGACAAATATTAGGAAGTTCTGTTTCACACAACGAGTGGTGGATGCTTGGAACGCTCTCCCTGAGGAGGTCGTGATGGAGACCAGCATTCTGGGATTCAAGAGCAAGTTGGATGCATACCTTCTTGCAAATCACATTGGGGGATACGAGTAAACAAGGTTTCTCAGCAGGGAACACCTGGCTTGGCCTCCGCGGGTATGGGTCGCCGGACTGGATGGACCTAGAGTCTGATCCGGCGAAGCCATTTCTTATGTTCTTATGTACAGGCCCATAAGTCTCTTCTGTGATAAGTAAATTAATGGAAACACTTTTAAAACAGAGAACAAGATATTAGGTTCTTACCTGCTAATTTTCTTTCTGTTAGTCTGTAGACTGGTATAGTCCTTATGAATGGATTATATGCCTCACTGCTACCAAAATGTGGAGACTGAGCACAAACTTGTATATTAGGCTACATTCCCCCCACCAATCTAGTCTGCCGAATAGCCAAGCAGAACCTAGGAAAGACTTCAACTGAAAACAGTAGAACACACTCCAAACAGAAGTGGAATAAAAACAAAAAATACTTATAAACTACTGTTGGAACATGTGTAGAACTTAATCCTGGTATAGAAAACATCCCCACAGCTCACCAGCTAAGCCAGCTGAGCCATCCACTGTTCTTACGTCTTCCTGGCCCTAGAAAAATACTAGAACCCGCAGAAAAACACAAAATCTGCACGCGAGCAAAACAAAAACCCGCAATCACCGCACAAAGACAGAAAGGGTGGGAGTCTATACCAGTCTACAGGCTAACAGAAGAAAATTAGCAGGTAAGAACCTAACTTCTCCTTCTATATCGCTTGGTGGACTGGTGTAGTCCTTACAAATGGGACGTACCAAAGAAGTACCTAGAGAATGACACGGTGGCTGATAACCGCGGCTAGCCGCGGGTAACCCACTGAAACGGTGGGGGGGGGGGGGAGTGCTCACTGCAGGTATGGGGACAAGGCCATCCACCGCCCCTGTAAAGAATGTCCCACTGCCACATCCCTATCACCTCCCGACACAAAGGGTAGGATCCAGTACCCCCTACTTGTTCACATAGTGCATCGCAACCTGGTTGTCAGCTTAAATAAGAATAATTTGGTTCTGCAGCTGATCTCTGAAAGCCTTTAGAGCAGTGGTCTCAAACTCACGGCCCAGGGGCCACATGCGGGCTGCCAGGTACTATTTTGAAAAATATACTGAAGGGGTAACAAACTCGACCACCAAATAAATGCAGTAGAGTGACTGAAGAAAGATACTTGAAAAAAGAAAAGTCACTACTTGAAAAAATCACTTCATGCAGATATAAACATGAACCTTTATATATGATCTTGTACACAGAACTCTGCTCAGAGACATGAAGGCATAGTATTCCGCCTTACCCACCAATCATTGCAGTGTTCAATACATACAGATTTCTCAAAGTTTAAATACAAAACTGTTGTGTTGCTAGCTGCTAAAGCTATGCTTGATTCTTAATAGCGATAGCAAAAATATCAAAGAAGTTATTCACTTATCTTTGAAAAATTAGCTGATTCCAAGATAAGTGAATAACTTCTTTGATATTTTTGCTATCGCTATTAAGAATCAAGCATAGCTTTAGCAGCTAGCAACACAACAGTTTTGTATTTAAACTTTGAGAAATCTGTATGTATTGAACACTGCAATGATTGGTGGGTAAGGCGGAATACTATGCCTTCATGTCTCTGAGCAGAGTTCTATGTACAAGATCATATATAAAGGTTCATGTTTATATCTGCATGAAGTGATTTTTTCAAGTAGTGACTTTTCTTTTTTCAGGTACTATTTTGAGGCCCTCGGTATGTTTATCATAATCACAAAAGTAAAATAAAATAGTTTCTTGATCATATGTCTCTTACAATATTATAATTACAATATTATTATTAAGACTTAGCCAAAAGGAAAGATTTACAAATTATAAAGAGTTTTACCTCATGCAAAATTGTCATTTCTTTAATAAGAAATTAATTATTTTTTCTGAGGCCCTCCAAGTATCTACAAATCCAAAATGTGGCCCTGCAAAGGATTTGAGTTTTGAGACCACTGCTTTAGAGCATTCAAAATGGCCCTTAGCTCTAGGAGTTGATGTGTAGATCTGTATTCTGAGCAGTCCATGTTCCTTCGGTGTGAAGCCTCTTCACATCAGCTCCCCAACCGAGGTTGAAAGCATCCTTTGTCAACACCTTCTCAGGAGGTAGAATTTGTAATGGTAGTCCCACAGTCAAATTTAGCTAAATTGTCTACCGGAGAATTGTGTGAACTAACCCTTGAGGGACAAAGACAACATCAGATAGGTTCTCTGAGGCTTGAGACCACTGGGAAACTAAACTCCACTGGGCCTCACTCAAATGGAGGTGAGACACGAAGTGATATGCCCTGTTGAGGCCATGTAGCCTAGTAATCTCAACATCTTCTGAGTTTTGACCTGCTTGCTGCTGAGAACCTGTGTGGTGAAAGCAACTAAGGTATCCACCTTTGCTTGTGGCAGAAGTCCTTGCACTGTATCGACCAGGGTTGCTACGTATTCCAATTACTATACTTGTCACAGGTGGGACTTGGGGTAGTTCATAACAATCCTAGTAGCTCCAGCACCTGAATAGTTCTCTGGACTCCTGCACTCCTTCCTATTACGTACTCTTGCCTAGCCAATCTTCTAGGTAGGGAAACACATACAGTCTCTAGTTGACTGTATGTGTGTCATTTTAGACAATACGATGAAACCTTCCACCCAATGTGCGGCGGGAGCCAAAAAAAAACAAACCAGATGCTAGGAATTATTAAAAAAGGGATGGTTAACAAGACTAAAGATATTATAATGCCTCTGTATCGCTCCATGGTACAACCTCACCTGGAGTACTACGTTCAATTTTGGTCTCCTTATTTCAAGAAAGATATAGTAGCACTAGGAAAGGTTCAAAGAAGAGCGATCAAGATGATAAAGGGGATGGAACTCCTCTCGTATGATGAAAGACTAAAAAGATTAGGGCTCATAAGCTTGGAAAAGAGAAGGCTGAGGGGAGATATGATTGAAGTCTACAAAATCCTGAGTGGAGTAAAATGGGTACAAGTAGATCGATTTTTCACTCCTTCAAAAATTATAAAGACTAGGGGACACTTGATGAAATTGCAGGGAAATACTTTTAAAACCAATAGGAGGAAATATTTTTTCTCTCAGAGAATAGTTAAGCTCTGGAACGTGTTGCCAGAGGTTGTGGTAAAAGTGGATAGTGTAGCTGGTTTTAAGAAAGGGTTGGACAAATTTCTGGAGGAAAAGTCCATAGTCTGCTATTAAGACATGGGGGAAGCCTCTTTTTGCGCTGGATCGGTAGCATGGAATGTTGCTACTCTTTGGGTTTTGGCCAGGTACTAGTGACCTGAATTGGCCAACGTGAGAATGGGCTACTGGGATTGATGGACCATTGGCCTGACCTAATAAGGTTATTCTTATGTTCTAATGCTGCAACTACTGCCAGGTACTTGGTATAGACCCTGGGTCCTGATGTGGAGCCAAAAGGCAGAACCTGATACTGGTAGTGGTGTTTCCCTACTCAAAATCAAGATACTCCTGTGACTGGGAAACACTAAAATGTGGGTAGAGACATCATTAAAGTCCAAAGAGCATAGCCAATCTTTTTCATAAATCTGCTCTCTGGGGAGAAGGTGCCCAGGGAAATCATCCTGAAATTTTCTTTGACCAGGAATTTGTTCAAAGCACTTGGAATAGAATAACTTTTCTTCCTTCCCTGGTAGCATGAGTTCCACTGCATTGGCCTGTAGAAGGGAGGAGATTTTCTTAATATATGTACCTGCTTGTGCTGACAGCTGATGAATGATTCTCTCATAGAAACATAGAAATAGACGGCAGATAAGGGCCACGGCCCATCTAGTCTGCCCACCCAATGACCCTCCCCTACCTTTCTCTGTGAATAGATCCCACATTTCTATCCCATTTGGCCTCTGCTGCTGCCGCTGCTGGCCTCAATAACCTGAAGTGGAAGACTGTTCCAGTGATCAACCACCCTTTCAGTGAAAAAGAATTTCCTGGTGTCCCCGTGCAGTTTCCCGCCCCTGATTTTCCATGGATGCCCCCTTGTTGCCGCGGGACCCTTGAAAAAGAAGATATCTTCTTCCACTTCGATGCGGCCCGTGAGATATTTGAATGTCTCGATCATGTCACCCCTCTCTCTGCGTTCCTCGAGTGAGTACAGCTGCAACTTATCCAGCCGTTCCTCGTACGGGAGATCCTTGATTCCCGAGACCATCCGGGTGGCCATTCTCTGGACTGACTCCAGTCTCAGCACATCCTTACGGTAATGTGGCCTCCAGAATTGCACACAGTATTCCAGGTGGGGCCTCACCATGGATCTATACAATGGCATAATGACTTCAGGCTTACGGCTGACGAAACTCCTGCGTATGCAACCTATGATTTGCCTTGCCTTGGATGAAGCTTGCTCCACTTGATTGGCAGTCTTCATGTTCTCACTGACGATCACCCCTAAGTCTCGTTCTGCTTCAGTTCTTGTTAGGATCTCGCCATTAAGGGTGTAAGTCTTGCATGGATTATGGCTGCCCAGGTGCATGACTTTGCATTTTTTGGCATTGAAGCTGAGTTGCCAGGACCTAGACCAGCGCTCCAGTAGGAGTAGGTCGTGCATCATGTTGTCGGACATTGAATTTATGTCTGTTGTGCTTTTGCCCATTACATTGCTTAGTTTGGCATCATCGGTGAATAATGTTATTTTACCTCGCAGCCCTTCTGCCAAGTCTCTTATAAAGATGTTGAATACGATCGGGCCCAGGACCGAGCCCTGCGGCACTCCACTGATTACCTCCATCATTTCGGAGGGGGTGCCGTTCACCACTACCCTCTGAAGCCTACCTCCAAGCCAGTTCCCAACCCATTTCGTCAATGTGTTGCCCAATCCTATAGAACTCATTTTGCTCAGCAACCTGGGGTGTGGTACGCTATCGAATGCTTTACTGAAGTCCAGGTATACGATGTCCAGGGACTCCCCAACATCCAGCTTCCTTGTCACCCAGTCAAAGAAGCTGATCAGGTTGGATTGGCAGGATCTCCCCTTAGTAAATCCATGTTGACGGGGATCCCGTAGATTCTCCTCATTCAGGATCGTATCCAATTGGCGTTTGATTAGAGTTTCCATTAGTTTGCACACTATTGATGTGAGACTCACTGGTCTGTAGTTTGCTGTCTCCATTTTGGAGCCTTTCTTGTGGAGTGGAATGACGTTAGCCGTCTTTCAGTCCAACGGGACGTTACCCGTACTAAGGGAGAGATTGAAGAGCGCGGATAGCGGTTCCGCCAAGACATTACACAACTCCCTGAGCACCCTGGGGTGTAGGTTGTCAGGCCCCATTGCCTTGTTAACCTTAAGCTTTGACAGCTCGCAGTAGACACCGCTGGGTGTAAACTCGAAATTACTAAACGGGTCATCTGCGTCAACCCTTGTCTGTAGCTGAGGGCCGAGTCCTGGTGCCTCGCGGGTGAAGACTGAGCAGAAGTATTCATTTAACAGTTGGGCTTTTTCCGAGTCCGCTTCTACATAGTCTCCGTCTGGTTTCCTAAGACGTACTATTCCGCCTGAGTTCTTATTTCTGTCACTGATATACCTGAAGAAGGATTTATCTCCTTTCTGGATTTTCTTCACTAGAGACTCCTCCATGTGGAATTTGGCCTCCCTAACTGCTGTTTTGACAGCTTTTGACTTGGCCAGATAGACTTTCCTAGAGTCCTGTTTCCCTGATTGTTTGTTAGAGATGAATGCTTTTTTCTTCTCCTTGATGAGGTCCGAAATCTCCGCAGAGAACCACTGTGGCTTATTGTTCCTTCGCCGTTTACTTACTGATTTAACATAGCGGTTTGTTGCTTCTTGTATGGTGGCTTTCAAAGTCGACCACATTTCTTCCACGTTATCTGTTTCTGCTTGGCTTTGTAGCGCCTGGTGAACGAAGTCTCCCATTTCTTTGAAGTTTGTGTCCTTGAATTTGAGGACCTTGGTCAGTGTGGTAGATTTAATGAAACCTTTCCTGAGATTGAACCATACCATGTTGTGGTCACTGGAGGCCAATGTGTCGCCCACCGAGACCTCTGTGACACTTTCTCCATTGATAAGTATCAGGTCCAGTATTGCCTGATCCCTTGTTGGTTCCAACACCAGTTGCCTGAGTCTTGCTCCCTTCATAGAGTTTAATAGCCTCCTGCTGCTGCAGGAAGCAGAGGAAAGTGTGTCCCAATCCACATCAGGCATGTTGAAGTCACCTAACAATACTGTGTCCCCACGCAAGGTGATATTCTATATATCTCCGTTTAATTCCATATCTAGGTCATCCTGTTGTCTTGGGGGTCTGTATATTATGCCAAGATACAGGCATTTGTCCTTCCCTCTGGCCAAATTTACCCAAAGGGATTCCCCAGTGTAGTGGACATCTGTGATTCTGGTGACCTTAATGTCATCTTTAGTATATAATGCTACACCTCCTCCCATTTTGCCCTCCCTATCCCGGCGAAGCAAGTTGTAACCCGGTGGTTGTAATTTGGTGGTTTCGGAAGTCAATAAAGTACATAATCAAGATAGATTGTTAAACTTAAAAGAAAAAAAAAACTGGTTGGTAACAGGGGCAGATTTAGGATGTAGAAAAGAAGTTAAGAATTTAGCATTGATTTATAAGTGTAATTTTTAAGCTCCTAAATTATGATGAATTCTCAGTTGAAAACATATGTTCTTATTTGAATGAAAATAGGGCACAAAATTTTAGAGGCTAACTTAGGTGCATAAATTTTGGAGTTCAGCATTTTCTGAATATAAGGCCAATATTTCTTTTAACTCTGGCCACTGCACCCAGATATTTGGAGTCAATCCCTATCTGGTATCAGTACTGAATATCTGGGTACTTGGTAGCCTTTCATAGTTATCTAGGTACTGCCAATATTTAGAAGTGGTACCTGAACAACTGCTTGATTAACTTAGGATAGCCTTCTGATGTCCTTCCTGGTTTTTCTCTTTCTTGGTTAACTGGCACTGAATATCAACCCTTTGTGTCTAACTGCACAAATAGGAGGTATAATTTAAAATGTCTACCTTAGAGACAGTTCAAGTTATATGTGGATATTCAGTAGCACTATCTAAATGGATAGTTTAACCAAATTTAATACACATGATTTGAAAACATCTGAGTAAGACCTTTCAAATTATACATTGAAGGCCAGATTCTATAAATGGCACTGAGAGGGGCTCGGCATGGTTGTTAATTAAAAAAAAACAATAGCACCATTTATAGAATCACACTTAGTGGCACCTAAGTGAACTTAGGCATCGCTAGGCATCCTAGACACTCGCCTAATTTGGTGGCATCTATGTTGGACGCCTATTCATGCCCATAACCACATCTACTTTTTAACACAGGCATCATTAGGCATAGGAGAGCACCTCCACTTAGGCATCGCTAGGTGTCATAAGAGTTTGGCGCCGGACTCTTAAATTGTTTAATTACTGGATTGTTTTTTTTTTTGATTGGCTGAAAGCTAGCATGGTCAATTAAAAAATAAAAGCTAGCATGATCAAATTAAAAAATAAAAATTAGGTTTGGATCAAAAAACTGAGGTGTTGCTAGGTAGCTGCAATTAGGGTGCCTAATGTAGATGCTGTTTATAGCATATGGCCATGACTGCACAGTTGAATATGCTGACCTCTATGTATTTTGCCTTCATCTAACTTTACTAACTGCAGTTTGGAATGGGCATCCTTCTTGGCTCCCACCTCTGTGTAGCAGCTGTAGCAGCAGCATCCATGGCAAAGTGTCTCATTGCACTCTCCTCCAAGTATTTCTGCTCCCATTTGGTCATATCAGCCTCCAGAGCCAGAATGGTTTCCTCCTTTTCTCGCAACAGCTCCATCAGTGCTGGGGCATTATATTCTGGTACACCAACAGCATGACTATTTGGATGTCTCTGAAGGAAACAAAAAGAAAACTGATCAGGAATGTTACTCAGAAGGCATAATCTGCAAAGAAACTTCCAAGAAAAAAAGATTTCAGCAAATTTCAAAGATCTGTAAATTGCAGACTACATTTATCTGATCTTAGCTGGATGCCTATAATGTACAATTACAGTAGCATCTCAGTTAACCAGGTCTCAGTTAACCAGGACTCTCACACAACTGGCAAAAAAAATAATTGGTAGAAAAAGAAATTGTTGGCAGCATCCTGAGTCACAAATCTTCCCTCAAGCCCCCAAGCAGAAACAAACCCCCCTCCCTCCCATCCCGAAGCACCAGCATGCTTCAAGTAAGGAAGAGAAAGAGGGAAGGAGAGTGTGAGGGGATTCATGGCCCAGGACAGCTGCCTGCTTCTGCTACTTCAGGGTGGGAGAGGGAGGGAGAGAGGAGGGCTTTGCGGCTCAGGAGTGCTGCCATGCTAGTGCTTCAGGTTGGGGGGCGGGAATTGAGAGTGTGTTAGACAAGGTTTCTAACACACTCTTAATTAATCAGAAAGCAAAGTTGCTTACCTGCAATAGGTGGTCTCCGTAGACAGTAGGGGAATGCAGCCACACTTGCAGGTGAAGTATGCAGACTGAGCCTCTGTGCCGGAGCTCTCCCTTAGCTAGTTAAAACTTTAAGAACTTTGTAGGCATGTGCAGGAGCCCAGTACATTCACCGCCCCTCCCCTAGCCTAGCCTTTCAGTTTTGTCACATGGAAGGAAGAAAAGAAGAGGGGATGGCGGGCGGGCAAGTGTGGTTGCATTCCCCTGCTGAGAAGAAGAGAGAATTCTGTTGCAAGTTGTGGAATGTGTGAATTGGGTATATTGGACGGAGGAGGAGGTTGCAAAGGGATGGAGCAGGGAAGGAAATTGAGGAAGTATCTCTGAGCGATGATGTGAAGAACCCACTGGTCTGTTGTGATGGCCTGCAGGAAGGCAATGAGATAGCTGCCCCCCCCCCCACTGGTAGATGGTCAAAATCTGGGACTAGGTTGAAGCACAGGTGGTTGAGGTTTAGCTGACTGCTTCTTGTCTCTTGCACGCTGCTTCTGTAGAAAAAAGAGGGCTGTGACCTCTGTACAGAAGGACGAGTATAAGGAGTAAATCTTAGACGTGGATAATATTGCCGAAAAAACTGTTGATGGTAAGCTCTTCTATAAGAAAAAGACGACAAAGAGGAGACGTCGAAATTTATGAGAGCGCTTCGAAGAATGTGCTGAGAGTTCTCTACTAGTCAAGGAGTCTTCCTTAAGTTGCGAGACTGTCGCTTGTACTTTTTCTCCAAATAAGCTGTTACCCAAACAGGAAGCATCAACTAACCTATCATGTAAATCTTCTCTAAGATCTGATGCTCTGAGCCAAGCCGAGCACCTAGCAGCTATTGCTACTCTGGCTGTGCAAGATGTCATTTCATATGCATCATAGTTAGTCATTGAAACATAGAGTATGAAGGCAGAAAAGGGCTGGCGGCCCAACAAGTCTGCCCACTCAAGAACCCTCCCTCCCTCAAGAATCCATCTTTTAAGCATTCCTCTGTCTGTCCCATCATCCCTTGAAGTCGAGCATGGTACTGGCCTCGATTACCTGACGCGGAAGACCATTCCATCGATCAATTACCCTTTCGGTGAAGAAGTATTTCCTGGTGTCCCCATGAAATCTTCTCCCCCTGAGTTTTAGTGGTTGCCCTCTTGTCGCCGTGGGACCCGTAAGAAAAAAGATTTCTTCCTCCACCTCAATGCGGCCCGTGATGTATTTGAATGTTTCTATCATGTCCCCCCTTTCTCTGTGCTGTTCGAGAGAATATAAGCGCAGCCTGCTCAAACATTCTTTATATGGGAGATCTTTAAGTCCCGAGACCATCCTGGTGGCCATTCGCTGAATCGACTCCATTCTCTTTACATCCTTTTGATAATGTGGTCTCCAAAACTGAACACAGTATTCCAGGTGAGGTCTCACCATGGATCTGTATAACGGCAGTATAACTTCAGGCTTTCGGCTAATAAAGCTCCTTCTGATGCAACCCAGCATTTGTCTAGCCTTTGCTGAAGCTTTCTCCACCTGATTGGCAGCTTTCATATCTTCCCGGATGATTACTCCAAAGTCCTGTTCTGCTACAGTTCTTGTTAGGTTTTCACCATTCAGTGTGTATGTTCTGCATGGATTTCCGCTACCAAGGTGCATTTACATTTTTTGGTATTAAAATTCAGTTGCCAAGTACTGAACCATTGTTCCAGTAAAAGTAGGTCCTGCTCCATAGTGTCAGATACAGTTGGGCTGTTGGGTTCTGCTGCACTGCCCACAACATTGCATAGTTTAGCTTCATCGGTGAATAATGTAATTTTGCCTCGACGTCCCAGAGGCAGATCCCTTACAAAGATATTAAATAGTATCGAGCCCAAGACCGAGCCCTGCAGCACTCCACTGGTCACTTCCGACGTTTTTGAGGGAATACTGTTTACCATCACCCTTTGAAGTCTGCTGCTAAGCCAGTCTTCTACTCATGCAGTCAGTGTTTCTCCTAGGCCCATCATGTTCATCTTGTTCAATAACCTACGGTGTGGGACACTATCAAAAGCCTTACTGAAGTCTAAATACACAATGTCCAGGGATTTTTCCCCATCTAGTTTTTTTGTTACCTATCTTGATGAGATGGTAAGTAGACTCTTGAAGAGCAATGAGAAGGGCAGGTAGAGCATCTGGGGAAGCAGAGTCAATATGTTGAAGTATAGAATGTTGGAAATGAAGAATTTGGAGCTGGTGCGCAATGATTCTAGAAGAAAGCATAGATCCCTGGAATACCCTATGCCCAATGGAATCCATGATCTTTGCCTGGAGGTGCACTTAATGGTTATTTAGACATTTTGGCCTTCTTAAGAGCCAACTCTGACACCATCGAGTGGTGAGGTAGCTGTTGAAGGTAGTCATGGACCAGGCGCATCATGGACTTTATACTTCAAACTAAGACGTTTGGAAGCTGTAGAGACTGATAAAGGTTTTTGCCAGTTAGAAAACATAAGAACATAAGAAATTGCCTCCACTGGGTCAGACCAGAGGTCCATCGCGCCCAGCAGTCCGCTCCCGCGGTGGCCCATCAGGTCCATGACCTGTAAGTTGATCATTTGCCTAAAACCCTTCAGTCCCCTTTATCCTTCTATCCATACCTTTTCATAATTGTATCTTTACCTCTATCTGTATCCCTCAATCCCCGTATCCTTCAGGAATTTATCCAATCCTTCTTTGAAACCCCGTAATGTACTCTGTCCTATCACAACTTCTGGAAGCGCATTCCGGGTGCCCACCATCATCTGAGTGAAAAAGAATTTCCTAGCATTGGTCCTAAACCTGACCCCTTTCAATTTCTCTGAGTGCCCCCTTGTTCTTGTGGTTCCCAATAGGCTGAAGAATCTGTCCCTCTCTACCTTCTCTATGCCTTTCAGGATCTTGAAAGTCTCTATCATGTCTCCTCTGAGTCTCCGCTTCTATAAGGGAGAAGAGCCCCAGCCTTTCTAATCTCTCTGTGTATGAAAGGTTTTCCATACCTTTTATCATTCTTGTCGCTCTTCTCTGAATCCTTTCAAGTATTGCCATGTCCTTCTTAAGGTACGGTGACCAATATTGGACACAGTACTCCAGATGCGGGTGCACCATCGCACGATACAGCGGCATGATGACTTCCTTCGTTCTGGTTGTAATACCCTTCTTAAAAATACCCAACATTCTGTTTGCTTTCTTCAAGGCTGCTGCGCATTGTGCCGTTGGCTTCATTGTTGTATCCACCAGCACACCCGAGTCTTTTGCAAGGTTGCTTTCCCCCAGTACTAATCCCCCCATTTTGTAGCTGAACATCGGGTTCTTTTTCCCTATATGCATGACCTTGCATTTCTCTATATTGAAGTTCATCTGCCATTTATTCGCCCACTCCTCCAGTTTGTTCAGGTCCCTTTGTAGGTCTTCACATTCCTCAGTGGTTCTAACCTTGCTACAACTGGAGATCTTGTAAAATTTGCTGTGAAGAATGGCTTGAAAATCCTTGCTCCCTGTAGGGATCACTTCTTGATTGAGACTGAGCAATGAGACACCTTCTGCAGGAATTTAGGATAGGAAAATTCTACAGTTGGAAAACCCAACTGGTCTGGCTAAATGAGTTGACCCGGATCTGGCAGAGGAAGGTCTTCCGGAACTGACCAATCTGGTAGTGAAGGTGCACTTTGAGATGGAGATGAGCAGAGCGGGGTACAGGGCTCCCGGGCTAGATACGGAGTCTATGAAGAGAGATGAGCCGGGCAGGGTGAACAACACTGGGATTCCAACATTGGAGGAGGCTGAGGAGCCTGTTGTAATAAAGGTAAACTTTCCTGTACCAGCCTCTGAAGCAGGATAACATTGGAAAGCGTCTGGTTAGAGTTTTGGACCATCTGAATAGTTAGCGGAGATGGGCACTTTGCAGGAATAAAGTCTTAGGGGGGAAGGTGGAGAAGCCCCCCCTGCATGGTTTTTGAAGAAGATTTCCCCTGTTTAGAAGATGTACCTGAAGTTTTAGAAGTCTTCTGTTTGTGGCCAGGAGAGGACTGCAAAGCCGAGACTGAGCACATCCACTTCTTGCCCCATTAGAATGGTGGTCAAAGACGACAGTGAAGGAGTAGTGCACTGCTCAATCACTGGGACTTTCCTGTGCTGGCCTACTGATTCTGCCAGTTTTATCTGTACTCACGGCATTGGAGGCAGGTGGCTTCCCTCCCCTTGCGGTGCTGAAACTGGGCCCTGGGGGGAGGGAGCAAGTGGCATTGATTTCTTCAGCGCTGTGGCTTGAGCTGCGCTGGCATGGGAACCGCTATCCATCACGGTCTTAGCGCCTAGCTGATGAGAACACGGCGCTCCAGGATGAGAAGGTTGCTGGAAGAAGACGTTGCCAGCTGTCAATGGTAGAGAACGAGAGGGCACTCTCTACATTTAAAAGGGGATAGATTCTGTACAAACATAAGGAAGTTCTTCTTCACCCAGAGAGTAGTAGAAAACTGGAACGCTCTTCCGGAGGCTGTTATAGGGGAAAACACCCTCCAGGATTCAAGACAAAGTTAGACAAGTTCCTGCTGAACCAGAACGTACGCAGGTAAGGCTAGACTCAGTTAGGGCACTAGTCTGGAACGAAGCCGGCAAGGATGGACCGCGTCTCCAACGGGACCACCTGCCCGGGCTTCGTGTTCCCTCAAGGCAGTGTGAGAGTGCTTGGATTTAGAAGCCTTAGGCACTTTAAGCACTACCGGGGAAATGGGCTGCTGTGCTATCTGACCTGAAGAGACAGAGGAAGGCATCGCAGCCGGCATCGAAGACAGAGCCAGTACAAATGAGGCAGGTTTGATGAGGCTCGGAGTAGAAGCTGTGGAAGCCTGGAGAGCTTCGGATGAGGTCGAGGGCGAAGCACCCTTCAAGGACAAAAGCTCCATCAGACTCCATGCTGAAAAACTGCTCCCACAAGATGCAACGACGTTTGAAAGCACAAGACTTAAGTGTTGAGCGAGGCTGGCACGATTTCGGGAGATGTTGAGCCCCAAGACACCGAAGACAGTGTCAATGAGGGTCCGTGAGGGAAATCGCGCTCTGGCACTTGGAACACTTTTTTAAACCGGTTGCAGGCCGGGACATAGGCCGAAAAAGCGCCGCCGCAAGATCGAAGCTGTGGCCATGAGGTCTGCCCGGTCGAACGAACGTAAGAAATATTTTTTTGGGGGAAAGAATAAAACAGCGATTCTGAGTAAAAAGAACATAAAACCGCGGACAAAAGAAGGCACAAGTGAAACCACTTCACGCAGAGAGTTGAAGATGGATTTCTCGGCTCTGCGGAAAAGTAAGAACTGAGGAGACGCACCCTGCGCTGGGCGGGAAGGCACTCGCGCATGCTTGGTGCGGGCGACTTGAAACTTCGAGTTCATTCAAGAAAGTCTGCTTGTGAGGCATCCGCATCGAGGCTCCTTCGGATGACATCACCCACTTGTGAGAATACCTGTCTGCTTGTCCTGGGATAAAGAGCTAGCGTTAAGACCAATGTTGCTGGTGTTGCCACCTCCGTGTCTCACTTCTCCAAAATCTCAGAAACATTCAAGGCTTGTTGTTCAGTGGATTTTACCTGTTGTTGTTGGTATGAAATCTTACTAGGAAGGCAATACACCTGGGAAAATGGCGGAAGATTTCCTCTGCAACTTCCAAGATTTCTATTAAATATCTCTTGAGCATATCTCTAGGTGTAAACATTGTTACTCTTGGAAAGTTTATCAGTCTCAGATTATTATTACGTGCTTGATTCTCCAATGAATCTACTTTTCTTCTAAGATTCATATTATCTTTAATTAGAATTTCCTGCATTTGTTTAACTGATTTCATAACCTGCTCAGTTTTTTGAACTGAGGTTTCAGAGACAGTCATATCCACTTTTATTTTTCCAGTTCTTCTGTATGCTGAACCATTTTTTTTTTTTTTTTCAATTGTCTGGAAATTAGGACTAATTGGAAGAATTGTTATCGGCTCAACTTTCTGTTTTGGTGGGCCAGTTTATGTTTAGGGTACAAAATATGAATGCAGATATGTTGGGGCATAGCAAAGTATTTAATTTGATTTGGAGCCCACTGACATCCTTTGTTAATTCAACATAGTTTCTTAGTTTTCAAATCTTTTCTTTATTTTTCTACATGTCCAGGACGGGGTGGGGGAGGGGGATACACCTTTTGGTTCATTTCTTGATCAAATTGTTGGATGGGAGGGGAGGGCTATTTATTATCTTCATTGTTATTAATGGAATTTAAGTGCTTATTTTGTTATTTAATGTATGTATAATTTATGGCACTTTGTATTAGTTTTGAAAATTAATAAAGATTTTTTTAAAAAAAGGACTAATTGCCTTTCCAAAATTTGCTACCGGATCCCATAGGGATTCTAGAATCACCTCAGCAGGCCTTTCCCAAAAGGATACTTGTATTTGAGTGCACAGATGCTCACCTTCATTAAAATTTCCTTGGCTTTGTCCCCTCTAGGTCAAACCATCTCCCGATGCTGTAATTGTCCCAGAGTCCTCTTCAGAGATTCCCTGAGCCGGGATCTCCATCTCAGAACTCCTTGATGTTATTCTGCCTGCCTCTGGAGAGAGGACCGCCTCTAACTTCGAGGTTTCCTCGCCCCTGAGAGAACTGGTAGTGTGGGGCGGTGGAGGTGGTGCTCTAACCTCTGGACTAAGAGTGGTATCAGGCCCTAAAGGAATCTCTCCGTGTCACTGATACCCGGCATCCTCAGCGGGCTCATTACTGGAGTTGTTACCGCAACTCCTTGCACCTGCCTGAGCAACTCCTTGATATTGCCAAATGTCAGCACTCCAGAGTGCCGCATGGTGTAAGCGCTCCAGCCTCTCCTTTTCAACATCCCATCAGAGACACAATAATTTACTGGCAATACCAAGCCGCCAGCTAAGAAAGTAAGTAACAGGAGAGCGTGATTCAGATGCATGTCACCAGCTTGTGTAGACAGCAGCCATATTGGATCGCCTTGAATTTCTCCAATTCTTTGTGCTGATGTGAGCGTAAGTAGAAATTAAAAGCCAACTGAAACTGCTTTTGTCCCCATTTTGGCTGAAACCAAAACTGCCTGAAAGCTTTCAGCTAATACCAAAATTCTAGTGAACAATCATCACCTGGTTTCGACCAAAGCTGAAACCGAAAAATCAAGTTTGGTTGTGTGAATGTGGACCATAACTTAATTTATCTTGTATTCCATAGTATATCTTTCAGTTCAATATGGATAACAATAAAGAAGACTGATCACAATCCAGGAATGATAATAGTATAATCCATAGCAAAGCAACATTAATATCAAGTTTTATGTAACAAAAATTTCCTAAATGATTGTTTTAAGTTAGTATCAAATATTTATAATCAGCAAATGTAAATAGCATAGTAACAATTTCTTTATCAATTTTTGCTGCCTGCTAAGAAAAAAAAGTTTTAATCTTTTTTTTTCCTTTAAAGAGGGAAAAATAAATGGTAAAAGATCTGGAATTGCTAATAGAAAATGTTTAGTCAGATAGTATGGAGCTACTCCTTTATAACACTTTATGCAGAAAACAGGAAAATTTAAACAAAGTTTGAGCTGGTATAGGTAGCCAATGGTTTTACAATAATAAAGGAGATACTATCTGTTTTTTAAATTAATATATCAAACAAAACTATATTCTAAACTGTTTGTAACATTTTCAATAAGTACAGATGACAGCCAAAGTAGATGGCATTATAGGGGTCCAGTAGACTTAATAATAAAGCCTGAACTAGTATGTGAAAGTATCCTTCATCAACATATTTATGAATACATTGTAACTTACGCATCAGTACAAATGATTTCTGAACCAACAGGTTGACCTGGGGCTGGAGAAAAAGTTTGGAAACTAACAGCCACCCAGAACTTTTATCATCAAGGAAAATTAATAATCTGTATGATTAATTGTAATCCCTGTTTTCAAAGAAGCTAAAGGGCCAGAAACATCAATTCAATAGTAGTGATGGCTTTATGAAGTACTGATTAACTCAGAGGAAATTAACATAGGAATTAGAAGTACAATAGTAATAACTTCAGCATGGCTGTAGATCATTATCTCCTGGTGCTCCAGTTTGCAATCAAGGGAATACATATAAACATTAAACAAAAGAGGGGATAAAGGAGATCCCTGAGGAACACCACAAGTGTTACTCCAACTCTCTAACTTTATAAGACTGTGACTTTAAGAAACCCTGTAAACAGGTTGATATACCACCCTAGAGCAATTGGCTTCAGGGCAGTTTAGATAACATATAAAAACAGTGTAAAAAACCTGAGAAAATTAGTTTAAGTAACAGACTGAATATAAAAGTAGAGGAAATTAGGAACTCCATTCAGTATTGGACAGAAAAGTGTAGAATATTAGAGTAATAGAATGCTGATGTGCTATATCCTGCAATATACAGCTATTAAGACTGTATTTGGGTCACCATAAGAAAGAAGAGAGATTAGGTGTCATAAGCATCCTTAAAAAGAAAGGTTTTGAGGGCAGAGCAGAAGTTGGAGTATGAAGGCAGAAGCTGAATTTCTGCGGATAAGGCATTCCAAAGTATTGGGCTTATAACACTGAAGACTCTGGAATGTGTTGAGTCATAACAGATTTGTCGTAGAATCCTGGAGGGAGTATAGGGAATTAAATGTTGCGAAAGGTAAAGTGGTATACCTGAATGGTGTATTTTATGAATCAAGATGTCATCCAGCATCTGCAAAAGAATATCAAAGGCACAAGATAGGTCAACTTATAAGACTAGTGCTTTTTTTCCCCTTGCTTAATAAACGAATGTTATCTAACAGAGAACCAACTACAGAAATGTGTAGAATACTATGACAGTCTAGGCAATCAGTAAATTGAAAAGGCATTATCCCTCCATCAGTTTAATAAAGGAGATTCCCTTTTTTCCATAGGAGTAATAATAATCTCACCTAACTCTGAAGAAAAAGCCCCTGCAGATAATATAACTTCTAGCCAGAGAAGCATACGATGTTTGAATTTTAAAGATACAGTCTAAGACAACAAGATTTTACATATTTTTGTAGAGCTTATCTACCTGAACCCAATCAGAAGGCGTAAAGCCTGACCAAATTTTATCAATTGGGATAGATGAGAAACAAAGACACAAAACTCTCTCTGAAACAGCTATGGTAATTATCAAGCTATGAACAAAAAGAAAAGATCTTAGTCTGGAAGTAATGTGCTAACTGCATAGCTGATGGAAACTTCTCTTAAGAAGTTTTAATGTTCCTGACGTCTGAAACAATTTTAAATAAAGATTTAGGGGGGTGGAATTCATCAATGTGTGCTACTGTTAAGATGGGTTATTTTACCACAAATCGTGCTATCTTAGCATAGGGACCCATTTTATCCAATGAGACCTTGTGTTATAATAGCATGACTTGTAAAATAACCCGTCTTAACAGTAGCACACATTAATGAACTCCCCCCTTAGTATCCAGCACATCAACTCCTATCAATTTAGAATACTCTTAGTTTTAAGAGTCAGTTTATACGGTATTCCTTTATTGCACATCTCAAGCTATTTCTGTTCCATCTGATGGGTTTTTATACTAGTCCAGTGAGGGTTACTGGGAATTGTCTGAGCTTGTAGTCTAAATCCCTCTGCTAAACTCACAGTATCCAAAGCCAGAATATAATAATTTAAATAATGAAAGACCATATTTTCAATGGTGTAGCAAGGGTAGGAGGCGCCCAGGCCCTCAACTCCTTCAGTACCCAACTCATGCCTTCCCTTCCCCTCCCCTGTACCTCTTTAAATCTTCACCAGCACAAGCAGCTTCTCCATTTTGCTGCTCGTGCCAGCGTTGGCTTTTCCCTAACATTACTTCCTGGCCCTGTGACCCAGAAGTGATTTCAAAGGGGAGCCAGGCTAGCGCAAGCAGCAGGCCGAAGTTGCTTATGCTGGCAAAGATTTCAAGAGGTATGGGGGGAGGGGAGGCGTGAGCATCGTGTGTGTGGGGTGTGTGTGTGAAGAGGTGCTGGTACCCCCACCATGACAGCACCTGGAACAATCTGCCCCCCACCTACAATGCCACTGCATATTTTACCTCTAAGCAAAATAGCCTCCACTCACAAGGACTGCAGCAATTGAAAACGAACTAAAAGCCACCATGCTTTTATAATGGCTGACTCCGTGCTACTCTTAGAGCAACAACCAATATCATAACTCTACAGAGAGACTAATTCCTAAGGAGCTTATCATTCCAAATTTAAAGACTTAGGGTCTCCTTTTACAAAGCTGTGGTAGCAATTCCTGTGCAGCAAATATGATGCAGCCCATTCAGTTCCTATGGGCTGCATCACATTTGCCGTGCCAGGACTTATTACCATGGCTTTGTATAAGGGGCCCTTAATGCCCTACTAAAATGTTATATCAAAAGAATTTATTTTGAACACTATTTACCACAAGCTATTGTGCAAGATCATAATTGTATTACTGCAATTGCAGTACAAAAAATAAAAAAGCAATCCCTGGTAGTCTAGTGCTATAGTCAGAGCAGGCGCAATGCTCCAGTCATAACAGCCATTTTGAAAGAATAATTAGAATGGGCAAGAGTAACTGAGGATCACTTCTGCTACCACTACACTCCAAGACCACCAGAGATTGTAAGAAAAGCCATGGGGGGACAACAGGTAGTGGGAAGCACTTGGGAGGGGGTATGGTAGGAGAAGCATCTCCTGTTTAAGGAATGGGGAGAGGGAGGGAGGGAGACAAAAGGAACAATGCTTCCACCGAAAACAAAATTTAGGGCTGAAAACGCAACATGGTCGAAAATTAAAATAACCTTTCAGTTGAAACCTGAATCTGGGCAGAAAAAGGATTTTGGGCATTTCAGTGCACTAACCAAAAGCAAAATTTGGTTGGCTTCTACAGTCAAGACTGATATAAGATCATAAGAATTTCCGCTGCTGGGTCTGACCAGTGATCTATCGTGCCCAGCAGTCCACTCCTGCGGCGGCCCTTAGGTCAAAGACCACTGAGTCTAGCCTTACCTGCAGTGGGAGCTTGTCTAATTTTATCTTGAATCCTTGGAGGGTGTTTTCCCCTATAACAGCCTCCAGTTTTCCACCACTCTCTGGGTGAAGAAGAACTTCCTTACGTTTGTATGGAATCTATCCCCTTTTAACTTTAGAGAGTGCCCTCTCGTTCTCTCTACCTTGGAGAGGGTGAACAACCTGTTTTTATCTACTAAGTCTATTCCCTTCATTATCTTGAATGTTTCGATCATGTCCCCTCTCAGTCTCCTTTTTTCAAGGGAGAAGAGTCCCAGTTTCTCTAATCTCTCACTGTACGGCAACTCCTCCAGCCCCTTAACCATTTTAGTCGCTCTTCTCTGGACCCTTTTGAATAGTACTGTGTCTTTCTTCAAGTACGGTGACCAGTGCTGGATGCAGTATTCCAGGTGGGGGCGTACCATGGCCCAGTACAGGGGCATGATAATCTTCCAAACTGTTTGTGATTCCCTTCTTAATCATTCCTAGCATTCTGTTTACCCTTTTCACCGCAACCGCACATTGTGCAGACGGCTTCATCGACTAGTATTCCTAAGTCTCTTTCCTGGGGGGTCTCTCCAAGTACTGCACCACTACAAACTGTATTAGTGTATAAGATTTTTGTTACCGACATGCATCACCTTACACTTATTCACATTAAACCTCATATCACTCAAGTTGAGTCAGGACTCAGAACATCAGTCAATCAAGAAAAACAAAGAGCGCTGATTGCCTCTCATGCAACCAGGCCTGATTTGATGTGCTTCTTGAAAATGATCTCTGACAGTCAGTCCATGACTGGCTGGCTATCAGTCTGAACTGACTGGCTGGCTGGTTGTCAATCAGGACTGCAGGTCTCTCTTACTTCATTTAATGTCAGTGCTCAAATATTAGCAGTTTGGGTGGGTGAGAATCCGCCCTCGTATTGGGCATGGCGGAATCACCTGCATACGTTGTTGCTTTTAGAATATAGGATGGCTAGATCTACCCTAAAGAGGAAAAAAAATGTTTCTTCAAATTTGGAGACCCTATATTTTCCCTTTGCCTCAAAGTCTGAAGTGATATTTTGAATGGGCTGTAAGTGTGTGTGTGTGTTTGGGGGGGTGGGGGGTGATGCTCCTTTGTTGTCAGGTGTCCAGTCTCGTCTTCTTTCTTTATTTCTTCCTTCCTTCTTTTTTTTTCTTTACTCTTTTCCTCTTTTTATCTACTTGCTGCTGGTCTCCCTGATGGGTGGGGGTGGGGGGTTTTCTGGGATGGGGGAGGGATTCTGGATGGTGTTTTGCTGTTTTTGGTATAATCTGTTTTTTTATATATGATATCTGGATTGGTTTTCTGCAATGTTCCACCTGAGTTGGGTATTCTTTTGTAATTGTATACAGTGTGTGTGTGTGTGTGTTTGTGGGGGGGGGGGGTTGGGGTTGAGGAGAAACTGAAAATTGAGTGACACGAGTTTTTTTTTTTTTTGTTCCTTTGGTTTATTTATTGTTGTTCTCAATAAAAACTTTTTGAACACAATGTCAGTGCTCATGAGTCCACAATAAGCAAGAAACTAAGAAAGAATGGAATTCTTGGGAGAGTAGCAAAGCAGAAATTATTCCTATCCACAAATAATATCAGTGCTTGCCTCACATTTGCAAAAATATGTTGCTGCCTAAGCCTTTTCAGATAATGTTCTATGGATAGATGAGTCAAAAGTGGAGCTCTTTGGACAACATAGGTTTGACTATGTCTGGTGTAAAGCACATAAGAATAGCCTTACTGGGTCAGATCAATGGTCCATCTAGTCTGGTATCCCGTCTTCATTGTAGCCAATCCAGTTCACAATTACCTGAAAAATCCAAGTAGTACGCAACATTCCATGCTACTGATCTACAGTAAGAACTTGTTTGTCTGTCTTGTCTGTTTAGATTATAAATTCTTTCAAGAATGAACCGTTTCCTTTGTGACTCTGTACAGTGTTGTGTACATTTGGTAGTGCTCTAGAAATAATAGTAGTAGTAATTAATTAATACAGTAGAATCCTGGTTAACTGGCACTCAACCAACCAGCACTCTCAACCAACCATCCATAACAAATTGCCGGCAAAAAAACCCAAAACGCCTCCCATGCTGCTGACCTGACAACCGCCCCTCCCTCCCTTCAGCCCCAACAGGGCCTTTCCTCTGGAAGGAAAGGCCCTGCTGGTGCTGGCTGCAAGCAGCCTGTTTGCAGCAGTGCCTCTTCTGCTTTGGGAAAGCTGAAGGTAAAAGATATTGGCGCTAAGGGTGAGAGGGTCCATCGGAGGCTAGACCCATGTGGAGGACAGACCTGGGGGGGGGGGATAGTGACATGGATGCTGGATCTGCATGGTGAAGGGGAAGGGAGATGAATGGATGCTGGACCCATAAGAGTGGGAGGGGGGAGAGAATGTGAGCCAGACCAAAAAGGAGAATGGGAAGGGAAGAAGAGATGCTGGACCTAGAAGTGGGGGTGGGGGAACGATAGAGAGAGGAAGAGAAAGCACAGTTACTTACCGTAACAGGTGTTATCCAGGGACAGCAGGCAGATATTCTTGACTGATGGGTGACGGCACCGACGGAGCCCCGGTACGGACAATTTTAGAGTGATTGCACTCTAAGAACTTGGAAAGTTCTAGCAGGCCGCACCGCGCATGCGCGAGTGCCTTCCCGCCCGACAGAGGCGCGCGGTCCCCAGTTGATAAGCCAGCTAAGAAGCCAACCCGGGGAGGTGGGTGGGACGCAAGAATATCTGCCTGCTGTCCCTGGATAACACCTGTTACGGTAAGTAACTGTGCTTTATCCCAGGACAAGCAGGCAGCATATTCTTGACTGATGGGTGACCTCCAAGCTAACAAAAAGAGAGATGGAGGGAAGGTTGGCCATTAGGAAAACAAATTTTGCAAAACAGATTGGCCGAAGTGTCCATCCCGTCTGGAGAATGCATCCAGACAATAGTGAGATGTAAAAGTGTGAACTGAGGACCATGTAGCAGCCTTGCAGATTTCCTCAATAGGCGTGGAACGGAGGAAAGCTACAGATGCTGCCATAGCTCTAACTCTATGGGCCGTGACAGAACCTTCCAGTGTCAGTCCGGACTGAGCATAACAAAAAGAAATGCACGCTGCAAGCCAATTTGACAACGTACGTTTAGTAACAGGACGTCCTAATTTATTCGGATCAAAGGACAGAAAGAGTTGGGGAGATGATCTGTGGGGCTTAGTACGCTCTAAATAGAGCCCGCTTACAGTCCAAAGTATGCAGAGCCTTTTCTCCAGAATGCGAGTGAGGTTTCGGAAAGAAGACAGGCAGAACAATGGATTGGTTGAGATGGAATTCAGAGACAACCTTAGGGAGAAACTTTGGATGTGTACGCAGAACCACCTTGTCATGATGGAAGACTGTAAAAGGTGGATCCGCAACTAGTGCATGTAGCTCACTGACCCTCCTGGCAGAGGTAAGAGCAATAAGAAAAAGGACCTTCCAAGTGAGAAACTTGAAAGAAGTGGTAGCCAAAGGTTCAAATGGAGGCTTCATTAAGGCGGAAAGAACTACATTGAGGTCTCAGACAACAGGAGGGGCTTTAAGAGGTGGTTTCACATTGAAAAGACCCCGCATGAATCTGGACACCAAGGGATGAGCTGAGAGGAGTTTTCCATGGACTGGCTCATGAAAAGCAGCAATAGCACTGAGGTGGACTCTGATGGAAGTAGACTTGAGGCCAGAGTCAGACAAAGAAAGAAGATAATCCAACAACGTCTCCACTGTGAGGGAAGTGGGATCAAAATGATGAAGAAGACACCAGGAGGAAAATCGAGTCCACTTCTGAAGGTAACATTGCAGAGTGGCCGGTTTCCTGGATGCGTCCAGAATGGAGCGAACGTGCTGAGACAAAAGAGTATCGGTCGAAGTCAGCCCGAGAGATACCAAGCTGTCAGGTGCAGAGACTGGAGGTTGGGATGTAGAAGGGTCTCCTGATGTTGTGTAAGCAGCGAAGGAAACAGTGGAAGAAGAAAGGGTTCCCTGGAACTGAGTTGAAGTAGAAGAGAGAACCAATGTTGCCTGGGCCACCGTGGAGCAATCAGAATCATGGTGGCTTGTTCCCTCTTGAGCTTGAACAAGGTTCTTAACATGAGAGGCAGAGGAGGGAAAGCGTACAGGAACAGATTGGACCAATCGAGGAGAAATGCATCCGCTGTCAGACGGTGAGGAGAGTAGAGTCTGGAGCAGAAGAGGGGCAGCTGGTGATTGTGAGGAGCTGCAAAGAGGTCTATCTGAGGAGTGCCCCACTGAGCGAAGATGGACTGCAGAGTTAAAGGATCGAGTGTCCACTCGTGAGGCTGGAGAATTCTGCTGAGCTTGTCCGCCAAGGAATTCTGTTCTCCCTGAATGTAGATAGCTTTCAGGAATAGATGGTGATCTGTGGCCCAAGCCCAAATCTTCTGGGCTTCTTGGCACAAGAGGCGAGAGCCTGTCCCACCCTGCTTGTTGATGTAGTACATCGCAACTTGATTGTCTGTGCACAGCAGGAGGACTTGAGGAAAGAGAAGATGCTGGAAGGCCTTGAGGGCATAAAACATTGCTCTGAGTTCCAGGAAATTGATGTGATGCTTCATTTCCTGAGCTGTCCAAAGTCCTTGAGTTTGGAACTCGTTCAAATGAGCTCCCCAGGCATAAGGGGAGGCGTCGGTGGTGATGACAAGTTGATGGGGAGGTAGATGGAACAGAAGACCTCTGGAGAGATTTGAGGAGATCAACCACCATTGTAGAGACTGACGAAGAGATGATGTTACAGATATGTGTCGTGAGCAAGGATCCGTCGCTTGGGACCACTGGGTAGCCAGGGTCCATTGAGGAGTGCGCAGGTGAAGACGTGCAAGCGGGGTGACATGAACTGTGGAGGCCATGTGACCCAAGAGTATCATCATTTGCTTGGCAGAGATGGAACATTGTGGAAGCATCTGCTGACATAGAGATTGAAGCGTTTGAAGACAGTTGGACGGCAGGAACGCTCTCATGAGGACTGTGTCTAAGACTGCCCCAATGAATTGAAGTCTCTGAGTGGGGATGAGATGAGATTTGGGTAGATTGATTTCGAACCCCAGCAAACGTAGAAATAGGATGGTCTGGTTGGTGGCCTGGAGTACTGTCTGAGATGAATTGGCCTTTATCAACCAATCGTCCAGGTAAGGAAACACCTGAAGGTGGTGGGAACGTAGAAAAGCAGCCACCACAATCAGACATTTGGTAAACACTCTTAGAGAGGAGGCAAGACCGAAGGGTAGTACCTTGTACTGGTAATGACAACGATTGATCATGAAGCGTAGGTACTGTCTGGAGGCCAGATTGATCGATATGTGAGTGTATGCTTCTTTGAGATCGAGGGAACATAGCCAGTCGCCTTGATTGAGAAGAGGGTAAAGAGTGGCCAAAGAGAGCATTCTGAATTTCTCTTTGACCAAGCATTTGTTGAGATCGCGAAGATCTAGAATGGGTCTGAGATCTCCTGTTTTTTTGGGGACTAGAAAATAACGGGAGTAGAATCCCTGCCCCTTTTGATCTAGAGAAACTTCCTCTATGGCGTTCAGAAGGAGGAGGGATTGAACCTCCTGAAGAAGGAGTGAAACCTGAGGAGTGTTCAAAGCAGACTCTCTTGGCGGACTTTGGGCAGGAAGAGTCTGAAAGTTGAGAGAGTAGCCGTGGCGGATGATGTTGAGGACCCACTGATCCGAGGTGATGGTTTCCCAACAGCTTATGAAAAAAGTAAGGCTTCCTCCTATGGGCTGCGGAAGGTGGGCAGCAGGATGGAGACTGGCTATGTCCTGGAGAACCAAGTCAAAAGGGTTGAATGGATTTTTGTGAAGGGGGAGGCTTCACCTGTTGTTGCTGCTGTGCTGGTCTAGCAGCTTGCCTCTGTTGTTGCCTCTGACGCCTGGGTTGTTGCGGGGCCTGTGGTAAAGGACGAGCCACAAATCTACGCTGATAGGCCAACTGCTGGCGAAAAGGCCTGGTAGGTGGGGTCTTCTTTTTCGTTTTAAGGAGAGTGTCCACCGAGTCTCATGAGCTGAGAGCTTTTGGGTAGTGGAGTCCATAGATTCTCCAAACAGCTCATCCCCTAAGCAAGGTGCATTGGCCAGGCGATCTTGGTGATTGACATCGAGTTCTGAAACTCTAAGCCAGGCCAGTCGCCGCATGGCCACTGACATAGCCGTGGTCCTAGAGGTCAGCTCAAAGGTATCATAGATTGATCTGACCATGAACTTACGAAGTTGTAAGAGCGATGAAGAAGTTTGGTGAAAGGCAGATTTTTTACGGTCAGGAAGGTATTTCTCAAAAGTTGACAAAGTTTGAATGAGATGCTTAAGGTAGAATGAAAAATGGAAAGCATAGTTCCCAGATCTATTAGCTAGCATCGCATTCTGATACAACTTTTGCCAAACTTATCCATGGCCTTACCTTCTCTGCCAGGAGGGACAGAGGCGTACACACTAGCCCCCGTGGATTTCTTTAAAGTAGATTCCACTAGTAAAGACTCATGGGGGAGTTGCGGTTTGTCAAAGCCAGGAATAGGTAAGACCTTATATAAGGAGTCCAGTTTTCGGGGAGCTCCTGGAATGGTCAGAGGTGTCTCCAGATTTTTATAGAAAGTCTCTCGCAAAATATCATGGAGAGGTAATTTTAAGAATTCCCTTGGAGGCTGGTCGAAGTCCAGTGCATCGAGAAATGCCTTGGATTTTTTGGATTCAGCCTCCAAGGGAATAGAGAGAGAGTCGCACATCTCTTTAAGAAAAGAGGTGAAAGAAGTTGCATCAGGTTTGGAGGACGGATCTAAACCAGAAGGATCCTCGTCCCCTGACAAACATTCTCCCTCAGAGAGGAAAGGCTCCTCTGAATCACCCCACAGATCAGGGTCCCTCACTTGAAAGCTACGGGCCCGTGACTCCGGTGTGGAGGGTTCAAGGTGTCGAGTTTTGTGAGTCGACTTACCAGACCTCTGAGAAACGGTACCGGGAGATGTTATGGGGTGTGCTGGTGCCGAAGTTTGCACCGCCTGGTGCAAAGACCTCGGTTCCGGCGCTAAAATTGGCATGGACGCCGAGGAAGCTGTATGTACCGGTACCGACAAAGTGGATACCGATAAAAGAGGCTGCTCCACTGTCGGTACCGGTAGCTCAGGCCGGACCGGGACTGGAAGGCTCGGTGTCAGAAGAGTAGGCAGGAGCTGCTGCAATTGCTCTTTAAGCTGTACTTGCAGGACGGCGGCAATTCGCTCGTCCAGCGAAGGCACCGGTACCGCTTTTTTCTTCTGCGGTACCTTTGGTGCCGCTCTACACTCCGAAGAGGAACCCGAGGTCGAAGGGCTAACCTCAATCGGAGCAGAGCGCTTCCGCGGGCGCCTCGAGGTCGGCAGGATTGGGCTCGCTGCCACTGAGACCGGAGGACGCTCCAGCGGGGAAGGCTTCTTAGCCGGCTTACCTGAGGGATGCGACGCCGGCGCGGTATTGCGCGGTGTCGAAGAGGTAGGTGCCGACTGCGTCGGGGCCGAAGTCGGGGTCGGTGCCGCCGAATCCGACATCTCGGTACCAAACAACAACCGCTGTTGAATCTGGCGGTTTTTTAGAGTTCTCTTTTTCAGAGTGGCACAGCGGGTGCAGGTGGACGCTCGATGGTCAGGACTGAGGCACTGTAGGCACCAGTTGTGCGGGTCGGTAAGAGAAATGGGCCTCGAGCACCGCTGGCACTTCTTAAAACC